>NC_138102.1:169163695-170363695 GCF_964146895.1 Miniopterus schreibersii | reverse complement strand
ATAGATGATAGATAGACAGATAGATAGATAGATAGATAGATAGATAGATAGATAGATAGATAGATATAGATGGATGATAGGTATAGATATAGATAAGTGGGTAGGTAGGTAGGTAGATAGATAAAAGATAGATAAATAGATAGATGATAGATAGATGATAGATAGATAGATAGATAGATAGATAGATAGATAGATAGATAGATAGATAGATGATAGATAGACAGATAGGGCTTACTACTTATGCTTCTCTGATTGAACCCTGACTGATACAGGCAATTAGATATGTCAGCACAGAACTCAGGAGAAAGGCCTAGAATGGAGATGTAATTTTGACAGTCATCATCATAAAGATGGTACTCAGACCCAAGCCTGAATCAACTCACCGTGTCAGAGCACATGCACAGAGAAGACAGAGGACCAAGGACAGAGTGCAGGACACACTTAACACTAAGACACTGGGGAGAAGAGGAATCAACGGAGGCAGAGGAGCACCCCTACTTTACCCTCTCCTTTGTCTGCTACGCCACAGCCTGTGGCCTTCCTTATGTCCCATCTCAGGACCTCAGTCCTTCTTCCCTTGGGCTGGAGTGCTCTTTCTCACTGGATGGCTGGTGCCTTCCCATCGAACGCTACCATTTCCAAGAGGCCTTCCGGTCACCCTCGCTAGTTTCTCCTCCCACCCCAGCCTATCTCTAGTCTACTGACCTATTCTGTTTTCTTCAGAGAACTTCCCAGAATCACAAATCAAGTTTACAGGTTTATTATCTGACCCTCCACTCGCCCCTCTGAAGTTAAGCTTCACAAAGCAAGAGCTCAGACTGTACTCTCTCTACACAGAATGTGCAGGAGGCGAGAACACGCAAAGGCTAAAGGGAACCTCTGTGAAAAGAAGCGCATGGAGTTCTGGCGGGGCGGCTGCAACTCACAAGCCACAGACGGTGTGTGGGGCAGGGGCAGGGTGTCAGCCCCCACACGCCCAGGGGCCCTGGGCAGGATACAGGCTGTACAGCTGAATGCACCGGCTCCGATCGTAGGCAGTCGATACATATTTATTAAATAACAAATGGGAGAATTCACTTACTGCTTTCCTCCACCTAACTCAAAGCTCAACATGACTGCCGCAGGTCTTAGGCACTTTTGCCTTTGTGAGCCCACTCCTCCTCCAGAAAATAAATATTAAAAATTATATTTTTTGCTTGTATTGATATAAATATAAATATATGAGTAGGGGAAAAAAACAAAATATTTTCTTTGACCTAAAAGTTGCTGTTCTCTGCTCATTTGAAAAAGAATTAAAACATTTAGTGGGCCCTTAAAAGTACGATGGCTCTACACACATGGTCCTCAGTGTGGGCAATGTATAAATCAGCCGTGACAAGTTTCCCGTGTACAAGGACTTATTTTAGTTTATTCTGTTTATGGGAAATACTGGCCCATAGCTGGCTCTCAATAATGTCTGTTGATCTGAATGATAAAGGACTATGTGAAAATAATATTTATCTGATTCCTAAATCTTGGTTGCATGTGTACTACTAAGAATCACAACTGCATAAATAAAAGAGTCAAACGTACCTTCTCTTTATATTCAGCCTCATATCTTACACAAGGTTGTTGGGTAATGTCTGGGCCCTCAAACTTGGATATTCTCAGAAGCAGCTGTCGCTGTGCGTACACCAGGAGTGGTGTCACTTGCTCTGTATATCTCTCACTAGACGGTAAAGATATGTTAAAAAGCAAACTTTAGTGAAAACATGGTTTTTTTTCAGTGAATTCTGTCACTTGAATTGCCCTTAGAGCAATACTTACTGTGAAATTATATTGAACTGAATGGCAAGCGATACTAGTGTTTCCCATTTTTCTACCTGATACAAAAGTTCCAGAGATTTTAATACAAAGTCATGGATCCACTTCAAGTCAACCACGTTTACATTATCCAAAGGATGCTCAAAAGTAAGGCTAGAGCCGCCGTTATCATTTTTAATATTTCCATAGCAACTTGGAACACTGAACTCTCCTTTTTCTTCAATAATCTGCAAGTAGCACATTAAAAAAAAATGTGAGATTTCAGATTTTACTACACTTTTTTTTTTTAAAACTGAATGTGATATATGGAATTATAATATGGAGAAAACTGAACAGAAAAAAATTAAAATATTTTTATGAAGCAAATGAAAGCCTGATAATGCCATCCAGTGTAACTTCTGTGATGGTGGAAATGTGCTACATCTATGCTGTTCAACACAGTAGCCATTCAGCACATGTGGCTACTGAGCTACTGAGGTATGACTAGTGCAATGAGAATTTCAATTTCATTTCATTTTAATTCATTTAAGCTTAAATTTAAATAGCCACATATGGCCCTGGCCGGTGTGGCTCAGTTGGTTGGAGTGTCATCCCGTGCACCGAAATGTAGAGGTTTGATTCCTGGTCAGGGCTCAAACCCAGGTTGCTGGTTTGATCCCCAATCGGGGCACGTGTGGGAGGCAACCGATCTATGTTTCACTCTCATATTGATGTTTCTCTCTCCCCCTCCCTCTGCCTTCCTCTCTCTAAAAAAAATAATAATAATATTAAATAGCCACATATGGTAGTCATTACTGTATTAGCACACAGTGAGGTCTATACTTATTGAACATAGTTACTGAGTTAGGATATTAAACCAATAAGACAAAATTTTGAGGAAAAGTAGGTTTTAATATATACAAATAATTAAGTTTCCCTAATACATTGGTTACATTCATCAGTTTGTAGAATAGTATGTCCAATTCCCTGATGCAAAGGAAATAATTTGGAGAAGGAAATCATTGAGAAGACCCTCTTTTTGCCTAAGTTAAAGAATTATTGTGTAAGTATTGTGTTCCAAGCTTTGAGTGTCCAGAGTACATGTTGAATCTCTGTTATTAGGCACATACACATCTATGAACAGTATGTTTTCCTGGTTAATGGAGCTTCTCATAATGAAATGTCCCTTTTTATCTCTCTAAATGCTTTTTTATTTGAAGACTATTTTATCTAATATTAGTATAGCCTCACCAGCTTTTTTATGCTTACTATTTTTATGATATATCTCTTTCTACTGTTTTATTTTCTACCTGTGTGTTTTTTTATATTCAGAATGCTTCTTTTGAGGACAAGTATAGGTGTTTTTCTTTTTAATTCAGTCAGGTAATCTCTGCCTTTTAATTGGGATGTTCAATCCACTTATATTTAATATAGTTATTGATATAATTGGTTGGATTTACTATTTGTCCCATACGTTTTCTATTTGTTTTTGTTCCTGTTCCTTTCTCCCTGCCTTCTTTAGTTAACTGACTATTATTTAGTTTTCCATTTTACTACATTGCCTTTTTAGCTGTATTTCTTTTTTAGTAGTTACTCTAGAGATTATTAAATGCATCCTTAACTTATTACCTTCCACTTAGAGCTAATATTGTACCACTTTATAGCTATATAAAGTATAAAAACTTAGGACAGTTTAATTTTATTTACCCTCCTAGTCTTCTGTGCTATTGCTGCCATATATTTTACATCTGGAAATTACCCCATGACTCAATGTGTTTATATGTTAACTAATTTTCAACGTGTTTAGGATATGTCATGTTTGAATTTTTTCAATTTTATTTTCTTGCTTTAAATCACAGTGTGTAAGATTTTAAATGGTAAATTCTACCAGATCTGAATTAACGGAACAGGGACAGATAAAGCAGTGAAATAAAGATTTTAAAAAACAAGCTTTATGATCTCTCTTTATGTCTGTTTCTTTATCAAAAGATTACAATGAGTATTAAATGCATTAATGTTAGTTTATGTAGAAGCTGGAGCTTAGTAAATGATACTTTCTGTTCCCTTTAAGAAATTAAATTTTCAGGCTAAGATATTTGTAATTAACACCAGTGCAAGACATATATAGTGAACCAAATAATAATGAGAAGCAAATGAAATACAGACAAATCAACTAAGAACTCAAGAATATTACTAATTTCTACTTACCCCAAGCTGCATGGTGCAAAAACACTTGTTAACTGAATACAATAAAAATAAATACCCAAACACTCTTACCTCAATAGAATTGGTATTTTGTAGTTCTATTAACATGTCAATAAGTAGCTCTGCTCCCAAATAGAATGGTAAAACAGAGATACAAAGGAAACCGTCTTGACTAACAGGAAATATTTTATACATGTCCACTGCTTGTTTAAGAAGTATCTGTAGCTCCTGAGTAAAGTTCCAAAGGGTCCGACAGCAGTTCTGAAGCAATGTCCAAAAGCCGCCACGATGAGCCAGAACCTAAGACCAACACAACATTGAAAAGAACCCAAAGTTCCAGAAGTTACACATCTCTGAACGACTTCATCTTTCTGCAAATATTGTATGTTGGTAATAAAAATAACTAACACCATTTGTTAGGTGCCACTTATATGTGCTAGATACTGTGGTAAGACCTTTACATGCATCATCTTAGTTCCTTCTTACAGCAGTTCCTATGAAGTAAGTATGCACCAGTATTCTATTCAACGTACAGATAAGGAAATGGAGTCATGGAGCTAACTTGCCCAAGATCACGAATCTACTAAATGGTGAGCTGAGCTCTGCACATCGGTGGTCTGACTCCAACACTGTCTTTGTGTAGGTGCTGGGAACGTGGCGGTGAGCAAGAAAAACCAGGTGTGCTTTCCTGCTGCCTCAGGTTATTAGGGGAGACCAACACTAACTGGGTAAGTACACAAATAAAAACGTAATTTCATGAATATTAACTGTTGTAAAGAAAAATAAAGCAGAGTTGGATCTGAACCTGACAAGGGTGAGAGAACACCTCCTTTTACACCGGGTGGTCAGGAGAGAAGTCCTCTCTGAGGAGGTGACCTATTGAATGTTGAGTTGAACAAGTCCAGTGAAGGTGGTGATGGGGTGTTGGGTGGGGGAGAACATTTGAGGCTGAGGGAACAGCAAGTGCAAACGATGGGGGACAAACCAGAGGGCTGCGGAGCAAACAAGCTTAGTGCTTTCAAGACCGGAGAGGGAAGAGGAGTCTGAAGAAAAGCAAGAGGAGTTGAGTTCTGAGAGGTGAGCAGGACCCAGACCTTCTAGGGTCCTGAATGTCATGGTCAAGGAGATGATGTGGGTTTACTTTACATTTTTAAAGAGCCTCTCTCTCCACAGAGAATATGGGGATGTAAGTGTGTTTCTTTCTTGTCTAGAAAGGGTAGATTTCCTTTCATTTTGAGGGGATTGAAGTACCCCTCTCCTTACTAAGAGAAAAAGGAAACTAATTTCTTTGTAGCTAATGAGTCCAATTTGAGTTTAATAATCTATCATATAATATTTAAGAAGAAAAAGAGAAAAGTATATGAGAGAAAACACAAGTGGCCTGTAGACCAAGAGGTCAGGGAGCAGAGGCAGATCTTTCCTGTGGTCTAGAAAGATCTTCCCCAGTGCTGGAGGAAGGAAAGGGGTCTATGGTGCCTGAGGGGGGATCAAGATTCCAGAGAGAAACCCCTGGTGTCACCAGAGAAGCCCATGTCCCAAGTGTGGCAAGAAAGCAGCAGAGGACTGTGTGAATATCCACAAAGTGTGTGTAGGCAGGGACAAAGGCCACCTCTGCTCCAGGTGGATGGATAACTGATGACAAAAGGAGCTCACCCCTCTCCCTGACAACTTGACAGTGCGTAAGACCTCATTCATTACCATGGCAGGCAAACCGCAAAAATGACTGACAGAAAACCCAGCAAATTCAGTCTTAAAATTGAAACTGAAATTACAGATAGTAAGCAGATAAATACAATATATCTTACTCCCCCAAATTTATGGGCTGAGATTTGCTGTCTACCACATTAGCAAATACCAAGGACCACCTTACCATTGCTCTCCTGCAATATAAAAAGATCTTCATAAAATGATCCAAAAGACCCAAATTTGCAGCTCGATCTTTTTCTCTACTACTAAAAACTGGTTGAAAGTCTGAGTCATAAACTGTTTGTGTCTTAGAATCATTTTCGTCACTCATTTTGATATCAATAAATGTCGGAAACTCTTCAGCATCTATGGTACAAAAATAAAGTATAACGTTATTGAAAACAGAGAGTTAAGTTCCAGAAGACACAGCAGGTGACAAGCATCAGGTGAGTAATTCATACAACAATTGCTACATAATTTTGGAGAAAGGACGGGATTATCACACACACACTGAACCAGGAAAGTTTCTAGAGAAGGAAGCACTTAGATTAGGTCTTAAAAGGGTGGGTGTGATTCAGCTATGAGGGAAAACTATGGAGAGCATTCCAGGCAGGGATGATGGCCCAGGGATGTCCTGTTTTTTGAGGAAACAATGACAGGATCACACTGTTCCTTAATTTCCCCCCAAACAGGCCATTCCCAGGACACACACACTGGAAGGCAAGTAGCATTCCCCAGAAGTAGGCAGTGCGGCAACCCGGGCCCCTCCTTCTCTTAGAACTCTGCAGTAAATAAGAAGTCTGAATAGAGTATTCTATTGCCCACTTCATGGAAGCTCTTACATAGGGAGCTCGTTTTTAAAAAAACTCAAGAAGCTATATATTATAATCTACATATAAAACTCAGACTCTTTCTGTGTCTTGGAAATTTACTTTCAAATACTTCAATATTCATAGAATGGCATGCGGGTACCAGTTAAACTTAATCTACACTCTAGAAGAAACCAAAAAGCACGTCAAGTACCTCAAATATGAATCAACATTCCCTGGGCAGTTAGCCAGCATACAGAAGTATCCTGTTCAGCAGTAAGTTACATAGCACGGAAAATACCATTATTAGAAATCTACATAAGAGGGTTTGTAATAGCATAAAGATCTTAGAAATAATTTTTTATTTGTCAAGTGAGTGGTATTTGAGGTAGATGATTGCTTAGAAATAGTGTCATCGGTCCAGATCGAGAGCCCTGTACTCCTGCATCCCTCCATCTCTCAGAGGCCCCTGTCACCTGACCTGATGACAATATTAGTTGGTCCTGCCATCAGAATATTACTGCATTCATCTTGGAGTAAGCTTTCATGGAAGGTGCTAGTTGGAGATCATAAGGCAAGAGTAGACTGTTCTGAGTATAAAATCGGTACTACAAAACAGCCATGTGACTATTTCCATGCCTGCTTGCATCAGCAATGTTTGCTGGAATTTGTTCTGAAACTTACTTCCATTAAAATATAACCCCTGATAGTACGTCTTCACCTATTTGGACCACTGGAGGCTACCAGTACTTCTAAAAGAAAATTATATTTGCTAACTAACCAAACTGTTTTAGGTCAGAACACAATACAAGTATTTGCAAATACATATGATACGACCATAAAAATAGAAAAATTTTAAAATACAGCAAATAAGAGTCCACTATTAAATATCACAACTCAACTCAATTCCTTGGTCATTGTGAAATGGTGCGTGTAATTCTGTGTGTGTGTGTGTGTGTGTGTGTGTGTGTGTGGTGTGTGTGGTGTGTTAGTGAATAAAAATCTAGAGGCAATTCTATAGTATATTTATTTATTTTACCTGATGGTAAATTTGTCTTTCTTTTCTTAGCTGAATGAAGGAAATCAAGCATCACTTTATAGTTTTCCAGAGTCAATTTTCCTGTTGGTAATACTGTTCCTGAATTGTACAGTGAGAACATACTAGGATCACATGACCGGAAACTGCAAGGGGGGGATTTTTTATTAAAAAAACAATATAAGCAAAATTGAATTAAATATGTCAAATACAACCTACTTTATTTTTTTAAATATTTGGGAGTTAGTACTCTCAAATTTTGGATCATGATGGATTTGGGCACTTAACCAAAGCCAAATAATTTTCCATTAAATGTTAAAATTATGCAATGTAACTTTGCTCTTAGGAGATTTAACATCAATATCTATTTTGCTGAAAGGGCCCATGAAAATGGGAATGGAAGATCTATACTCAATCTAAGAGTTCTGAAACAGTCATTTACATCAACTTAAAACCACCTGATCTAAACACAACTCAGTGATCATGCCTACGACATATACCAGTGTGTCTGTTATCAATGCTTGTTTCTTTTTTAAAATAAGGTCTAAGCAATAAACAATCCTCCACCATCCATCCATCCACCCACCCAGACACACATTATATAGAATAAGCATATATTAACAGTTTTAATAAAGCTGAATTTAGCACCAAGTTACCCTGACACAGACTGGACCACCGTCTAATTACTGTGCTGCCAAGTCACTGAACATGTATGGTCATGCATGACTGAAGTCATCATGGTTCAGAGGACAGTAAGAAAGCCCATCTGATCTGACCGGCTTTCCCTCTCACGGCCTCACGAATGGAGCACTTTGTCAAAGCTTTCCCTGTAGGTCAGGCAATCTAATTGTTTTTTGTTTTTTTAGGAAAGCAAATGTTTCACCTTTATGAGGCCTACTTTATTTTTTTTTTTACTGTGTCGCTTTGTGTTTTAAATTTATTTTTCAGTTACAGTTGACATACAATATTAGTTTCAGGTATACAACAGAGTGATTACACATTTATACACATTATAAAGTAATCACCCTGATAAATCTAGCACCCATCTGACACCATTACAATATTATTGACCATATTTCCTATGCTGTACTTTACATCCCCAGGACTATTTCTGTAACTGGCAATTTGTACTTCTTAATCCCTTTCACCTTTTTTTCTAACTGCTTCTTAAATGCAAATCTGGTCTATCCCACATAGGAAAGGGATCTATTTGGAGACACTTTTGGGAAGGTTCAGTGTGAAGAAACAGAACTGGGACCCAAGTTCATTGGGGACTTCAACCTGTATATTTTATCACTGGATTACTGAAACAAGTATTCTCTTAATTCATATTCCTGTCACCAGCCTTTCCTTCCTCCAATCCATTTGGTATGTTGCTGTCAGAGAAATTTCTTATCCTAGCCCTGCTCAAAAACTCTTCATAATCTCCTGTATATAGATAAAATTTCAGATTTAATATACAATTAAGACTTTCTGTGATCTGGTACTGACCTACTTTGTTAATTATTCCATACCATTCCCTATCATATACCCCAGATTCTGGTCAGACTATTTGGGATTCTCATCCTATGTTTTTCCTATCTGAGTTCTAACTCATGGTTTTCCATCTACCCGGAATGGCTATTTCTCTTTCTGCATTTCTAAATCTTTCCTATCTGTCAAGAGACAGGCCAAGCGGCCCTTCCCCATGAAATTGTTCCTCAGCCAGAATAAAGCATCCTTCCCAGGAACAAAGAAAACTTTCTGAGTACGTGGCCTTCTACCATTACCTAGAATTACTCATGAACACCTGTGATCTACCCCACCAGACTCTTAACCTGCACATCCTACTCATCTTTACATGCCCACTGCACCTATCTCAGTATCTTGTATCTAATGGTTGCTCAACAAGTATTTTCTGAATGACTCCACCTCACCTTTTTAACAGCTATGTAGTATTCCATTTATGTATTTATTTTTTTTTATCTTCCATAACACTTTAGCCAAAGACACTCAATAAGAACTCAAAAATGTCTTTTGAATTAATAGAAACTTTACATTATATGAGAATATGTGACCTGTTTCTAGAGGTTTATAATATGTATTCCACAGAGGCTTAAAACATCTCTAAATAGAGACTTGCCTAATGTCCACTAATAACTACAATACTGTACAATTAACATTAAATTTCTCTTGGAATTACATTTTCTCCTTTCACTGAAAGCTATATTGGGAAACACAGTCAAAATATATGCAAATTAGTACTCCATAAGTGCTTATATCTATCACCTGCTTGGGAAATATTCTAAGATAAAAAATTAAGAAATATATCGATGGCCAGGTAAGATGGAAGCACTCTGTAAACCTCCTTAAGTTATCATCAACATTGGAGCCCTGAACATACAAATACAATCCATGTTCTTGAGACTTTAAAAGTATTATTCATTGATAGTATACTATACCTGACCATTGCATGGGAAGTGCCAAATTTCATCTTCATACGTTCCCTTAGCTTTATTAAAAGCAGGTTGAAGTGTGCATTTGCCAGATACAGGTTCATCTGAGCTCTCCAGGGAATCTCTTCAAGACATATTTGATGGAACCTCTTCTTTTTAATATAATTCAGTATTACAGGATTCAAGTAGTCCACGAGGAGTCGATGTGCTATTTTTCTAACATCAGTTCTCTTATTTCTACCGAGGGACAAAGAAGTTTTAAAATTACACAAACTTTCTGATATTTGAAGAGGAATGATTCCAATTTACACATAACCAAGAAGTCACTTGACTGCCCTTACGCAAATGTTACTGGCTTATTTATCATCTGCTGAGTGCTGAAAATGTGAAATGGGGCAAGAAAGAACACATGAGAATAAACACGAGGGACAAAGTCACTTCCTATTGTCTCCAATTCTCTCTCATGTCTGTGTCCTAAGCTTGAACCAAACAGCTCTTTTCTTTTCCATAACCAAAAGGCCACTGAGATTAGACAAATAAATTACAACATAAATTGTTCACATTCATCAGCCAACTTCAGTACTGAACAAGAAAATAACTTCTCTGTATGGTTCCTCAAAAAAACCAATGAAGCAAAATTTTTTCTAACATTAGCTAGACTGCAGAAGGAAATAAAACATCAATCAAGGATAAATGGGGTAACTTCATAAAGCCATATTCAATATGCTTTGGAAAAAACTAATATTTCAAAATTTATCTAAGAGTTCATATTTTAAGTATAATATATATTTGTTTAAAATTATTCCTATCAAAATCTCTAAGTAGTCCAATTATTTTTATTATTACATAGTTGTTTATATGAAATGACTTATTTCTTTAAATTACTTTTATCAACTTTTTTTTGACTGTTGGCAATGTTGCTGTCCCATTGGTCAGTGTGATTCTACCTGATGTTCAATACCATTAGCCATTAGAGAAATGCAAATTAAAGCCACAAAATATCATTAGCACCTATTTTAATGCCTAAAATACAAAACAGTGATAACACTAGATGCTGGTTAGCATGAGGGGAAACTAGAATACTCATACGTTTATCGTACAACCTAGCAATTGCACTATTGAGCATTTTATCCCAGAGAGATGAAGATTTATGTCCATATAAAAAAAACCTGTATATGAAGGTTCATACCACCACTATTCTTAACAGGCAAAACTGGAAAAAATCCAAATGTCCTTCAGTGGTTAAATAGTTAAATTGTGGTACATCAATACCACAGACTACTACTAAGCAATAATAAATGAACTTGGGTGGCTCTCAAAGTAATTATGCTGAGTGGAAAGAAAAAGTCAATCTCAGAAAGTTACATACTGTGTAATTCCATTTTTATAATATTCTTGAAATGACAAAATTATACAGATGGAGAACAAATTGGTGGTTGCCAAAGGTTGGGAGGGGGAGAGGAAGGGAGGTGGCTGTAGCTATAAAAAGGTACCATGGGGGTTGGGTATGCACACACATATGTGTGCATGTTAAAATTGCTGTAGTCTGAATAAGTTCAGTGGGTTGTATCAATGTAAATTCTCTGGTTGTACTACTGTACTATAGTTAAACAGTTAACTTAGGAGAAACTAGGTGAAGGATATATGGGATCTCTCTGTAATATTTCTTGTAGCTGCATGTAAATGTACAATTACCTGAAAAAGTTTTTAAAAATTCATGTTACAACAAGGATGTCCACAATCACAAACTCTATTCAGTATTAAACTTGAGGTCCTAACATGTAGGCTAGACAAGAAAAAGAAATAAGAGGCTTGAGCATTAGAAAGAAATAAGCAAAACTTTCATTATCTCTTCACAATATGATTGTCCACACAGAAAATCTGTATCTATGAATAAATTATCAAGGCATATAGAAGATCAAGTTGCTTATAAATCAATTATATTCCTATACAAAAGAAGAGAAACATTCAAAATGTAATTTTAAAATACTATTTACGCTAACACAAAAAGCATTTATTTGATACAGATATCAAAAGATGTGTAACACCTTTATGGAGAATATCATGAAAATTTATTGAAAGGCATTAAATAAGACCTAAGTGGTCTGTCTTCTAATAGAAAGACTCAATATTGTAAAAAATATATATTCCCAAACCAACCTATATATTCAATTTTATCTCTACCAAAATCACAAGTTTTTGTGTTTTTCGATAAACTATTCCAAACTATTGTGTGAAAGAATATCCAAGACTTGAGGCAACTGAAGGAAAAGAACATGCTGAAGAAACTTATTCTCTCAGATAAGACTTAATTTAAAGCTAGAGTAAGTATGATGGTATGATACTGACTCAGGAACAGACAAATACACTAATGTAATGGGACATTAAAAAGATCCCAAAACTAGATACATGAAAACTCGCTAAATGACAGAAGTGATAGTGATCACAGAATAGACTACTCAATAAATGGGGCTAGCCAACTGGGTACCTATGATGAAACCAAAATTCACAAAATTAAGTTATAGTTGAATGAAATCCCTAAATGTGAAAATCAAAAATTAAAATTCACAAAGAAAATACCTTTACTACCTTGGGTTAGAGAAGAATTTCAAAAACAATAAATGGAAATATTGTTACAACTGACTCCATTAACAAGCACAACTTTTAATTTTTAGAATAAACTTTAAGATGTTTATAGATGAACCACAAAGTGGGAAAAGCATTAGTATCCAAACTTCTAAAAATAAACTGACGAGCAGAATAGATTCAATGACATGGAAGCATAGTTGAGACTGACGAAATGTCAGAGGGAAGGAGGAGAGGGGGTGGAGGGGGAGAGAGTAACCAAAGAATTTATATGCATATATGCACAACCCAAGGACACGGACAATGGTGGGGAGAGGGTCTGGGAAGGGGGAAGGAACGGGGGGAGGGAAAGGGACATTGGGGAGAAAAAGGGACATCTGTAATACTTTAAACAAAAATAAAAATTATAAAAAAAATAAAAAAATAAAAAAATAAAATAAAATAAAATTCTGAAAAAAGAAAAATAAATAAATAAATGAGAAAAAACCCGAAAGTTTTTAAATGTGCAAGGATCTAAACAAGCAGTCCAGAGACTAGAAAAACCCTAAGGTCTAATAAAAATATGAAAAGATGCCTAACCTCAGCAGTAATCAAAGAAATAAAAATTAAAATAATGAGATAACATTTCACAACTCATAGTTTCACAAAAATTTGAAAGTTTGATAATTTTATCAAGTGTTGGTAAAGATGTTGAATAATGGAAAATTGAAACACCGCTGATAAAATTTAAGAGCAACTTGGCAATATCCAGTAATGGCTATCAAACACAAAGATGTTCATATCTCCATTTAAAAACAATGTAAATGCCCATTTACAGGAGACTAGATACAGTTTATTCTGAAATTGAATACTATACAGAAGTGAAATGAATAGCTAGACTTATGTATCATCGACATGAAAAAAAAATCTCACAAACATAGTATTAAGGGAAAAGAGCAAATTGGCAAAGCAAACTGTAAAAACTAATATATTAGTTAGGGATATACACATAAATAGTTGAAGTATAAAGTCACTCACAAACATGATAAATTATTGGGATAAAGGGGAATGGAAATGCATTCCAAGAGGGATACATGGGAATTTCAGCTGTGTTTAAAATATTTTATATGGTAAGCTGCATATTAGGGCACATGTTCATTTGTTGTATTATTTTCTATACTCATCTAAAATATGTCATAATTTAAATTTAAAAGGTAAAGCAATAATAAAAAAAAAAAAGATAGGCAAATGCAAACAAAAAGAAAGTGAGAATAGCTCTATTAATATCTATAGTTGCAAATCAAAATCAATAAACAGATAAAGACCTTACATAATGAAGGTAAAATATATATAGAATGTATAAAAATCATAAATGCATACTCATAAAAATAGAAGCTAAACATTTTAACATGCTTCTTTTTTAATTTCAGAGAGAGAAAGGGAGAGGGAGAGGGAAAGGGAGAGAGAGAAACATTAAAGATGAGAGAGAGTCATTGATCGGCTGCCTCCAGCACACCCCCTACTGAGGATCATGCTTGCAACCCAGGCATGTGTCCTGACCGGGAATCAAACAGTGACCTCCTGGTTCATAGGTCAACACCCAACCACTGAGCCATGCCAGCCAGGCCATAAGTTTTATCAACAAGAACATTAGATCCATCAATAATAAAAAGTAATTTACCAATTTGGTCTACTGACCACTCTAACTAAACTGCTGCTGCCATCACCTCCACCGCAGGCCAACTACTCTGTAGCATATCATCCTGTTCATTTTATAAAATTTATAAAAATTTTTAAATTGCCTTACTTATGTGTATGTTTACTAGTTTACTGTGCTAATTTATTAGTATATAAGCTTCTTGATTGCAGTGATCTTCTCTCTCTAGTTAACCAGTATATCTCTAAGCCCAAAATAATGTCCAACACACAGAAACCTTCAAGCAAATGTTTATTGAATTAATTAAATAATAAATGGATACCTTTCATGATCCGACATTTCAGAAACAAATGGATTTTTGGATAAAAAATCTCTTAGAGTTCCACGTCTTTTACTTCTTTTTTTTTGTATTTCTGTAATCTTAATACAGAAGAAAACAAAAATGTTACAAACTAAAATTAAATTCAGAATACAATACTATAATTTACTCATACCCTAATGTTTATCTCTTGACATTAAAATACAGTGGTTTCTTTACACCCCTCAATTAAAATTATTATAAAAAGTAACAAAAATATCCCTGTAGACAAAAAAAGTGATTATAAAAATATCCATATGAGCCCTGGTTGGTGGGGCAGGTGACTGGAGCATCATCCTGTACACCAGAAGGTGGCAGCTTCAATTCTGGTCAGGGCACATGCCTGGGTTGCAGGTTTGATCCCCAGTGGGGGCGCGAGCAGGAGGCAACCAATAGATGTTTCTCTCTCACATCCCTCTCTCTGTCTCTCTCTCCCTCTTCCTCTCTCTAAAATCAATTTTTAAAAAATTAAAAATATATCCATATGAAAACTTAATAATTGTAATGTATAATTATAAAATTATAATTGTATTTCCTTCTGTTTCATGTTATAATAAATTATAATGCAGCCAATCATCTGTAGACACATGAATCTCATTTCATTCACTCAAAATTCAAAACTCATGAAACTTACTCTCCCAATCTCTAGTACTGCAGCTTTGAACTTCACAGGTTTAGCCCCCTTTTTACCCAAAATATTGTCCTTATATTTCATTCTTTTTATTCCAAGTAGGGAATCATTTCTCCTAATACAAAAAGACAAAGTTGGTTAAAAGAATCTACAAGAATTTGCAAAACTACCCCAAAGTAATAAATCTTTAATGAATGTTGTCACTAAAATTATGCAAGAATTGCCAAAATTGATTGTGTCCCATGCATAAATTAGACTGTGATATTCCTGGTCATCAAGGAATAGTTGGCCTCTCAGAAGAGCACAATGTAAATTGTACCAAAAACTTGATTAGAGCTGACGTGATGTAGAATAAATAGAATTGGAGCAAAAATAAAGCAATGAACATTTCACCATAAAACTGAGAAGATAATTACATGAGTGACCCTAGGCAAGTACTTTGCTTCCAACAGATTTTAGCCTCTGGTTCCATCATGTGCAAGCTTCCAGTCATTGTCACCTTCTGGATATCAATAAAAGCTCAGCATTTTAGACAACTCTGTACTAAACTCTCTCCCTTCTCCCAGTCACCTGTAGGGATTCTTACCCTTGTTTTTTTCCATCTGTCATGGACCCCTGTGGTAATCTGGCCCACTCTCCAAACACTATGAAGTCTCTCACTATCCCACCCTCCACTGATACTTATCACTGCTTTTCCTTGAAATCTGTGTATTTCCTAAATTTCATATTTCTTTTGGTAAGTACAGCAACACCCTGCTGTAACATGAGAAACAGGATCCAAAGCTTGAACTGAATAAAATGTACGGTCACATCAACACAAGGCTAATGAAATGACGGAGTGACTCTGGCTAGCTAGTTCCAGGAGTTTGTTCTAAGTTCACCTTGGTCCCACTGGTGGGTGGCCTCTTGCTGCAATTCTGAGGAGGAGGAGCCTGGGTCCTGTGTGTGGCTAGAGCTCCAGCCCAGCTGGGAAATCCCAAGGATCTTCCAGTTAGTTCTTTATTCATTTTGGCAAATGCTTTGTCTGCCTGCACTAGGAGTTTGACCAGTGACAGCTAGGGATTTGGAGACTCATTCCACACAGCGGGCAACCTGAGACTGGCTGCCGCCAGTTTCCAATGGGCCCGGTCTCTTCTTGCCCGCCTGCCTCCCTACCCCACCCACGGGATGCCAGGCCTGGCTGCTGCAGTCCACGGGAAGGTGGGGAGGCGAGCGGGGAGGTCATGGACGCACTCATGGGCTGCCACCCTCCCAGGCCTCTCAGCTGCTCCTCCACGCTCAGCAGGACGCGCATCTGCTGAATGAGTTAAACTCTCCACAGCTCAGCCTCTTCACAGCATGCTTCCTCCTAGTCCTGACTGCTTTTTGTTTGTGTTGTATTATTTTAAAAAATAGTATTTTTACATTTTTATGTAGTCAGCATTACTGCTCTCTAATTTCAGTTTCTGATTCGAAACATTGAGTCCCAATGGCTGCCTGCCTATTATTTCAAAATAAAACTTTATACTTTAGCTGATAGTACACATTTCTCCTTTTACTCCTTTTGATTTTTCAAATATTTTTATTATTCTAGCCCATTCCATATAAACTAATCTGATTGGAATTGCATTAAACCTATAAGTTAATTTGAAGGTAATAGAAATCTTTACAATATTCCACCTGCCCATTGAGCAATATACATGTCTCTCCATTTATTCAAGTCATTCTTTTTCATATCTCTTATTAAGGATACTTGGTTTCCTTTATATTAACCTAAGTCCTCTCACAACTCCTAATAAGTTTAATCTTGTACTTCACAGAAATGGGATAATTTTCCCATTGTACTTTTTATTTGATATAAGCTATTGATTTTGCAATTTTGCATCCAGCCATCCTGTGGAATTCTATTATTAATTCTGATAGTTTTCAGTTAATAAGTTTGTTAAGTTAAAAAAAAAAATTATTTGTGCCCTAGCCAGGTGACTCAGTTGGTTGGAGCGTGATCCCATACACCAAAAAGTTGTGGGACTGATTCCAATCAGGGCACATACCTAGGTTACATGTTTGATCCCTGGTCGGGGAGCAAACAGGAAACAACAAATCAATGTTTCTCTCTCTCATTGATGTTTCTCTCTCTCTCTCCCCCCCCTTCCTCTCTCTCTAAAATCAATTAAAAAAAATCCTTGGGTGAGGATTAAAAAATTATTTTTATTATTTGCAAATATCAATCATTTTATCTTCATCTTCAGAGTACTTTATTGTAGAATTTGACAAACATTTTGAGACCCTATTATGTGATAATCATAAATTCTAATCATAATTTCTATTTCTTATTTCAATGCACTGGAAATAACTTTCAAAACAATGTTAAGTGATGAAAGAATAATAAGCTTCCTTGTTGAATTTTAACAGAAAAATTCTTCTAATCCTAATTTGCCAGAAATGATTGCTGAATTTCACATGACTTTTAGCATCTACTAAAGATTCTTTTGACTACCAGTGATAATTATATTTACAGATTTCCTACTCCTATACTTACATAGAGAATAAAATTTACATTTTCACTGATGAATTAATAAGCTAGTATCTTATTTTAGATTTTTGCTTCTATATACTAAGTAAGAACAATCCGTAATTTTTTATTTTTTATTGTCTTTTTATAAAACTGTTGTGATAAATTTAGTAGGAGAATTTATACCCATGTTCTGAAGCAGCTTTATGTAAGATAAAAATTATTTGCTTCTTTAAAATATGAAAGAACTAGCTTAAAAAAACCTGAGTTTACAGCTACAATCAATTCTAATTTAAATTTTTCCAGATAATCACCACTTTCAATTAGATTTTCAAATGTATTTTTTTATTGTATATGCTGTTATCTAATGTTTGTTTAACTGCTTCAAATTTATGATTATTTTCTCTTGGATTGCTTGTATTTTGCTTTTTCTTATTATGCCACTGAGAAATTTACCTAATTTATTTATATCTTCAGAGAACCAGCTCTAGTAGTTCTCAATTGAACTAGTCTAAAACCAACTTGTAATTGATTGATATCAACTTTTACTTTCTTCTTTCTGCTTTCTTAGATTTATTTTATTTTTCTAATTTCATGAGTTCAATAAAAGTTCATTTACTTTTATTTTTCCTGTTTAGTAATAAAAGCTTCTAAAGCTAAAAATCTGTCTCTAACTGTTGCTTTGAGTACATTTAATATTAGGCTCTCTCATTATCATTATTTTTTAAAGGCTCTATACCTTTGCTTAGATTTCTTCTTTCATCCAATAATCTTATATGCCAGGAATTTATTTTGTCATAAAATTTCAGTTTTATTGTACTATAAGAGAATGTGGCCTTTACAAGTTTTAGACTGAGTGATCTACTGAGCTTTATTTTTCAGCTTAAATATTATTTTTTAAATTTTTAGTGGGTGCTTTAAAGGGTGTTTAGCCTCAATTGACTATATATTAAATTAATATTAATTATATTATGTATACTTTCTATGTCTTGTTTATTTCTTTTTTAAAGTAGCATGTTAAACTCTACATTATTATGTTTCTGTTAAATTAGTCTTGTCTTTTCAGCGGTTATATCCATGCACTCTGACTTTTTGTTACGTAGAACATGGGAGTTCACGAAATATCCTTATTGTGATGTATAAGCATTACTGGTACGATCATCCACTTTGTGAAAAGGCGGCATTAAAACCAACTAACAAAAAGTAACATTCTTTCAATATTACCAAGACAGTTGATAAAAATTTTTAGGGGGGAAAAACACTAAAGTTTAATCTAAACCCCCTTCCCAAAAAAATTCCACATGGATTAAAACATTAAATAGGAACCATAAAATCATAAAGTTGGAAGAAAATACAGCTGCACAGGTCTGCTGCAGTAAGAGAAAATGCCTTTGTGTAAAACTGTGGTAAGCATATGTACACAAAAGGAGACAGACACCACTATCGAAGCAGAAATCAAGGGGTTGCATCGGCCCCTCCTCTATACTCCCTGACTTGAAGAAGTGCACCCTAAAACGTCCGCTCAGCCTTACAGCTGAAACCACTGCCTTCGGTTTGAACTCACTTATATGGCTCAATTTTCAACCTCAGGTCTTTTATACCACTGGCCAATGCTTCAAGCCACTTACTCCATTTCCCTCTTCGAGAATATCTGTTTTGCTTAGATTGCACCTCCATGGTCACCCTCCAAATTTCACTGCACACTGATAATGTCTTCTAATTTTCTTGGGTATCAAGAATATTACTTACAGCTTCTAAACATCTAATTTTGGCTATGGTGTGTGTGTTTTTTAATGTAATGGAACTTTTTAATTCTGACCAATTCTCTTATTACCATGGCTTGCTTCATCTAATACAAGCAATTTCCTCTTTTATGTTTCGAAAATATGAAGCACATCTATTCCAAGCATTTGTTCTAATAGAAGTGCCTATTTTAGGAAGTGTGCTTTTATGATAATGTTTCTCTTCTGCTGCCATCATTTAAATAGACCCTATTTTTATTGATGCTTCCTATTACTAAAAAGAGACAGATCTAGGCACAGTGGTGAAAGTAAAACCCAGCTGTTGGAACAAAAGTTGGGTTCATTTCTCATCTCTCATAACTGGCATGGAACACTATAATTTTATTTGGGGGCAAAGAGAATCATTCAGGCTTGGCGAACAAGGGGAATAGCTGTAAGTTTTACTACTTCTATGTGAGGAACTCCCCATCCACATACTCGAATAAAACCCCAAGGAATGGCTCTGCTTGCTAATGGAGAGGGATTAGAAGAGCATGGCAAATGCCCGAGACTGGACCCGAAGCTGATACGTGAGGAGCTGAAGGCCCAGAGGTGTCATTATCCATCTTGACTCAAAAGCAAGAGGGCCTAATTTATTTCCTGCTGCAAATATAATTTTATTCCTTAGTTGGGTTGCGTGAGTGTTTTTATGTTCACTTATTTATTTTTTTACCCATTCAAACATAAACCCTCCCTCGCTCCCAGGTGGCTGTTTTAACCATTTCCTATACTCTTTCTCACCCGCTTTATACATCTTTATGTGACACTGTTACTCATTTTTTAAAGTTGTTAGTAGCAATGACACAGATGTTACAAGTACCTTTTCAAGAAGTCATAGACAGGATTGGTGATCTCCACCACAAGGTAAAACTTTTCATCATTCATACATTTTAGCATAACTTGCGTAAAAAATTCCAGGAATCTAGGTCTCTGCTTAAATTTCATAACTGTAAAAACAGGGACATTCATACATATATAGTGACCGATACACTTAGTAATTGATGCTGAAAGGTTACTGTTACTAACACTCATTTTGTTCTAACAGGCAAATTTATTAACCTGCTTTTTAGATTTCTCACTTTTAAAAAATATGTAGGAGTAAATGTGGTAAGAACTACGTTTTTCTAAAATAAAATCCTTTACAGTCTATATTTCATTTATTTCCCCAATATCTGTGTTAAAAAAGGTTTCATAAAAGTTGCCTCTCATGTATGACTAGTTGAGAAAAAATTGCTGATAATATCAGAATAACTAGTGATCCTAATTTTTATTATATTGTACTCTGAGTTAAGCAGTAATGGTGCTGTTTCTTCAGAGCTGAACTTAAAAATCACTAACACAGTATTCAATTCCCATTTTTTTTGTTTCATAACACCACCATTCACTACCCAAATAAGCCACAGTCAAGGTTCTGTCTTCCCAAATTTTTAATCAGGTTTCTATTTAGGTCTCTTGCATTACTTGACAAGCAAGAGTCTGAATTATTCTGAATGGGTAAAGAACAACAAGTCTCCTGCCTGGAACAGGTCAGACCTTTAAGGAGTAAATAACAACAAAACCCACAGAATAAATCATTTTCAATAGTAAGTCGAGTGAGCAGCATGTATACATTTAGGTCACCTACCTTCTTTCACAGCACCTTTGACTGACCAATTTAAAACTATAGGGTAAAGGAATATAGGGTCCTCTGTTCCTGAGAGTTCAGCTGCAACATCTAAGGTTTAAAATAATAATAATAATAACAAGTTGTACATTCTCTTTAACAGCAAGAACCAAATAGGAAAATCCTTTGGAGGAGATAAAAAGAAAGAAAACACCCAAGTACTCTTTCTAAGTTATGTACATTAAAAGTATCAATTACATAGTATTTTAGAGATTTTAAAAAATTCAGTAATCTCCATTATTTTCATTTTTCCCCCTAAGAGCCAAGGAGTCTGCTACCAATAGGTAAAGAGTTTCCAAGGCACAAGTATAGTCAGTTCCTAAAAGACCATGGGACAAAAGTGGAGCCCCCCCACTTAGAAGAAATTTAGGTACTTGTGTTCTTCTAATCTAGAAGATCTGAAGTATCTGCTTTTTAAAAATGTGATCATACTTGTCACCAAAAACGAAATCAATTTAAGCAGATTTCCAAATTGCAAACTCCAAAATTCCAACCATTGTGTTAACAAATTACTATAGCACACAATGATCTGAAATTAAACTAATCTTTCACTTAAGTAGAGAGTGGCTCCAATCACACACATATTAACAACCCTCGTGCTATCCCTTTTTATTTCTCAGTTACATTTTCAGCAGTGATTCTCAATTTTGCGCCCTCCCTCCCCAACACATTTGGCAACATCTGCTTCCCATTTGGTTGCAACAGCGTGGGGGCTGGTATGCTATGTATCTATGGATAGAGGCCAGGATGCTGCTCAACATCCACAATGCCCAGGACAGTCCCCCACAACAAAGAATCATCTGGCCCAAACTGGCAATAGTGTCAAGGTTGAGATACCCTGCTTTAGAATCAAAAGAGTTAGGCTCAAGTCCAAGCTGGCTATGCAATCCTAAATAAATCACTTAATCCTTACGAGTCACATCTGTAAAAAGCAGTTAGCAAGCCCTTAGTAACAGAATATTACTAGGATTATTGACCTAATATAAAAGCACTGTGTAAACCTTAAAGGGTTTACCAAATGCTAATCTCCTCTTAATCCCTTTAACAAAATATTTTCTTATTTTGAAAAATATAATGCTCAACAGAAGTATATGGAAAGAAATAAAAATGACTACATTGCTTTGTCAGTTTGAGAAGGTGTGTCTCCAACAAGAGCAGCTGTTCATTTATTTTTTCAGGTGATAATATCTGCTGTGGCCTCTTAGTCTTGGAAGACTTCTTAGAACAACCCTAGAAACATTGGTTAAATTTCAGAATGTGCTTCAACATGTTTCAACAATTGTCATTTTCAAATAACATTCTTAAAATTATGTTTTCGCACTTGTAAATAAAACTATGGTCTACATGGCTAAACAACTTGACTTAACAAGTGCCAGAGGGAAAAGGGGGTGAGGGTGGTAGGAGAGGACCAAGGGGAATAAATGGGGCTGGAAAAAGACCTGACTGGGTGGTGAGCACACACGCAGTGTGCAGATGATGTGCTACAGACCTGCACACTTGAAACCTGTATGGTTTAATCAACCAATGTCACCGCAATAAATTCAATAAAAAATAATTGATAACAACAGCCATTGTGCTCCAACTAAACTCCAGACACAGTACTCAACGTTTTATGGAGGCTGCCCTAAATATTTTTCTTCTCTCTCCCTTCCTCCCCGTAACTCCTGCCCCTCCTAATGAGCACCCCGGATACCCAGACACTATCCCGAAAGGAGTTGGAGTATGTCTCAAAAAACCCTCAAAAGAAAATTTCCATCATGCCCTCAGAAATGTATTACTTTTTTCTTTTGTTTTTTTTCCTTTCTTTTTCCCCAAGGAGCTTCTTTACAACTAAGCTAATTGCCTTTGCAGCTTTGCCTCTCATTGAAACATAACAAGATTAATAATTTGGAGATTAAAAATTGGTGGGTCTGTGCCCAAGCTCCCCACCATCATTTAGAACTGACCAGTTAATGTCTCCTGTTCTCAAAGCAAAAACAAAAGCGAAACAAAAACCTCCCAAGCCTCTTTAGGGTTAAAATGACCTTGAGTGGTCATAATGGTTTCTGACTCTTACAAATTAGCTTGTCAGTCCCCACAGGCTTGGTCAGAAGGAAGCATCACAACCTTCTGCTGGACTAGTGGCTCCAAGGAAAGAGGCACGGGGCCTCTCCTCCCACGATGTGCAGGGACAGTGTCATGAGTTAAAGCCTAGTGATAGAAAGGGGCTGGTTGATGGACTCTGAGAGTGAACACTTGGTGAAAATACCCCTCAAATTGTCTCCAGCTTAATCAAAACTCTCTCTAAACAAAGCAACTCCCTTCAAATAAAAAAGTTTTATGGTTAAAGAATTCATCTGGTAAAACTGTGCTGATAGTTGAAGGTTTCTGTGCCAAATAAATGCTTGCGTGGAAACTCAACATGTAATAGAGATAGAAATGGAGCTACTCCAACGGAAACAGGCTCAGAGGCGATAGTCTACCTCCATCCCAGTCACAAAAGGGGCTTCAAGTAATTCCTAGTGTGCCCCAGAAACCTGATAAACTAAGATACAGTTCAAATTTGATCAACAAATCATTTAACTATACAGTTTCTAAGAAAGGCAATAAAACAGGCTCTAGTAAGACCCATCCTTGGGAGGCAGATATTAAAAAGTTGTCTCAAACATTAGCAGTCTCATAAAGACGACAATTTAGGTGTGACAATGAGTTTGGGAAATCTATGCTGAATATAGTGAAGAGCTATGACATATATTTACTACATTCAATAATGTGCCCAGATAATAAAAATCTTCCCTTTGGAAGAGATTTTACAGGGCTTTTAGTCCAATGTCTGATTGGGTGTAGGAAGCTCACTATCAACACCCAACTTATGATCAGTGCTGGTGATGGGAGACTTTTCAGTATTCTAGCATGAATTCCTTTCATTTTCTTATCATACAAGAAAAAGTGGGGGGAAAAGCAGCTCTTCACTATATATGACTTTTTTTAATGTAAATATAACAAATTAAAAAGTGATGAATTTTTTAGCATGTTTACTACTAATACATAACCTCTTAAAAGACTCAACAGAATATAAGCTTAGAGATGAGGAACGAAAACAGTTACCAGCTCTTGGGTTTCTTCTTGCTCAGTAGTACCAAACAGAGATTTGCACTCGGGTGTGATGTCCAACATCTTTTTTGCATAATTTATAATAATCACTGCCAGGTCATATTCCTTCCATGAACGCAGAATCTAATTTAAAATATTTACTAATTATCTCCATTGGAAACTCTTGTCAATTCTCAAGAGTCCTGCATCATCTTTCGTAAACTCAAAAGTCACACTGATGCTTTGGGTCTAAGAATTCCCATTTCCGTTACGGAAACAGGAAGCTAACCTCCAGGTCATACTGCCCTACCATTAAAACTGCATGACTCCACTATCTTGAATATAGGACTAATAACAGCAACCTCATCAATAATGCATACCCCCTATCTCTGGGACATATAACCATATAGATACATTTTGGTATAGTCAGTTAACTGTTCAGAAAATGTTTCCACTTGAAAGATCCAGCTTAAAGCAAAATCACCTCGTCTTGAGTTGCTTTCTATGGGAAATGGCACAATGAGTGACCTGCTGGTGCTGGAGGGCAGAGGCGTTTATTTCAGTAAATGATTTACAAGACATTCTAGTAGTGGACTGAGCAAAGTTAAGCTGTTTTGGGAGATCCCCCATGAGCCGCAGGGGAAGCAGACACTAATCCTAGGAAGGGGGCAGCCCACTCTGCCACCCTCGTGCTTAGTCCATCATTAATTGTTGGTCTTTGCCTTCTCCAGCCTGGCCCTTACCCACCTCTCTAGCGTAATATTTCACTACTCTTCTTGTACTTCAAGTTTACAAAATATTGAGCCAAGTATAAATTCTAACAGTGGTTTCAGGACGTCATGCTTTCCTACAGCTGAGCTGTCTCCCAGAACGGCATCCCCACCTTATTAATGTAATGTAAGGTTATTAACGTAACCTGCTCATTAAACCTGGGCTCCGGCATCTACTCCCAGGGAGCTTCCTGGCCAGCAATCTGATCCGCACAGAGCCCGCTGGAGTGAGGGTCACCTGGAGGGAGCACATTTGCTGTGAACCCCGCAGGGCAATTCTCTACGGGAACCGACGAGTTTGTATGAATTTGTTATACGGACATGCGTTCTGTTAAGTTGAACAAGTCAGTATTTACAATAAGTAACAATGGTTACTTCCCACACAGGGAAAGGACATAATGAGTGTGTGAAAAAGAAAGTGAATAGCGGCCTACACCTGGGAAGACCGACGCACCGCAAGGAGCTAAGGACTGGGAAGATTTCTGGGGGCCCAGCGCGACAGGGGTAAAGAAACGCTGACTGCGGAACAACGGGCGGGGGGGAAAAGGGTGAAACAGAGTTTGAAAAGGCAGAAGGGCTCAGCCATGCAGGGCCCTGAAAGCCAGTCAGAACAGCCCAACCTCATCATAAAGTCCATATGAGAGGGAGTTAGGTCTGTTATTAGAAAACAAAAGTGAGCTCATGTTTGTTCCCCACTCAACTTTGCTTCCTGACATACTTAGGTCCTAGGCCTACAAAGCGCTGGGTAATCTTTTCCCCTTGTTATAATAGTCAGGAGAAAACACTCTGATAAAGAACTCAAATCAGAAGAGAGAACCAATTCTACTCAACATACCCAACGAGCAGAAATAAAAAGACTCTGCCAGATGTTTAGCATAATAATTTCTTGGCAATGGCAAAATAATGAAATGCTGAAGATGATGTGTCTCAGAAGTGGCACTTCATTTGGAATTCTGGCAACTTGCAGAAAAACTAGCTGCTTGTAGAAAAGCTACTGCTGCTTGTAGAAGACTGAGCTGTCTGAAAAGATTACCGATTTTTCAAACAGAGAAAAGAAACTACCACTTGACTAACTGGGCTTTAGAAGAGAAAATCCATAGACAAATGTGTTTACATGAAATGAACACCTGAAATCTGGGATTCGGGACTAGTCCAAGGTTCTGGAACTACTGGTCATGTCTGGAATGACAATTCTCAGTATATCGATTTGGGATAGACCAGCTCTAACAGCAAAATCCCGCTATTAATATATAGCAAAATCCTAAATTAATATATACTTTACTTTTTAAAAAAAAATCCAGCCCTGGCCGGGTAGCTCAGATGGTTAGAGCACCATCCCGATACACCAAGGCTGCCGTCCCATCTCAGGTTGGGGCTCATAAAAGAAGCAGTGGAACAACAAATCAGTGTTTCTCTCTCCCTTCTTCTGTCTAAAATCAAATTTTTTTTAAATGTCCAGAACATTCAAGGTCATTTGTACAATAATATCACTTGGATCTCAATATCCTTCCTCAAGTGGGTGGAAAGGAAGTGGAGTCATGGATGGAGAAATCAGGACAAGCAGAACCAGCCCCAAGCTGCTTCGTGTTATGGAAGAAAAACCACACGAGGCCAAAGGAGGAGGCCTGTGATTCCAGGAGGTCGGCCTCCACAGGGCCCCAATGCTGGCTGGAAACTCTTTAGTCTAGGTCAGTACTCTCCCGTTTTCCACAGGGGCTGTTGCAAACCCTCCCACTCTCCTCAAACCTCTGAAACTCTCCCTAATTCTTCACCTCCACACTCATAGCAAATGGCCTTGCTTGGTTTCCACAGAGGAAATGTAGGGGAACTAGCTTACCTCCAGCCCACAAATCTACCTCTACACTCACTTCTAACCACAACCATTTTTTCTACCTATTAAAGGGGAGAGGTGACTATCCGTCCAGACTAACCCATCCTGCATGTCAGCAGATCCCATTGCCTCCTGCCTTCACAGGGATCTTGGTCACCGGTCCTCTCCTATAGCCTCATCCTGTCCCTCTCCTGGTTCCTTCCTATTAACAGACACATGCTCTGGAAAACCTGGATAAGCAGAACTGGGTTTATGGTTGGTTGGTTTTTAGCAGAAGTTGCTACTGGACAATTTGCAAGCAACAAGCTGCCTTGGAATAGAGTTTCTCTGTTCTGAAGGTAACACTGTGAAGCCGCTGTTAGGTGTTTAAATCTAAAGAGAGTGGCTGGCCAGTGTCCTAGAAAGTGTAACCCCTCTCCCGGAAACACTCATTGATGAAGGGTCTGAACACTGCCACTCTTCCTTTATTTTTGTTTGCATCTTCCCAGTACTTTTGTCTAATCATTTATTTTTCAACCAGTGTTTGTCACTCTGGTTTATGAGTGTTTCTAGAAATAAAATACATTTAAATCTGACTTTTTAGCACATCTGCCAGTCTCTGTCTTTTAAGTTCATTCGCACTTAGTGAAGCACTTAATAACTTGATTTCATTCCTTCCATCTTATATCCTATCTTTTTCCTTCTTCTTACTTTTGCTGAATTAACCATTTTTCTTCCCTGTCATTTCTCTGTTCACTTCTCATTCTTATCAATTTAGAAGACCTATTGTGTTTTAAAGTTCTATTCATGGCTACATATTCCTCTGAGTCATCTTTAAATATATTTATTATATCAAAAGAAAATAATTTTATACTATCTGTATATACTATATACATATATTTTTTTTTTATTTTTTTAAAACACACCACCTATGCACCAAGGTTCTGCTCACCCCTCCCTCAACCCCAAACAGGATGGAAGTTTTATTCTAGGTTACTAATAAGTTTTCCTTTCAAGGATGATTCTTCTATTTCAAGAATCCCTACTTAGCATTTATATTACAAAGTCCTAGTCACATCATCTTTATCTAGTAAATTTTAATAATACATATATTGTAAGACTCATGCCTCCTGTTATTCCTCTCCTTTTTGTCCTTCCCTATCTCGGGATTTCTGTTCTGAACCAACTGTCATTTGATAGAGCATTTCCTCAAGTGTTTTCCTCAGATAAGTACTGAGGCAGAATACTTTTTAAATGCCTGCACTTCTGAAAATGTTTATTTTGCCCTGACAGATGAATGATATCTTTCATGGTTATTAATTCTTGGATGCTCAGGATTCTACAAATGTTGCTCCACTCTTAACGTCTAGTGTTGCTGATTTTTTTAAAAAAAAAAAAAGTTTGAAGCTAAATAATTCTCTTTCCATTGCAAATAACCTATTCTTTGAGTCTCAAAACTTGAGAATTGTCTTTATCCTTGGACTTCAGGCATTTCACCAGCATATGTCTATACACATGTTCATACGTTTATCCTGCCTGGGATTCAGGAGCCTATTACTTCTCCATTTGTTTCTTTTCTACCTCCAAACCTGCTTTCATTTCACGTTACAACTTCTGGATCTATCTTCTGAATTCATCTCTAGACAGTTCTGTTCTACAATGTCAGGTATTTCTGGAGCTTCCAGATTTGACTCAAGAAATACCATAACCATAATCTTCATCTACTTAATTTTTTAATCAAAAATCAAATTTGTTCATTCAGTTACAGATTTTTTTGTTTTGTGTTCTGACCATCTAATGGCATCATCAAGTTTTCTGTCTCTCTCCTTTTTAAAATCATCTCTGGTCTTTTCCAACATGGTGAGAGTAAATAACAATTACGTTAGTGTCTGTCTGCTCTTGCCCCCTTGGGATTCTGAGTCTCCATAAGTGAGTTCTTATTTTTCTCTTCCTAATGGTTTATGTTCCCTCAGCATCTACACAGACCAGGTCACAGGGGTCTCTCCAATAGTGGTGAACCAGTGAGTGATGGAAGGAACACAATTTTTCTGCTCCTGAGGTCAGGCCATGCCCAGCCAGCAAATCATGACCTGTTTGCTAAGGTAGAGGTTAGAGGCCTCTCTGTTGCCAAACTTCCAAAGAAGCGAACTTTAGTCCCAACCAAAGTGATGGACAAATAAGCCCACCTGCGCAGTATCCTCCAGATCCCTGACCAAATCAGAAAGGTCTTGTGAGGACCACATAAAACAGGCAGATTGGATACCACCCTTATTTGAGGAGACTCAGTGGATTCAGTCAACACGATGCTGGTCTTCAAGCTGAGCAATGAGGACAAATAAACCTAGCTCTCTGCCTCTGGCCTCTTGGTTCTTTCTGGTTTCCAAAACGAATGCGGCCCCATAAAAGCCTTCTTTCCACCCTCTCGTCTCCCACCAAGATATGCCCTCCATGTCTTACCAACTGGCACACCTACGCTACTTGTGATCTAAAATGCATTCTGGGTGCTATTTTTTAAAGTAATTCCTGTAAAAGTAGCCTGACTTTCTAAATCGTTACTGCTCCTAAATTGTATGACACAAGACAAAGAACAAGATGAGTACCTTTGTTATGTAGAAGATACAACACGCTATCATGTGCTGCACACTTTGAAAACTCGCCATATGTTTCTTTGAGTGGGTGACATTTGGCAGTCCCTGCAAAACCACCATACACTTTATCAAGATCTGAAACAGAGAAATGCAATGGTTTTGTTGAAAGATATTATCCTTACACATTATAAAACGCTCTATTCAAATCATGCACGTTTTAAGCCGTCAAGTTTTATTATTATCAATAACTATTGGTAAGTTGCTTATCACGTATAGGGGAATGTAGTCTGAAATAAAATTGATACGTTCAATTTTCAGATGAGTCCCTCATCTAAAGTAACTTGAAAACCTGTGGAGAGAATAAAATAAGTACATGAACAGCTATAAAACAAAGCATATTTTGGTCAAGCGCCATAAAAGATACAGACAGAATGTTACATGCATGTAAGAAACACCAAGAGCACGTCCAGGCTTAGGGGGACCTGCAAAGCGGCATGAAGAAGGGTGTGCCATGTCAGCTGGACACTGACACCAGGCACCTGAAGTGACAGTGGCCTTCAAAATTAAAACCAAGATGATAGCTTTAACAATATACTTTGAATAAATATTGCTGCTTCTAACATTACAAGAACATAAAAATTAATTTTAAAACCTGGAGAAGCAGACTGCCAATATTTAAATATAGACGGCAACGGCAATGGGGCTGAATGTTTTCAGAGAAACACATCTTAAGTCCTTATTTATGTCTTCCCAGACATATCATTTAAATTATTAAAATGTTTTTCAATTAACTCATACTTGTTATTTGTACTTTATAAGAGATACATTGTTTTTTTCTTTTCCAAAATGCACTGTGGAGTTGCCTTTGTAAAAATACCCTTATCTGGGGGGCAGAAGGGGAAGGAATACCCTTACCTGTACGACAGGGACCAAAACAATATTGTGGTAGATTATAGGAGCAAGGAGGCCATAACACTGAGTCACAGCTTGAAGGGCATAACTGGAGTCGTTTAGGTAGTTGCTAAGTTCCAATGCCACTAATACTCTCTCACATTCAATTAGTCTAGCAATCTGTAAAGAAACAGGTATTGTTATGAAAATTAAACATCGGGTGCTTAATTAATGTGTCTCTAAGGAAAACACAGGGTAGACTTAACAACATGAATGTTGCTATAAAGAAAAATCTAAATTCAGGAACAACAACTCCCAAGTAAAGCTATACATGGATAACACAATTTTATAATTAAATTTCAGAATTTTTTGTAAAACAATACAAATACCACTGGTAAGATAAAAAGAACCAATCTTTTTTAACTGGTAAGATAAAATCTTGGCTATATTTTAAACTAGAAAAAAGAGACTTGTTGCAAAAACATAGATTATAAGAAATAGTAATCAGAATATAATGTCTGCATATATTGCCCCCACTTGATTAACAGAGTCCCATTTGCCTTCTGGGTTTGTGAGAAAACAGCAAATTTTCAGTAGAGCAAACTAATCTCCTGTTATAATTCTCCTACTTATATAAAAATGATAGTAAAATGTAAAGGTAGGCTTCTGTGATTAAATGACACTTAAAAAGAATAAGAATCTTATCTTACTGCTCCTTTCCCTTTCCTGAGGAAGATTTCATTATTTTTCTGTGTAAATACATACAAGATCATGTACAAAGAAAACTGTATGAGTGGCAACCAGAAATTTCCATTCAGCAAAGTATTACTCTGGAGATCACTGAAGTACTTAAAAATTGTCTTTCTTCTCAGACTGAATGCTGAAAGAAGAAACTGAATGCAGTGTAGCAGAACAGACTGACGGTCGTGAGGGCTTGGGCTGTACACGACTGTGGGCTTGTCTTGGCCAGAGTCATGTTTCCATGTTTTCTTCACTTTCGTATTCACAGAAACTAATACAAGCTCATATAACAATTGATTGGTTAACTAATGAATAAATGGATGGGTAGGAAACAATAACTTCAAAAAAACTAACAAAAAAACTTGCAAAAGCCTCTGCCATATATCTAAGGTGAGAAAGGTAATCTCAATCTAAAAGGAAAAAAAAAAATGTAGGATTGTTATTGAAAGCAAGAGCACATGTAGATGTACATAAAACAATGTTTATGAGCAAACTGAGACTCTATCAATAGGAGATAGGTTAAATTTCTGGCTCTGTACAGGAATATAATATTATAATTAAAAAGAATTTGGTAATTCCAGCATGAAAATATGTCCAAGATATATCATAAAAATGTTACAAAGTCAGGTGCAGAACAACAAATATATCATGATCCCATTTAAATTGGAAAAAAAAAAAAAAAAAAAAAGAACACAGGGCTGTGAATCATACATTAATATCAAATAAACCAGCACAAACATATAATGGTCCCTCAGTTCATTCCCAAGCCAGGATTTACTTTCCAAAAAACAAACAAACAAACAAAAAAAACACATGAAGTTGAAACACTGAGAAAAAAATAAAGGGAAATTGGCACATTTTAAGTCATTTTAATTCACTTACTTGTTGAGAAGGAAAAATCTCATTGCCTTTGATATTATCACAGAAAAGATTTTCTTCTTTAATTTTAATGTCACTTGTTACAAAAATATTTCTGAGAAAAAGGTATAAGAGGATTGAAGAAGTCTCTGCCAAAATATCTGAATGTAATCTGCAAAAGGAAGTAAATGATGTTACACGTTTAAATATAAAGTGACTTAGCACATGAACTTGCCTTTTACAATGATCCCAAGACAGCAGGAAAATCTGTGGAACAGCTACTCTAGTACAGTGTTTAAGTTAAAAACAGCCTGGGCGGGCGTGGCTCAGCGGTTGAGCATCGACCTAGGATCCAGGTAATCTGGGTTCGATTCCCAGTCAGGGCACATGCCCGGGTTGTGGGCTGCAGCCAATCAATGACTCTCCCTCTCTCCCTCTCCTTTCCTCTCTCTGAAATCAAGAAAGATATATTTAAAATAAATAAATAAATAAGTTAAAAACAAAGACTATCCATTAACAAGTTCACAACTAAGAAAATTAAGCTGCTAACACATTATGTCATAGATATATAAAAACAACTATTGTCCAAGCTTTCTGGTTCTAACATATAAAGTTCTTTTTTATCCATATAATGAAATCACTACAGATATTCGGAAGTTTGGAAAGCAGGCCCACTGATCAGTGAACTTTCCAAAAATGAGGGTCACTTATAGCAGAATCAGCCATGGAGAGAGAGAGAAAGAGACACAGAGACAGAAAAAGTGAGGAGGGGAGGGGAGGGGAGGGGAGGGGAGGGGAGGGGAGGGGAGGGGAGGGGAGGGGAGGGGAGGGGAGGGGAGGGGAGGGGAGGGGAGGGGAGGGGAGGGGAGGGGAGGGGAGGGGAGGGACTGGCCTTGACCCCTTCTCCTGAGATGTCAGCACTAAATACCCGACTACCTACTGGATATCTCATATCTACAAAGGTGTCCTGCTGGAAAACTAAACTCAAAATATTTTCAATCCAATTCATTATATTCATCTAAAAACTTGTTCCATCTCTCATGTTCCCTTAGTGAATGGCTTCCCAGTCAGGTAACCTTGGAAATCCCAGTCAACTTTCACTCCTTCTCTCTTATCCTCACAAGTCACATAAGATATTCAAAATCCTGTCTCTCCTCCAACATGCCTCTCCCATAGCACCTACTCCCATAGCACCTACTACATAGTAAACGCTAAGTCTACATTTTTAAGTTAACTATACCTAAATGTGAATAAGCATTACCAATGCCTTTACTCAACCAGAATTTGCACTTGAAGCTCATTATCTTTGATGGAGGAGTAAAGGGTTTTGTCCTCTTACAAAAGAAATTTCAGGCATTAACAAGCAGGTGAAGGAGACTGTTGTTTTTGAACTTGTTAATACAGCCTGAAATCACACCAATGCTCATTTCTTAAGCTTCTCTTAAACTTTGTTCTTTTAAGAAAAAAATGGCTGTAAAGCAAAGGATGGCCTGTAGTTTTATATATGGCTTCTACTGGCCTATTTGCAGTTGCTGATGGTCTAATCCTGGGAGCCTCTTTAAGCAAAGGAAAGCCTTTTACCTCAATAGTCTACTCATCCATCAGACCCTAACCTTAACCTCAACCTTACCTTCCTCTGATATAAAAATTCTCAATGATATTTGTGTTTTACAGTATAATTGACATTACCTTGGTTAGTGTTTGTTTTGTTTTTTTTGTGTGTTTTTTTCTTAATGTATACCACAGATACTGAACACAGGCAGGCAGGCTGTTCTCTCTCTCTCTCTCTCTGTTTTTTTTTTTTTTTTGCCTTTATTGATTTCAGAGAGAGGAGGGAGAGGGACAGGGAGAGGGAGAAATAGAAACATCAGTGATGAGAGAGTCACTGATCAGCTGCCTCCTGCAGGTCCCCTACTGCGGATCGAGCCTGCAACCCGGGCATGTGTCCTGACCAGGAATCGAACCAGGATCTCCAGGATCATACATCGATGCTCAACCGCTGAGCCACACCGGCGGGGCAGTGTTTGGTATTTTTTTAATATAATTTCCACTAACTTATATTCAGAATGCATCCATATGCCTGCAGGTTTTTTTCTGATTCTAGCAAAGAAGTTTCTAACAAGGACTAGAGACCTTGAAATGTACATGCTTATTAAAAACTGATTGGAAACAGTTTTATATGGAGTATCTTAACATGAAATTGAAAATAAACTAATTCTAGGCTTCACATCCAACATTTAATTTCAAAAAGCAAATTAACATTTTAAATGAATATTTCTAATTACCTTCTCTGTGTAATAGTTATTATATTGCTTAAAGAAATAACAGATTGTTCATTGTGAGGCGGAGAAGTGACAAAGTAATCCCAGACTGGTGAGAAAACTTTCTTAGCCAACTCATAGTTACCAGTCTGATAGGCAACCTACAATAGAAAGCACATTATCTTATGCAATATTTTTATTTGTGAAACATACATTTTAAACAAGAATTCCTATAAGGTTCTATCACACACTAATTTCATATACAGTTATTTACATTTGCTGCTCTGTTCTATGGGGCTCAGGAAGGTAATGACGGCCACCGGCAAGGGAGACAGACACATTTTGAAATCTCTTTTCTTTCTAAATTGCATGGAAATTTGAAACTCTGTAAGGATGTTTCAAATTCTCATAAGCAAAACAAAGATCACATCTGAGCCAAATTAATTTCATTTCCATCTATCTCAGCAGCACACTCCATTTATTATAGACACTGTTATAATGAACAATCTGTTCCAAGAGAAACAATCAGATTTCCCAAACCCAAAATATGAGATATACTTCATTCTCTTCTGTTCTGACTGACACTTTCGGGGCTTTTGTGCAACAAAGGTTCACAGTTGAACAGAGCGAAGAATAAAACAGAGACGCTTCCAAGAAGCCGTGATAGATTTTAAGTTGAACACATTCAACTTTGGCAAAGTAACTGATTTTACTGGTAAAACCTAAAGTTTAGGAAGAAAAAAATCATCAACCTACATATTTCTTTTGTAGAATACATTTCTTTAAAGATATTTCTGAAAATCATTCCATTTTAATATGTATACCAATATGAAATCTCACCACAAGTTACATCCTGATTAAATCCTTAATGGAAACAGCTAAAATATAAAGTATAAATAAATTCAATGAATTAGTATGTAAATGCTAGGTTATACTCTACTCATGGGAATAATTTAGAGACAGGACTTTTTAAATCTGCCAGATCAGCATTCAACATCAACCAACCAATAAATAAACTTGTATGAAGTTTCTACCATGTGCTAAGCACCACAAACATGGATTCTTCAAAGCTTAAAAATTCTCTCATAGTCCATGAAACTGTAATGATGTTATAGACATAAAACACATGAAATCACAGAAAAACTACAAACAATAACTTAGTAATGTGGAGGTTTAGAAAGAAATAAAGACTTCAAGGAGGAGGCAAGACTTGAGTTGAACCCTAGGAAGAGAGAAGATTCAGATGGGCACAGTTTAGACAGATCTGAGTGAGATCCAGCAGTGGAGATCACAACAGTGAGGTTCAGAGAAGCTGGAAAGGCAGCCAGAATTTGGAGAAAAGCAGGCAACACTACTGGACAGGTAAAGTGGGACCTGGTTTCAGAAGGTCCTGAAAACCAGGTAGAAGTATTTAAAGATGTCAAGTATCGAACCAAGCACTTTACATGCATTACTGTACTGACTCTTCATTAAAGCTCTATTAATTAAGCTCTCTTACCATCCCTGTTTTTCAGATGAGGACACTGGGGCATTGAGAAGTTGAATAATTTGTACAGAAGCTGACATTCAGTAGAAACAGTGGAGCCGAGACTCAAATCTCACTATGTTCATTGTTTATTAGCTATCTCTCACCATGGAATTTTGTTCACTTTGCTTAGAACAGTAGTTCTCAAAGTATGGTCCATGACCATCAGCATCAGCATCTCCTAGGAACTTGTTCGAAAGGCAAAATTCTCAGGCCCCACCCCAGACTAGGGAATCACTCAGGTGGGAGGACCTGCAACCTGTGTAACTGGCGCTCCCGATCACTGATGCGCTCCGGGGTTTTGAAGCACTAGCCTGGAGCAATGCGTGGCGCAGAGTAAGCATTCATTAGTAATGTGTTAAATGAATGAAATAATGTGTTGAATGCATCTTTTCCTAACCATTTTCCTCTACCTACAGAAAAGGACACCCAGAGGTGGCACTGTACTACAACATGGTTGACTGGCCCAGGGTGAGTGCCTGACCTAAGCTAAGTGTTTTACAGCCCCCGCTTCAAAGCAAGATGGACCCCACCCTAAGTTTGGTTCTGAAGTTTGGCTGATGACCTGGACACACTTGGCGAATTTGAGAGAAAAGTTATTACTCACAGGGAGAGCCTGGCAGGCACGAGCAGGTCCGGGCTGGCTTGGACCAAACAGAAGGAATAGGTTGGCCCTTGATTAGTGGCTGGGGGGTGGAAATAAGGACAGTTCCCGCCAGCTGGGAGGTTTAAACTTCCTGGGGGCACCAAAGGCGAGGTGAGCCCACAGACCTCCCCACCAGTCTGCCGAACTGTGCGGCCGAAGGAAAAGAGGGGTGAGGTTTAAAACCAAGTCAGCGGTCACAGATGGAAAATGAGGGCATTAGGCATGCCAATCAGTCTCTTTCCCAGGAATTTGGAATCGAGATTAGGAACCAGCTAGCTGGTCTCTGTTTATAGCTGAATTTAAGGGATATATAAAGACTGAGTTTCTTTACCTCTCTATCTTTGGATATAGGAAGAAGAGATGACGTCTAGCATAGTACCTGGCACAAAACAGAGAGTGAATAAATAATTCGTCAATAAATTTAGAAACTCAATCTTTAGAGAAAGAAACAGAAAGCAGGTGTATGGAGAGAATCAGTGGTTTAAGACCTAGAGCTGCCTGGACTGTGCAGCCTTCCGGGGGTGCATTCCCCAAGCCAGGCTGGTTCCCTTACTTGCAAAGTCTTAATTGAAACCAAAATTATCTAAACAAGGGCTATTGTTGTGGTAATGAGATTGATAAATATATATATATATACTTCAAAGGAAGAAGAGATGACGTCTAGCATAGTACCTGGCACAAAACAGAGAGTGAATAAATAATTCATCAATAAACAGATGAGTAGAGAGAGTAGTAATATTTAGAGGATGAGAGGGAAGAGCTTAAAGAGCTTAAAAATGGGGATAACTATCTTTTTTACCTGATAGATTTTTCTTTTATTTTTTCAATGGTCATAGGCAAAAGGCAAACCTCTTAATCAAATATTTTCAATGAATTCATATATAAAATGGGAAAAAATGTATGAACTTTATTTCCCTTTCTCCTGCCACCATTGTGATTACTGACAAAGCACTCGTGTCCCAGCCCCAAATTCTGCTGCCAACACTGATTAGCAAGACCTCCTAAACACCACCAAACCCAGGCAGAGAAAAGATGGGAGAGGTGTCAGCTCCAGAAGAAATGGGCACATTTTAGATGTTGAACACATGACTTCTTTGGAACCTGCACAGAGCAATAGAAAAGGAATGAGCTGGTTCAAGTGTCAGGCTTACCATCTGCTACCCAAGTAACCCTAGGTAAATTACTTAACCTCCCTGAGACACCTTTTCTGGAATTAACTGGGACTGGCAGGGGAAGAATTAAATTAATCTCCATCTCCTCAGCTATAAAATGGAAGTGATAATACCCCCTCATAGAGTAATTGTAATAAAGGGAATGATGAATTTTTAAATGCCTGTCACACAATAGTTTTTAATAAAGGATATTCCACACCTCCTTTGCTCAACCAGCCATTGTGCCCACTCACTATTTGATTTAATAGTTCAGTACATGGCCTTCTGTCATAAATCCATTTTACAGATAGGGAAATGGAGGCCAAGAAATCTGCCTAAAATCAGCTCACAGATTCCTAATTTTCTACATTTTGTATCACATTACCTAGCCATTCCCAACTTAAAGGGGAGGAATAAAAAGAAATAAGGCTATAAAGAGGGGGGAACTGGAAAATATCCACAGAAAATATATCATCATACATGTTCCTCAAAAAATTTCCCAGACAGCTTAAGTACTGCATTAAGGGAAATCCTAGTGGAGATTCACCTGAATGTATTAATGTCTAAAGAATAATGCTGAGTGAAAGTGCAACCTAAAACCACAAGCCAAGTGAACAATAGGCATTTAGTAAAACACCTCCATGTCTTACTACAAGAATGTTTATAATGTTTCCTAAAGAACAGAACTACCCTGAAACTAAAAACTAACCACTCTCATAAAAACAGACTGCAATTCCAAGAGAAAGGTACAGTTTCTGGCTAGAACCTTGAAGCTTTTGTAAATAAGGAGATTTATTACTAAGTGAGATGTTGCTTTAGCCACTTAACATTATGAGATGGAACGCTCGTAAACTGTCATCAATGGACTGCAGTGCTGCAAATGCCGTATCAATAAAGACACACAGGTCATTACTTTATGACACTTCTTACTATCCCAGTGGTATAGCTGGGACTTAGTTTTATTAACTTTCAGTGAAAGTTCTGCCAAATGAAGCCCAAGAGTCAAACCACTCCCTGGAGAAAAATTAGGCCTTGATAAAATATGCTATTCTCCTCATTTTGAAATAACTCCATCACTGTAAATTAGGGAACATATTAGATTCCAAAGAAATCAAAACATTAGAAAACCAGGAGCCAATATGACATGCAAAATCAATGCCAGGCAAATCCTAGCAGTTCTCTCAATTTAATTTTCTTTGAAAAATATGATAATATAAAAAGCACTAAGATCTTAACTTATAATACTAATTAACTATTAAAAGAAAAAAATAGCACAATAAAAATGTAATAAAATTTAGAATAGCCATCAGCTCTACAGTTAATAAGAGGCTTAAAATTAGATGCTTGAGACTTAGGTCAATGAGTCACACTATTCCTAGTGTCCTATTCACTGGTGACATGTTTTAAGTCAGGTAATCATTTCAGCAAAAATGTTTACTCATGAATATACCCTCAACTAAATACAATAATAACATTTATTAAGTGCCTACTGTGTGACAAGTGCTATACTTAAACATCTGACAGAGTAATTCCACTTAATACTCATAATCACTCTGGGAGGTAGCTATTATTATTATTCCAACTGCTTCACAGATGTAGATTATTTGCCCAATATCACATGGCTACTGTGAGGAGCCTAAATTTAAGCTCCGGTCTGTCTGTCCCTATTAGCCCAGAAATTTCACTTCTATATATTTATCCTAAGGAAGTAATCATAAATGCAAGCTAAGACTTATATAAAAAGATGTGCATCACAGCTTTGCTTATCATAGCAAAGGACTGGAAAGCATCTAAATTTGTCCAACGAAACGTTACTAAATAAACCATGACCTAGCTATAAGAGAGATAATACCATGCAGCTGTTAAAAATTATGTTTTAAAATAATAATTTAATGGAATGGAAAAATGTCAGTTATATATAATGGTAATATCAGAATATAAAATAATATGTATACTATGATTAAAGTTACATATACATAAATTCATACACATATATGTGTATATGTACATATAACACACACACACAGATGAAAGGATATCTCTGGATCTTTCAACACTGGCACTATTGATATTTTGGACTGGATCATTCATTGTACAGAGGGGGCTGTCCTTTACATTGTACAGTGCTTAGCAGCATCCTTTGCCTCTACCCACTAGATACCAGTGGCACTCCTCCAGATTGTGACAACCCAAAATGTCTCCAGGCACTGATAAATGTCCCCTGGGGGCCAAAATTGCCTCAGGTTAAGAACTGCTCCTCTGGATGATAGGAGAACAGATAACATTCTTTTTTTTTCTTTATTCATTTCAGTATTTTCCACATTTTCTAAAATTAATGTGTTACGTATATAATCCAGAAAAAATGTTATTGTAAAAGCAAACTCACTAATAAGAGAAGGGATGATTCCTATTTTATGAGAGTAAATTGCAGTAACAGAAAACATGTATTACAGGAGCTTTAGAATATCTGCTGTGATTTTTTTCCCCCATTAGAAATTACTTAGTAACCTCTCAATGGAAAAACACATAAAGAAAAAGGTGAGCAGAAATCCCTTCTACCTGTGTCAGGTACATGCGAGCCGTCACGGCAGAAAGAGGCGGGTAGACCAGGACTGGCTTGGTCGTCTCCCCAACAGCATCCCCGACAAGCTTCCCATGAGACGAGTAGGCGGCAACGGCAAAGACATACTTTTCATTGGTTTCTAACCCTTTCACTTCAAAAATGCTTTTACCATCAGCTGGTATCTAACCACAAAAACATATTTCAAGTTATGTATGAAAATTAAAGCAGTGTAACTTTAAGTATATAATTAAGTAAACCTCATATGTAAAAAAAACTTTTTCATTTACTGGTGGATTTCAGTCATCATCAAGCTGACGTAAGAGAAATTCACTGCAATGATAATGACTTCAGAAGGAAAATAATTTGTCATTAAATGAGATTTGGGGTAAGATTTTCTGACATTTAGAGGTGTGTGTTTTTATTTGACATACCGCCTCTCCTGAGTTGGGGAGATGATTATTGTTTAGTCTTACTTTTCCATAGCTCCCTTCTGCTTTGCAGCCCAAAATGCAGTACCACGACACCTGCCGAGGAGAGAGACAAGCCCAGCATCTGTAGTCTGCTTAACAAGGCATTCAACTTCCTTCATCAGGATGTGGTAAAGAAACACTTTTCTAAATAAAAGAGCAACTATGCAAGTTTTAAAACATGACATCTAAGTCTACAAAAGTACTTAGGTTTAATCTTTTTTTTTAAAGGTAGACGTAGGGCTGGTTTACCTGGGACTAACAAGACCAAAGTATTATTCATTATTAATTCTTTTAACTACCACTAACTGAGCAGTTCCTATGTGCTGAGTATTGTTAGGAAATTTACATAAACTTTCTAATATTCACAACAGCCCTATAAGATGGGATTACTACTGTCATTCTGCTTTACAGGAAAAGAAGATGCAGAAATGTTTAATAGCTGGCCCAAGGTCAGGCAGTGGCAGGGAGTGACTCCAAAGACAACTTAATCTCGATGGGGATAAAAGATCAACACTGAAATAACTTTCGTATTTTATTTAATCACATATGACAAAAAAAGTAAGTGAAAAAGAAGCAAGATACTAAAATGTTGTATTTAAAATAAAATATAAAAATACATATGAAAAAGCCTGGAAGAAAATATTCCTAAATAAGAACAGTGGTAGATTTGGGATAATAAAATGGTAAGATTATGGGTAATTTTTTCATCTAGTTATGCATTTTCTGACACATGATATTCTTTTGATAATTCTTAAAGAGGCATAACCAAAAGCAAAAATGCACATTCTACTAAAACAGCCAAACTTATGCTTAATTAAATGCTTAGACAATGGTCTTTCTGCCAAAATGTCAAAATTATGGAGATTCCTTACTGTAATGAACTATTCTCACTATAAGGGAGCAAGTTGATACTTAGGGACTAGCATTATCAGGAACCATACTGTCCAGGGGTTAGGGGCAGAGGAATTGTCGTCATTGTGGCATTCCCTTTACCCCATAGATCCTACTTCACAACATCTCAACTCCTAAATTACAAAGGAAGCTGGATGACAAGGGAAATGTAATTGTCTCTAAGAAGCAAAGGCTTCTTATAGCTTAGCCTGCTCTCTCTTCTAGATTTTTCTTCAGAAAAATCTTAATTGTGTCTTGTCTGTGCAAGTAGTTCTCAACTCTGACTATGCAGCAGAATCACTTTTTAAAATATGTCTTGTACAGAATCAACCATTTTAAAAAATTACATATACCCAAGCCTACACAGCCTCGGTGAAGAAGAATTTCTGGTGCAGGTGGACAAACCTTTGTGTTTCCAAAAAATTTTCAAGTGATTAAGGAGCACTATACAAAGGCAGGAGAACTCTAAGGACAGAGAGAGCATTGAAGAAACTTGGAAGCTGGAGGACAGGAAAAGAAATCAAATGAATCTCACACAAAAATCAGAAACTAGCTTTCGTTGACTTCCCAACAAATAAAGTACCATTTTCATAGAAAGAAAAAAAAAAGGCAGAAAGACTATTTTTATGACTTGAAACATTACTGCCCTAAGAGTCAAGCTCTATTTTATTTATCAACCAAAATTTGAAGGGTAAAATTCTCTCTAAAAGCATATTTACAAGCAGGCTCTATTCATCATTTGTTCCACAGATGAAAACATCTTAGTTTGTGTAATTAATTATAAGAAGCAATGTGTGATTAGAATCTACATAAGAGCAATGACATGATAACAGATCATCACTACCTTTAGAAGTAAACCTATATAAATAACATCAGCACTGTCAACTATTAAAATAGATTTTAATGAAACAAATACCTTAACAGTGATTTTGATCAAACAAAAGATGGCTGAATCCTCAAACCAGAAAATGAATTTAAGCCCACAGCACCATCTAGTGCTGCTCAGTAGGAAACAGAAGGTAATTTCCTGGAGCATACAACTCCGCCAACGTATTACATACATAAACTTAATATAATGTGCTAAGTGACAAGTCCAACAACTACAAGTCAAATGTGAGACTCATGTCTTTCTATTTCTAAGCATTATGAAATAAACTAGTCACTAATTTGAAATACATAAAAAATAAGATTTTGGTAAAATAAACCAAAACATTTGAAAAACAACAAAAACTCTTGGTAAATCATCCAGTCTTAGTTCTGCACTGTATTTCCAAAATCAGTGACATCTTATTCTTTCAACAGATCCAAAAAATCCAAAGTTGAATTGCAGAGCTGCTAGCGATTGAAACAATGCATTTCTTATAGCACAGTCAGGTGTAAGATGAAAGCTACTTCTATTCCCCCAATTATAAAGCACTGTGAAGGGGGTATTACTTCTCACTGACATCCATCTACCAGCAGTTTAAAGCTCCTCAAACAACTAGAACCATGTTTTATTTATTTTTAATTACCTTACACAGAGCTTGATAGATACTAGATATTCAATGCTCACTGGACAAAATTTATGAAAAAAATCATGAAAGCATGTAACCACGGTCTATAACATCATTAATTGTTTTTGGCAAACTTTACTACATATGTTTATGGAGGAACAACAGTTAATATACCAAGAATATAATATAATACCTCATTTAATTTTCACAGTAAACATATTCTACAAATGAAAGCACAACAAAAACACAAAACACCTCAGGAAGCATATTTAGATTCCTAAGGTAACACTGCTAGCAATGGGTGGAGCTAGAATTTTAACCTTATATCTGTCTGACTTTAAAGACCATGACCTTTCCACTATATCAAGTCAATAAATATAAATTCAAGTAGAACATCCTAAAGAGACTCAAAGATACAACTTTATTCTTTATATAATATCGAAGAGCATGTTGCTGATTATCCAAAAAAGGAAAAGGTAATATTTAAAATATAAATTAGGTGGAACCAAATGCTTGTGAGGAAACTAAATCTCAAGTTACAGTTGCATTTAGGCTGAGTTCCAAGGCCCTGGGGATGGGAGATAGAGCTCATTCTTCAATAAATACATAAAAATTTATTATTTATAATATGGCTGAAATTGTCATTTGTTTGCATTAAAAAAACACACAAAACTCCTCATTTATTTGGAAGAACTATGGAAAGAACCTCTAAGTTCACCATCCTCACATTTCCTCATCTCTGTCACTGGCTCTTCTACCCTCTTCAAGTGTCCCGCTAGAATGCCAGCATATGACTATGTCATGGTGACGAAAATACTTAGAAATGCTTGCCTATTGTTTCTCTGTACTATATACATGGGTATAGCAGGACTATATGGAGCATAAAGGGAAATAGCGTAAAAAGAAACAGGTCATGAAGAAACTAAAGACATCAGAATACTAATCCCAGTGTTCAATGCTTATAAATAAGACTAGTCAAGCCCTAAACGCAATGGAAGTATCAATCATTATAGTCATACAAGTACTTATGTTGCTGTGCCTCTGGTAAAGATCATAGTGGACAACATACCTTAACATCTGAAATAAACGGAGCAGGTTTCAATGTCACAGAACAATGAGTTCGGGACAGCAGGATAGGTGGAGGAGGGACCTTGCTTTTCTTTCTTTTTGAACTTTCCACATTTTTCTGATACAAATATAGGGCATTTTGTTCTACTTCAATCTTCTTAATTAAAGAATATGCTTCCTATAATAAAGTGTGAAAAGAGAAAAATGTATTTCAAGAGCTTTAATTTCATTTATATTTGTAGTAATGGTAAACAACACTATCTTGCTGTATATAATTCTTTGAGCTTTGGTGATATACATATTTCAAGCACTGGATGATTTTGCAGAAGTAAAAAAAATAGTTACTAAATAAGGCTAAGTAAAAAATAATTATTAAATAAGGCAACAGTGTCTTATTTATGTCTAATATGTTTATTATTAGAATACATTAACATGAGACATTTCATTTTTTAATCAAACCCTCTGAATACCTACCATCATATTTCATTGTCCTTAAAAAGTTCATAACACAATCATCTATGTTTATACTAGTGAACTGTATACCTACTCTTAATGCAACTTGAAATGTAACTCTCAATGAGTGGTATAAATGGTTTTTAAAGGAATATCGAGAGTTTCTTCCTATCAGCAAGAAGAAATAAAACAGATAAAAACACTTATCATGTAAACCTGAAGGAAAGGCAATCCCTGTTTTACAAGGTTACACAGAGTGATAATATATAGAATAAAAGGAAAAAGAAAACATAACAACCAGAAGATCTAAATAATATTTCAAAGTAAGACTTATAAATATGTCAGCAATAATAATACATGTAAACAGGCTAAACTCCTCTTTTAAATTAAGTTAAAAGACAAAGACACTCTAATTGAGCTCTAAAGCAAAATCCGACTTAAACACTCAAATTCAATGGATGATAGAGAAGAAATAGCCTTTCTAACAGACAGTGCTGGGACAATTAGACATCTACATGCAGAAGAATAAAGTTGGACCCCTACGTCATGCCAAATACAAATACTAGCTCAAAATGAATTATAGATCCAAGTGTGAGAGCTAAAATAATAAAATTCTTAGAAGAAAATGTAGGAGTAAATCTTCATGACCTGGTGTTAGGAGCTCATCAAAATTAAAAGCTTCAAATGATACCATCAAAAAAGTGAAAAGACAATTGACAGAATGGGAGAAAATATTTACAAATCTTATATCTGATAAAAGACTTGCATTTAGAATATATAAAAAATTGTCACAAGTCCATAATGAAACAACAAACAACCCCACTAAAAAATAGGCCAAGGGTTTGAACCAACATTTTTCCAAAGAGGATATACAAATGGCCAATAAGCACATGAAAAGATTTACAAAGTCATTGGTCATTAAGGATCAAAATACAAAACCAGCAAACTGACTCAAGAAGCAGAAAACTTGAACACAGGAATAATGATGGAAGAAACTAGAAAATATATCCAAAAAATACTTCCTACAAAAGTGTCAGGCTCAACTGATTTCACTTAAAAATATTTCAGATATGAAAGAACTAATAATTCCTATGCCATTTTTTATATTCCTAACTACAGAGATAGCTTCTCAAAAATTTTTACAAATTTATTATAATTTTGATAACAAAATCTGAAATATAACTGTACTTAACACAGAGCAATCTTCTTACTGTATAATACAGAATCATAAAGATACAGAAAATACAAACAGACCGATAACAAGATGATGATCAGTAATCAAAAAACCTCCCAATAAAGAAAAGCATAGGACCAGATGGTTTCACTCATGAATTCTACCAAAAATTTTAAGAATAATTAATGCCAATCCTTCTCAAGCTCTTCCAAAAACTTGAAGAGAAGGGACATTTCCAAAGTGATTTTACAAGGTCAGCATTACCCTGATACCACAGCCAGAAAAGGACACTATAAGAAAACTACAGACCAATATTCCTGATGAACACAGAGGTAAAAATCCGTAACAAAATATTAGTAAACCATATTCAACAATATATTAAAAGGATCACACACAATGATCAAGCAAGATTTAGTCCCGGGATGCAACGGCGGTTCACCATAAATGCGATTCAAATCAATAAATGCTATACACATTACCAAAATAAAAATAAAAATAAAAATAATATGATCATTTCAGTAGAGTCAAAAAGAATATGACAAAACTCAATAGCCTTTTATGATAAAAACTTGTCAACAAATTGCATACAAAGGAACATACCTCAACATAATAAAGGCCATATATAACAAACCCACAGCCAACATCACACTCAATGGTGAAAGGTTGAAAGCGTTCCCTCTAAGATAGGAACAAGACAAGGGTGACTACTCTTACCACCCCTATTCAACATGGTACTGAATATCTTAGCCAGAGCAATCAGAAAAGAAAATGAAGTAAAAGGCACCCAATCCTTAAAGGAAGAAGTAAAACTGGGGAATGGGGAGATGTTGGTCCAAGGATACAAACTTTCAGTTATAAAATGAGTAAGTTCTAGCCCTGGCCGGTGTGGCTCAGTTGGTTGGGCATCATCTCATGCACCAAAAGGTTGCTGGTTCGATTCCCCGTCAAGGCACATACCCAGGTCGCGGGTTCAATCCCCAGTTGGGGTACATACAGGAGGAAACCAATCAATGTGTCTCTCTCACATTGATGTTTCTCTCTCTCTGTCTCTTCCCCTCTCCCTCTCTCTCTAAAATCAATAAAGAAAAACATATTTTTAAAAAATGAGTAAGTTCTAAAGATCTAATGTACAGCATGGTGATTATAGTTAATAATACTGTTTTGAATACTTAAAATTTGCTAAGAGAGTATATTTGTTCTCACCACACAAAAAAAGTGACCATGTGAGCTGATAAATGTGTTAATTAACCTGATTGTGGTAATCATTTTGCAATGTATACATATATCAAAGGACCACATTGCACACTCTAAATATATTACAATTTCATTTGTCAATTACACCTCAATAAAGCTGGGAGTGGGAGGCAAAGCTCAATAAGCTCAGAAAGCTCTTTCTTTAAGCATGCGGAAAAATAATAATTTTAGCCAATCAACAAAATCATAGCAATAGTGGAGCACTAAAAGAATCATCAATAACACCCAGGAGGAGAAAGACTGCCACTATTCCTTTTTATTCTGAAAGTTCTACCAAATTTAATACCAGAAAGCAAATCATGAAAATAAGAAGGCAAAATGCCTACCAAATTTCAAATGAATTTCACTCAGATACAAAAACCTGTGCTGTTTCCCCAACAGAAGACATGCTGAGTTTGAAGCTTTCATTGGGAAATCAGGACTCAAGCTCAAAAGAAAGGATAAGACTGGAGATAGGATCTGGGAGTCATATGCATCAGAGTGACATTTAAAGCTGGGTGAGTAGATCAGTTCCCTGTGGGAGTGTATAGACTATAAAACTATAGCATCATACATTTTTTCCTAAAATAATAAAGCTTGGCCTAAATTGAAATCAGAATTAACTTCTCATTTTTATTTTTTATTAGAAATGGTTGACATAGGGTCTAAAATCATTAGTCATGATTAAAATGTGTCTGTAGTTAATAAATGGTTTTTTAATTCCACTTGTTCTGTGCCAGACGTTGAAAATTTCTCTGCACTCATAGTTCAGGAGTCTAAGCCATCTGCATAGGTCAATTGTTCCTTTGTGTGAGAATGACTATATTACATAACTTCTAGAGCCCACATGCCAGAGACCTTAGATGTTTAGACTCAAAAGCTAATTTATATACACATGGTGCTCAGTGTAACTACTGAATCACTGAATGAATGAATCAGTAGATTAATCAAGGAGATAGAATGGCATCTGTTATCCTCCATTATCTCCACTTTTTCACTCATTCAATCAAACTGCGGAGGGAAATGGATGGGAAAAGGGTAAGGGTCTGATGTTGAAGGAGCTATGTCTAAAAGAATGAGAGTCAAGGCATCAGCAGTGCCGGTTCAGCCCAGAGGATGCACCAGCACAGGGCTGGGCAGAGGCTCATTCACCCTTCTACCCTCTACCACAGACCACAGGCCAGCCTTGGCAACTTGGGAAGACAGATGTGCCCACAGAGAAGGGCTCCCTTGAAAAGCAATAACAGGTGGAAGCTTGGTGAGGAAGAGACCAGAGCTGAACAAGGTAAGTAGGCTCCCCAGGTAACTGTGGGACAATTTTGAGGGAATAAATTCCTAGTAGGACAGAAGGTAAATAAAATCCATTGTGTTCTGGCCCTGGCAAAGTGGTTTGGTTGGTTGGAGCATTGTCCCGTACACCAAAAGGTTGTGGGTTCGATTACTGGTCAGGGCACACACCTAGGTTACAGGTTCAATCCCCAGTACGAATGCATACAGGAGGCAACCAACTGGTGTATCTCTTTCACGTCCACGTTTCCCTCTCTTCTCTCCTTCTCCCTTCCTCTCTCTCTAAAAATCAATAAACATATCCGCAGGCGAGGATTTAAACAGTAAGTGTTAATGTAGCCTCACGTGCATCACAGGCTATGGAGACTGATTATTTCAGGTTGCGTGAGAACAAGTAAAATCAGCCTAAGGAAAGCTCTGCAACATAGGGAAGGGGACCAATACCTTCAAACCCTGGAGACATTTCCTTCCTCTGTATTATGTTTGGGGCCTTAAAATACACCAGCAGCACTGGCTCACTGGCCCTTATATTAACACAGACTGCCTTGGGCTCCATCTCAAATGACTAGCCAAGTGCGCTGGGCTTTCTACATTTATTTCCAAAATCGCCTCAGCAGTTCACACTCGGCTGAACCTGGTGGACGCTAGCATCTTCTGACCTGACACTAGGCACTTCTCTCTGAATATCCATGAACCCAACTGAGATCTTTAAACTTCCTGCCACGGGCTATCACACAGGCATTTCTTAAATCTGGCTATCGATCAGTATCATCTATGAAGTTTATTTAAAAATTAAGATAGCTGTCCCTACTCCAAATCCACTTCATAAAAATCGACAGGGGAGCAGCTTGACCATCTATTATTAACAAATGCAAGGATAATTCTGAAGCACAGCAGGGACTTGGGAACCACTGATTTATGCGAGTAAATCAGCCTCCTACCCTTCCTCTCAGTCTGTAGGCTCTTAAACCTTCAGTTGCCTAGCCCGTCAATGGCTCCTCCAATGCTCGTTACAGTGCAAACTCCTCCACAGCCCTTTTTATTCTGATTACAACTCCACTTCCCAGCCTTATCTCCCTCTCTACTTTTTTTTTTTCCCCAGAGCTACCACCCTACCCAACCTAACCTCCAAAACCATAGGAGAAAAGGTGTCACACATTCCCTGATAACGCTATATTCTTTCATGTCTCTAAGTCTCTGCCCCTGCATTTTCCTCTTCCTGGAGGGTCTTACACCCTTTTCAGTGTTTCAAGACCCATTCACACGTCTCCGCCGCCGACTTCTTCCAAAATAAGTCCCCTGCGTTTAGGTGCTCATTCCCTTCATTTCACGCAATCTTTATGTTGGCAAGTATTATGCAATAAGGTATCTGTGGACATGACTGTCCATACTCTCTAACGAGTGTCTTGATGGCAAGTGCTTTATCTCTTCAGGTTCAGTAAGTGTGTTCTGAATGAAAGACGTATGAAACTATGACAGAAGAGGAGGATCTGGACTATAATGCATTTTAAGAAAGCATGTTTAAAATGTTCTGATTAAGTCTTGATCAACTCATTCAGATTCCCATGGCCTGATTAGAAATAGGTTAGTACAAATACTACAGTGTTAATAACAATATAAACAATATTAAAGTTTTAAGTGAAAGGTGACAGAAGAAAAGTCTGAAACAAAGTCCTTGATTTAGGTAAATCATATAAATTCTATAATAGGACTCAAGGTAAACCCTAATGCTAGTTAGAAATTAAAATCCTAGCCCAGTTGGCGTAACTCAGCGGTTGAGCATCGACCTGTGATCCAGGAGATGGCGGTTCGATTCCCCATCAGGGCACATGCCCAGGTTGTGGGCTCGATCCCCAGTGGGGGGCGTGCAGGAGGCAGCCGGTCAATGACTCTCTCTCATCATTGATGTTTCTATCTCTCTCTCTCCCTTTCCCTTCTTCTCTCTGAAATCAATAAAGATGTATTTGGGGGAAAAAAGAAAATGAAATTAAAATCCTAATTTAGTGAGCCAAATCATTAAGCCGCTGGTAAGCTTCCATTTATGAGAAAGTGACTAGGGGTTTTTCAAGGGGGTTTCTCAGATAGAAAGGAGGAAATATCACCAGAGAAAAAGTCCCAAAAAAATCAGGAAAGAAAAATTCACATGAAACTAGCTCTACTCAGAGAACGTGACATCAATGTGGGCGTGATTGTTACCTGTGACAGCAATGCTCCAGAACACCAAAGTATTGCAACTGCAAACTCTACACAACCATTCCCTGATTAGAGGTCTCCTCACTTCTCCTATATCCTCACACCTAGCACAGTGCCTGCCAAGTCATGGGGCTTACTAAGCTTGAAAGAAGAAACGAGCCCTTACCTATCACGGGAGAAGAATCAGCCATGGAACCTCAGTGGAAAGCGGCTCCTACACCAATTCACAAAGGAAGGAGATTATGAGTGTTTTTCAGTGGGGGTTTGTGCTGCAATGTGCCCCAAAACAGTACTACTAAAGTCCAAAAGGTTAATGTTTGAATGAAATCTCTCTGCCTATCGTTGCCACTGCAGAAACCGAGACATGCCTCTTTTCAGAAGCTACTCAATGCTTATGAAGACAGGTTGATAGTAAACACATCTGACGATGGCTTAACACCCACAGTGCAGCAAAACACTTATGGAGAAATATAATGTGATCTTAAAGGACATGATTAAGACATATGGCAGCTATCATAAGACTGCAATGATAAAGTGCCTTATTTACTACCTCTCTAGTAGATCTCCCCGAGGTATAGTCTGGGTTCTTAAGATTATTATGTACATCTCAGAAGGAGATGAAAAGTAAATTAAGTCATATCCAAGAACCCTGGGAAGGAATATTGCTTAGAATAAAATATACAATATGTAGGATTGATGTAAGAGAAAACACAGGAAAATGTGTAGTTTGATAGAGAAAAATATACCTAAAGCACCAGAAAACAGTTCTGATGTGACGGAACAGAAGGTACCAGAGTGCTTAAAGTGGAAGATAGAGCAGCAGTAATCATAATATTATTGGCTAACAACATTGACTGCTTACTCTGTGCCAAACACTAAGCATTAAATATGCATCATTTCATTTAATATTCCTAAGAACCCACATTTTACAGATAAAGAAATTAAAACTTAAGAGAGCACAAGTAACTTGATTTAAGTCATACGGCTAGTCAGTGGCAGAATCAAAACTCTAAATCCAGGCCCTATACTCCCTAAGCATTATACTACATTACTGTCTTCACCAGAAAGGCAGCCCACCCAATGAACTTGCCTGTGCAATACCCTTAAAAAAGTTAAAAGAAAAAAACCTAAAATATAAATATGCTTAAATTTCTGTCAGTAGTTTGAAGCCTGGAGGTCAAAACATGATCTCATGGGAGGGGTCAGAATCATAAAAGGTTTGCTCTTTATGAGGAAGACTTCAGCACAGAGCAATTAGAAAGAGCTGAGAAGATCTCTGAAAAAATTAGTTCACAGAGACTCTTCCCTAAAAACAAAACAAACAGAATTGATTTGACTAAAATGCTATAAAATAGGAAAAACAATTATGCTCAGTAATCCAATTACTGCTCTCCTAGTTAAAAGACTATATTTAGGGGACATCAAGATGTAAACTTAGGAAATATTAAAGGCAGGAGTTATTAGAACTTCTAGTGGCCTGGGCATCTTCATTAGTTCTGGTTTCAAACTAGGGCCATAAAATTAGATTCTGTATCAATTATAAAAAATAATCTGCTAACTCAATGTTCCTTTGCTTAAAGTTGAAGCATAATTACTGGAATTTGGAACTGCTAAAATCATCTCAATTATCAATTTGTTTAGGTTCCAACAAATAATATTAGGAGAAAATTAGATGCATCAGTTGGGGTTCTTTGCAACATAAGCAGCAGGAAAACCAGACCTGGACCAAAGCAGGCCCACTAACGTATGGAGATCTACAGAACAAAAGGATGATTGTCTGATCAGGACACGGGCGTGAATGAATGAATGCCAACTAGTTTTATTCTTTTTATCCCTCTGCTCAAGATTCAGATTCCAAAAAGGGAGCACCGAACTGGCCCAGCTTGCATCACTAGCCCTCATCTGGGCCATCAGGGAAGAAAGCCCCTGAAAAGTCCTACCTGATTACATCCAGTGGGGAAGGAGAAATTGTTTGGAAGCAGAAATATACGCTGAACAGAAAACAACAATAGACAACCCTGTCCCAGTAACACTTAGCACATGGATGGAGGAGTAGTCCTGCCTCTTTCCAATGAGAAATCCCATCTACAAAGATGCTGAATGCTCAGTTGCTGGACTCCAAGGGCAAAGATGATACACCACAGAATGACTGCTCTATTTGATCAGAAATAGAAAATCAAGGAAATCTCAAATGACGACGTGCAAGCCATTAAAATAATTTTGAGGCCCTGGATGATGTGGCTCAGTTGGTTAGGGCATTGTCCCACACACTGAAGGGTCACAGGTTCGATTCCCAGTCAGGGCACATACAAGAGGCAGCCAATCGATGTTTCTTTCATACATCAATGTTTCTCTCTCCCTCTCCCTTCCTCTCTCTCTAAAATAATGAAAAACGTATCCTCAGGTGAGGATTTACAATTTAATTAATTGATTAATTAGAGGTATAATGTATAAAAGCCAATATGAACTTCCAGAAGTCAAATAATCAAGACAGAAAAATAGGAAAAATAAATCCCCCATAATCAAGAAAAAAAGTCATCTCGTTTGGAAAGCCAACAGTGAACTAGGAAAGGTTTGTCTCACATTCATGGCAACAAGTTTGTCCATATTTAATTGATTTGTACTAAAACAGACACCCGATGAGATTATCCAGCTCCTCAAGGTCAGGAAACTTTTGAAAAACTAAAACAGGGTATGAATTATTTAAGAGTTCTGAAAAGACACAGGCTTTTCAAACCATTTCACAGTATCGGTTGACATATCAGTTACTGATTTGGGGATAATTTTATTACAAGATCATGATAATGTAAAACATTCTGTAATATGTCCCAGTAAAAAATGATTGCCAAGGGAAAGAAATTTATTTGTCTTCTTTATGGAAAGAAAGTTTGGCAATTACTTGAGCCATAATATCGTTATTTATGAGAGTACCCTGAGGACTGATCATTAAACCTTAACACTTGGATAAAAACTACCACTGAGGAGCAGAGGTGGCTGCAGAAGACTTCAGGACTTCTAAATAAATAAAAATTCAAGACTTGCTAGTTGGTGAAAACCCTTAAAGAGGACCCTCCATAAAAAGCAGGGTCTCAAAATGCATGTCATGGGTCTCTCCTCAAAGGGCATTATATTTACAATGTTGCTTAACTAAAATAGTTTCACTTGAGAAAGGAGAATACGGAAATTTCAGACCCCCCACATCTCCAGTTTGTTTCCCGGTCTCAGTGGTAGGAAGACAGAGATTTAACCAGAATGGGCATTTTATGACAGTAAAAAAAACCAAGATTGAATCACAATAAAATAAAAGGGAAAACCCCTAGAAGTTTTAGTCTCTGCCGGCTCTGAGAGGCCACAAGATTAATCCTGAGAAAAACAGTTCTCAAAGATGAGCTTTTTTGCCATATGGATCGGACTGAATACCAATGCCCTCCAAGCATGAGAGGGTGGCAACTTGCCACAGAGGCACCTGCTGTAAAACTGTCTTCCAGCAAAGATCACACGCCATTTGGCCTTGTCAGCTGAGACTAACCAACACCACCATCAAACCCCTTCATTCAAATGCTGAAAATTCGAATGTAATGAGGCTCTTCCCTAACACAGCCAGGACAGTCTTTTCCACCTTGAACATCCACAGCATGTGCCCATCTAAAGTCCTTAGACTTCTTACAAATTAGACTACTTTCTCTCTGCTCTCACCTCTTACTGTCCTCTTCCAACAACCCCTCACCCCTTGCCATTGCATCTAAGCTTCTGTCACACTGAATGACCTAATGGACTACAAGTGCTCTGTGACCTAACTAGCCTCAGGACCTTTGCACATGCTGTTCTCTCTGCCTGCAGTGTCCTTTCCACCTTTGTCTTCCTCCTCTGACTACTCCTGTTCACCCTTCAGTATTCAATTTCATGTCACCTTTTCTAGGTGTTTCCTTAAACATTTCCCACTACTGGGCTAGGTCTTCCCTTGATGAACTCTTCTGACACTCTTATAATTAAAGTATCTATGGCACTCACCCATAACTACCTACTTGTCTATGTTCCTACAGACTAGATTTATCTTGAAGGCAGGGACCACAAAGAGAAGGCAATGTATCAATATTTGTTCAATAAACAAAGGATTTTTGTGTGTTTGACTTTGTCCCCTGTACTCAGCATAATACCAGGCACACAGACAGCTTTCAGTAAGTATTTGCTGAACGGATCATAGGCACTCAAAAACATTCACTGGATGGATACAGTAACAGGCAAATGACCAGGAAGTGCTACATATCAAAAATCTTAACTTCCAATATTCTACTTTCTGACCTCAAAACCTATCCTTCTAGCTCTTTCAGACTCTGATATTTTGGTCACTGGCCTCATAGAGATGTCCAGTCTCCTAGCATCTCCATAGCCACCAAGTCTTTAAACCCCTTGATGGCATCTTTTCCTTTCCTACTCAATCTGAGCCCATTTTTTATTATAAACTTTTAACCTGTGCTTTTATTTTTGTAAAAATCTAACCCTATACAAAACTCTGATGTCATAAATATTCTGTTTTCACAGCTACTAAAAATACCACACCAGGATAATGTACTGCCACTATGTGTACGGGGCCCCCTAAAAATGCAGCCTTTAACCTCAGCTAGGACTCATCATGCTGGTCAGTCCTTTAACTTGGAGTCACCTTCCTCTTATCCATGCTTCTCCACTCTCTCCAATCATCATCTCTCTCTTCAGTCCAACTATCCACCCTCACTCACTGTTCTTGGCAGATATCTTTGCCTCCTACCTTATCAGATGACTGAGATAAGAGGGTATCAACTCAACTCTGCCTCCGCACAACAGACTTAATTAAATCTGCATCTGTTCTTTCCACCTTTCCCTCTGTGTCAGAGGATGAGGTGTCTGCCCTGTAGCCTGGTCTCCACTGAAGATGAATCCCCTTATCTGTGCTTTCAATCTCATCACCTTCCCTCTTCCATCAGACTCCACTTTATGTACTAACTGCTCTGTCATATCTTCACAGTTTCTCTCTTTCTTCCCGGCTTTTCATTCTCAGTATATAAATATGCTAAAATTCCTCTCTTAAATGCTTCTCCCCTCTGCACCCTCCTGCCAGCATTGGCCTGCTTTTTTTCTTTCCCCTATCAGCCAATCTACTTGTAGCACTATTCTCCGCCTCATCATGTGCCGTTCACTCAGACAATACAACCAAATTTTTGTGGGTCATATGCAGGGGAAAAATTTTCCATAACTTGAAATACTATTGCCCTCAAGAATTTAAACTCTAAAGTCGATATATAATGAGTCAGCAAGAACACAGAACGATATCCAGGCCAGAGTGGGACAACATCAACAAGGCAATTGGTCCATAAATTAGCAATATCCATCTGAGAGGGGGTACCTTGGCCATAATAAGGATGGATTATGCTGGCACAGTGTCACTTAAATTCTATATATTGCCCTTATTTTTAATCCTTCAGATTGCATTTGACTTCCCATGTTAAGGTGCCTCTACAGAGAGCAAATTTCTCATTTCAGGAGATTTCAGGACGAGATTCACAGGGTGAGGCAAAAGTAGGTTTACAGTTGTTTGCATGGTAAATAATAATACAAGAATAAACTCTGCGTTTCAAGTACTCACACTGTCAACCTACTTTGCCCCACCCTGTAGATTAGTTCCCCTGCTCAAACTGTTCCACTGCTCAGATGACTAGATCCAGTAAACCTGAAGGTTCATAATCTAATGTGAAAGGCAACACGTTATTTTTAGGAAAGTGAAATAAATCATCCATTGAACAGAGGTTGTTCCATTTAATCATCCATTTTGTCAAGGCTAAAAGAAGGAATGATATACTGTTACCATCAAAAAGTTATGTGAGGATGTAGAGGCTGTGTCCTTCTCAAATATCAGAAGAGCCTTCCGCATCAAGAAAAGTGCTTTGGACAACTTGTTCTTCCCTATTTTGTTCATGACACTTACTTCTGGAAAAGTGAACACACATTTTACCAAAGGGTAACATCAAAACTATCATCCCAAATTTTTGGAAAGACAAGTCATCCCAGTTTTAATTACCTGTAAAACAATCAGTGCTTCCAGGTTGCTTTAGCTTTTCTGGACTTTTGGAAGATGTATTTTTGCTAACAGTCAGAGTCTGCAAAACTGGAGGAAGAAGGGGACCACCATTACAACCAGGCTCATATCCAAGAAAGGACATACTTTCTAAACACTAAAGAATAAGTATCCATTTGTAAAATTATCGCTTCCTCTTATCACGCTATCTTTTTTCCACTGATGGATTAAACATGCAAACAATTCTACTATAATGCAGTTTTAGTGTCAGGTCTTCTTATAATCTGCCACAATATACCAGAGGACACAAAAATTTTCAAATTACTTCTCACTCAAAAAAAGTGTATATGTATTTTCCATTTCATCTTAAATAAAATCATCTTAAAGATTGATAAATAAGATCCAATCAGCTTCTGTTCACTCTCCCTTTTCATGAACTTTTCACAACCGCTTCCATCCACGGTCCCTGCAAGAGTATAATGTGAAGACATCATTCCCGTCTAGCTGATGAAATGAGAGCCTCTTTCAAGGTTTCCGACTAACACGAATTATTGCCAATTGACTGCGGGCAGTGAGACATCCTGGTGTGCAATCAGGACTGACCGTCATGGTGGTCCAGGAAAGAGAGGTCGCTGGATGGAGGAAGAAGGGCCAGGAAGATGGAGGATGTTGCACTGATTTCTTATTTCCCAGGTCTGGTTCTCAAGAGACCTGCCAATATTTTGTTTCTCTTCTTGGAGGTGTGTAAGAGTTCCTTACAATAAACCCCTTACACTGAAGTTTAATTATTTGTGCTAACGCATGTCAGTCACCATGGCATGGTGATTGATGAAAAGATGCCAACTGACACCATTGAAGGATATAAGGCTTCTCCAATGGCGAAGAGTAAGGGAATTTATCTGCATGGAGATAGCAACACAGAGCAGGAAATAATGACTCATTCTGTACCTAGGGCACTGCAAATGCTAATTAAGCAGCAGCCCTCATGATTATAATTATTGGAGATAAAAAGGATGAGATTGCAAGGAACCTTTGACTGCCCAATAAAGGTAAGTCATATGTACTGCCGCTGTCATCAAAGGGGAGCCACTGCAGCGTTCTCGAATAAGAACGGTGAAAGCAGTCTTTAGGCAATATTCTTCTGGCAGCAGCAAACACGGGTGGAGAGAGGAGGGAAGAACAGGCTGAGCCATGTGCTAGGGTGGGAGCTCAACACAGCGGAGGGAAATCCAAGGAGACCCAGAGACACTGCAAAGGAGTAACAACTGAATATTCCACTGAAACTTAAGCTCAAGCCTACCTTCAATATCTTTGAGTGGCCTCGGATAAAAACTCAGAGAATCATTTGGCTTTCAAAGATTTACAGATGACAATTAGAGAATGAACTGTTTAATGACTCTATCAGTAAATAGACACTATTTCTACACTAAAGAAGATAATGCAGCGACTAAATGAGAATCATGAGCTAGTTTTCTTAAAAGAAAAATGCATAAATGCCATTCACATTTTTAAATACATTCCTAGATCCAAATCTTCTGAAACTAAAGAATGTTCAAAGCTGTTATTCTAAGTGACTTCATACATTAGAAAAACCTTATCAGGTTTTTCAATTTCTATATGACACAGAGATATTTTAATTATTATTTGCTTTCCTCCACACCACGTAGGTTTTTTAAGAAACAGTTTTTGAAACAACGTAAATGTTTAAAATGAAATATGAAAGGATAAAAGAATGAAAAAAGGAAATTTTATCTCAGCAAGCAGTTGTGTGTGTATATCAAGTTGATAACATAACCATACAAAAACTAGATTTAATTCAAGCAAATCTGAAAAGTCTTTGATGAGTAATATATCCTAAAGACAAAATGAACAGCAAAGAAGTCCCTACTTTGCTTATTAAGTTTGTTGCCAATGGTGGAATTGGTTTAATAATTTTGAAAGTACTTTATTAATATGTAGGATAAAGAAAATTACTTATTACATTGATATTGTTGGAAACCAGGCTTTTCAGCATGGGAGAAGGAAAATTCAAAAAGGAAATGCAGAACTTTGGACTTTCAAAGTGCGGGACTTGGAATTGGCAGTATTAGAAAGAATTTGTGATATAAGTGTATATTCCTCTCTCTACCGACAAAAAAAACTAGCTGACATTCCAATACCTTGCGGATCTTAGCTTTAAATACTATTCCTTACAAAAGAACCAGGAATCCTTACAAAAATGACTGGTTCCAGGTCTGGGGTAGATAAAGCATAAGGTAGGTCTAGAACACTTTGTTGTGCAGAAAGCAAGAAATTACTCAAAGAATCATGAGGACATAGCAAAAGAACACAGAATCCATTTGGAGGCCTCCCAATGGCAAAGTGTATGACTTTGAGCATCAGAAAGAACAATGATAGTAACTAATGTAAAAAGATTTAATAAAAAAAAAATCCAATCCATAGTATAATTCAAAACTTTAAAGGGGAGAGTAGGGACAGTTCTACTTTACAAACGTCTGCAAATAAATGTGGCAGGAGTAGTTCAATTAGCAAATCACCATGTGCAGCCATCATAATAATTCATTCCAGAAGGATCACCAGTAGATGCTAAAACCATTGGGTAAGGAAAAATCTGTTGAGGAATATAGACATTCATCCCATCTCAAAGCACCATCTGACAATACCAATTATTTTTTCACTATAAAGGTACCTAGGTAGACACCTCCTTAACAAAATATTGCTGCTTTGCCTCACCAATGACAGGACAAATGGACAATATGAGCAGCCTAACGTGGTATGACGGGCTGAGGAAACTACCAAGGAAACTTAGACTATAGTATGTCTTAGAAACATATCATCAAAAATAAGTCAGAACAGGAAAAAAGTTACAAGAATTATACTAGAATAAAGAAGAACATCCCAGAGGGGTGATGGCAGCATCCTGGCAGCAGCAGATGTTTCTCGGTTTTTGGCCCCTCCCCCACCAAAACAACGGAACTGGTGAGCATTCACAGACAGGAGTGTGTCGGAAAGAACAAAGCTGGAGGCATCACACTCCTGATTTCAAACTATATTACAAAGCTATAGTATCCATACAGTATGGTACTGGCATAAAAATAAACACAGAGACCAATGGAACAGAATCAAGAGCCCAGAAATAAGCCAATACACATACATTCAATTAATATTTGGCAATGGAGCCAAGAACGTTTGATGGTGAAAGATAGTCTCTTCAAGAAATGGTGCTGGGAAAAATGAATATCCATATGCAGAAGAATGAAACTGGACCCCATCTTATACCACATTGGTCTTGGCAACAATTTTTTTTTTATCTGACAGCAAAAGCACAAGCAACAACAACAAAAAATTAGTAAGTGGGGCTACATCAACTAAAAAGCTTCTGCACAGCAAAAAAAAACAATCAACAAAATGAAAAGGCAACTTGTAGAATGAGGAAAAATAAAATAATACAATTGATCTGGAAAACACCCAGTTGACAAGGACATAACTTACAAAATTAAACTGATTCTATTCTTAGATTTATCTTAAAATTGATTCAGAACAAATTATTTGCTTCAATGACTACTACCTTGCAACTGGTCAAGAAGCACAACAGCTATTTGGTGCTGAGCTTGAATTAGTTCAAGATGCAAATCCATCATGAAACTATTTGTTGTGACTGGTTTGGAAATGTCTCCAGCTACATCATCGGTGTACTTTGATAGAGTTGAAGTAAAAATAAAAGAGAAATACCATTAACAAAACATACTTACTAATAACTGTTCTACGCTTGCTACAAGCACCCAAGCTGTCATTTTATTCCTAGCCATTAGATCCTGCTCATTTCTCAACCCTTTGCACTCTGGCTTACAAATCCATCTTCAATGACAAATTCAAAGGCTCCTCACTAGTCTTCCCTTCTTCTGGGAAGAGGGGACTGAATATGTTTCTGGTTTATGAGAGGGAAACCACCACAAATCCTTCTTTACTTATCTACTTGCAAGCCCAGCCCTCGTCCTAGGTAAGTAAAAGTGAAATCTAATAGAAGAGTTTCCCATTCTTACCTTGGTATAGTAATGGTCAAACACTGATAATCCATTTGGCAAAGTAGTTAACATGCAATTGAAATTTATTGCACCAATTGCTTTGTCAAGAAGTTCATAAGCCAAAAATAACTGTTCCAAGGGTGTTTTCTAAAGTGATTTTATAAACAAAAAATAAAAATAAAAGTTGAGGAAAAATCGTATGCCACAGTTTTAAACTTCTTTTAACAATAATCTAAAACCACATAATTTAAATAGTCTATCCAAAGTCAACAATATTTTATTTCTTACTGTGTATTTGTCTTTTGATTAAATATAAAGTACTAAGGCCTGGGTGGAGGAGCGGATGCAAGGTGGTGGAGATCAATGGGGGAAGGGGGGGAAGGGACATCTGTAATACTTTCAACAATAAAGATAAATTTAAATAATAATGATAATAAATATGGAGGTCTATTACTAAAAGTAAAATAATAAATACATTTCACCACTTTTCCAAATATAAATTAGACACTTCACAAACATGTATGAAACTTCTTTTTATGGTTTTCAGAATTCTGACTACCAGATGTATAGGTAAATTTTTTAAATATAACTCATTTGTCATTTTCACATACTTTATCTTTTTTTACCCTCAGAAAGTAAACTTTTTTTAAACCTCAGATTCTCAGAGCCAGAAATTTAGACTTAGATAAGCCATCAAAACCAATGGTCTACATCATGATTTTCAAAAACTAAATACCTTTTTAATGTAATTATTCTTATAGAGAGACTAACATGAAAAGCAACCAACTTTGTTCAAACTTTCTAACTCTCTGTAGTCTTCTGTAGGTTCTAACTTGATGTGTGAGTCTCAGTTCCAAGCCTTTATCTTTTTGTGCCCAGGCCCCATCTCTTGTCCCTGGATGGCTGTTATCTAAGTGTTTGTAACTGAGCTGATCAACCTACTACAGCATCTACTCATAAACTTACATTCTGGTTTTCTGTTCCCCTTCCTATTTTGGCCCTTGGGAATTTACCTTACTTTCCAGTGAACTCTGCAATGTACTTGAGGACACTTGTTTAGTTCTATCCCAATTTCTAGGTGTTTTGCAGCAAGAAGGTTTTCTGATCATCTAGTTTGCTGCTTTTCAGGAAATCAAAGTCTCTAAGTATACCTTTTTAACATCGAAAATTTCAAAGCCCCCCCACACACATTCTACTGTCATCATTACCACCACCATCTTTATCATCACCATCTTCATCACAGCTAACATTTAATTAAATCATGTTCCGGGTACTAGACTAAATGCTTTACATAGATTAACTTTTAAATTTCCATACTCTGATGAGGTAAATACTCATTAGTTGTTATAATTTTATAATCCATTTGTTGAAAACTAGCTGTCACATATTCAGTATAACTTTCAAATAATATTTAATGTAATCACAATAGCACCTCATGTTTTTTTAAACAGTTGCATGTGTATATGCAAGATATATCATTTATCCCACCCACAGACTCTGCTAGGTGAGCATATGGGTACTGTACTGTCCTGACAATACTTTGTTGCTCCATCTCCCCACTTCACTCCCCTCCACATGGGCCTAAGACCCTAAGTTGAGATTCAGGGCTCTATATGAAACATGAGAAAAACTGAACAGCTACCATATGCCAGGTACTGTTTTCCACAATGTGACCAATACCTCATTTAAGTTCTATGATTTAAATGGTGCCAGTGGAATAGGTACTATTGTTATAATTTTACAGACGAGGACACTAACATTAAAATAGATGAAATTTAATCATTCAAGATCACACAAGCAGTAAAAAACCAGAGTCAGGACTCAGTTCCAGGTCTCCCAATACTAACTGCGCCCTTAGACCACACACGTTAATCATATCTACTACATCTACCATGTGCCCCAGTATAGCTGGGAAGGTTGTATACTGCACAATTTTAGGGGATGCCACTGACACTGTTGTCATCATTATATATTGTCATCATTATATACTGTATATATTGTATATTTATTTTGACAATTTCCCATCAGATGACAATAAATCATCTCAAGGAAAGAACGTCATTTTTCTAATTTAAGTAACAGCAACAGTTCATAAGTCATGTTCAGTTTTTTGTTGTTGTGGGAAAATTGCCACCTTCTAAGGAACCCATTTCATTTACTGGTGTTAGTTGCCAGAAATTTTCCATCACAAGCCCAAACCTAAACTTTGGAACTCCCACTAGAAGTCCTATCCCTGCCTATGAAGCCTTAGAGAGTGTGTGCCAGCCCACTAAGCCAGTGATTTGCAAAGTCTTGTTTCCTAAGAATCTACCTCAGAACTTTTAAGAGACACATGCCTGAATTAAGAACTTTTAAGAACCTCACACCTGAATTTATGATTCAATATGTCTAGAATGGAAAGCAGGAAGCTGCATATTTGGCAAGCACTATAAGTAATCCCTGAAAACACCACTGGCAGACAGTTATTACGTTTCCTCAATCTCTGAAACAGTTCAAACATTCTCTGTTTTTAATTTAAGATTTCTTAACTCTAGCTCTCTTCACAAGACACACCATATAGTGCAAAGAACTCCAAAATTGCATTCCCTAAAACCAATAATTAGAAGATGAACATTCATTTGAGAAAGTAATTTCAGAATGACCTTCCAGTTCCCCTCAGTATTTTCATGATATCTGATTGGTACCCAGTGTCTTAGGACTTGTATTTTTTGTGCATTAGAAAAATATATTTTATACAAATATCCTGAAGATAACTTTTTACAATCAAAAGTCAACATAGCATAGTAGCTAAATGCCTGCACTGTGAAAGAAACACATCAAAGTTCGAACCCACTTACAGTGTGACTCTGAGCAACTTTGAAGTAGCAATGAAAATGAATTCTATGACTATACAAATCAACTTGAGTGCATCTCACAAACACAATACTAAGTTTTAAAAAGCAAGCTGCAGAAGAACACACACAGTATGTGTAACACTACTTATATAAATTTTAAAATAATACTCTCTACTGCTCAAGAATATACACAGATATAATAAAAGTACAATATTAAAATGCCTGGAGTTTATCATCACTCTATTTAGAACAGCCGTTACTCCTAGGCAGGGGCCCAGAGGGAGTCAATGTGATCACAAGGGGTTAGTGAGGGATTTGAGTTCCAACTGTACTAGTACTAGGAATGTTTGTTTCCTTAAGCTAGTAGTTGGGGAGGTGGGTCTTCTTTATAATTTTATATCATATCATTTAAATCAATTTTTCAGAGAAAGTATAGTAATCATTAGGATTAACACTTAGCAACAGGAAAAGTGCTGATAAAATAATGTTAAGAAAAATATCAGAAGGCTATTCTATTTTTTAAAAAGACTAAGAGAAGTGAAAAGACTAGAAAAGAATATTTTTAAATGATAATACTTAGGTCTATAGTGAAATTACATTTTCTTCTTCATTTTTTTGTACCTCAAAATGTCCTGTAATGTTAATACAACATTTGTAACTTAGAAATTATAGTTTTTTAGTTAATCGGGAAAACCAAATTATAGATCACTGGCTTCCTAGCTAAAAACGCATTTTCAACTGTAGTCCGTGTCCTAAGTAGGTTTTCTATAGGGTATAAAATGAGTTTTATTCTCAAATAATGGAACATATGGGATTCTACATCTCCTTCTTGGAAAACCACAGTACTGATAAGCAAATTAATGCCTCTGAGAGTTCTTACAGTAAGAAACCTATTGTGTTTAATCCAAAGTCACCCAAAGTTACTTGACTGTGGCATCCTTTCCTAAAGTGTAACACTAGCATCACATAGGAGTTTGTAAAATGCTATTCTAGTTCCAACCTGTAAATAAATGAATGTTTATTATATATATGAAGCAGTTCCCTAGATTCCCGTTCATATCTATAGAACAACACAATCCATGATATATGGATTCAAATATTATAAAAAAAAACATAACCAAGAAGAGGAATGGCCATTCATCTCCCTCATCTCCTTTATCTCTTAAGCTAACACTCACTGAGAACTTGTCCTATGCCAGGGACTGTTCCAAGTGCATTTTAAACAGGTAACAACTCACTGTCAGAGGCATATGCTGAGTAAGATATCTCTGCTCTATAAGTCACAACATATTCAAGTTGAATATTACAACATATTCAAAATATCAGTAGTAATGTAACTATAAATCCTTTTAAGATACTTTATCTAGTTTATTTTCAAAGCAAAAGCAAAAGGTAGAAAAATGTCCCTGTAGTTTTAAATACATACAGAAACCACAAATTATCAAATTTTAAATATTCAAAATTATTTTATAATTAACCATTATACATTTATTTCAAATTTAATATTATTTGAGAAGTAAAATTCATGTTTTTAACTGTATTTTTTTAAAAAATTTTGTAATACCTTTAATATTGGAAGAATTTCTGTGCCCTCCTTCGAAGTCCCAAGCAATTCACTAGTCCCTTTGCTTACAGATATCTCTGAAAAGAGAGAGAGAGAGAGAAAGAGAAGAGGGAGTACAGGACGGCATCAGAGATACTTTTCCCACTGGGGGGCTTTCATCAGTTCTGGAAAGGGAAGCTGAGAAGCCGAGTAGTACTCTTGACAGCCTCGATGGGCTGAAGCAACAAGGATTAGTAGCCACTAAGGGTGAGAAGCCAGAAGGGGCTGCATCCTAGGAGTCAGGAGAAACTGAAAACAGGTTTTCAAAGAGACTATCTCAGCTTCAAATTATCTTAATCTCTCAAGCTGGAATAATGGGATCCTGGAGTAGCAGTGCCTCTGTGCATCTAGTAAAAGCAAGTATAAATCTTCTTTGGAGGAAGATAGTGTCATCTATGGTCTCAAATTATTTCTATAAAATATTTAGCAAATATGATGTCTACCACACAATCAAAAATGACCAAATGCTCCAAAGGGCTAATGAAGTTCTTCGCTGAAGAATTCAACATAATAAATGCAGAATGAATGACAGAAGTTTAAAGCCCCTTCTGGCTTCTCACCCCCACTCCCTCCAGGAGCTTTCAACCAATGACTATAAAAGTTGTATAAATACCCCCAACCTCCCAGCTCTCCCAGGCATGTTCTATAAACTCTCCTAATGGTCCCTCATGGGAATAAGCCCTGGACTTACCTACCCTTCTCATTAACTTACTGTATTTCCTATTGGCTTCCTTTCCTCTGTCACACACACACAAACACACACACACACTGAATGAAGTATTTGCTGGTGAAATGAAATAATATTTGCTTTAAAACACTTCAGGAAAAAAGAAAGTGTTGCAGGGAGAAATAAAATGAAATAAAATTGACAATATGTTGATAATTATTAGTACTGAATGATGCATACATGGTGATTTATTTCATCTCTATATTTGAAATTCTGCATAATAAAAGTTTTAAAAAAGAAAAAAGCGTTTAAAAGACAGGACATTTCAGAAAATATGACTTCAGGCCATTGATTGTGTTAGATAGCCAGACACCTCTAAGCAGGGGTTGTCACACTGTAACGTGTACCAGTCTCCCCTGGTAAGCTGATACAGCCCCGGAAGGCACAGGCTAGCTGAAGCGGAATAGGGCCCGCACCTCATGGTTTTCACAAATTTCCAGGCGGTACTGATACCGAACACAGTTTAAGAACCAGGCTCTAAAACGCTTCTGCAAAGCCACGCTCAACAGAGGAGAGGCAGAGCTGGGAACTGTGGTTGCCAAGAATATCAGGGTGACTAAAACATGCTCTCTTCAAGAAACATACACTCCATCAGGCCATGGAAGGGGAGGGCGCATGAAAGGGAATAAAAGGAGAGGGGACAGAAAGAGGACAGAGGAGGAAGGGATGAGCAGGCGGCGCTGAGGGACAGGAGGGACATACAGCGGAAGACAGAGTTTCGTCCGCCATCGAGTCATGTGGCACATAACTTTTTCCTAAACATCCACTTAGTTAAACCTATGTTATTTCTATCTCTGATTATAAATCATCGATGAAGCACAATATTGAAATGCCCAGTTTCCATTACCAAAGGTTATCCTCTATTCTCCCGGCCGGGCGTGGCTCAGTGGTTGAGCATCAACCTAGGATCCAGGGGATCGAGGTTCGATTCCCGGTCAGGGCGCATGCCCCGGTTGTGGGCTCGATCCCCAGCAGGGGGCGTGCAGGAGGCAGCCGATCAATGACTCATCATCGATGTTTCTCTCTCTCCCTCTCCCTTCCTCTCTCTGAAACCAATACAGTTACATTTAAAAAAGTTATCCTGTATTCCAATTTATACATATATATTCATATGTGTGTCTATATACATAAATATATAATCTCATCCTTTTTATTCGATATTTTACCTAGAGATTTTTTAAATGTTCTAGTTGGGTTTCCTAAAGCCTCCAATATTTCACTTAATCGTAACGTGACCTCTGCCACCACCACGACATCAATGTCTTCCATTTTATAGCTGTGAATTACTTCGTTTATCTGCCACAGAAGATAAATCCACTAAAAAGAGAAAATACACAGCAAAATCAAAGTATGTTGCATTGCAAAAAAAGTCACACTGTTCAAAACTTAGTACTTGCCTAAAATCACCCTCTGATAATTATATGAAAACATTATACAGGTACCCCCTCCTTATTAGTGCATCTTAATTATAAATAATATAAAGTTCAATGGTCCTAATAAGATTATGTTTAATAATCAACATGTTTATGTAAACTTACATAGAAGATTCATGTAAGCTTATGGTCTGCATATTGATAGCCATAATGGAAAATTTATCATGTTATTTTTATTTATCAGTGAAGATTATCCCCAAAATTCTCATTCCACCCCCTAAAAGGAGCTGTTATGTTCGCTATCAAAGTCTTCCAAAATAGTGAGGGGAAGCAGATGTTTCAAGTTCCATGCTAGGTGCCTTCAACACTGTCTTTGATGTCTATATCCCCAAAGCTCTGTGCAAAATAAGCCATCACACTTTGGGAGCTAAGACAAGAAAATAGTATTTATGTACCCACATCATTACTTCATCACAGTACCTAATAAAATCATACCCTTGCATCCTAACATAGCCAATCTTAGCAGGCTTCAGAATCACAGGCAACTGTGTTATTGCTAAAATATTTTCTCCTAAGTTTCTGGGTTATAATTATTCACCTGCTCAACTTTTTCCTTCCCATGAAATAGCTCTTTATTTAGTCTAAATATATTATTGCAGAAAAAAACTAAAACTCCTTACTTATTTGTATTTTCTAATATTAACCTTCTTGATAAATTTATCCAAGCTCATTTGACCTTAGACACATTATATTTATTGCTCCCTTAATAACCTGAAACACCTCCCCACTCCCCAAAACTAAATTGGGGCAGAAGTACAGGGAATACACTTAAAAGAAAAGCTGACTCAGCAATACATTTTTAAAATGATAGTTATACAGATGGATAAATAGGGACAATCTAAATATCACAATTTAAATTAGCAATAACAAAAACATGTGAAAGGGAAAAAAAATAAATACTTTGTTAGTACTGATTTTCTGGGTGAATTTTGCATAGTCATTTCTGGATATACTGAGCCGCTGAATTCCTAATTTGCATTTCTGCCATAAGAACATTATCATGTCCACCACGATTTCTTTATCAGGCTGAACATTCTGAAAATAAAAGTGGTAAAATAAATTGTTAAGAATAGTAAGATATACAGACAACATTTAATGTGTTGAAATCCTAACTCTCAATGTGATCTCATTGGGAGGTGGGGCCTCAGGAGGTAATGAGGCATGAAGGTGAAGCCCTCATGAATATAACAGTGCTGTTATAGAAGGGGCCCTCAGAGTCTCTCTCTCTTTTCACCAAGGACACAGTGAGCAGACATCTATGAACCAGGAGGTGCATCCTCACCAGACACCAAATCTGCGGGCGCCTTAATCTTGGATTTCTCAGCCTCCATAATTGTAAAAAATAAATGTTTGTTGTTTAAGCTGTCCAGTCTGGCATTTTTTGTTACAGCATCCTGAACAGACTAAGACATATACCAAATGATTTAATCCTCAAAACAACCTACAAAGTGAGTACTATCTCATCATTCCCAGATTACTATCACCCCACTTTACAGATGAGCAAGCTGACGCACAAGAAGATTAATTGTATTTCCCGAGATGAAATGAATAGAGAGTAGCAGAGCTGGGATTCAAACCCATGTAGTCTAGCTCCAGAGATCTGTCTCAATGAATGCTCTAGGCTACTTCTGTCTCTCTAAAAAGAAGTCTCAAACATTTTTAGGCACTTATGTAAGTCACATTTGAAATGTTTATATATGCCTTTTTAAAATTCCTATATAATAATAATAATTATAAATGGCGGTGAACTATTAAGAGAGAGAATGGGAGGTAGGAAAGGATATAGACCAGGGAAAAGAAGAAATTAAACAGAACGTCACAATGGGTATCAATAGATGACCCAGAATGAGTACATCTCCTGTCAAATCAGTGACTTGGCTATTTTCAAAGAAATATAAAGTTACTTATTTTATCTGAACTAGAAAGATAACGAGTTTAAGATTAAACATACAAAACTGAGCTCTTCTAGGGCAGCTCTAAGATTAATTTGTATATATAGCACCTTAGTACAGTGTTTGGGAGCATAACAGAGATCAATAAATGTTTATTGAATTGAACTGAAATGAACTAAAATGTACATGATTTTTTAAAAAACAGGTAGGTCTCAGAGGGAAGGGAAGGAAGGGAGACAGGAAGAGATTAACCAAAGAACTCATATGCACAGCTCAGGGGCACACACAATAGTGTGGTGAAGGCCTGGGGTGGGGTGAGGGCTGAGTAGAGGGAGGAAGTGGGGAAAAATAGGGGACATCTGTAATATTGTCAACAATAAAATATTAATTTTAAAAATATCCTTTTTTTTTTACTAAAAAAAAAAAAAAAAAAAAGCCGATAGGTAAAACTTCTTAACTCTCTCCAGCCTTGATTAAAATTTTTGGTTTAGCTTTCCCACTATAATCATTATATTTGCTACCAATTATCTTTCTTCCAAAAATTAAATACCTGTCTCAGATTATAACGTAATTTAATAAACCCAGAAGAAATAGAAAACACTCTAACAGAACTTCTCAAATCTCGCACTGTGTTTCACTTGCCTGAACAAAAGTTAATACAATGCTCTATAATTGTGGTTTTCAAACTTTTTATTAATAGTAAAATCAAATTTTCTAATAAAATCCCATCAGAATCTCAACTAACTAAAATAGTCATGGTGTTACTACCCAAATTTGGGCTCCCAAGGAATCTCACAGAAGGCCTGGAGATCCTGGAATTCAGTTTTAAAGTCAGTACTGTACCAGTATTACTTAAACATTCATACCCACAAAGAGGTCATTTCTAAATACTGGCCATTATGTACAAAGTGATTCCAGATAATAACCAGGCTTTGTACTTATGAACTGAAAAGCAGTATTTCATTAAGAATATAAACTCTTCATTAAAACCACTGCCTCATTTCCTTCATTATTAGAAATATAGGAAGTCTAAAAATGTCCTCCCAAAAAAGAAACGGATTAACACCCAAAATGATGACAATAATAAAAAGAGACTTAAAATTGCAAGTTGGGATAAAACTCAATTTCTTATTATAAAGATTAAATATGTAGAGAATTTAGGAAAGGTCCAATTCTTGTGATATTTTAAATCTCACTTTAAATTAGATATAATAGCCTCTCTGATACTATCAAAAATTATCCAAATAGCTATTTCACCTGGGAAAAGGTGCAGACACAGGAATACAAGGTTGTTGCTAAACTGAAAAGATCTTCTGAATATCCATAAGTCTTCATACAAGTATCTCAATTCATAAAGGAAAGTAAAACAAAAACCAATTATAAAATTTCAAATAGAAAAGGCACAGAAACATAGAAATTCTACAAAAATGACACAAATGATATGTTGGCAAATATTATGTCAATAAGACACTTCAGATGTTTCTATATGAAAACTAATCAAAGTGGGCTCTAATTCAACTAAAATGGACTATTATTATTATTATCATGAATCTACAATCTGTATGCTATGTCCAAAATGGAAGTGAAGAAGCTGGTAATATTAAAACATATGTAAAACATGACCACTAAAATAAAAACAACAAAAATATCTATTCAGAAACCACTAGAAAAAATGTATCATTACTTGGTACAAATTATTTACTACAATTGAGCAGCCATACAATGCCTTAAGAACATGATAAACCATTAAAAATGGGGTTAAATAATTCTCATTGGTCTAAAAAAATAGAGGCTGCAGATTTTCAATTATATAAACAACTTCTAAGACTTAAAAAGTACTAAAATGGAAAACTGCATGCATACTTCTCTTACCAAACTAATGGCTTTTGATTTACTGCCCTGCTAGTCTCTCACCTACCAACAAGGCAACAGCTAAGGAGAACCACCTTCTGCTACTCAAAACCCACCACCCAGAATAAAATCCATCATCTTTACAAGGCCTAGGATCCTGCAAGATCTGGCACCCACCTATTTCGCTGGCCTGGTCTCCTCCACTTTCTCAAATTCCAGAACCACCACCAGTACACTCCAGCCACACACACCTCCTTGCTATTCCTTCAACAACCAAGCACACTCTCACCTCAGGATCTTTGTATTCCCTGCTCCCATTGCTTGAACATTCTCTCACCTCACCTATACAAAGTATATTTTATCAGATAAAATTACCTTAATTTTTCAAAAATGCAAATAAATACTAACCGTGAAAAACATTTTTTTTAAGGTAAAAAGCTGACTGTCCTTCTTTGTAGATTTCCAAAGGAAAGATCAAACCTTTGTTCCTCTTTATGTTGATTAGCGGTTCCATTGCAATAAGAAGAGTTAAATCCTTCTCTGCTTTCTTTGACTCTGGATCATCCTGTGTCTAAAAGATGTATACCCCACAAGGTAATTAGCAATTCAATGTCATCTTAACAATATAAAAACCAATTAATGATTTTTCACATATTACCTGGAGAAAATCAATAAGGTGTCCAGCTGCAGATACAAATAAACACCATTCCTCGTAGGTAAAAGCTAATTTTATAAATTTCACAGCAGCATCCAGAGAAATAACATTTTTTCTTTCTATAATAAGTTTCAGAAGAGATGTTTTTGGAAAACCAAGCATTCCCTCTATACCAGTATTTGACACTAGAAAAGGAAAGAAAGAGGTTTGAAAGTCATTCATGCAAAAAAATACTTACTAAATATTAACTATCAGATACTGCCAGGCACTAGGGAGACAATGGAAAAGAAACACAACCCAGGCCTTCATAGAGCTTACACTCTAGTTGGGGGAACAAGAAATCATAATGGGCAAATTCAGGGTGCTGTGGGGACAAATTAGAAGGGCATTGAACACAAAGCTTAGGGTATGTGAGTAGTCAGGGAATGCTACTCATGGAATGTCAAATATAAAGAATTAGCAAGAGTTAACTAGTGAAATAGGAAGTTAGATATTAGAGATTGAAAAAGCAGGAAAGAAATCTAAAATAGGAATATATGTTTTATAGTCATCATTATCTACCCACAGTAAATGATACGATCAGCCATGGACAATGTACAGCTACCTAGGACAGAACAGTAAAGGACACCAACATGTAAGAGAAGAGCAGAGGGAGAAAAGGCAGCAAAGAAAAATGTTTAGAGAAAAAGGAGTAGTCAACAGCAATAAATACTGAAGTGGGGGAAAAGCACTGAAGTGGATTCATTTGGTCTGAGCTTGTCAGTTAAGCCCATCTTCTGCCTCAGCTCAGACTTTCTATAACAACCTGAATAATCTCAACTCACACATATGAGCTCACAAATAATGAAAGAAACCTGCAGGATTCCAAGATGGTGGCAGATCAAGTAGAACCTACATTGACATGCTCCCGGGACCAAACTGAAATTACAACTAAAATATAGAAAAACCATCCTGAATAATCAACTGAAGACTAGCTGGAGAGCACCCTCATAACCAAGGACATAAAGTGGAGACGTCATAGAGACTGGTAGGAAGTGCAGAGGTATGAGAGGGCTGGCTGGGAACCCACAGGCAGCAGCTGAAGTTCTGGAAGGATATCTCAGCTGTGGGGGGTTCCCACTGAGAATTCTGGTTTCTAAACCCCAAGCTGGGCTTCCCAGCCCAGAGCACCAGAACTGAGAAAGGTGCCCACATAACAACTGGCTGTGAAAGGCAGAGGGGTTTCTGTCCACCAGGGAGAGATGGCTAGTAACGCAAGTAACCTCTTAAAGGGCCAACACACAAAATTTCATGTGCAGTCACTCACCTTGGGCTCCAGCAGAGAGAGGGCAGAGTGGACTAGAGCTGTGTGAGGAAAATCTATGGGTGCTGGCTCTGGGGATAGAGTTTGGATGGCAGCGATCTGGATTCCTGTGCTGAACCAGTCCTCTATACTGCAGAGACATATTTCTCAGGCAGATCTTTACCATCCAGGCAGCTTTTGCCTCAGATGGAAGCAATTGCTCCACCCTGTTGGAAAACCTCTTGCCCCCGCCTGTGGAGTTTGTACCTTACTGTGATCTACATCCTGAGGCTCATTAAGAGACAGAATAACAATCAGCCTGGAGGCAGAGGTGGATCTCTGGGTGTTTTGATTCTTTGCCTGACCTGCTTCTGGACCTGGGGCTTGGAAAAGCAGACCTTGGTGTGCATCTTGGTCCTTTCCAAATGCTCCCAGCCTCAGCAAAGGGAGCCACAAGCTGTGGATTGCTGATAGCTCCAAACATGGTACTCAAGGCCAATCACAAACAGCATCTGGCATTGGCCTGCACCAGAGACTGTCCAGAAAGATGGGAGTCCTAGCAGATCTACCTAATACATAGAAACAAACCCAAACAGGCAGCCAAAAAGGGGAGATTAAAAAAAAAAAAAAAAAGCGTCTTACATGAGAAGAAAAAAAAAAAAGCCTCAAATGAAAGAACAAGAGAATTCTCCAGAAGAAGAGCCAAATGAAATGGAGATAAGCAATCTATCAGATATAGAGTTCAGAATACTGATTGTAAGGATGCTCAACAGCATAAGGAAAGATATGGAAACTATGAAGGAATTAAGAATGACACAGCAAAAATAAAGAATACATTGGAAGGGATAAACAGCAGATTAGTGGAAGCTAAGTATCGGATCAATAAGTTAGAAGACAGGATGGAAAAAAGCACTCAATCAGAGACCAAAAAGAAAAAACAATTAAAAAATAGGATAGTTTAAGGAAGCTGTGGGACAACATAAAATGTAACAATATTTGCATCACAGGAATTCCAGAAGGTGAAGAAAGTGAGCAAGAGCTAGAGAACATGTTTGAAGAAATAATAGCAGAAAACTTCCCTAAGCTGGTGAAGGAAAAAGTCACACAAGTTTAGGAGGCAGCCAACAACAAGGAATATGTAATCTTTTTAAGTACATACAGTCTATTTACCAATACTGACCACAAGTTAGGCCATAAAGCACATCTCAACAAATTTCAATGGTTTCAAATAATATAGAACATGCTTCTCAGACCACTGAGTAATTAAGCTAGAAATCAATAATAAATAAAAAAATTAGAAAGTCTCCATTTGTTGTGACTCATGACCCATATATCACAGAAGAAATCACAAGGGGAATCATAAAATATTCTTAACAAAATGGTAGTAAAGATATGATATATCCAAACTTTAGGTACATAACTACAGCTGCATTTAGAGAGAAATGTCTTACTATGCAAATATTTAATAAGGATAAATCCTGAAAATCAATGACCTAAGCTTCCAAGTCAATAAAAAATTTTAAATCAGCAAAATAAAGCCAAGAAAGTAAAATAAAGAACAGAAATCAATAATATGTAAAACAAACATACAACAGAGAGGATAAACAAAGTCAAATATTGTTCTTTGAAAAGACTAATGAAATTGGTAGAGACTCCTGCTACAACTGATGAGAGAAAGGCAAAATGACCACTATTAAGAATGTAACAAAGATATTATAAAGATCATAATTAGATATTACAATTTTAATTAAAATTTGAAAATATTAGATAAAATCAAAATTTTTCAAGGAAAGTACAATATACCAAACTGATATAAGATTTTTTAAATGAAAAGAAAGCCTAAATAATCACTTTATATCTATGGAAGAAATTTAATCCATAGTTAAAAATCTTTCCACAATGAAAATTCCAGGTCTAAATGGCTTAACCAGTAAAGTCAATCAAACATTTAGAAAGAAGTAACACCAATCTGACACCAACTCTTTCAAATAATAGAGAAAAGGGTTAATAGAGAAAAGGGTATACATCTCAGTTCATTTTATGAAGCCAACATGACCTTGATAGCAAAATCTAAAAAGGACCTCATAAGAAAGGAAAATCTCTCTCATGAACAGAGAAGCAGAAATATTAAACATTAGCAAAAAAAAAAAAAAAAAGCAAGCAATATATCAAAAGGATTATCCTCACCTCAACATTACGTTTATCCTAAAAATATAGGGTGGTTAAAAGTTAGATAAGCAATCAATGTAATTCACCACATTAACAGATATAAAAGAGAAAAGCCATCTAATCAATTCAGTAAATCTCATTAGGTCTATACAAAAGCTGTTGATAAAAAGTCAACAACTATTCAGGGTTAAAAACAAACAAAACTCTTAGCAAACCAAAAATAAAAGCAAACTCCTTCGTCTGCAAAAGGGTATCTTTAAAAAATCCTTTAGCAAATATCAAAATTAATGGTAAATGTTGAAAGTTTTCCCTTAGAGATCATAAATGAGACAGGATATCTGCTATTACCACTTTTTTTTTAAATCTTCACCCGAGGATATGTTTTACTCATTTTAAAGAGAGAGGAAGGGGGAGAGAGAGAGAGAGAAACATCAGTGTATGAGAAAAACATCGATCAGTTGCCTGCCGTATGTGCCTCCACTGGGGATGGAACCCGCAACCTGGGTACGTGCCCTGACTGGGAATTGAACTGGCAACCTTTTGGTGCACGAGACGATGCTCCAACCGAGTCACACGGGCCAGGGCAACTGCTATTACCACTTTCATTCCCTGTTTTATTGAAGAGCCTATCCAGTGCAATAAGTCAAGAAATATAAGAAAAAATAAATAAAAATTTAAGAATTAGAAAGAAGGAAATATAACTGTCTTTATTGACAGTGATTGTATATATTAAAAAATCTAAAAAAAAATCCACTAATAAATTATTCAAACTACCAGTTGAGTTTAGCAAGTTTGCTGAATTCAAGATCAGTAAAAATTGGATATGAGCTTATGTGTGTACTACACACTAAAAGCTTCTCTTACTCTTGTTCTACAACAAAATATTATCTTAACAACTTACTTATTAAAAGTTCTCTTCCCGCTATAAACAGTTCTGAGACAACATCACGAATTTCTACTTCTTCTGTAACAATCGGTCCAGTTTGCAGTGTTCGCCTATTTGAATCAGAAAGAGCTTCCAAGACAGCCAGAAACCGGGATGCAGTGCTATCAAACATCTCATCCAATAGCCGTTCTGTGGTGGTACGTGGCCACGGCAACTATAATTTAAAAATATATATACAATCCATTTTTTAAAAGTTCTATGTCTGATATTATTAGGCAAAGTAAAGTAAGACATGCTTAATTAATGCTAAAAGAGAGAGTGGTTGGCCTATCAATGAGATGGCTGCTTTTATGATTTTCATTTTTTGAGGTGTTACTCCAGACTCCATTAAGGTTTATGTCATGTTGCCATTACATCAAAGACTTTGCTATTTCTTTATATTTTTGCGTTTCCAAGGCAGCATAAAAAGGCTATTTATTACTATCTTTTTATTAGGGCAGCATCAATCTCCACATGCTTTGTGATACCTTAATTCAGCCCTTAGGAACTGATCCTTAAACTTTGGTTGCCTAAGAATCTCTCAGGAGTGCTTTAACTTTTTATAAAAATATTTGTGTTGATTTTTAGAGAGAAAGGAAGGGAGAGGGAGAGAGAAACATTGATGTGAGAGCTGCCTCCTGCATGCCCCCTACTAGGGATCAAGCTCACAACCCAGGCACATGCCCTGACCAGGAACTGAATCAGCATCCTTTTGGTGCAAGGGACAATGCCCAGCCAACTGAACCACACCAGCCAGGGCTCTCAGGAGTGCTTTTAGATTCACACACCGCATCAGTGGGCCTGCATGGGACATTCTTAATAAGCGCTGCAGGAAATTCTGATGCAGGGTCCTCAAAACCAAATTTGAAACAATGTTTCATAGCATAAATAACTGGTCTTATGTGAGTTAACTCTAAAGAAGAGTGGACCAGCTGCATACTAATAAGTTAGTGACTGTTAGAGCTCTGTGTGAATTCCCAGCCACTCCACTTTGTATCAGGCCAGAATGATTCCACCTCCTGCAGATGGTTTGCCTCCATGCTCCATTCTCTCCGACAAATTACCTGTGCTCTGTATTTAGATTACCAGGAAATAAGAAAGGCAACTCTAGTTGGCTTTCCTAGAATCCATGTCCTATTAGAACACACCAGTCATATTCCCCGTTATTCCTCTGCTACTTTCCTCTTCTTGGGGCAAAGTAAGACAGAAAAACAAAAGCAGGAACAAAACCCAAATAGGTTACAGTGAACTTATTTTTTTAAATATCTTAGGAAAACGAGCAAAAAGAAGAACAGACTATTTATCAGAGCAATAGATGAATACCAAGTAAATGATTTTAAAATATAAGTATTTCATAGATCTATAAAAAAGATTTCGAGTCAAAGCAATACGAAATGGACTGTCAAGCATGACAAGAAAAGTATTAATGTCTATAAAAACAATTAACTTATTCAAATATATTTTAAAAATTAAAATCTCTAGTAGATAATTCATCAAAAAAAGAAAACAAAGAGTAAACACAAATAGAAGGGTAAGTTGAATCTGAAAAATAAAGTTAAAACAAGCCATTTTATTAAAACTGAATTATAAAAAAAAATGATAATATCAAAATGATAATAGCTTGTGGCAAAATCAGTACATGCAGGTTTTCACCCTAAAGAACTCCTTTTTGGAAATTAATTTTGCAATATATATCAAGAGAAATAAAAGTGCATCCTTTGATTCAAGTCATACACCTTGAATTTTATCCACAGAAAACAAAAAATATATATATATAATTGAAGATGTTGATTACATCAATATTTCTTAATAGCAAAGTAGTGGAAACAACTAAAATAATAAAATACAAATATTAGGCAAATTCTGGCACATATACTGCATAGGGTATATTAGATCATCTTTAAAAATGTCAGGACAGAGGAGAAGCTGAATGACACAACCCATACAGTCTGTTCCACTTCTAAATACTATGATTTCCACAACATTTGCTCCATAAGACGCATTGTTAACTCCCCCACACAGCACACCTAGCCCAGTCAAGCTCAGTTTCTCACTGTACCCCTATGAACTTTGCTTATTCCTGCTTCCAAGTTATGATCATGTTCTGATCCTTTAACTATTTCCCCTCTTTTCCTGTCTGGTCAAATTCTGCTCATTATTCCAAAGCCATTCAAAAAAACAGAACTACGACTTAGTCTTTTCTATATTCCACCACACTTGACAAAACAGTAAGTGTTCGATATATGGCTATAGAATTAATGAATGAAAAATAAATAACAGCAACAGCTAATATTTACTGAGGACCTACTATGTGCCAGGAACATTCTAACATGTAACTCATTTAATCACTACCATTATTTTCTCCATAATACTTATGACAAACTACATTTTATTTATTATGTAATTTCTCCACTAGAATTACTTATTCACATAGCAACTACATTAAAAATATTTATTGAATGAATCACTAAAGAGTCAATCATTAGAAGTCTGAATTAATAGTCCTTTAAAATTATCCTTTGAAAGTCAAAATGATTTACTATGAGTTACTGCTTTACAAACTCAAAAATGTTTTATAAAATAAATTTTGAAATTGAAATTGCTTTCTTGTACAGGAAACATGATAAAATTGTTTAATACACATAAAGCAGGACATAAGGCAAACTATATCAAGGTGACATATGATGACTTTGTAAAAAGGGTTATGTTAACTGTTCTCTGTATAAACTACCCACTAAACAATTATGATTTTTTCCTAAAAAGATATACTCCCATACTTTCCATATAGTAATTATCTTAAAGGAAGCCAGAAATAAATTTTTTAATATAACATTATCTGAAATTTTAAACATTTTTCTTTTAAAATATACTTAATTTTTATACCAGGATGACTATAAATCAAGTCCTGATAATATCCTAATTAGTGACAATCTTACAGCTTTGAGTACATAAGTTTGGTTTGCCTAGGGGGAAAAAAAATGCTAATGAGAAAAAAAGAACTGTCCCCTGCTCTCTTACAAACACGATAGTATTACTACTTACCAGTATCAGATGCAGGCAGTTCAACAGCTCATCCATGAAATTATCTGTAACTTGGCAAGTCACAACCCCCACCAAGTTTACACCATTGGTTGGTAAGGGCTGATTTTAAAACGCAGTATGAAATGTACTTCTGGTGTCAGTCATCAATATATCATAGTCACAGTAAGTAGCAATGGGCAGCTACAACGTCCAAATAATATCTGGATTTAAATATTGATTTAAAATTTTACAAAAGGGAGAATTTACTCCTAAATCTTAGAAGGAGAAACAGCAAGTTAGTAGTGAGAAAGCAGTGGACCTGAGACCTGGGTTCTAGTGCAGGGTGGCCAGCAGCTGTCTTTGTTGCCTTGAGCTAGAATTGTAAACACCCTGTGATTTATTTCCCCATCTGCAACAGACAAGGACTGAGCCACGTGATTTCTAAAATCCCTTCCGGACCCTGAGATTCTACTACTCTCCTGTCAGAAAGTGCTCGTCTTCTTCCCCCTCACCTCCATTTTCAGTCCCCACAAAGGAGTCACAGGAAAGAGTTTATGACCTTGAGGACACACAGGGGACGACTTCAAAGAAATATGGAACTGGCCTTAAGGAATCCTGAGGCTCAGAAAGGCAAAGGGGAGGACGGCGGGAGAAGGAAAAGGCAGGAGGGACAAAAGGCAGAGGACCCCACAAGGCCTAATGAGATCGCAGCCCCCTACCGTGAGAGCCCTTAGCTCCTGTGAGAGCCCTTAGCGCTGTCTGCCAAATACGTCTGTGGCTGGAAGGGACTCTGTACTAAGGCTTGACACGTGAAAAGCAGAGACTGCTGTCACTTCCACGCTGGGCATTACTGCCTGTGTGAGGTCCTCCAAAGCTCTCTCACATCCCCTCTGACAGGATAACCAGCAATTTTCTAAATGAGAACTGCTCCTCGATCTGGCCCTGAGCATGGATCATGAGCAGAGCCTGCTGGTAACTATAATAACTTGACTCCACTGGGAAATAAAGGGTTGTTTAAGCCACCAAGATATGGGGTTTGTTTGCTGCTACACTATGACCGAGCTCCCAAGCACTCCCAACGGCGAAACTGCGGCGGGTGAGAAAAGGTGCATCCGCCCTCTCCAGCCTTGAAGCCTCTATGCTACCACCAAGCAGTGGCAGACACAGGCCTCTATGGAGCCGCTCAGAGGCTTGTGCGTTTGAACCCCTCCCAGGATCTTCTCCAGCCTCTTGCCCTTTAAAGTTCCAAAACTGGGATTGTGCAAAGGTACAAAAGCGGAGAGAGGGGTGAAGTGAGGTCACGTCCAAACGGGGCAGGCATTCCTCTGTCTGCCGTGGGTGCCAAGAATCATCTGTAGGATTTGATATTTAGCGACCAACCTTAAAGGATGCGGAGGCAGAACCTAAATATACCATAAGGGTCTGAAAAGGAAGGAGAACAGTCTTAGACTTACAGTTTGTACTTCCTTTAGGTTAGTTCTTATCTTTGGTCTAAAGGAACTCTTGGTTTTTCTTCTGGATTCAAACACCCCTCTTCTGAAGATCATCACTGCCATCTGCCGCAAAAGGAAGAATTCTGGATGAAGTAAGAGTGGGGTGCAACCTCTAACATGAAGCATTTCATCAACTGCAGAGTGCAATACACTCCTTTTACTCTGTGAAATTCCTATACCTTTATCGTGGCCTCCCTGTAGTATCTTCTGGATGCTTCTGGCGATTGTGAGGAACCCATTAATTCCAGTTGCCTTAATTCATCAATTTTAGCTAAAGCACGCCGAGCGAATATCTATATGCAATGAAAACAGGTTGAATTCATAAGAGAACAGTGATTAAAAATGTATCAAGGCAGTATATTTTATTCCCCCAGACACTGGATTTAACTGATGAGTTAAGCTCTAAACTGATGCTGACTCTCTGTAACACAGTAGCTATTCAATCTACCATTTCCTATAAGTACCACTAAATTCTACAGATCTAAAGTTAATAAACTGTCAGATAGGCTGATTTGATGAATTAAGAAATTTTAAAAATAAGGAGAGTCAAATTCTGGTACCGATATTTCCAGTACCCACCTAATGCAACGTAATATTGAATGTCAAAAAAATAAAATAAACTAGGAAGGAAAGTGAATTGCATATAAGGAAATAATGAGGAAAGGAAGACATCAGAAATTTTACTCAGAAAAGCAACAAAGAGGGTGGAAGTGAATAGAGCATAAAGGGGAGAGAAAGGAAGTAGAGCAAGTCAAGCAAATTTCTGCAAATTAAGCCTGGGACTTCTGTCTTTGCATCATTGCAATTCTTTGCAATTCAAATGTTTGTTTATGTTTTTCTTGCCAGACATCTAAAGAAGAAAATGCTGCATACATTGTATTTTAAAATATCAAAATCCTCAGAATTAAAAAGTAGCATACCTCCCCATGGATACAAGCCTGGCAGTCATAGTAGCACTGGCAGACAGCAGTGTAAAGAGTGGCTCTCCACGTCAGGTACCTGACAGACAGGAGTGGGACTGAGGATTCCATGCACGTACTGGCCCACAGGAGATATTCCAAGGCCTGAGAAAGAAAGGGCATAATTGAATATATTTTCATTTTAAGCCAATGATTACGTGGTTTTTTACTCAATATACTCAGATTATAAGTTGTGAGCACAAATTGCTACTTAAACCAAAAACAATGAGTCAAGAAAACACAAGCATTTAAAAAGTAAAATAGTAATTTAGACAACTCGAAATCTCAAGTTAACCATTTTAGAATGTCTTCCTTCTTAGCTCCTAAAGTCCTATGAACTCGGCTCATTTTTATTAATATATATCAAGTGTCAACAATAGCATAGGAACTAATTACAATACAATTGTTACTAGCTGGCCTGGAACCAATGTGTTATTTTGAAAATAAACTGGTATAGCAGAATAGGGAAAATGGAAAAGGCTTACAGTCTGGGAGCTATGATACTTAGTAGAAACAGTTGAAGACTGGGATCAAATAGACCTGCATTTCAGTCCCAAATTTGTCACCTAGTAGCTGTGTCATTTTACCTCACCAGACCTCAACTTTCTCATCTTTAAAATGGGCACTTTGGCACAGTGCTATTAGGGAGACAATGTACACAGTGTGCTAGGATGGTATTGGTTACACTCCATAAATGATATCTATTTCCAGTGTAATCATTCCCAAGGTACAGTGTGAAACAAAATTATGGTGAAAGGGTCATCATTGTTATCAGTCTATCTGTAGGAATAGATGTAAGAGCCTCCTGTGCTATTTTAGCTGAATGACTTTTCCCCACAGATCCACTCATAATTCTTTTTGAACACGTCTTTCCCACAAACCCTATACCGGGAAACACTGTTTGACTACATGTATCCTGCAGTTAACTTTTTCAGTCTTTTTCCTTTCTTCAAAAACATTCCAAAACCTCAAAGGGTAATTAGATTGTATTGCCTTTCACTTGATTGAATATAAGAAGGAATTTGGTATGTGCTCCACATATTGTTATAAAAAATATTACTGGGATGAAAATAAGAATCTGTGAGCTAAATATCTCAGAATATCAAATTCTAAACTTTATCCATAGAAATGTTAGACTTAACCAAGCAGGTCCTCACCTGTCTCCCCAGTCTATTGGGCACTTCTGCACTTGCCTCCTCTCCTTTGGTCTCGCCATCGCCCTTCTTATAAACTGCCCGCCCTATACATACTCCTCACCTCCACTACAGTTACCTTTTTAATATGCAGATGGGGTTGTGTCGCTCTTGTGCTCAAAACACTTCCGTTGCTCGTTGCTCCCCATTGCGTATATGACCAAGTGCAAGCCTTTTACAGGGCATGCAAAGGCAACTGCTGCCTTTCTCCACACCTACAGATTTTAGTGCCAAGAGAGACCTTAAAAGTAACCTTTTAGACTTCAAGGGGCTAAGCTGCTTGTGACAAAGCTGGAGCTAGAATTCGGGTCTTCAGAATCCCAAGTGCAGCAGCATTCTTTCCACTACACAGGAAAACCCTGACAAAGGGGAGTTCTAATACATACATACACACACACACACACATATATATAGCTATATAGCTGTCATCTCACTTAGGGTTCTGAAAAACTGTCATTCAGATTTTTAAAATGAAAGTCCATTTTCAAAAAACTACTTCTTAATTTGTAGCCTGCTTTTTTTTTGGCCCCTGAAAGAACTATTTCTATTAATAAATTTTTTTTTATATTAATGGAATTTAAGCAGGACTGTTCTCTCCAGAGAAAAAACAAACTTTGAAAAACCAAATTTAAATTTAAAAATAAAGTGTTCTTATTACAATAAATTAAAATATCAAAAAATTAAATATAAATTACCAAAAATTAAAATTAAAAAAATTAAATTAAAAAAGAAATTTAAAGCTATTTTAAGTGTTTACATCACAACCAGGAAAATGAAAATTGAAACAATGAAAGCCCATTTGTTTTTAATGCATCAGATTGTCAAAGGTTGGAGAGAGTGTTAATGGGCCAAAACACTGTTGGCAGAAAAGTGTGTTTTGGTCAATGTTCCTCTGTTAAAAAATTTAAGATATCAAGAAATAAAAAAATAAAACGTTTGCTATACTAACTCTTCATTTAAAAAGAAAAAGAAAAACCAAATTATAGGAGCTCAGGAAGAGCATGGTTCCGGTGTAGGGCACACACAATTAATCGGTTCTGCCACAGGAAGGCACTGCAGCATCACTTATGTCAGCCTTCGAGGAAAACAACACAGAAGCATTTCAAAGCTTGGATTTGAAGTTTATGTAATGGAATGTGGAATAATTTGACAATCATTGTCCAAGCCACAAGCTTTATAAATGAAACAAATCAATATTTTCTTAGAATAAATAGATTCTACTGTATTCTTTAATGTTTGGTGAGTATGATACTACAGTTTTAAATGCCTCAGAAGCAGCTACAGATTACTCCATAAATGAAAGCAAAGTTGTAATACGTCTTTAGGAAAAGAGATTCCAGAAATCTGCCCTCCCTCCATTCCCTAAGCTCATGCTGGTGACCTCCCACAACACAAAGGTGTTTCCCATTTGGGAAAGGCCCCCAGCCAGTCTTGGTCTTCAGGATGTCTTCAGGAATACAGATTGATGTCAAAAAATATTAACCCCTCTCACACAGCTCCTCAGTTTGAGTAGGTGAGCCAAAATAGGATGGGTCATGAAAGATTAAATTTAGTCAACAGACATGGATTACTCTAATGGTGTTGAGAGGCAATACAGTGTGGCACCCACTCTGGCCTCAGCTACACTTCTAACTAGATGTTTGACGTTGAGCAAATTAACCTTTCTGAGCCTTCCCTTCTTCATCTGTAAGAAGAAAGCAGTAACAGCACCTTTCTCAGTGTTGGTATAAGGATTAAATGAGGTAATATATGAAAGTGCTTAGAAGCCTACCTGATAAATGGTAGGCATTCATTCAACAAATGATGATGATGGTGCCAACCTCATAAGACTATAATGAGTATTATAATGTATGCAAAGCCCTTCACCCAATAACTAACACACAGTAGGGATTCAATAATAATAACAAATGGTAGCAATAATGCCTGGATCTTGTAGTAATACGAGTTTATAGTATCTGGGGTTATATCAAGAAAACCCTGAGGATCTTCTATCTGTTTCTCCTGTCTCATGCTGTAAGAGAGTTGAACTATAAATCAGTTACAGAATCAGGGTCCTTCAAACCCAAGACACAGACGTGGTTGGTTCCCCCAGCCCCAGGAAATCAACTCACCAGCTGGAGGTTTAGAAATTTCTAGGTGAAAATTATTAATTTCCTTGGAACTTATTAGATTGAAAACACTGAAAGAATTTCCTCTCAATCTTCAAATGCCAACTACACAACCACCCATTACTCCAAATTTCTTGTACCCCACACTCTCCTCGCTCCCATCCCACGAGACTGGGACCACAGGGCTATTACCCCTTCAGCCCTTATTTTGTCAGAGAGAAATTCAGTTTCTACGAGGGGGAGAGGAGATGTCTTATGTAGGGTATAAATAAGAAATTATCTTAAAATGACTACCATATTGAAATTCTCTCGGCATTAACAAGCATAAACTTGAGCAGCTCAATTCTGGCACAGACATCTCTGCCCGCCGCAGCTCTGGCACACAGACGCTGCTTACACCAAACCAGGACGGTGTGTGCAGCGGTGTGTGCTGCAGAAGGGCAACAGCAGTGTGCAGACGCTTTTTAGGAAATCGTCTGGAACTGAATGTAGAGTCACTGGAATAGGCTGCAGGCCAAACTTCCATTCTACACGGGCCAGTCTCCCCTCATTTTAATTCACACTCAGAGAGCCGGCACAGTCCTGTTCCAGTGGCTGTCAGTGATGGAGCTTTTAGATCCGAGGAACAAGAGAGAGAGAAAACACACACATCATTGTTACCCACTCAGCATGCAAACAGCTCTGCTTCCATTTTGATTCTTAAGTGTTGCCAACTTTTAAGACACTTGGCTATGTTTTGAGAAAAATAAGAAAAAAAGTCTCTGTCTTGAGTGTTAGAATGTTAAGGGTAAGGTTTTGAGTGTGATAAAGAATAAAGTAGTTATGTTGCAGATGCTGGTAATAATTTGAGTATGGTCTCCACGAGAGTGTATTCTCCCTTCTTGGCCAACATGCCAATGAGAAAATAATGAATACAGGGAATAAATATGTCTCACAGAGACAAAGGCGCCACCAACATTGTAGGGAATTCAATAGAAGCTTGAAGCTAAACTCGAGCTGTGAATACTGGTGAGTGGGAATCTTATTATAAAATAAGGTCATGACTGGAATGGAGTTTAGATGTTCTTTCACCCTAAGGAACACTAACATTCATTCATTCACTCACTCATTCCCTAGCATGTGGGCCATAAGTAAAGTCCAATCTCTTCAAGCAAAATGAAGTCCAAGCTCCATAATATGACATAAATAGGATAACCATAGTTTATCCTTCAAATCAGGACACTTTTGAGAGTGAAAGCAAGCACTATTAATAATTACTCCAGGACAACAGATATAAACCAGGACTGTCCTGAGCAAGCCAGGATGGATGGTCACCCTGCCTGGAGATACAGTTACCAGATGGATGTTCAGTATCAAGTTGACAAGTTATGACTAATCTGAGAGACCAAGGGACAGTGGAGAATATCAATTTTAAGAATGCTTTTCTTTCATTAATACTTTATCTGCAATTTTACATACGATCATATTAAAGTAAAACTAAAAATAGTAAACCTATAATATATATTCACTAAATTTTGTTATGTAATTCACTAAATTTTCTTTGTTTAGCATTCAATGCCAACACAAGTCTGCAGAAAAATAAGAAATACAGGGGAAGATATTTTGTTGGTAAATTTCATACCTTGGAAGACTGGCCTATAATCATCAGTTTTCTGCAAATGGTGTAAATGTAAACGGTACCTAGATAGAAAAAAGGATCATTAACATGTTTTACAGTCAAATGAGGAAAGTTTTATATGCCAATTCCTGTGGTTTAAGTCTGTAGTTCTCAAAATAAGCAATCTCATGAGAAAGTCTGATAATGGTTCGAGAATTATAACCATTATAATTTGTTTTGTAACCAAATCATTAAAAGAACTAATATGACCGTATTTTAAATAGGTTGACACAGGAATCTTTTAGCCTCATTATAGAAGCAGTTTAAGTTTTGAAATATATTGAACAAAAGAATATTTTAGTAGCATAATTTATGTACCCTGTGGTTTTAGTAATTTACATAAAATGTTATTGGTTCCCATGATTTCCTTATGGTTGAAAAATTAAAGATTTATTTCGAAATAAGATTAAAATACATATTTAATCAGCATGGCACAATACTCAACATGGAAACTCATAATAATTTTAAAATCATAACACATAATAGGTTGCATTATATTCATTCGCAATCTCATATAATATTTATACTATTATTAAGGTATGTCCTCTGAGCACTCTAATAAAGAACAGCATTTTCAACTCCTATTTAACATCATTCAAGTAGGATTTTTTGGTCAGGCCATAGATTAAATGAGGATAGAAGGCTGGTGGCAGGACTGAGGGGAGGGGGAAGCATGTCAGCATGTCTCTCTAGATATACAAAGGACATTATCATGCTATAAACATAACCAAAAGATAGTAACATGCCTTAAAAAGGCATTTGATTTTAATGCAAGTACTCTAAATATTTCCTATAAAATAACTGTTCTAAAATTCATAACCATCAAAATTCAACAATTATGAATCCCGTGTTCACATTTAAATGTGAAGCTTCTGAGAAGACAGCATCTGCTCCAAGACACACATCACTTGATTAAAATATAGCTGTAAGCATAACAAATATTAATTGCATAATCAGTGACAAAAATATTGAATAAAATCTTAAACACATACAGCACCGTGAACTTCGGTCCTTAACACTCAAGGACTCGGCATTCTTACTGTGACTGCTCCCAGGACACGGAGTTAATTATGTCACGTACGATACCCCTGGGGAAGAAGCCATTTGGCTGGTAACGGCTCAAGCCGGGCAATCTTATTTCAATTTGGTTTTGTCCACCTCTATTTTTAATCTTAAAATTAAACTAACTGTGTTTCTTTGTTTAAAAAAAAAGTCACCAAGGAAGGATATCCACAGGAAACGCATGCCTCTCCACAAAACATGTGATTCAGGTGTAAGCCAGGAGCCTGTATAAACATGTCAGTAACAGGAACTGGGGATTTCGGGAGGCCTCAGGAGACTGACGAAAAGAATGACAAGGACCCTCTGTATTCCAAAATGTGCCTCTAACCTTCCAGCCCTCGTGCATCCTGACTAAAACTGAACCCTTCTTTGATGGCTCATGATCTTAGCGTGACTCACAAATTCCCACTGCCGGAGCGTGACAGAGAGAGTGCTGCTATAGAATGGAGCATAGGCTGACTCTTAACCTCAGGATATCTCTGGAAGTTTGTTTTGTTTCAGTTTTGACCAAATCCCTAATGTGAGTTTTTTGTCTTATCATTTGACTCCTTTTCATCCAAGACGGTCATCACCAAAATAATCTATTTGAGGGTTTAAATTAGTTGGGTTCAGGTTAACTGAGAAGCAAGGTGCTATGGAATATTCATACACCCAGGTAGGTTTTATGAGAGAACCAAGGTTGGTTACACATCTTAAGAAAGGAAGGGTGTCTATGTGTATAATAATCAATTAAAAGTAATGAAAATGAGTGTTCATTCTAACTGGAAAGGATAAATGTATTTTGATAAATTGTATCAATTAGTTTTGATTACTTAAAACCCAAAGTTTTAAAACTACAGAACCTTTGCATTTGCTAATCCTCCAGGTGGAACGCCCTTTCCCCAAATATTCCGACGCTTCATTCAGGTCTTCGCTCAAACATCATCTCACTGAGGACTTCCCTGACCATTCTATTTAAAATCGCAGCCCCGCCCCGGTCCAGGTCTGGCTTTCGCTGTCCCCTCCTCAGCTCTATTTTTCTCCATAGAACCATCTGCCTGACCACTTACTTTCATTTTGTTTATCATCTCCCTGGAGCAGAGCATAACTGTAAGAAGAGAGTTTTCATCTGTTGCCCACTCCTGTGTCCCTAGCACCTAGAACAATGCCTGGCAATATGCTGTGGATGAATTAATTAAAACAGGGACACGGGTTAGTAAAACTATGTGTATTTCCCACAACCCAGCCATCCCACTCCTGGGCATAGATCCCAGAAAGCTCGCACTCAGGTCTATAAAAGGACCTGTGCAAGCATATTCTGTGCAGGATTATTTGTGTAGTTATAGAAGTAAGGCAAACCAGGTTCTACACCTAGGAGTATACACCTACCTACAGAATACAAGTCAGTAGTCAGAGTTAACAAAGTAGATTTACACACAGGAATATGGCTAGATTCTAAAACCATAGTATTGAGCAGAAACATATTTAGGAAAAAGAAGAAAATCTCGAGCATGATACTACATGTATAAAGAAAAAGCACACACCAAAGAAAGGCTGTAGAAGATACAGAAATTGTTTATTCTTTTTTTCCAAGATTACTGAAATTTTTGTGTGTAATCTTAAAAGGACAGCAGCTGGGGGGTCAGGCTGTGTCATTTCACCACTTAAGCAAGGCCCAGCTGCAAGACTCAACCCATGGACCTGTCACTGCTTCTTGCTCAGTCCCTGCCAAGACCCATGACCAACTCAGGTGGAGAGTTGGGAAACTCTGGGAAACAGATCCTCTTGAGGATGATCACGCACAAAAGCTTGATAATCACTGGATTTAAAAATTTTCTTCCAAAGTTAGCCTCATCTCTGGCAAAAAATGTAATTTTCAATCAAATTATCAAAAAATTATTTGGGGAGGGTGAGGAAGGAAAAGGCTAGGAAATGCATTTCAATTGCCATAGATGATCCAATTGCACAGAAAATCCAATCTGTTTTCTTTTGAGTTATTTTGTCCTGCTCTCACACACAAAGAACACACTGTCAATATTTTCCTTTTGAGAATATATTATCCAGAGAACAATAGCAAATGACTCATTGCATCTTTTCATTGTAACTTTAAAAAGAAATTGAGTTTAAGCTGCAACTCTCTGAAGTGAAAAATAAATGCTACATTTTGAAAGATAGTATTTCATGATATATATACAATATATATATGTCTGTGTATATATATATATATGTATGTGTATCTATACAATATAAATATACTATACACACACAAAAGCTCCTTACTCAAAACCAAGGCGGAGAAAAAGGTTGATATGCAGAAAGCCAGCCAGTGGCCAAAGTGTCTGAGGAGAGGACCAATAAATAGATGATGCTTAGAACCCATCTAACCTGCAGTGGTTCTTTGCTTCTTCGCCACTTATATTTACTTATTAACTGTGGGCCCTGCTTTCCATATACCTGATACTGATTAGCCCCACAGGCTCTAACCCTTCCTTGAACAGAAAACTCACAGGCATGCTTTGTAAGTTCCTGCTTATGAGGACAAAGTAAGATGTAAAAAAAGTGCAAATAACCACAATCATCCTACTATGAAATAAACATGTTTTAAATCACAAGGTAATCAAGCTAACACCAAACTTCAAATAACTTTCTGAGAGATCTGGGGGGGAAATAAAATACATACCATTGAAGATAATCCAGCAAAGGTCCTCCTGTGGCAACGCCACCTGCATGATGAGCCGTAAGGAGGACAAAATCTGCAGACACTGGAGCACAGATTCTTTATTCTGCAGGTTCATGTCACTGTTACAGACCAGCTGGTAGCTGCAAATATTTTTGCCATTTAAAGCATGAAACTGAAACACATGGAAAAATATAAATATGAATATAAATAAAGCGTATGCAACTTAGAAAAGCTTTTCTTAAAACATAAAAAACTAAAATGGAAACAACTGTGCTTGAATTAATAGATTAGTATAGTGTCCCTCCAAAATTCTTATGTTGAAACCTAGCCCCAATGTGATGGTATCAGAAGGTGGGGTTCTTGGGACGTAATTAGGTCATGAGAGTAGCGCCCTCATGAATGGGATTAGTCCCTTATAAAGGAGATCCCAGAGTGCTCCCTCCTGCCTTCTGCCATCTGAGGACACAACAAGAGCACAGCCGTCTATGAACCAGAAAGCAAGCTCCCACCAGACACCAAATTTTCCAGCACCTTGATCTGAGACATCCCTGCTTTCAGAAAGTAAGAAATAAATGTTTGTTGTTTAAGCCATAAGTCTATGAATTTTGTTGTAGCATCCCCAACAAATTAAGACATAGAAAGACAGGTTTCTTCGAAGCATCCACTTAATTAAGATTACCTTTCCTTAATCAAAGAATTTCAAAAGCAAAAAAAAAAGTACAAAATCCTATTTCCAAGAATATGGAATTGAGTCAATTTTTAGAAATTCACCCAATAGCATTTTAACTTATTAATTCAGACATAATTATTACCATTTATACAACTGATTCTCGGCAAATGTTTACTGAGCACCTCAACATGCCACACTCTGCTAAGTAATATTTGAGGAAGACCTGGCCCCTGCTCTTGGCAGAAGGAAAAGAATTCCAGGCACAAGCAATGTTAGGAATGCTTAAGGCAGTTTCTGTGGTCACTGGATTGAAAAAAGTCCTTTGTAAGGTTGGGTAAGAAGGCTTAAGATAAAGAGGTTAGGTTACAGAGGTGGCTCATGGTCAGAACATGAAGAGTGTTCCAAGTCATTCCAAGGAACATGAACGTTAGCCAAAGAGCAAAGTCAGAGGACAGAGGAGTAAAATGATTTGATTTACACATCAGAAATTAATTATGACAAAAGTGTGAAAGATAAGAAGCAGAAGGAAGGGCACAAAGCTACATGCAGGGAGGCTGGGAAAGATCAGAGGCCTCCGAGGCAGTCCAGACATACCAGGGTGATGAAACAGGGCCCTGGAATCGGGGATGAAGGGAAAGGAAAGACTTAAGCCTTGTGTGAGTCAATGGGATTTAGTGGCCAATTAGATGCCGGAGATAAGGGAGAGGAGGCGGTCTGCAATGATTTCCCGCTTGGGCGACTGGCTGGAGGCAATTATGGACAGACGACAAGTTCTGCTTGGGGTAGGTCAAGCTGAGATGTCTGAGACATACCTGGAGAGATGTGGAGTTCAGAAAGGAGATTCTGGCTAGAGTACTGATGAGTATTGTTAAAGCTATGGGGGTGGAGACCCTTAGTAATACAAACGGGCCTTGTCTACCACATAGATTTCCTGCCTGGATACTTTCTAGCCACCGGGCAGTTGGTATCATAGAATGTATTTGTTGAATGTATCCATATGTCAGAATAATCATTATCTTCTAAGTGATCTCTCTTTTAGAAGCAGATAAGGATACCAACATTTTTTTGAGCATCAGGCCCTATTCTAAGTCTTTTATTATCTCAGGAATCTCAAAACAACACTAGGAGGTAGGTCTTATTATTACTTCCGTTTTACAGATGAGGAAACTGAGGCACAAAGAAATTATAAGGTCCCACTGTTGGGCAGTGGCACAGCAGCTCTTTGAACCCAGGCAGGGTGGCTCTGCAGACCAAATTCATACCAACTCTGCCATAATGCCTCCCTATAGTACATACAAAGGGGACCATTAAATATAACATACAAGATTAAGTACATTTACACAAAACTTTACTGTTAATATTTTGACAGTAGGTTGTTCATTATTACTACTTCATTTATGATCTTTATGCATTTAAATCCAAAATCTATTTCTCTAACAAAACTTCTCAAGACCTCTAGTTCTGTGTTGTCAAGTTCCTACTAGACTAAGTTTTCAATCTTACTAATTTTACACCTATTTGTTGAGAACTGAGGGGTGCCAGTGTCATGTCAGAACCTCAGACTTAGCTTAAAAAAACAAATTCTTCACATCTATTTGCACCCATCACAGCAATCCTGCTGGTATACTCTTATTGTCTTCATTGCTTTGCCTTCTGCCTCCAGTCTTTTCCCTTCTAATCTATTCTGTGTAGTACTTCTAGATTAATAATTCTGACTGTATCACTTCATCTATTCAGCCATTCAATAAAGCTTTACTGAGGATCTATTACATGTCGGGCACTGTTCTAGCCACTATAGATTAGAGGTTAGAGCAGTCCCTGTTCTTGTAAAGCTCACATTCTAGAATGGGAGACAGTAAATTTAAAAAAATTAAGAAATCAAAATGTAGCTGGTGACAATAAGTGATAAAAAGAAAAATAAAGTAGGGAGTGCAGGAGATCTGATGTAAGGGATGAGCCACACAGATAACTAAGCTTTGCAGACAGTGGAGCTCACCAGCGTACTGGTGCTAAGCCAGGGAGGCCAGGTGAAAGCAGGATAATGCAATAGTATGAGAGAGAGATGGGGGCCTGGACCAGAATGGGATAGGAGGAGCCTTAAAAGTCCAGACTCCTAAACTTTTCATTCAGTACTCTCCCCAATGGGGTACCAACTTATATTGCCAGTATTCCTATTCATACACCTATGATATAGCCAAAACCGAACTGCTCAACGTGGCCCCAAACATGCTTTGAGATTTTCTGCTTATTAAACCACATGTTTCCAAGGTCTTGAATAATCGAGTTTAGAATAACATAGCTTTGGAGTAAGACTGATTAGGGTTCAAACACCGACTCTGCCCATTGCCCTAAGTGGGCTGGTTTCTTAGTTTCTAATAGCCTCAGTTTCCTCATCTGTAAAAAAGTAATGTGAGGATCAAATGTCTTTAGTTTGTAGACTAAAAGCACTCTACAGATATTAGTTATTATAATAATAACCGTCTTCTGGGTGAACGAGTGATTATAGTGACACAATCTCCAAAGCATCTTTACAAAGTTTAAGAAGTGCACGTTCTTATCCATTACTGGAAACATTTATTAAGCAACTTGTAGCACGCAAGTAAATGCTATGCTAAGCACAGGAAGGACATTTAGAAGCTGTCCACAAAAGGATATATTGCACAGCTAATCATAAATTGTAGCTATTTTAGCTGCTTTCATCTTACTGTGTGTGCAGCGGTTTTGTCTCCAATGCCTTTTGGAAAAAAGACAGTTTTGAATTGATGTATATCTACTTTATTCTCATCAAAGTTGATATTGAACTGCTGAAGATATCTTCCATAACACTGCAAAAGGGCCAATTTATATTCCTAAAATAAAAAGAGCACTTGATGAACATTTAAAAATATCATTTTGCTTATTAAATGTTTAATAACTATTAAATTATTAAAGTGTATTGATACTGAATTATTAAACTGTCATTATTAAAATTAGCTATTTATATTATTCTTAATAGTATCAATCTTGATTATTACTATTACTACCACCAGTACATTATTACTACCATTATCACTATCTTTTCCAAACACATATTATTTGACAGACACCGTGCTAGGCGATTCATGTGCATTATTTCATTTAATACTCCTCACAACAAGCCTATTGTGAGATAAAACCATCACAATCTTAAAGATGAGAATATCCAAAAAATTCAGTATCGCCGTGATGGTAACCCATCCCCTCAGAGAGGTAGATGAGCTGTGTAACTAGCCTTGCTTCTCTGATACCTCCTAAGCTCCATAAAAGAAGGAAATAAGGAGATGAGGAGGGGGGAGAAGGAGGTGAGAAACCGAGAGGAGGAAGAAAGGAAGGGAAGGAGGGAGAGAGAAAGAAGGAGAAACAAAGAAGAAAGGAAAAAGGAAGACTCGAGAATGGGAGGGAAGGGAAGGAAAGGAGAGAGAAACCCAGATGAGCTGGCTCAATCTCTTATCTGTCAACAGTCTCTGAAGCCACATCAGGACAAGCCCAAAAAGTCAGAGCTATTGTTAGTTACGATTCTGTTAGTTCCAATCCATGCTTATATTCCCATGACAAAATCAGATGCCTCATTTCTGTAGCCCACAAGGCACCGTGGACCTGGAGAGTCTCAGGCCATGGGTATGCTAGGGCTCTGGAATGCGTGTCTGCTGCAACCCTCACCCAGCTTCCTGCCCTGAGCTGTCTCCGGGAAAAGCAGCTGCCCTGGGTGTGAAGTGCCTTTCAGGTTACCTAGCCCCTTGGGAGGCATCCACTGTCCAGTGCTGTTTTGTTTCTATTTCTACTGACTTGTTTGTTACTGTTCACTAATTATTTCTGATTCTTTTCTGTTCTAATTTGATTCATATAATGAATTCAAATCTAGGTTCAAAACAAGAGTATTCTAACAAAATGATCTTTACTGTAACTAAAATAAAAATAAAGAGATTCTAGAAACAAGGTAACAAGTCAAGTTCATTTTCAGAATTATAAATACTTCTATCAGCCCACTTTCCTAACAGTAAAAAGTATTTAAAACATTTTCTTTGGTCTTTTAAGCACATTTTAAAATATCCTATCTGGGCCTCTCTATCTGAAATATTCTGAATCCTCAGTCCCTACCCATCATCCACTTACTTTATCAACTTCTAACGTGTTCCTTCCTCCTCCTTCCACCAATATCCACTCCACCCACTGGATACTCCTCAAACAAACCTCCAACTGTGCTGAGTATCACCAGCTTCTTACATTGAGGAGAAGCATAAAAATGGAGAGGGAGCACGCTTCTAATTCTTGTCAAAACTATTATTCCACTTCACATAAATATAGCTTACAAGTTGGATCTCATCACCCCACCCTACCAGTTTTCCAAACTCTGTATTTTCAAGTTTCTAAGAATCCTGGTCCAATGGTGATTCTCTAATTTTGACAACAGAAAACAGATCTTAGTTCTTCCTTATGAAACTTCCTTCTAATCTTATCCTCTATTTGGTAAACTTCTCTCCCAAACCAGAAGGGTTCAAGTCCGGAAAATAGAAATATAGGGGGAAAGAGACACTGAGAAACTGAAGACTGAGGAGACACTATACATGGCCCATGTCTGGCCTAAAATCACTCTGGATAAAATAAATCTTGGTCCAAGGATCCTAGGTGCCAAACACTTGTATTTAACTTGGAATAATTTGGCCCTATGCCAGAACTTAAGGGGAAAACTTACATTATCATTAACAGAAAACTCAGCCTGGGGGGGGGGGGGGGGCGGGGTCTTGGCAAGTCCATGAGCCCACAGCTATCTAAGACCTGGGCATTAATATGGAACTAGAAACAGGGGCAAACTCAGTTTGGAATACAATGCTGATTAAGAAACAGGGCATGTGTGGAATGACTGCTATATTTATATTCGGCAAAATATTAACGAGTTGTTGAAAGTCATTAAAACAGGGCACTGGGAAGCAGGCAACGCAGCAGCAAGGCCAGAAGCCATGAGAGCTGTCTGCTGGGTTGGCCAACCATGTGAAAAACAACAGGAAGCGGGCCGGGCTCCTTTGTGTAAGGTAGGAACATGATGACTCAGCATTTCCTGTTGGGCGCGACCACACCCTCCGTTAACTAGGGGCTGCGCACCTAGCCATCCCCAGCCAGCTGTCTTTCTATTCAGGAATCTCTCACCTCTAGAAAATCTCAACTACAAAATTAAAACACAAAAAATGAATGGTACCAAGCCCAATAATAATATAATTAGCCAAATGAGTTTCATTTAGGTTCTTTTTACTCCGTAGGCACTTACTTTCATTTCACAAAGGCTGTCTCCAACCTTCAGAAGCTTTTCATCATAATAGTCAGCTGGCAGTCGGTGTGCGTATTTGGTCCAGATATTAAACAAAGCCACGGCACTGTAAAAATCATAAAATAAAATGATATCCTCAAAGTCAGTAGGAAAGCTCAATTAATTAGCAAGCAATCCTTAAAAAGTTATCTTGTGCTAAGTCTTTCCAATGTGCCTTATTGTTAATGTCTAATAATTAGTAAATTATAACTACAGTTAAAATCATTGCTTTTTTGTGTCAAGCACTGATCGAAGCTTTTTATAAATAGCCTTTTTAAAAATAGCCTTTTTTTAGAGCAGTTTTAGGTTCACGGAAAAATTGAGAGGGTATAGATTCCCCATATACCCCGTACCCCCACATGTGCACGGCCTCCCCCATTATGCACATCCCCCACCACAGTAGTACATTAGTTACAACTGATGAACCCACATTAACACGTCAATATCACCCAGTGTCCGTAACTTACATTAGAGTTCACTCTTGGTGTTACACATTCTATGTGTTTTGACAAATGCATAATGACACTGCCATTCACTGCCTTAAGAATCCTCAGCGCTCTGGACACTCATCCCTCCCGACCCCCAACCCCAGGCAACCACTGATCTTTCCATTGTCTCCATAGTTTTGTTTTTTTCAAAATGTCATATAGTTGAAATCATGCAGTATGTAGCCTTTTCAGACTGGCTTCTTCCACTAAGTAGGGTGCATTTAAGATTCCTCCAGGTTTTTTTCATGGCTTGATAGTGCATTTCCTTTTAGCACTGAATAAGATTCCATTGTCTGGATATCTCACAGTTTATTTATCCTTTCACTTACTGACAGGCATCTTATTTGCTTCCAAGTTTTGTCCATTTGAGTAAAGCTGCTATAAACATCCATGTACAGACTTGTGTACAAATGTAAGTTTTCAACTCCTTTGGGCAAATACCAAGAAGAACAATTTACCAGACTATGTTTAGTTTCGTAAAAAAGAAAAACCACCAGTGTCTTCCAAAGTGGCTATACTTACTGGCAGTGAATTAGAGTTCCTGTTGCTCCATATCCTTGCCAGCATTTGGTGTTTTCAGTGTTCTGGATTTTGGCCATTTTAATAATTCTGTAGTGGAACATCATTGCTGTTTTAATTTGCATCTTCCTGATGACACAGGGTGTGGAGCATCTTTTTATATGTTTACTTGCCATTTGTATATCTTCTTCGGTGAGGTATCTGTTAATATCTTTGGCCCACTGTTTTAATCAGGTTGTTTTCTTACTGTTGAGTATTATGAGTTCTTTGTATAGTTTGGATAATAGTGCTTTTATAAGATATGTCTTTTGAAACTATTTTCTCCCAATCTGGGGCTTGGTTTTCATTCTTTTGACAATGACTTTCAAAGAGCAGAAATTGTGAATTTTAATGAAGTCCGGCTTATCAGTTCTTTCTTTCACGGATTGTGCCTTTGATGTTATATAGAAAAGCACTGAGCCCAGCCGGGCATGGCTCAGTGGTTAAGTATCGACCTAGGATCCAGGTGATTGGGTTCGATTCCCAGTCAGGGCACATGCCCGGGTTGGGGGCTCCATCCCCAGTCGGGGGCATGCAGGAGGCAGCCGATCAATGACTCTCTCATCATTGATGTTTCTCTCTCTCCCCCTCTCCTTTCCTCTCTCTGAAATCAATAAAGATATATTTAAAAAAAAAAAAAAAGCACTGACCCACAATCATCTAGATTTCTCCTATGTTATCTTCTAGGAGCTTTACAGCATTGTGTTTTACTTTAGGTTTGTGATACATTTTAAGTTAATTTCTGGGAAAAGTATAAGGCCTATGTCTAGATTCATTGTTTTACACGTGGATATCCAGTTAATCCAGTACCATTTATTGAAGTGACTACAGCATCTTTACTCCATTGTATTGCCTTTGCTCCTTTCTCGAAAATCAGTTGACTATGTTTATTGAAAGCAAGAACCTCAACTATATTATCATTCATTGTCAAGCTCCAAAAATAGTGAATATCTAGTATATGTAGGTATGTGATAAATATTTGTTGAGCCTGGCCAGCATGGCTCAGTAGTTGAGCACTTACCCAAGAACCAAGAGGTCACTAGTTCGATTCCTAGTCAGGGCACATGCCCAAGTGGCAGACTGGATCCCTAGTAGGGGGTGTTCAGGAGGCAGCTGATCGATGTTTCTATTTCTCTATCCCTCTCCCTTCCTCTCTCTCTAAAATCAGTTAAAACATATAAAAAAATAAAATAAATATTTGTTGAAAGAATAAATGAATGAATGAATGAATAGGGGAACATCGAGCCCACAGGCCATATACAGCCCAAGAAATCATTTGGTCTGGCCCTGCCAAAGAGAAGCAGTTCTAGCCATCACATTAGGGGTGAGTTAATTAAATGTTTGACCAAATATAGCAGGCCAATTTTTAAGTTGATAGTTTTGTATGGCCCTTGACTGATGTTATAAATACCCAAATGGCCCTTGGCAGAAAAAAGGTTCCCCACACCTACCATAGATGTTTAGAAAGGAGGAAGTTTTTTGGGCTTGTGTTTGCTTTATCGTTTTCAGTTTCATTTGATGCTTCATGAAATACTACAGTATTAGAATAAATATAATGAATCCAAAAAAATTAATCAGTCTTGCTAAAATTCTTAAATTATGAAGATGAGAGAGCTAATTCTTCCAAACTTTAAGAGTGACATAATGATGACTAGGTCTGTTACTCATAAAAGAAAAATACCAGCCTTGTTAAATCAATCAAGGTTACATAATAAGAAAAGTGAACCCTAAGATAAAGTTAAGATGCCTCACTGGGAATGGCTTACATAACGATTAAACAAGGAAACTATAATGTACATCATTTAAGAAAAGATCGTTAACATTGTCTGGATTGCTGATTCATTATAGCTGCTACTGGGTATTTATAATTTTCCAAAATAGAAAATCATAACTATATAAACAGAGTATCTAAATTTTATGTGTTTAGAACAAAAGCATACCTTTTAAAAATTAACCACACTCTAAATTTAATGACATTGCAGGTATGATCAAAATCTACATTTTAAGTACTATGAATTTTTATGCTTATGGAGGTTCTTACAGTTGTAAAAGGAAACAAGTTTTGATTTTAAAAAATAACCATCTGTCGAATGTTAGAAAAGCAAATCCTACCTCCTGTATTCCTAGCTGGTCTCCACCTTGTCATGCTTGCTCCATTTGAACAAGATCACCAAAATAATATTTTAAAACAAAATCGCATACTGGTAATACATCGCCAAAAACTACCCAAGCTCTATCAATGGTCTCTAAAACCTTCCAAAGCCCTACCTACTCCTCTAATCTCATCTCACACCACTGCACCCACACTCAGTAAGCTATGCTAAATGGGCTTCTGTCCATTCCTCCAAAGTCCCTGACTCTTTCCTGCCAAAACCTTCCCACGTGCTTGTTCTATTTATTGTCTCTCCTTGCCTGGTCAACTGCCAGGCATCCCTCTAATCGCAGCTTAATGTCACAGTCCTCACCACTCATTTGAAATATCCCTGCTGTGTTCTTTTTAAGCCTCTGCCCAAGGGTCATCTACTCTGACCACCTTATTGAAAAATGACAACCTCCTGTCTCCCATTCTATAACCCTTCCTCTCTTCATTTTTCTCCTTAGCATTTATCACTCTCTAGGTCACCATAAAATGTATTTATTTAATATGTTTATTGTCTATTTCCTCCTCTAGAATATAAGCACCAAAAGGGCAGGGATTTTTGTCCAGTTCACTGCTGTATCCCCGGCACCTAGTATAATGCCTGGCACATATAAGTGCTTGGTAACTTCTTCCTATGTCACACTTGTTTCTGTGTTGACTTAATGACTCATTGAAAGCCTATCTCCCTCTCTAGACGGTAAACTCCAAGAGCACAGATTACCATATCTATTTTGTTCACAACTGTGTAACTCATGACTAGGGCAGTACCTGCCACATAGTAGGCACTCAATAAAAACTGTTGCACAAAAAACTAAATACCTAAATTGTACGAGAGGTTAGATTGCTAAGGTCCATGTCAATCCTTAACATTTGTGATTGTCTAACAGTCTGTTCAAAGAAAGATGGAACAGATACTGTACTTACTGACTGATCCAGGTCTACTTTCCCATATATAACATTAACAATTATTGAGATGCAAGGACAATAAACCTTAAACTCTTTCAATACCAAATATTCACTGAATGTTTACTATGTCCCAACCATCAGGCTACGTGCTGGAGATAGAGCAATGGAAAAGAGAGGCCTCATCCAAAAGCTCACAAGGAGCTTACATTCTAATGGTGAAGACAGACAGCAAACATCACTACAAATAAACAAAAAATATAAACGGAATAGGCAAACCTGCATCAGGTATGAAAGGTCACTCTAAGGAAGTAACAACTGAGCTAAGACTTGAAAGAAGAGAAGCAACCAAATATCTGAAAAGCTAAAGAAAGAATATTTCAGACATAGGAGGCAGCAAATATTAACTCCCTGGGGTGAGAAACAGTAGAATCTGTTTCCCTGGAAAGCCCTGAGAGAACAGTGAAGGATGAGCTGAGATGAGACAGGCAGACAAGGCCAGATCCTCAGACGAAGTCTTAATTTTATTCTAAAAAGCAATGGAGAGCAATAAAAAATCTTTAGAGAGGGCAGTGGGTGATTGATTTATGAAGGTCACCCTGACTGCTATGTGAAGGATACATCTGAGCATCAAGTAGCTACCGGGAGAATCTGAGATGGTGGTGTCTTGAACTGGAATGTTGGCAGTGGAGACGGGAAGATAAAGTTCTAGCTAAGGCACAAACGAGGAAATATGTTAAATACAAACATATATCGCTTAGATATGCAATGTGCTCTCCTTGGTCAATTCTCGGTTCTCATCTTACTCCGCCCATCATCAGGATTTGCCAGTTACTCAATCATTCCTTCTTCCTTGAAACACTTTCTCTACCTGGCTTCCAGTACGCCCCACGCTCAGTGATTTCCTCCTATCTCATTGGCTGCTCTTTTAAATCTCTGCCAGTTTTTTGGGGTTTTTTTTACACCCCCACCCCCACCTCCCATCGTCAACATTCAAGCATCCCAGGTTCAGTCCTTGGACTTGCCTCTTCTCCGTCTAAACGTACTCCCTTAGCTAGTCCGTCTGGTACCATGATTTAAATATCGATATGCTGACAAATCCCAGATGCATGTCTTCTCTGACCTGCAGATTCAACTACCTACATAATGGCTCGGCCTGACTGTCAAATTACATCTCAATCCTAACATATCTGAAAACTAAACTCATGATTTCCCTCGCTCCTGCTGGAAACCAGTCCTTCCGGCAGCCACAACCCCACCCAGGGACCATCACACTTGCCATTCTCCGTCTGATCAACTCTTTCTACAGAAATCCTCATCACTTGCTACCGTATCTGCTCGTCTTTCTCAAAGGCCACCTTTCCTGACTTTCCCTGACCATCCCCCCATTACCCCACTCTAAATTGCAACAGTCATCCCACCCCCTCCACCCCCGCTACCTGCTCTCATTTTCTCCCCACTGCTGACCTCCCTGTGAAATAATTTCCTTGCACATTTGTTTAGGAGCCATAAAAATGTGTGCTCCATGGGGATACAAATGTGTGTATCTTTTGTTAACTTGATGTTTTCCTAGTATGGTACCTGATATTATATATATAGTAGGTGCTCAATAAATAGCTAAATGCATGAAAGAATAATAGATACAAGTTATAACTATGTCTTCCTCTTAAATGCAGAAACAGAAAGATCAGTTGAAACTAGTCACTGCATTGGCATTCTCCGCCACTTGTCTAGATTTATAGTTGCTCAGTTTGCACGGTATTTGGGGGGCGGGGAAGACAGTTACGTAAACGGACGAGAAACCTCTGCAGTTCGACCTGATAACAGGGTGACAGAGCCTCGCAAAAGGCAAACAGATGTGCAAAATCAGTCCCAAAATCGAGAACACGTCCCCGTTGATCCTGATGAGAATATAAAACGAGGAATGAAAGGCACAGGTGCACAGAATGGCATACTTCATGGCATCGAGAACTTTTTCCAGAGCCTAAGCCACCCTCAAAGCGACTCCTTTTTTCTCGGTGCAGGAAACTGCGCCCGCAGCTCGGGAGCCTGCGAAGCCCCCGGCGCGAGCCTCGGCCGGGCGCGCGCGGAGCAGCCGCGGGACTCGCTCGGCGCCGGGGCGCAGGGGGCGCCGCGGTGCTTCCCTCGGGACCCGAGCGGGAAGTCAAGATGGAATTAAGGGCTGGGAAGGCGACGCGACCCCGCTTCTTGAGCTGCGCCCGCCTCTCCGGGGCCTCGGGCCGGGTCCCGCGGGGGCGCCGCGGCCGCAGCTCGGGGACCACCCGCGCGCTCACCCGCGCCTCGGCCTCGGCCCCGGCCCCTGGCGGCCCGGGGGCGCCCCCGCCCCGCCCCCGCTCACCTTCGCCGGCGGAGCTCGTGCTTGAGCTCCTCCGTGGTCGCCACGGCCTTCTTTCTCTTCATGAAGCCCAGCAGCTCCTGTATCTCCTTCTCGCAGGAGGCCAGCAGCGGGTTTCTAGCGTCCAGCGGCCCATAAAACACGGCGAGGGGCAGCGAGTCTTCGCCGCAGGCGGAGCGAGGCAGCGAGTTCAGAGAGCTCACCTTCGACTCCAGGGTCGACTTGGAGACGGTGGTGGAGGTGAGGAGCAGGGGCGGGCCTGCCTGAGCGCCCAACGACGAAGACGCGTCCGAAGTCCTGGAGGAGCGGTGCGCCGCCATGTTGGCGAGACCCCGGCCGCTCCGGGAGCGTCCACACACGCGGTTGCCTGGCGACGGTCTCGCGGCAACCGGGCGTCCAACGCGTTTTCGGGGAAACACAGCGGCCCCTGGAGGGCAAAGGAAGAAAGACCCCGGGTCCGGGAAGGAAGAGTGCTCCTAAGGCGGTTGGGGGTTCCCCCCCCCTTTTTTTCATTAATGAGAAAGACAGAAGGTTCGGGACAGAGAGCGAGCGAATAGGAGAGCCAGACTTACAATCAGATTCAAACTATACCTTTTTTTTTATTTATTTAAAGCACTTAAGAATGATGATCATCATCACTAATATATACCAGGCGTTCTAAGCATTTGAAATATAATCTCATTTAGTCATTAGAACAGCTTCATAACTTAGGATATTATTAGTATCTCCGTTTCATAGTTTAAGAAACCAAAGTTTACAGAGGTTTAGTCATTTGACCAAGGTCGGAGTAAATCATAGGATCAGGGACCAGGTCTTAGCCTTCTGACTTCAAAGCCCATGCTCAAAATGAATAGGCTATATTAACTATCTCCGAAACACTAAGCTTATCAATCAATTTGAAATTTTAAAAATATCTGACAAGCAATTGAAAAGTCAAGTACATGCAACTGGTCCAGTCTCTTTCCTCTGTTTGTGTATCTTGAGGTCTGTAACTGTGGGAATGATGTCGGTGTCTAATAATTACGATTCTATGGATTCATTTGTATTTCAAACATATCTTAATTATCAATATATTCTAAATTAAAATGCATTTTACTCAGACTTAACTATTGGACATTAATGTGTAATAGAAGCTTGAAGTATTAACTCTCAAAATACTTTCTCATTTTAGGCAGGGATTTTAGAAGGCTTTGCTTCTGATGGGGAAACTATAGGCCTCAAGGGTAATATATGAACAACAATAAGATTGAGTGATTGACTGATTGATAATGTGAGTTCCAACTAATAGGGAAACTGCTTTCTTTATAAATTATGCAATGCCAAAAATTATCTACTAGAGGCTCAATAAATAAATAAAGACAGTGACCCTAACACCCTGTGAATCCAATTTCCCACTTAAGATTAAGAAGCTTATTGGACCTCTGCCAGATTTCTTTCAGGCCTGACCTATTTTATTTATTTATTTATTTATTTATTTATTTATTTATTTATTATTTATTTTTGGTAGGGCTAGCCTAATATATCATGTGTACTATATTCTAAGATTCTTTGAAGGAAAATGATTATCATTTTGCTCTTCAAGGCAGGGAATTATTGCCTGAGAACCTTCTTGGTGCTCTGATACCTCACTGTAGAAGTTCAGTTCTCACATAAGGCTGTATAAATTATCCTTTGATCAAGATTTTATCTTGTTTCTAAGTGAGCAATAAAAATGTTAAGAGTTTTAAAGTTTTAGGCCTACAAAAATTCATGCTTGGGGCATTTACAAAAAGTATTTTTTTTTAAAATTTTTAAAAATCAGCTTGGTAAATATTTCTTATCTTATCCCTGTTCTCACATAACAGACTTGTCCAATTAGGATCAAAAGCTGGCATAATTTGCCACTGAGTACTAGCTATTAAGTTGATGAAAGTGAAACTGCCAAATAAAATGAAATGAAAGTGGTCAGAGAAGAGGAAAGAAAATAAAAATAAAACAGATAAAGTGAGGTTTTTCTCTATGATCTGGCTGCTCTCACAACCTTAGTCATAGTGCAGACACATTTCAAAGTCACTGGTGAAAGAAATGTGACTAATTAATTTCAAATACTTGAATTATGAAACATTGCACCTTAGTCATTTTCCTCCTTGCACGTACTATATTAACAATGCTTAACTTTCAGTAGTTTTTGGAGCTTGTCTGAATAATTGAAATGGGTATTGTACTCTGAATCATCCTTGTGGTAAGATGAGTTTCCATTTTGTTCAGTTTAAATTATATTTGAGGCATTTTTAAGACTTCAGAGGCATTGTCTTTCTTGTAATGAGATGCAGCTATTAGAATATGTTTTCTATTTCCCTGTCACTGTGCTTTATTCTTTTCACTGCACTGAAAGAGTGGAGCTCTGCAACTGTTGTGTCTGACAGGACTAAGTAATGTAAATAGCTTCCTTATAAATAATGTCAATTGCTGTTTCCTTATAATTAGTGTCTTTGCAGGCTGCAGGGATCCTTTTTGCCCATCCAAGAGTCTTTATCATCTAAAGTTACCGTTAGAGAAAGAATTAATAAAGTTAGTACTCTCCATTCCTAATTTAGTTTTTAATCATTTGGACTGTCCCAAATATGTGCATATCTATGGTAGTGTTTTTTTAAAGCACAGAGTTCCCCCCTTGCTGCCTCACCATCTAATTTAGACTTTATTTTTTAACTTCTTTATTCTTTCATTCAGTAAAATGCAACCATTTCTTTAGGGTAACATACAATGAAGAAGTGAACCCACCCATTCCCTCCAAGAAGCAGATGACACACCACTAATCATGATAAAAAGGCATGCTGTGAACTGTGCTATGATGAAGGTTGAAAAAGTGCTAGAGGAGTCTCCAGATGAAGCTTGGAACTGGAAAGAGAACAGAGGATTATAGAAGAGGTGATGTTTCAGCCCTGGACAGTAACTGCTACTTATTAACAGATATTGCAACAGATATTGGCCTATTTGCTGTGATAGCCCAGCACCCCAGCCTGGCAGCTGGCATAGAAGACGACTCGAATCTTTGTTGGAATGAGTGAGTGAAAAGAAATAGGATGAAACATTTAGAAGGATATCCCTGACTGATAGAAAAGCCAGAGTATGACACAGTCGTAAACATAAACAGCCAGTTACATACATAATCTGTCTAGCGTGGTAAACCACAAGCTGCAGTAAATCCAAAACAGAAAATAAGACAGAAAGAGAAGCATGAAAAAATACAGTGGGCAGTTGGGAGATATGCTAAGAAATTTGACTTAGGTCTGTATTCAGCGGGCAGCCTTGATTAGAAAAACAATATAGTGTAGAGGTTAAACCCTGAATGCAGGGGCCAGAAAGCATGGTTTGAATCTCCAGTTTTTCCAAGTTACTTAACCTCACTGTGCCTTGCTTTCTTCGTAAAACGAGGGTGAAATAATTCTACTACTTACTTCATAGCTTTTCTTTGTTTAGAAGTAAATGAGTTAATATATGTAAAACCCATAAAATAGTGCCTGGAACACAGTAAGTGCTGTGGAAATGTTTGCTAATATAATTATTTACTTGGGAACCATCAGAAGTTCCTAAACAGAGAAGAGCATGATCCAATTTGTATTTTATGTATTTTAGAATGGCAGTTATTATGGCAGAATGAAAGATGGATTGGAGCGAGGAAGGTCTGATCTGAGTTACATGGATTATCACGATGGTTATTATGCACAGTCAACAAGTGAAACAGAAGTAGTCAGCTAAAACCACAGGTAGACACCGAGGCAGAATTAGTAGAAAAACAAATTCTAATCAGTAAAGTAAAAGGAGAGTCACGGAGTGATATGTAATTTATATAATAATAATTTTATATATGTAGTATAACATATATATGTTTTATGTAATATATATGAAATAGCTATAAAAATAATAACAGAAATTCTAACAATATATTTATGGTTCTGAATTAAGTCTTTCCTAAAAGCTACAAAAGTAAGAGATAAAAAAGGGAAATACTGATCAACTTGAATAGATTTTAAAACTTTTGGAACAATGAAAGATACCACCACAAAAATAGAAAAGCAGCCACACATTGGGAAACAATATTTGTAATGCATAACTTATTGGGTGAGCACTATATTGATAAGTATTAATAGCAGGCACAAATGGATGGAAAGACCAGATAAAGTCTGGTCTTTAGGTACGGCTTAGGTAAATCAGCTTAATACAGACTACCAATGGGAGTCTGTAGTCAGGATATACAACAAAGAGATCAGCAACACTATCCAGGACAGATAGGAAGATAAGTTTTCAAAACCTAAAATCCTCACCAGTGGTACACAGCTCTGGATGGTAATATCCCAGCATCTTTCAAGTCTTTGATCCTTGAACAAATATCTCCAATTCCTTTGGAGTGCAGTATTGCTTCTAATTTAACATTTTGGTATGGGCATTTTCGAAGACTTCCACTTGGGCCTTCCATCCAGAACAGCTGTAAGGCTACAGGTTAGTGATACGGTGTTAGTGGTGTGCTAAATACTAAGTCCCCCTTCAGTTGATGGTTCTAGGTTTGTGAACTGCTTGAGATCTGGAAACTAGCTGAGGAGCCACAATTTTCCATTGCAGCAACTGATGTCACACTTTGTTTGCAATGTCATTGTAACTGAGTGAAATGCTCAGCCTCTCTGACTCTGTCTTGTTCAGGCTTGCCTGGTTCCCAAGGCCTTCAGACTTATAGCTTCTGCTTAGTCTTACATATAGACATGCTAATCATTAAAGGAATTTTGCTTTCGGCTTGAGTTTTACGAAACAGCCCCTTGCCAGAAAGTGCCTCTCCAGAGGAGATAAGGAAACTATGTATTGTTTATCAAAAATTTCCAACAACCTCGTCACCAGACTCACATCAACTAGCACAATCTTCCTCAGACACCTGCTGGCACCCAGGTGTCTTCGGGTCATCAATCACCTGTTATCCCTCCCATTTCCCCTTCCCTTAGCATAAAAGAAGCCTGAACTCTGTACTTTCTTAAGATGGATTTGAGAATTAGGTCTCCTATCTTCTTGGTTGGCATTTTCTCCATCAATAAAACTTTATTTACTCCAAAGTCTGGCATTTTGAGTTTTGGCCTTTCAAAGCATTGGGCACATGGACTTTGGTTGGGTAACAGTTTGAGTTTTCTGATTATCCATGTAGAGCAACACCTTTGTTGCCTGCTTATCTGCCTTGCCCCTTTAACACCGCAATCCATTAGCTAACATCAGATATCCATCCCTCTAGGTAAAGGCACTTTCATTGTCACTCTGGCCTACTTGTCCTTATGATAATTACATTAGTAGCCTTTGTTAACTGCTACCACCTGGCCTTTGTTGTTATAGAATTACATCATCCCCACTAATATTATGAAGCTAAACTTCTTGGCGGAATCTTCTACTATCAACCCTGGTGTACAGATAACAGGAACTATCCAGCTTCTCCAAAGGTGCTGATACCTCATTGCTGCATTCCTACATCCTCACTGAAGAGAATAGCCTCTGGCCATCCCAGGGAACACAGCCAAGTGGTGGGTTCTGAACCCATACATAATAAGTCCTTTCTAACATTCCCACTTCTGTGAGCCTTCTGACCCCTTCTTCAATATGATAGAAGTTCTGTCATCTCTGCTTCATTTGATGTAGAACATTATCAGATCCATGCTTCAAGAAGCCATCTCAAGTTATCAGGAATCCTGAATTATCGGTGGGTACCCCCCATATTAATTAATTCTACACTATCCAGCTTTGAATTCAGTCCTGCTGGTCTAACATAACAACATACACTCCTACATGTTTCCCCCAGTTTCAGCTAATATCCGTTAGCCAAATCCTACAATTCCTTTGGCATGTGGGCTATTTTTTTCTCAAAGCAGATCTTGTACTTTCTTGCTCAGGCTGTGCTGAAACCTGACTTTGGTTTTTAGCCAGGAGGTAATGAAAGATGTTGGGGGCATATCTTGAGGAAAACAAGAATCATCTTGAAAGGCACCTGCTTCAGATTAGAAAGGTTATTGTATGTGCCCCCAAGCAAGCAGAAACTCTCTCTGGCAAGTGGTTTGGGGCTATTTCTGCCAGCCTGGAGAGCTCAGAGGAATTTAGGAGTTCAAAATTCTTAGGCTTGTCTACCTAAAGATCTCCATTTCAAGTCTCTGAGTCCCATTCTTTTCTTGGAATCTCTGCTAGATAATCAGATCTGGGGCCTGATTTTCAGCATAGTCTACCCTGCAGTTACCCTGAGCTGCAATAAAGGCACTCTGACTCTCAGCGCATGACTTAAATTGTCAGTCAATTGCCCTAAGACTGTATATATATATTGGCAAGATTTTCAATGCCTTCAAAAGAAGCCACGCCACAATCCCTTTAATTAATATTGCCCCCATACTGACTAAGCATAACAGCTATTTGATCTCCTCTTACCTTGCTGTCTACCTGCACCCTACCACAATTAAACCATGGATAAAGTCACTGTATACAAAGGGTTCTTACCACCCTACGTTCTACCACGATTGTCTCCCTATTGCTTTCAGACAGTGGGCGATTTAACTCAAAAATCCCATCTTGAGGGTCTACTTTTTACAGCTCACTCCTACTGTGTTAACCTAAATATCTGGTTATCTGGGTTCCTTAGATAAAATAGTTTGAGGCAAAAGCTTAAGTGCTAGTGCTTTATTTGGTAGTGTAATTCCCATGCAGCAAGAATGAGAGAAAAGAGAAATGAGACAGGGGCTGTGATGGTTAATTTTCTGTGTCCACTTGATAGGGCTAAGGGATGCCCAAATAGCTAGTAAAACTTGATTCTGGGTATGTCTGTGAGGGTGTTTCTGGAAGATATTAGCATTTGAATCAGTAGCCTGAATAAAGATCACCCTCACCAATGTGGGTGAGCATCAACCAGGCCATTGAGGGTCAAATGGAACAAAAAGGCAGAGGACAAATCAGTTTGCTCCCTCTGCTTGACCTGGGGCATCCATTTCCTCCTGTCTTGGACACTGACATTCCTGGCTCTTTGGTCTTAGATTGGAACTTACACCACTGACAATCTTGGTTCCCAGGCCTTTGCACTTGGACTGAATTACACCCCTGGCTTTCCTGGCTCTTCAGTTTGTAGACAGCAGATCATGGGACTTCTCAGCCTCCATAATCAGTTGAATCAATTTGTTGTAATATGTGTATATATCTCCTATTGGTTCTGTTTCTTTGGCAAACCCTGACTGATATAGATATTGGCACTGAGACATGTTATTGCTGTACAAATACCTTAAACTATGAAAGTAGCTTTGGAACTGGGTAATGAGTAGAGGCTGGAAGAGTTTTGAGGTGCATGCTAGAGAAAGCCTACTTTGCCGTGAGCAACTGTTAAGGGAAATTCTAGTGAGGGCTCAGAAAGAGAGAAGAGAGCTGTTGAGAAAGCTTTGATCTTCTAAGAGAACACCTAAGTCATCCTGAACAGAATGTTGGTAGCAATATGACCATATGGTAGTAAAGGCCATTTTGACGAGGTCTCAGATGGAAATGAGGGACATGTTATTGACCAATGGAGGAAAGGCCATCCTTTGTTATAAAGTAGCAAAGAACTTGGCTGAATTGTGTTCATATTCTAATGTTTTGTGGAAGATAAAACTTGCAAATAATGAAACTGGATATCTAGCTGAAGCTATTTCTAAGCACAGCGTTGAAGGTGATGCTTGACTCCTCCTGACTGCTTACAGTCAAATGTGCGAAGAGAAAAATGACTTAGAGTAGAATTGTTAAGTAAAAAGGAAGCAGAATGTAAAGATTTGGAAAGCCCTCAGCCTATTTGTATTGTAAAAAGTGAAAAGTGTGTGTTTGGAAGAGAACACTAAGAGTGTGGCCAAGGGAACATTCGATAAGATTAGAATGGCTCAGCCATCTCAACAGAAGCCGGGAGCTATTGTTCAAGACGATGGAAGAACGACTCCAAAGGCAATTCAGAGATCCTCGGAGCTGGCACTCCAGTCACAGACCCAGGGTCCCAGGGGCAGAGCAGCTTCCAAGGAGGGACACGGGGTCTCTGCAACTGCCCCGGGCACAGCTCCAGCAGGCACCCGTGCCGCCTCTCCGGAGGGTTAGGCCACAAACTTGGGCGACATCTGTGCTGCACCATCCCTGCCAGGGTGCAGAGTGTGCAGGAGCAGTGCAGACGGCCGCCTCTATCTAGATTTCAGGGAACAGGGCTGCAGGCAAGAGCCACAGGCTCAGCACCCCAGCCGGGAAGAAACTCCTGCCCAGGGGAGAGGAGTGGGGAGAGAAGGGGGTGCAGGAAAGAGCTACTGTGGGACTGTCCCACTGAGCCATCGGGGCGATGCTGCCACCCCAGCGGGCTTGGAAGGCAGAGCATGGAGCCAAAGAGGACCGATTATTCTCAAGCCTTTGATGTTGTTTAATGTTGCTTGCCCTGTTAGGCTTTGGACTTACCTGGGACCTCTCGCTCCTTTCTTCTTGCCTATATCTCCTCTCGGGAATGAGGATCTCTGTCCTGTGCCTGTCCTACCATCGTATTTTGAAACATAACTTATTTGATTTCACAGGTTCACAGCTGGAGAGGAATCTTGCCTCAGCATGAATTGTACCTCCAGTCTCATCCGTATCTGATGTAGATGATATGTCGATGAGACTTTGGACTTTAGACTTTAAAGTCGATGCTGGGATGAGTTAAGACTTTTAGAGCTGTTGGGACAAAATGAGTGAATTTTACACAGGAGACGAAAGTGAGCTGGGGGTTGGGTAGGGGTAGAAGGCTATAGAATGAATGTCTGCACCACCCCCCTCCAACACACACACACACACACACACACACACACTAAAATTTATATGTTAAATCCTAATACCTGATGTAATGGTATTTGTAGGTGGGGCCTTTGGGAGGTGGTTAAGTCATGAGGGTGGAGCCTTCACGAATAGGTACCCTTACAAAGAGACTCAGAGAGCTCCCCGGATCCTTCTGCCACGTGAGGACACAGCAAGAAGACAGCCATCTATGAATCACAAAGTGGTCTCTCACCAGAATCTGAATCTGCCGGTGCCTTAATCTTGAACTTCCAGCCTTTAGAACTGTGAGGAATAAAATTCTGCTATTTAAGCCATTCGGTGTATGGTATTTTTCTTATAGCAGCCAGAAAGCACTAAGACCAGGGACAGGTGGAAAGGAAATACCGTGCTGGCCAACGCATCATAAAGAAACTCATAGGCAGTTACTCAGCCATGTGGGCTATCTCCCAACAGACTATATAGATTTTTATATACTAAATCTTGGTGTAGTCTATATGAAGGAAGGGCAGAGAGAATACACCTGCTGTTTCATCCTGTCTTCCGTATCCCATTGGTCAATATTCGCCTCTGTGCTTCCAGGTTGGATCACCTAGCCCCTAGGTAGCTATTGGGTATGCTAAAGCTCATACCTTGTGATACAGTGTTTCATCTTTGTTCAAAAGTGGTGGAGGATCCAGAAATTCCAGTTGGTGGCCTCAGGTGATGGAATCAAACAGCTCAGCACGGAGTGAGTCGCCACAGCAGCTGCGGAATGCAGCAAATTATCGCGGGCTCAGTAGGCAAGTGAAGACAAGGAATTCCAAGGCAGTAAATATGATGTGTCCTCACACACAAGGCCTCTTGGATGCCCACGTTAGCAATACCCTTAGGAAGCAGAGCAGCAATATGGAAGGAACCTGGATCCCCAACACTGTGAAACTGTCATGTTAGTCCTGGACCACTCCCATACCCAGATTATTACGTGAGAGGAAAATCAATTTCCATCTTGTTCAAAGCACTGGTATTGAGGATCTTTGTAGAAGCAGTCAAACCTGTATTCTCACTACCTATGACTCAGAAATTTTATTTATCCAAACCAGCATTAGATAATCATGCACACACTAAAGAAGCATATACAGATGTACAGCAGATGTTCATTATGAACATTAAATGATCATATTAGAAAAGCATTAGAAGCAACCTAAATGCACAGCAATAGAGTAATGTGCACATAAAAAATGTGTCCATTAAATACTAGTCAGCATCCTAAAAGAATAGTATATCTTTTTGTTTTGACATGAAAATATTGACATGAAAATATTTTTAATTAAAAAAAAATTATAGGATGATGTGAACACTATGCTAATATTTATCTATAAGGAGATACCATAAAATGACTATAGCATTTGTATTTACATGTATGTTTGTGTATATTATGGGAGAGAGGGAGAACCGTAAGGATAAGAGAGAATGTGTTGAGAAGTTCCGAAAGAAAACTTAATAAATTGTTCACACTGGTTACATCTGGAAGGAAACTGAAATTGGAAATCTGGACTCAAATAAGATTTTAGACTTGTCTGTACTTTTTAAAACTTTTAACAAAGAAAAGTCCTTTCTATATTATTTTTGTAATTTAAAAGTTAATTTGAAAATGTAAAAATAAAACGATTAAGTTTGTTAACCCAGGAAGATGGGATTATAAGGATCTTTGTTCTGTGTTCTTTTCTTACAGTGAACATGTGTTACTTTCATTGTAAAAAAAAAAATAATGAAGATATACACACAGCAACAACGATGCTACAAACTGAAAATAAAAATTCCATATTCCTTAAGTTGATAGAATTTCCACTATCTGCCTCATTTTGGGGGAAGTATTTGGAAGCACATTCTTGTACTATATACCCTTTGCTTCATTTACTGAATTTCTAAAAAGACATAAAATGTTTTTGATTCATTTGTGCATTTTTAATACTGAACTCCAAGACTCAGGGTCTACATGGATCCCCAAATAGGCATATGTTCTTTACGTGTCCTGCCTCTCCTTGCCATTCCCCCACCATCAACTTTCTTCTTTAAACGTGAACTCAGACTGACTCCTAGTTTACTACAAAGCAGATAGTAAAGGGAAATCTGCAAAGAGACTTAGCAACTGATCCATGGGAATGCTGGCTCCCCTAAGGAAGAGCTTAAGCAGCATGAAGACTGGAAGAGCACAAAGAAGAGGCCCTTTCTTTGGACTTCCATATAATACTCTTCTTAATGAAAAACTGAAATTTTATCTGACTCTCTGGATTGGTCATAAAACTCCAGTCTAATGGTTTCCAACACTTTTTACACCATAATGCACAGTAAGAAATACAAAAAGCATCATGACCATAATTTTAGTTTGGGCTCTTGTCAGGTGACTACATTTTAAATGCTGTTGGTTTTATCTGTTACCAGATCGAGATGGAAACTCAACTCTGTAAAGTCACAGTTTTTGGACTGTTTCATTCCTTCCTTGCTTGAAAACTGGCCAATTCTTTCCTGCACTCCGATCTTTCTTGTAGTACCTTGGCAAATACAACCAAAATAAAGCAATATATGCTTTTTGTTTCCCAACTCCATCTGAAGCCCCATGTTTGTTCAGTATGTTTTATGCTACAAGTTACTGCAGATAAGAGTTTTACCAAATAATTCATCATAAAACAGCGTGAGTCACCATCTTTCTAGGTTCCAATAACAGGTTTTTTTCTGCCCACCATCTGCTCTGCAGCCAGAGCTACACATTTTGAGTTTTTTGTTGCAGCAACAACCTAATACCAGTATAAAACACTTCGTCAGTCTCCTTAGACTCAATCACGGCGGGGTGACGAGCAATCCCACATCTCCGCAGTTTACAAGAACAAAGTGTTACTCCTTATGCATGTTTGTGAATGATGTGGCTCCGCTGAACCTATGCCCCACACGCTATGAGACTTGCCTGGGACATGGCAAGTCTCAGGGCAAAAAAAAGGAGTAAAAATGGTGAAGGAAGCATTTATTGGCTCCTAAAGCTGCTCTGCTGTGAAGGGCACCATTCACTTCCACTCCCAGCTCACTCTCTAAAGCACTTGCTACGCCTCCTGCTTGTTTGGTGGCATCATCAGAAAAGGCTACATTTCAGTTTTTGTATGCAGGGGCTTCAGCAAATTTTCCTCTGTTATGTGAGCCTTGACTTTTACTGCAGTTTATGAAATGAACTTGAAGGAAAGCGCAAGGGATTTTTATTTGCTTAATTTTCGTTATCATTATGGCACTCTCAGCCAAGACTTCTCTGCTTTCCATAGTCAAAAAGAAGTTGTTATTTCCTCCCAGATTTGCATAATTATTTTTAAATGTTGCTGAAAGAGTAGTTTCAAGCAGTTATTACTCAGGATGTTTTTTAAACGAAACCCAGGAGGGTTTCATTATTGAACTCATAGAGGATGTAAACACGTCTGCACGCCTTACGTTGTTTAGATTGACAGCTGCGGCCTGCTGTGGATTCCTTCCCTGTGGTGGTCATAGCGCTGCCTCCAAAGTCACTGTCAAGGTCATCGTGGGAATGGTCACAGGGCGTGTAGGAGAGTTCTTAGGGACACTGCCTGGCTCAACCACTTGTTAGTTGTGTGACTTTGCAAAATTAATTTAACCCCTCTGTGCATCAGTTTCCTCATCTGTAAAATGGAGATAATAAAAATTGTAACTAATTGTTGTAAGAATTCAATGATTTAAAGCTAGTGAAGTGCCTAGATTGTAACTCATTGAGTTTTTGGATAATATAATAATATAAAAGACCAATTGGTAAGGTGACAAGCTCACTTTTTCAAAAGATTTATTTTGGGGACTTAGAAAACTCACAGAGAAATTTTACATTTCTGTTTATCTTTGAAGTACGTTTTTAATTCTCATCTCAATAACAAACTCTCTTAACAGTATCATGAATGCAACGCTAAAATTATCAGGCTCCCTGTCAGCAAAAGGTCCAGTTTTTTTCTAGTTTCTCACCACACATGATTTTTTTCAACTCTCCGGGTTTTACACACACACACACACACACACACACACACACACACACAAAGTGAAATTCTGCTGGTAGAATTTGTTTGCACTTAAGTGTGGCAAGACTTTTAAAAGCCCCAAAATTCAAAACATCTTTTCCCAAAATATTTTCAAGTAATTTAATTTCTTGGAGAATGGTTGGCATACTTTTTCTGTTAAGGCCAGATAGTAAATGGTAGGCTATTCAGGTCATAGATCTCTGTTGTCACTGCTCAGTTCTGCCATTGTGGCCCCAAAGTAGCCATAGACAATAGTAAATAAATGAATGTGACTGTGTTCCAATAAAGCTTTATTTACAAAAACAGTGGGTCAGATTTGGTCTGCAGGCCATAGTTGTCCAGCTCTGTCTTAGATGTTACTCCATATTTACCTTGTGATTTTGATTTTCTCTAGTAAAGAACAACATACCCATGGTGAGAGGAGAAACTCAATTTGTGAAGCAATAAACTACAGAAAATGACTTATGAAACATACTATACAGGTACATAAACAGAGGAAAACAGATGAAAAGCATCGGCAGGTGAGAAGCTGCAAGAAACACAGATTAAAACAAGCACAAGTTTTATTTTCTGCCTCAGAGTACTTACATATATACATACATACATATATTCATCTTAATTCTCAATTCACCAGTGAGAGATGCACACATCACTAAGGAAGTTCCTAAAACTCTGTGCCCCAAATAGCATCATCAGTCCACTAAAATAGTATATTCTTATTTTCAGGGCTCACTGATGAATTCTTCATCATCTTACCAAGATTTCCCCCTTCTGTGTGTCTATATTTCAGAAATAAACAGAAACTATGTGTGTAGCTAAGAATGTTTTGCCAGCATTTTCAGGCCCTTTGATCTGCTGGTTTTACTTCCAAAGTTGGCAGACACTTTCAAGTTAATCAATTATGTATCAATCTCTAACTCCTTAACTATGAATCCATTAAACCACAATGGGCCTGAATCAAGGCTGTGGTTTAAATTAAATGAAAGGTGAAGCCAGAAACAGTGAAGAATTGATAGAACTTGATAGTGAGGCCAGAGATGTGTGTGTGTGTGTGTGTGTGTGTGTGTTAATTGTTGTATCTCCAGTGTTTAGAACAGTATCTGACACTGAGCAGTCACTCCACAAACATTTGACGAATGAATGAACAAGTGATTGAACAGAAAATGTATGACAAATATGGAAGGTAAAGGAAAATGGAATGACAATGAATTCAAGACTCAGAATGGTGTTAATATTCAAGATAAAATCTAAAAGAGATTATTTGAGAATCTTGCTATACAGCAATCGGATGCATGTAACCAATGCATGTAAACCTCCCTTTTCCTCCAAAAGCCATTCTCCAGGCACTTAGAAGTCTCGTTTCTACTTCATTTCTAATACTAGCCAGACCAATCTGATTCTTGGTCCTGGGGAATCTGAAACTGGGATTCTGCTGGGCACAGTAGAACTAAATGCAAAGGTACTCAAGTCTGCCAAGAGCTTGGAGAAGCAGAGAATGCTAGTCTGGAAAGATAGAAACAAGATGTCTCAGAAAAGCAAAGGCAGAATCTGAAGAGAGAGTGGTTTCTATGTTAACAAGAGTTTTCTGGTTCTGATTCGGCTCCCTCGTAGAGACCTACCTGCCTTTATGCCATTGTTTCTAGATATCCTCATGATGAATTCACCAGTTGAGAGAAGGGCAAGTAACCAGATTCATTTTCTCAATCTCTAAGCAAAAATCATTAATTAGACATCAAGGTAGATGACTGATTCATTTTTGGACATATTACATCTGAGTTTCCTTTCCTTCTTCAGAAACATTGGTACCTCATTTGACCAGAGCTTTCCTAGACTTTTCATGATGTTTTCACAAAATATCTAAGCCTTTTTCTTCCTGTCCTTCTAGGAAATATCTTACAAGATAGGTATATTTTTACTACCTTAACCTCAGGAAAGAAAGTATTCCTATTTCCCAAATCTCTGAGCAACTTAGGATGCTCATCCCTTTAGAGTGAATAGTCCTGAAAGAAGGAAGGCTCCCAAAGGGTTTGGACCATCAGAGACAAGCAACAGAGAGAGAGGGTTTTTCTCTTGTACACATGTCCACAAGGCATGATGTTATCCTCCTGGAATATAAGAAAAAATGGGATAGAAGACACGGAGAGAGAGCAGGGAAATTTGAGCTACAGAATATTATACAAGCAGTGACATGCATGTCATTCTCTCATCACCTCTTCACAGCACCTTGGAAAAGTCTGCAAATTTCCAACACCTCTTTGCAAATTGATTTCTTGATGTCACCAGGCCCCACACACTCACAGCCCACGCTCTTTCAGCTGCTAAGTGCACTGGATTGTCACAGTATGTTCCAGAGGCTCCAGATTTCTCTGAAACGCAAAAGATGTGTTTCTGATTGGAAGCAAAGTCCTTGTCTTTCAAATTCAATATTCTCTAAAAACAACGAAACGACACCCACTAGATTTCAACCAGTTCAAATTAAAACTGATTTTTCAAAGCAAAGCTTATAAGCTCTAAAATTAAATAATAGTATTTTACAACGCAGAACTCAAAGATGACTTATAGATTAATTTTGCACTATTAGCTTCACTTCATTAGGAATAAAAATCATATCATGCTACTAAAAATGTTTATTTCTAATATGCATCGGTAACTATTACTGTTTTACAAAAGACGGAGTTTCCTAAGTCAATAATATAAACATTTTAGGCAAAAGTGTAAGACTGTGATAAAAAAAAAAAAAACAAGGGGGAAAACCTATGGCAAGAAATAAGTAAGAACATTTCAATTTAATGGGTGTGTTTACATAAATTTAATCAATATTTGTTGACTAAGAGCACAATAATAGAGTAGGGACCAGTGAGATATAAAATGAAGTCCATAGACCTGAAGAGTTTAAAGACTAATAAAAGAGGCTGGTCATCCATTCATTCATTCAATAAGTTTTTATCAATCATTTGCCGTAAACAAAATACTTCACTGGGTACTAAATCTTAATGATTGCACTGTAGCATTGGATCATTTCAACACATGTCATCAAATTTAAACTTTTACTTTAAGATTTTATTTTGTCACAAGCACATGTTTGTTAAAAAGATCAAATGATACAGAAACAAAAAGTAAAAGACTCTCCATAAGTACCACCACTAGATGGGGTAACCACTATTACATTGTAGGGTATCTTTTCACACTTCCTAAAATAAGTACATGCAAATACACACAAATATCTTTTTTTTTAAAACAACAACAAAAAAATGGTATCATACTATACACAGTCAGTATAGCACACTGCCTGAGAGCGTGGGTTGAAGCGACACCACCTCAATTCAAATCACAGCTCTACCAAGTAACTGCTTCCTTTTACTGTCCATCTCAATGCCAAAATATTCTAATATTTAAAGTGGAAATAATATTAGTACATACCTCATAACATTCTTGTGAAAATGAATAGTCATAATCACTTATAACAGAGCCTGGCACATTCTAAGAACTCAGTAAATGCTAGCTCTTATTCTGTAATTTGTGTTATTTTAGTCAAGGTTGTGGACCTCCTTCCTCCGCCTCATTTTTTTTCAAAGACCAAATAGTACCATAGTATAAATATATTATACTTAATGTAATATATTCTGCTATAATTATACATGCAGATTCCTCCAATGTCTTCACAAAGAATGCTGTAAATAATATCTTTGTACTCTTACTGGAATACTTTTGAAGAGTAAATGCCCAGAAAAGAAATAGATGGATCAAGTGGGATAAATACTTTAAAGTATATTTCAGATGCTTCTGAATTTCTCTCCTAAAATGTGCCAACTTATACCACTGCCAACTTACTTGAAATGACACTCTTATTACATACTTAATTTCTACATATACATAGTTCAGTTTCTACTCACTATTTTTTTCTGTTGAAACACTAATCTTTCTCTGACACTACCATGTTACTTTAGTTATTATAATGTTTTAGTATATTGCAATATTTGTTAACTTTACAGTCTTTTGAAAACGTATTCCTGAAATTTGTTATTGCAGATTATTGGGGAGATAACCAGCTGAGCACCAAAAACTCACGCTCCTTTTTCATAATATACCTTTGATGCCATAAAGAGGCCGCCTAGTTAGGGACATTTCTCAGCACCCATCCCTTACGTCTAGCTAGGACCATGTGGCCAGTTCTACCAATGGAAATGAGCCAATACAATGTGTGTCATTTTCAGGTCAGAGTGATGGGAACCAGGTAGGCCTTGTTCATGGTTAGTGTCCCCCCCACCCCACCCCAGCACTCCAAGGACCTACCAGGAGGCCAGAGCCACAGAGTGGAAGATGCCTGGCTTGCAGAATGACCTTATGGAAATCAATCTGACCAGAAACACTTGCACTGATTGCAAATGAGAAATAAACCATTTATTGTAGTAAGCCACTAAGATCTAGGGTTTTCTCTATCACCTTAACTAATATATAGATGATGTATTACAAATGGCATTTTTTAAACATTCAGTTAGGATTTTAATTTGGATCACATTTTATTTATAGGTTAGGTTAAAGGAAACCCACACCGTAATATTGAGTTTTCACATCAGGAGAAAGTACATCTTTACATTTATTCTGATCTTTTTCTAACCTTCAGCAAAGCCTTGTTGTTTTCTTTATGCAGATCCTAAACATTTCTTGCTAAGTTTATTTCTATACATTTTATAATTTTGTTGTAGTGTGACTGCGATTCTTTTTCATTACTTTTTCTGTTTGAGCATCACTTGTACATAGAACGTTTGCTTTTATAAGATTGTCTTTTATCATCTTATGGAATCTTGTTTGTGCCCTTGGCTCATTGGTTTTATTTCTTGCATTATTTCTAACAAATAATGACAGTTTTACCCCTTCCTTCCCTATGTAAATACTTCTTCATTTTTTTATATTATTGCATTAGGTAGGACCTTAAAAATAATATAGAAATGAGCAGTGATGACTTTCTTTTCCTGTTTTAAAGTTTTCCACCATGATTATAGTTTTTACAAATTCTCCTTGTCTTTCTAACCATTTTTGCTTCAAAGACTTTAACACTGTATTGTTGATTATTATATATTTTTAATAGGCTTTATTTTTATCAACCTAATTTTTTCCTTTGTCTTGTGGATACTTTTGGTATTAGAAGTGGCCACATTAAAATGTAACCCCAACATTTGCCAATAGATCAGCCCAGAATAGGTATTTTTACCCACAGAGCCAACAATCTCTTCCTGAGACTCTCTGCTTAGGATTGTGAGACTCCTCAGTGACTGAAGCTGTAATGGGTAAAACACAGGTGGCAGAGGCACTGCCACCAGCTGAGTAAAAGAAACTCAACTACAAAGAGACTGAATAAAGCAGATGCACAGAGAGAAACACAGATGTCAGATAGGGAGACGGTTTCTTGGATACAGTTTGCATCTGAAGCCTTAACTGCATTCCTCCTCTAGGCTCTGTGAGATATACTCATTTCCTTATGATAAATTCCCCTTGGCTTAAACTAGTTCATTCATTCCACAGCTATTTATGGATTACCTAGCATGTACCAAGCGCTGTTAAAGGCACTCAAGATAAAGCAAAGGAGAAAACAGGGTCCCTGCCCTCATGAAGTTTACATTCTGGTTGGGATGTACAATGAGCCAGCAGTGAAGAGAGATGGGCTGTGCTGCTTAGATAGGTAGTCGGGGAAGCAGCCTCACGGTGATTCTGAACGCTGGCAAATCAATGACAGCTCCTGGTTCCTGGAGACCAGCCAGTCAGTGATAAAACCCACAGCCCTTAAAGTCAGCCACTCAACAACAGCCCCACCTGTCTAGACAAGAGCCAGTCAGCGAGTCAACCGCAGCCTGCTGCAGGGACCACCTAAAATCTGTCAATCCCCAAACACGCCTGCTTCTGAAAGCCCACCAAATCCTGAACGCCAGGCTTCTCAGAACCTTGCACCAGATCACATCTGGCTTTGTGTGGGGAGACTGTGCCTCATGAGCACAGCTCTTCCATGGAGGCAAACCAGAAGTTCACTTTTTTTTTTTTTGCATTATATAGTTCAATTTATCATTAGTCCATTAATTCTCAGTCGTTTCAAGTTCAGCCCCTGTTTATGTGAGTTGGACTTGTGACTGACAGACACACAGATGCTACTATGAGATTATCACATTCAGTCTTTTTTCATTCTAGCTGTGGTTGCCATTATCTGTTCTTTATTCATGTATATTTGAACCCAAAATGGCAAAACCCAAGTGTAGATTTTGTGATGAATTTTCTAAACAGTGGACTTTTATTAACAAGGGAAAAAGTTATTTTGAAACTCTCAGTGTGCAATTGTTTGCTCAGTATCAAAAATGGTGGAAAGTCAGATATAAATCTGTATATGCCAACAAGTAAGCAGATGAGATGTATCATTTACTCAACTGTTACCAAAGAAAGTGATAAAATAATAATTTTTTATTAAGAGAAATTCAGATGAAGAAGATAAAATAATCACAGCTGGAGCTGTAATACCTTCCTTCCTTACCATATACCAGTCTCAATCTTTCAGTTCCGTTGATCTAGGTGAAGTAGCCCATTGCTTAAAATAATTTATTGAATGTGTTTTAAAAAACCCTGATGAAATAGCTATCCCGTTAAGTGTAAAGGTTAATCATAAATGGAATAACATTATTTTTAGACAGGAAAAAATATTCCAACTTCAGGTGGATAATTTTTATGGCACTTCCATGGAAATCTCATTCCTTGAAGAATTCTGTTCTTTCACAAAGATGTTACTAAACATTCATACAACATGATAACAAGTAGAATGAGAAAAAGGGAATAAAAACTGATGACAATATTCTTTTTTTTTTTTTTTTTTTTTATCAGTACACAATGTTTTCAAAAGTTGTTGACCAAGAGATCACAGCGTAATCCTGAAGAACAGAAAAGCAAGTCATGCCTGAAGTATGGTATTATGTTGCTCAACAAATCAAATTTAAAACTTCAGCATACAGTAATACGTTACTAATGTTGAGTATATTTGCTCATTAATGAATATTTAATGGGCAAAAGAAATAAGTTGACCACTGTATAATCTATGTTATATAATTGAAATATAGATGGTACCTGCAAGAAATTTTATAAACAAATCCTACACAACAATAAATATTAAGGAAAGCCAAAGGAAATATAGTTAAAAGAGGAGGTGTGAAATTGAGACACTTAGAATTTATTTTAGATTAACAAGTAATGTTTAGTGTAAATATGCCCCATGCATTTTTTTCTTTTTTTTAATGTACATATGCATAGGCAATTAGAAATAATCAAAATTTAACTGAGTGTCCTTTATTTTTATTTGCTCATTCTGGCAACTCTAAGGGAGGGGTAATTCTTTTTTAGTTTCCCAGGACTTAAATTGCTTCTTTAAAAAATAACAACCTATTCTTGTTTTATAGACAGAGTAAATTCATAGGGATCTCTGTTTCTGCATTAACTCTGCTGCTTCATAGGAAATTTCCTTTGTTTCTACAATATGGGGTCACTTGTCTCATGCTGTTTGTTTTTCTCAAAGGTTCGAGAACTCTTAGATATCTAGTCACACTTACAATTTCAGGTTTAGATTGACCTACTTGGGTAGCTGGAGTGTTTGAGTTCATGACATTCCTCGTTTTCTTGGCAATCTATGCAATTCTTGGGTAGGAAAGACAGACTATGTTGCCAAGTGGGCTTTCCTTTAGAGGGCATAAGTAGCTTGCTCTCTGGATAGAGGCGCTCTCCATCCCTTATGCCAAGGAAATCATGTCCTGGTTTGCCTGGGATGGTCACAGGTTACACTTCTCATCCTGGCTTAGTTATTAATAGTGCTTGCTTTTATTCAAAAGTGTCCTAATTTAGACAACACATTGCATTTTCATCCTTCTTAGTACAGATGGAACTTAGCTGGGATATTGTCCCATTTCTCTGCTGGCCCCAGCGCCCATTTCGGAAGTCTCTCATGGCAAATATCCCAGTTAATTTAGAGAGCAGACTCATGGCCTTAAGCTGGGGCCAAATGCTACAGCAGCCACTTGGAAACGAAAGCCCCCTACAGGTTCTCCGCAGCGACATGATTAACTACCTTGCTGGCTGCCCTCCTCTGCCCATATTTCTCAGCATCTTAGGTTTCTTTTTCAGGGATTATCAGAGCTGCTCTCTTTCACCTAAATTGGATTATAAGCTTTTATTTTATCCCTTTAAATGGTATCATCCATAACTAACCCCATCTGCTTTAATATAATATTAAACCTATAATAGTAGCTATAATGATAATTTTAGGTATGTGAGCACTTTTTATGTCAGGCACTATTCAAAGCACTTTACTTGTATTAATCCTCACAAAAACACTATCATTTATCTCCATTTTCCAGATATGGAAACTGAGGCACAGAGAGGGAAAGTAATGTACCCGAGGTCTGGAAGACCCAAAGAGAGGAAACAAGTTACCAAGAAACTACTCCAGCTAAATTCCTCTCCTGAGACAACAGCCCTCTTTCTGGCTTCTAGAGGCGCTAGGGGTTTCGTGCTTCTGAATGAATTCTGTCATCTCTATGGGCTTTTTGACAGGAAGGAAAGATTAACTCACGAGGTCAGTTAACTTTTTGAACCGAAAGCTTATCAAACTATTTTTTTTCAATTGTGGGTGTTCTGTCATATTGAAGAAGGGCTTCTGGTCTAAATTATTATTTGCTGTTGTGCAGTCCGTTGAAACCTCCTATTAGCCAACCCTTGCTAACAGGCACAAGCATTCACACACTGCCTCCCCCTGCCCATCAATCTAGAGTTGGATGAAGATCTGCTATAAAAACTGGAAATAGTGCCATTGAAATTTCCACACAGCCTCTGGACATGCCCCAGTAGGTTCCTTATGGGCCACCCCGGGGTCATAGTAGGGCATCTCTTTGCAGTATATAACTCCAAATCATATTATTTTAAATCAGAAAGGGACAATAACAACTGAGATCAATCCCATTATTTGGCAAATCTGAAAATGAATTCCAAAGAGATCAAGTGATTTACCCATCACCTCACAGCTAATTAGTATAATTAGGGAAAAGGCCAGAATTTCCTCAGAGTTCTTTTAATCCTGTCTCACTGCCTCTCTATTCTGTTGCTTTGGGAACAGAAAAAGAAAATCATTAAAATCATGCTATCATATGCCTAGAAATGATTTGTTTTGTGTAGGTTTGCTCTAAATATTCTGGATCCATACTTCAGTGAAAATTACTATCTCAGTTTTAAAGGAAACCTTTCAAATTTGATTGCCAAATCTCTCATGGTCCCCTACAGTCTTTTTCAGGTTTTTCTGTCATATACATGCAGGTACAGTAAACCACACTACTTTTCACCTCCAGAATAGAATTGACTCATATCTGTTTGAATATGTTAACATTTTCATATCAACTGAATCACTCGCCAGAACAACAGGCTTTTATGCCAGTTCCTAGTATAATCCACATCACCCCTCTGCTGGATAAAATAAAGAAATATTATTCTACTGTAAAGCTAATGAACTTTGAAAAGTGAAAGCTTTTCTTCCCTCCCCCCCCCCCTTGTTTTTCCTAATAGCAATTGGCTTCCTGGGTTTCAGATATGTTCTAGAAATTGCAACACTGAGAAGGTTAAAAGGGGGGTGGGGGCTTGACATAAAGGAAACGGGAGAATTAAAAGATGTTTCATAATTTACCAAGAGATTAATAATTCTCATTCTAAAATAAATAAAGATGCCCTTCTTGTCCAGGACCATAAGGAGATCTAGAAGAAGAAAGGGGGGAAAAGTAAAAATAAGCTGATAAGTTTTTGTCATTTGTTAGAGGGAAGAAGTAGCTACTGATACTCAATAATCTCTGTTTAGAAGCATTTTGGGAAGTAAGTTCTAAAACTTCTGTTGTTCATAAGCCATAAATTCAAGATAAAAAGCAATGATTCTTGTCAATGAAGAGCTCTATCTTCTGTCCTTGACAGTCTGCAGCTAAGAAAGCAACAGAGCTAGAAAATGTGCTAAGATTATCTGCCCTTTCAGGTTACCCCTAGTTCCCTCAGCAGACGCACTTCCTCAGGCCCAGCAAAACCCTCCCTCCACCCCACGCCAATCATTTGGCCAACCATTTGCCTGTTGACACTGATATCTCCAGTTCCTCCTCTTCAGCCCACCAGAGTAATATCCCACCCACACTCCTGTTAACCCTAGCTAAAACACCATCTTTTCTTGTTTTATTTTCTTAATAGCTCTTTTTTGCTATCACAAATTACCTCATTTGTTTATATACTTGTCTGCCAGCCCTTTTTTGGTGCAAATTTTGTCTGTCTTAGTCAACATGCAACTCCAGTTTCTAGAACAATGCCTAACACCTAGGAAGTGCTTGAAAATATTTGTTGAATGAATAAATTATTTGGCTCCCTTGAAGCTTCAAAACATCTTGGGCTCTGGAACATAAAACAGCAGCTATCAACTCTCACACCTTGCCCACTTCAATCATCACTTGGAAATGTCCCACCTCTGAAACGAAAACCCATGGAAATCGCTTTAATTGCTACCCCCTCATTCTCGGGTATATTCTCTACTGCTTTAATGTCAACAATTCCAGACTTTCCAATTATAACACAAATGTTCCACCAATTCTATCTAAGGCTTTAGCTCAATTCCTTCTGCAGCTGAGCTTAGTGAAAGAGTAGTTTACACCCACTAGCTTGATTTTATCAGCTCTCACTCTATCTCAACCCCCAGCCATTCTGGTTTCTGTTCCCACACCCCTATCAAAACTGCCTTTGCAAAGTCACCACCTCACGATCCCATCAAACTGTAAAAACATTTTTTAAAAAAGAAATCTAATACCAAATATTAGGAGTATGTGGGAAAACAAACTTTCCTACAGCTGGAGCAAACATGGCACAGCACAATCATTTTGGAGAACAGTTGGTAAAGTTGAAAACATGAACTACCAATGGCATATTCCCCTAGAGAAACTCCCTCACATGAGCACAAGAGGACCTATTATATGTTTGTCACAGCACTGTTTATAGTAGCAAAAATTCGGAAATCACCTAAATGTTCACTGTGGTGGGGACTTGTGCTTGGTCTTCAAAATTCCCTTCCCCTTCCTCATCAGTAATTGAACAACCGAGTTTAGGCATGTGGTCTCTTAGAATGAAGATTCTTTTCTTATACTCTCCTTTAGCTCTGTGACAGTGTAATTAAGTTTTAGTCAATGGGATGGAAGCACAATTGAGGAATGAAACATCTCTTTTTTTGTTCTACTACAGGAATGCAGATACGTCCACTGGAGCCGAAGCAACCACTCTGAACTCTGAGGCAACATGTACACCAAGGTGCATGCAAAGAGGAGTAACAAGACAGAGCCTGCGTCTCTCAACCCATGGCACGCGACTCTATCCCTAGAAAACTACCTTTGTACTTACAACAGAGATAAAATTTTCTTTTCTTGCTTAAGACCCCATTATTTTGTTTTTTTGTGCATCATTGTTAGCCACAATTAATCCTAACAATCAAAACAGTGGATTCATTAAATGGACTCCAGTACAGCAATAAAGAGACAAACACAGAAGTCTATCAGCAGAGATAAATCTCAGAAACATAATATCGCAGAATAATACACACAAAATAATACTACATATTTAAAGACATCCATGTAAAATAACACATTGTTATGGGTTTTACATATTTACATAAAAAGTACAAAACTTATATGAGACTGATTCACAATGACTTCAAAATAGTGATCTCCTTATAGTAAAAACTTTTCTGATTCTACATTGATTAACCAGCTACACTGATTATCAGTCATTATAGTCAAAGCCAAAAAAATGAAGATGCTCTCAGTTTGTGCCGTCAAGAGCTTTCAAAGCTGATCTGTCCACACTCCCCTTATAAATCGTCGCAGTTGCAAGTCTTGCTCTTCAGCAGCTGAGTGGCTCCTGAATGATGAGAGGTGAGACAAGCTGTTTCTGGGGCTGACTTGGTGAGACCGAGTTAGGAAGACGACCCTGTCAAGCCTCAACAGAGCTGGAGCAGCAGAAGGGGCCTCTGCCAATCGGCCACTGAGGATTAGCCACAGTTTACTCGTATTTACAACTCTTCCCTTGGTGTACACCAAGTTAGGGTAGGAATATGGACCCTGCAGGGTGAGTGAAGCAAGAGCTGGCTCAGTATTTCTTAGATGTGCAGGAAATCTGAGCTTGAGATGGAAAAGAAAATCAACCAGTTAGCTATTTGCAAGTTTCCAGTAATGGTGAGAATAGTAAACACCATTCGTTGAGTACTTACCATGTTTTATATATGCACACACACACTCACACTCACACACACATGTATATTTGCTTATTTTAAAATTTCACAACAACCCTATATTATAAATTTAAAAACAGAATTAGCAATAGCTAGTGGTCACATAGGTAGAAAGGGGTTGAACCTGAATTCTACTTAAAGGGCTGTCTGAAGCCAAAGTCTATATACTTGACTGCTTAACTAGGCCACTTACTACCACTAACAGTATTTACTTTCATGGGCTAGTCACATGTGCAGGTAAACTAAATAGTTGATTACATTGTTCAGTTAAAATGGTGATTACACTGTGCACAGGCCATTGAAGGGTGTACCTGTCCCAAGCATTTCTATGTTCTCCAGTGTTGCTACCATTTAGGTCACTTTTGGGGTTAAATGATGTCCCCCAGAATATCAGTAAAGTTTGCCTCCTCTGATGGAGACATTATCATAGGTTAATTTAACAAATTGAACTACAATTTAATAACAACCTATTAAAATTAGATTTCCAAAGAATGAGATACCTGTCATATACACTTTACTTGATAATGTAGAAGTCTTTTTTTTAAAGATTTTTTTAAATTGACTTTTTTGTTTGTTTGTTTATTTTTTTAGCGAGAAAGTAAGGGAGAGGGAAAGAGAAAAAAACATTGATGTGAAAGTAAAACATCCTGGGCATGTGCCCCTAATGGAAATCTGGCAACCTTTTGGTCCATGGGACAACACCTAACCAACTGAGCCACACCAGCCAGGGCAATGTAAAAGTCTTATAAGGATCAAGTACTCCTAGGAGGAAAAGCTGTAAGGAAGGGACCTGGACAATGAAATGATAACATAAAGGAGATTTATGCCCTGTGGATCTGCTATCTCAACCTGAAATGGCATGTTTGAGTTTGAGGAAATCTTGAAGATTACTATTATCACTTCCTTTGTTGCATCCACCAAAATACACCCTTTACAAGAAAAGGAAGCTTAGCCCACAGAGATTCCTCCATTTGTTCATAACCAAATAGAGAGATTTAACTGCGCAAAGACTAAATTATGAGCCTTTTAACTCCCAGATCACTTATTTGTCAAAAGTTGAGAAAAATACCAAAGAGCAGAAAACAATGAGATAAAAAAGAAATATTTGGCCCAATTCATAACTTTCACCAGCACAAGCCAACACATTCACCCACTGCCTTTATCTGGTTTTGGACAGAGGGAAGAGAAAAGTCAGGGGAGGAAAGGAGGTGCTGGGTGGGCGCCAGCAGCTTTCTGCTTCTGTTTGGGAAGAGGGCTGTTCAATTCTCTGGACATGCAGGAGCTGATTGCCGCTTCCTTCCAGCCACAGCTCATCTGAGGAGGAAGGGGGGGCTGCTTGGACAGTGGGAGGAGAGGCTGCTGTAATAGAGCCAGAGGATCCATCTTACCCAGTTTCCAGCCGTCTATTTCCAACCCCCAACATCTCTATCAAGAGGAGTCCCAAGCACTAGTAAAAAGTTGCCCAACAGCTCCCTAGATCAGTGATCTTCAACCTTTCCATCTCATAGCACACAGAAACTATTTACTAAAATTCTGCGGCACACCAAAAAATATCTTTTTTGCCAATCTAACAAAAAATAGGTATAATTTTGATTGATTTACAAAAAATAATAATAATAGTAATTACCTACCCTTTTTGCTCCAAAGTGACTTCTTAAAAAATCAGGTGCCTATATTGGTACAAAGGATTTCTGGTACCAAGAATTAATCAATCAGATACAACCTTATTGTGCAATGTGACCCATAAGATGCAAGCAATTCTTTTGTATGACCTGTACATTTATGGTTCAAGATAGGGCATTCACACTGGACGGCTGTTGCTGTGTTGGCTGCTATTATTTTTTTATTTGACAATCTAAGGGAAAAGAGGTCAGTGCCCCTGACTAAATGGTCAGGCATTGTACGTTTTAAAAATTCTCGTGGCACACCATTTGAAAGTTGTTGCCCTAGATGGAGCTCATCTTTGAGCCAAAGCCAAGTTTGCTGTGGTTCTCACCTGCTGGTCCTAGTAATGCCCTCTGGAGCCACACAAAGAGGTGAAATCCCTTGCCAGGCTCATGTGGCTCAGTGGTTGAGCATCTACCTGTGCACCAAGAGGTCACTGGTTCAATTTCTGGTCAGGGCACATGCCTGTGTTGTGGGCTTGATACCCAAGGGGGGGGGTGCAGGAGGCAGCCAATCAATGTTTCTCTTTCACATTGATGTTTCTGTATATCTCTCTTCCTTCCTCTCTCTCTAAAAATCAATGTGTGTGTGTGTATATATATATATATATTTTTTTTAAGTGAAATCCCTTCTCTACGTAACAATCCTTCACATATTTGATGAGTCAAGTAATAATAATAATGGTGAACACTTACAAATAGTGTTCACTCTTCATTATTAGCACTATTAATTGTGTTCTAGATACTAGCACTATTCAAAGTGCTGTACTTACATTAATTTGTTTAACTTTCACAGCAACCCTAAGTACTATTATCATTTTCCCCATAGAAAACTGAGGCATACAGAAGTTTAACTTACTCTGCTCTCACAGTTAGTATGCACTGAAGCTAGGAGTTGAATCTTTTCACTGAATCATTGTGTTACATAAACTTTTCTTCCCTATTTTTTGCTCCCTCTCTCATGCACTTCTCATATGTCATGAGTCTTCATCTCTTTCACTCTTTCTCTGACTTACATTCCAGCTGGTCAATGTTGCTTTTAAACGGTTACTGTCAAAGGCTGAGTTCACTGACAAGCAGGTCTGAGTGAGACAGAGTTTATAGCACAGAGTATGTGTATTAATGAGCGCCCTTGACATCAACATAAGGTGAGTAGGGTTGGGTGAGTGGGGCAAAGCAGACCAAAATTTTTTAGCCTATTGAAGTATATATCATAAAATATTCATAGGTTACTCTGAAATGTAAAATATTTTCAAAGACTAGATTTAAGATTGGTTGACATTTTGCCTGCATTAAATAAACCACTTGCCCTATTTTTGTCCTAAATTTTAGTGAGGCAAGTTCATCTAGAACCCCTAGAACCCAGTTTATGAATGCTGATAATGGAAACCATTTCACTGATTAGGGCTAATTACGAAAAAGAAATCTGGGTATGTTCACCTCATCGGAGATATAGTTTATCTTTAAAAATCAAAGGTATGTTGTTCTTGTAAGTGTTAAGAAAAAGTGTACAGAGTCCCTGAAAAAACTATTAGGCTTCTTGTTTGTGTGCAAATTTGTTCATTTGTTTGTTAGTTTAATAATGCTACTGCTGGTTGATCGACAAGTTGTTTTTTAAGAGCTCCACAGTATTTTAGCAAATCTGTAAAGTAATAGATAATTAGACCCTAGGAAAAAAGGGATAGGATGTGACAGCCCCCGCAAATCTGTGATTTGTCAGATGCCTGTTATGGCTGCTGCTTTAAGTGCTATTAAAGTTAAACCTTGAACTCCTATCTTATTTATTCTTACAGTCTGTTTATCGACTTCAAATTTGAAGGTGGTTCACATTTCAAAGCTCTTTAAGTCTGTGTCCTAGCTTTTATTACATTATCAATTTCAGCAATCACAATTTCTGACTGCACTAGAGGAATTTGTACAGTATAAATAATAAAAATCATGCAAACGTATAAAAGGGACATGCAGGGGGATATTATTTTAATAATAACCATGAATAAAGAAATAAACGTTTTTCCAAGGCAAAGTAAAAGCAGGTTAAGTTAAAGTAACAGGAAAAACAATAAGATGAGGAAGAACCGTGGGCGTGCAAAGTTTACTATGCTCTCATTCAATGTGAACCCAGCACAGCATGGTTCCTCCACGTTAAGCTTGCCGAGAATGGTAATTCCCATTTTCGAGTTGAATTACTTCCCCAAAGCCAGCCCGTCACATTCCGCAGATGCCAGACGCTCAGCTACACTTTTCTAGCAGGCCCTGTGCCTCCCTCAGACCCAGCAACATCCAGGTGACCTCCTAGGACACCACACATAACTCCCTGCTCTTTAGAATAGTTCAGCCCTATCTCTTTCAGGAAACTAACTCCATCCCTTTGTTAGTTTTGCATAAATGTTCTTCATGGAAACTGCTCCTTCTCAGCCATACCGAGAAAAGAGCAAAAGAACTTGGCTGCTGGCTATATCCATTAGAATTATCTATATTTTCTTTAACCCCCTTGAATAATGAGTTTGATAGAAGTCAAAGAAGAATGCAAAGCTTACCAAATAAGCTATCCTCTATGGGCAGCTTTCCCATGAATGAACCCAAGGTTTCCTGTAAGAATTACATAATATGTTTTGCTCACTTTGCCACAAGCCCTCACCTTGCCTGTGATGCAGAGCTGAGCTGTCAGAGAGACACGTCGAAGGAGAAGGGTCAGCCGGAGGCGCTGAACCAAGTTTATAGCTGCAAAGGGAAACTGACTAATCTTAGAAATTTGCTTTTCCTTCCTTGTGCTAGGCTTGATCCAACTGGAGGAAACTGACTGGTATTTCATGATTTTCCTTTACAATAAGCTGGGAGCAAGCTGCAGAGGAAACCAGTCGGGTCGGAGCAGAAAGGAAACTGCTGAGCACCTCCGTCAGTTTCCTGTTGCATCCAGCTGATAGCAGGAGGGGAGGATGTGATGTTAGAGCCGCTGGCCTCAGGTTCTTAGATGCTGCTGATAAACACTGCTACCTCCATTCAGTGGCTAGCGATTCATCGTTTTCTACCGACCTAATCTAGATTCAGACTTTGAAGACTGCCTCTTAGCTACCTGGACCTTTAAAATGCTGTGCTGTGGAAGGTATAGAGAGCCAACAATTAAAATATTTCCTTTACAAACAGCCCCCTGATGATCTACCAAGCTTCAGACATGCACAAGATCTGTATCTCGGGAAATTAGCTCTTTCAGAATACAGTCAGCTCACTACAGACATTTCCATGCAGGGTAGGGGGAATGTCTTCTGATTTAGTTGGGGGTAGATGTGTGTTGAAGACATTTCACTAGACATCATTTCCCAGCAGGGCATGTGGCTGCTCTGCTCAAAAATTCCAATGATTATCCCTTGGTTACAGAATACAATGCTAGTTTATTTGCAAATAATTTGAAAGCCTTGCACAACATAGTCCCTACCTACCTTTACAGCTCTTGTCTCAAACCACCCCACTTATTATTAAAAACAAAAACAAGCAAGTCTACACATGGTATCCCAGGTTTCAGAACTTGGGCCTCAGTCAGGCTGTCATCCCAAATGACCTCACAGTTCCTATTCTCCTCTCCAAGTCTCTTCCACAATTTAAGTTCAGTTCAAGTTGCCATTTCTCCACCAAGTCTTCGGCAGTAACTCCAGGTACAAAGAAACTGCACAAACCTTGAAGTATTTGCTTCTCACTCGGCCATTAATCGTTTCCGTGACGGGGCAAATTTGTGTTACTTTGTTGTACAGTTCTTTCTTTCTTTCTTTCTTTCTTTCTTTCTTTCTTTCTTTCTTTCTTTCTTTCTTTCTTTCTTTCTTTCTTTCTTTCTTTCTTTCTTTCTCCTTCCTTCCTTCCTTCCTTCCTTCCTTCCTTCCTTCCTTCCTTCCTTCCTTCCTTCCTTCCTTCCTTCCTTCCTTCCTTCCTCTTTCTAATCATCACCCATGGATACTTTTCTCACTGCTTTTCAGAGAGAGAGAGAGAGAGAGAGAGAGAAGCATCGATGCGGGAGAGATACACCGATTGGTTGCCTCCCGCACGCGCCCTGACCCAGGCAGGGGATTGAGCCTGCAACCGAGCCATGTGACCTTGACCTGAAATCGAACTCGGGACCCTTCAGTCCCAGGGCCAACGCTGTAACCACTGAGCCAAATGGGCTAGGGCCAGTTTCTTAATTCTTGCAGTCCTGTTTATGTCTATATGCTTCTGTAATAATTTGGTGAGAATGGTGATATATTTTACTTCTTTAACTGCCTGCACCCCACCCAGAATAGTGTCTTCAGTTCAACAATACATATGTTAGGTTAGTTTATTGAAAGTACATGGTATTAAACAGGAACAGATACAACCATGTATAACCTTAAGTGGAGTGGAATAATCTAGCTCTAAAATAAGTATGGGTTTGGGGATTTAAATAGCTTAGGTTGCTACAAGTTTTCAGATTTAGAGTTTAATAGGAAATACCTTGACTATTTTAACCCAACAGCCAACCTATTAAACAAATTGAAGCATATAAAAACTTTTCTGAGTTTGGGTGATATTGATGTAGGTTCCTTGATTATGACAAAAGTATCACTCTGGTGCAGGATGGGGATGGTGATGGTAATGGAAACTGTGAGTGAGTGGGGGCAGGGGCATATGGAAAATCTCTGTACCTTCTGCACAGTTTTGCTGGGAACCTAAAACTGCTCTAAAAAAATAAAGTCTTTAAAAAAAAACCCTTCTGTATTGAATCCATTTATGTTCCACACCAGATCATTCAACAATATCTTGTTCCCACTCCCAAACCTCAGCCACTTACATGCTGCCACCATTATGCAATAGAAAGAGGAGTCCCTGTGCCCCGTGCCACCTGACAAGGAGGGACTGCTCCATGTGCACACTGGCTGGGGTGGACCTTGGAGGCTCTGCCTTCACCAGAGGCTGCCTGGGCCAGTTGGAAATCACAGAGGGGTAAAAGGAGTTAATGTCCCCACGGGGTAGATTTTAACCAGTGAGAGACAGGGATGACCCAACAAATAGTCTTTCGTCTTATCCATGGACTGGTCTGGTTTCTCATGGCCTCTCTGGACGCCAGTCGGTGGTGTTTTGTTGTGAAGCTGCGGCCAGCTTAACAACATGCAGCCTTGTCTTCACTCCTCTTTTCCTGACTCACCCCCTTTTTCTCTTCACTCTCACTTCCCTGACACTACACCCCTCTCTAAAATGATGGATATGTAAGCTCTAACTTCAGGCTCTGTTTTCGAGGGAATCTGAACATCTGTCAGATGCCAAACCCTGTGCTTAGTGCTAGGGGAAAGCCATAGCGCTCTATAGTAACAAATGCCCTTTTTATATTTTGTTTTCTTTCATTGGTAATGCATTCACATGGTCCAAAAAAGTAAAGGCGCAAAAGGGTAAACAGTTCCCACACATGCGCCCCTGGTACTTCATGTCTTCTGCATCCTGTCCACACACCAATAATGTATCTTGGAAATTGTTTCAATCGGTGCATTAAAAACTTCCATGACATTTTCGGCAGCAGAGTATTCCAACCTGTGGATATATCCTGATTTACTCCCTCATTCCCCCACTGATGAAACTTTAGCATGTTTTGTTCTGATTCTATTACAAATAATACAGAAATACATAACATCGCATGTCAGTTGTTTTGTACAAATACCCGCCTATTTATAGGCTACATTTCTAGAAATGATATTTGTAGGTGAAAGAGGATGTGCACCTAAGAGCATCTGTTATGGCATATCCTCGACAACATAGTCTGTTAACAAAGTTTTTGCTTTTTATGTTTTTGGTTAATAAAAGATGGCATCTCAGCATATATTTAAATTGCACTCCTCTTATTATGAATGATAGTAAATATAATTTCAGATGTTCAAGAGCCATTTGTTTTTCCTTTTCTGTGAACTGCTTCTTTCTGAAGAAATTTTCACCAAGGGAACAATCTTTAGAGCCTCTATTTTTAAAACCCTGTGCACCATGACTCAAAGCAAATTAAATTGAGGACTTTAACACACCCCTCACTACCGCTGCTTGAGATATTGCAATTTATATCATCTCCAAGTTTCAAAGTCTGGTCCCCACACTCAGTGAGTTCCCAGCCTAGCAATAAATCAAGGTGGTAGGGAGAAGAGAGTAAATCAGGCTAAAGAATATTCAGCTGTCCTAATTTTAGTGCCCAGAGGCAGGACACACTTGGCTGATGTTGGTACCCGAAGGCTCCATCTGATTGCTGGGTGGGCTATAGCTGGCATCTCTAAGCAGTATCAGGGCTAAGAGGGGGGTAGAGTGCCCTGGTTCTAAGAACTTTCCAAGGATGAAGACTGACTCCAGCCAGAAGTGGACAGAGCTGGAACAGGAAGGGCCTGAGATACTACCGGCATTAAGGTAAAGCTATCTATGTAGAAACTATTATAGGAATAGACAGAGGATAGGATGGAAGTGAGGTCTAGAAAGGTCTCATCCTGAGATGACTTGAATTAAGGTGGAACAACCAGACAGAGAGACATGGCCCTTCTACACAAAGGGAATATAATAAGCAAAGGTATGGAGGTCTGAGATCCTTTCTCTGTGACTGAAGACCAATCCAGGGTGGCCAGAGGACAGAAAAGGCACATGTGTGAGACTCATGTGTGTGTGTATGTGTGTGTGCATGCGTACACAGGGGAAGGGTGTGAAAGATGAGTAGAATGAGAGATGAGGTCACCCTTTAATTAAAAGCTTTTCTTTGTTAGGGTTCTTTTCAATTAAGCTCAAATTTTCTTATAAATTTTGTTCGGCGTAAATGAAAAGCCCTCACATAAGCATAGCTTGGGATGATGTATAAACAACCTACTTTAGGGTATTTTCCCTAAAATTGGAAAGCTCGCTAGGTCAGAAAGAGATTGAGAGTTGGCCCCTACTAGTCAAAGGCCTCTTCTTCCTCTCAAATCAAAAATAAATCCCAGAGCATGAAGGTTAGTGGTATATTTGGAAGGACAAGGCAGTATAGCACTGGGGATGGAGTAAAGGAAAAACTTACTTTAAAAAATAAGGAAATGTATACCCCTTCTGTATCTAAGGTTATTAGAGCTCTCAGAATAAAGCACAATAAAAGGTAGATAGATGTGAGAGAGGCCTGTGGAGTGAAATTAGCTACATTACAGAACTCTAATGATATCCACTTCCCAAACACCCAATAGGTTTTCCTAATGAATACTAGAGCTATAACCATTTTAAAAATCTGCTTGGCTTTAATAAGAAAAAAATACATGATAATGACTTTTTCAAAGAGACGTTGCCAAGGTTTATCCATGCCAAAACACTGAGCAAAATTTTAATGTGAAATGAACCACAGAAAAGAAATGTTAATAAGATAGAAGCTTACAAAAGCTCTGTCATCTAAAGAGACATTGGCCCTCACTACTCTTCTTTCAGCTCCTCAAACCACTCTCCTCTAATCCTTGATGTTTATATTATTCATCTCCTTCAAATCCAACAACTTGCAGACTCCAGGGCTTAAAAACAAAAGAGCTCAGTTCCCAAATCTTTACATATAAGGTAAAAGGAGTAGCAGAGGTTCAAATGACCTCACTAGTCATCCTAGAGTATCATTCTGCCTTGTCCTGAGAATCTAGGCAAGGCCATGTCTAGTCCATTCTTCTTTTGTAATGGCTACTGTTTACATCTTGTGTCCTTAAGGACTTAGGACAAATCAGGCCAGGAACTACCCATTGGAATAGTAGGGAAAGTGGGGAATGGATACACTGAGGTTAGGGGTCTAAGAATTAGTTGGGAAGTGATTACAAGGGGCAGGCTGGGATAGGCAACTGGGGTTCTGTACTCTTAGTACATGGCCAACACCTCAAGTCATCTGCCCAAATGCCATTTCCCTTCTTGCCTGCAAATAGCCTCAGCTTTGCTCAGAAAAATTGCCCAGCTCACAGGATGAATGATGATTGGTCTAAGTCAATCATGGGAACTCATAGCCCTTTGCCAGATATTGGTCTAGGAGTGGGCAGGTGGGCTTGACTTGAACAGTGCAATGTCAGAAGTCAGATGAGGGCTTGTAGGAAAGATTTCATTCTTGATAAAATAAACTCAGGAGAAAACCCTTTGCCTCTCTTCTCTTTTTTTTTTTTTTGCCTCCCTTCTCTTGCTTCCAGCAAATGCCTTTGTGTGTGGGATATTTCCTAGAAAGGTTGTAGCCATTTGACAATCACAGAGGCGAGGTTGCTGACTCACTGAGGAGGCCGGGTGAAATCTGCCTTCTTCATAACATTGCCGAATTACCAAACCAGCCTTGAGACAGGCTTCTTTTTAAGTAGGCGACAGATATCCTTATGGTCTTGGGTTGTTTGTTTCTTGTAGTTGAAAAAATCTCCTAGAAATGGTAGAAACCAAACCAGTAACCAGAGAAGTAGTGTTGTGGTGAAGTCCAAAGAGTAAAGAGGAGCAGTAAGTGGGGAAGGGGGCCAGGAACATGTCAGAATGTGGTATGGGAAACAGGCTGGGAAGATCATCAGGACTGGGAGAGTATCTGGGAGTTCCTGGAGGCCTCCCTCAATGTGCTTCTGGGTGTTAGACAGGGGTTGGACTGACAGCATAAAGAATCAGAGCAGGGCTAGGCATCTCTGAGACCCACTCCTTCCTTTATTCTTCCAATAGAACACTTAGCCCAGACCCTTGCTGCCTCATGCTTGGAATCTTACACATTTCTTGATTCTTTGGTCTCTCCACCCTCTAGCCCATCCTGGACCTGTAGCCCAATTAACCACCCATTATGTAACTTTTGCATATTGACACCTTCTATGGTGCCTCATTTTAAAACTTTACCTTCCTTCGCCTTTTTCATGCTATTCCACTATTGTTTCTATAGTCTTATGACTTTATGGTGAACACCATTAAAAGCAGCCATCAGAAAACAGTCATTAGTGCTATAAATTTTAGTACATTGACAAATTTAATAACGATGATCTTTTAAATTTGAGATTCTATTTGTTAGAATTCTTTTTAAACAATAATTTTTAACTAGCTTCACCTTTTAATTTTACAATCAGATTTTTTTTAATGGAAAAAGCAGAACTTTATTTCCTCAATAGCTCTGTTTAGTTCCTCAGTATCCAGCTCCCTGGTTTGTGGCATCATCATTTCATACTTTGACCACTGTGATAGCCCTAGTCAGTATTTTCGTACCTCTTGCATGTTCTTGATTCCACAGCTTTGCTCTTATCGTTCTGTCTAGAATGCTCTCTTGTCTCCCCTTAACCCAATCTTAAACATTCTTCAGAGCTGAGCCTCAGTTTCACATGTCAGCTGGGCCTTTTCTGACCACTGTAATGCACGGTGGTTTCCTTTTCTCTTGAGTTCCTGTAGCATCACTCAGTACCCATGTTTGCCTTGTACTCTTGGTCTTTTTAAATTTGCATGTGGCCCAAACATTTCCGAGACTTCAGCCTTCCCTTTAGTGTTACACAGAATAAATCAACCTCCTACGGCACATAGCTCTGCTCTCTTGAGAAGAACACTTGATTTTACTTTTGCTCAGAACCTCTACTCACAGCTCATTTTTTTTATCATCTCTCCCCATCTTGCCTCCTGCACTGCAGTGCTCTCTTCACACTTCTTTTCCCCAAAAAGAGACATAAGCTTTTCTCCTCTCCTTTAAAGCATCACTAGCACAAGGTTGTTCTATCTTGAGAACTTTTACTAAACATTTGGGAATAATTAAGCTTAGAACAGAAAGTGCTTAAAAGTTCTATATGCTAATCAAAATAATTATCAATTATTGAGCACTTCATATGTGCCAGATACTGTGCCAAGCATTTTACATGCGTTATTTCATTTAATATTCAGAGCATCCTCACGCACTATCATACAGCTGGTAAGTTAAGGAGCCATTATTCAAATCCAAGTCTTTCTGGCTCTACAGTCTGTCACAGTCATTAGTGATTCTAAAATTCATGGCCCTCAAAAAAACCTCTTATTGAGTGTAGTAGATTTGATGGGTCACCTATGCAATGTTTATTTACTGTATTTCTCACATTCCTCCTTATAGGACTTTGATTTGGTTCATGAATCCACCCTCTTCAAGCCCAACCCCTGATTCTTCTGAGCAATTATGGTTGGCAGCTATGCCGTGTTTTGGCCAATAACATATGAAAGGAAATCTGGGCTGCTTTTAGGAAAAGTTCCCTCCTTCCAAAAGTGATACACAGAAAGAGGTAGTCTCGTCCCCTGATTGCTGTCCTGTCCAAAGGTGATACATGGAACTGCTGTAGTATCTTATAACCACGAGGAGATCATCCTGAGGACAAAGACAATACAACACGGGGCGCAAAATGGAAAGATAGAAAAAAGCTGGTCTTTATTGTTGGCCCATTAACATATTTAGTCCTGAACATTCCTGCCTCTGGACTTCTTGGAATTATGGTGTTATTACTTATATCCATTTCGAGTCCTGGTTTCTGTCATTTGTATTCTAATAGACATTTGGTTTCTCTCTTCTAAGATTCCAGCCCACAGCCTTCTTTGAGCCCCAGGTTCCCCAAATCTGCTCTCCCTGAATGTCAAAGAACAACAAATTCTATTACTTTACTATGGAGTACAATTAGTTTCCTTGTGTCTCAACATCTCCCAGCTAGCCTCCAGGGTCCCCTTCTCACCACTTCATTTCCAAAGGGCCCACTTAATGAGTTTTCCTAAAAAAATTTTTCCTCAGAGATTAGATGCCAAAGACCAGGAGTCATATTGCCCTCATTAGAATCTCTGTTTCAGTTCTTGCTAGCTGTGTAAACTTTGACAAGCTGCTTTAAATCTTCTAAGGCTCAGCTTGTTCTGTCAAAGGGAAATAATAATTGTAGGGTTGTTATGAAGATCAAATGACTGTCATCCACACAATGCCTTTACACTAGTTCCTGGCACTTGTAAGTATTCAAGATAAAATGCTAATTGGAAGTAAAGGGAACTAGCTAAGGTAGGCCAAAATGGAAATTTCCATTCTGTGTTGGCTCATAGAATGGAAAGCCCAGATCTATAACCAGGCTCAGAAAAGGCAAGGACCAGGGAAGGCAGTTTGGGGATCTAGATAGCAAGCAGGAAGTGACCTTTTTCAGTCTTTTCATTCCTCCACTCAAGATTCAAATTCCTGAGAGCAAGCATCTGATTGGCCTAGCGTGGGTCGTACCCACCTCTTGGTTTGGCTGAAAAAGTACCTCAGTTAATGGTGTCACCAGCCTGTCTCCAATAGTGCCCCAAACCAAACTTGGTGCGCTGTCACCAAAAGAGGGGGTAAAGTGAAAAACACAACCTAACTGCATTGGTTAGTCTACATTTATTATGTGATGTTTATAGGACAAGGATTTTGTTTTATCCAAATAATTCCACCATAATCAATGTTCAAGGTCTACTGGTTTTTCTTATGTGACTTAGCACTGATTCTTTGTATTTTTAAGACTTGATCCAAAATCCGAAAGAAAGCACATGTATGCTCAGGAAGTCTGTCAATGACTAATTATAAAGGAATATAATGAGGTTGTTTTTGAAGGATGGGAAAAGCAGAGTAAAGGTGAGGTTGTTAACCAAAAAATATCGATATTAAAAAAAAGTGTGGAGGAAAGCATAGACGATTGGGAATACTACCATCAGCCCGAATTCTTCCTTTTCTGAATTGTGCATCGATTTCAGGCCTAGGGGATGAAGTAGTAAAAGGGAAAACATCTCAATGGTCTGAGTCTTTTTGTTTAATCTTTAGAGAGAGGTTTTGTTTTTGTATTTTTTTTTATCTCAAGCATGATCAGAAAAGAGATTTCATGTTGCATCTATAGGCAAAAACCTTAGAGAAAGCATTAACTTCACCATTTATCACTTCTTTCATTTTCAACCACCAATTTGTGTACATTTTTTCTTCTAAACGTATTTTCCCTTCAAATCCATTCCTATTGTCAAAGACAACCTGGATACCTATGTCACCCTGTGGCTGAACTGCCACCACAGCCAGTCTCCCAGTAGCTTGTTCTTGCTCCATTATTTTCTATGAAATCACAGCACGAGTCAGTTTCCTCAAGTGTTATTTGGTCTCACACTTTTCAAATCATACTTAGACTCCTGATCCAGATGTGAGAGCAATTTGGCTGAGACATCTGTTGCCTCTTTGTTCATCAACGTTGATTTCTACTGATCTCATTGGTGAGGCAGGTGCCCCCCTTCCTTCCTCTCTGCTCCATGTTCACCACTGCCCCCCGAGGCTGCGCACATGGAAACAGTGGCAAACAGACAGGAAGGGAAGCCATGGTCTTGGGTGAGCTTGTTTAAGGAAAGAGTAGAGAGTAAGAGGAGAGGAAGGCCAGGGACCAAGTTACAGGGAACTTCAACATTAAACGGCCAAGCAGCAGAGAGTGAGCTTTGAAGGAAGCAGAGAAATAGATGTCAGGTAGGAAAGTAAAGGAAAAGAGGCCCTTGCCCTGCTGGGCGTGGCTCAGCGGTTGAGCATCAACCTAGGAGCCAGGAGATCAAGGTTCAATTCCCGGTCAGGGCACATGCCCAGGTTGTGGGCTCGATCCCCAGTCAGGGCGTGCAGGAGGCAGCCGATCAATGACAACTCTCTCATCATTGATGTTTCTGTCTCTCTCTCTCTCCCCCTCCCTTCCTCTCTCTGAAATCAATAAAGACATATTAAAAAAAAAAAAAAAAGAGGCCCTCAAAAAGTAAAAAGAGGTCATAAACAAAATGTGGTATATACATACAATGGAATATTATTCGGCCTTAAAAAGGAAGGAAATCCTAACACATATTACAGCATGGGTGACTTGAGAACATTATGCTAAGTGAAATAAGCCAGGGGCAGAAGTTCAAACACTGTATGATTCCACTTTTACCAAGTACCTAAAGTAGTTGAACTCACAGACACAGAAAGTAAAATGTGTCTAGTAAAGTTCACCATATGGAATGGCCTCGGGTTTACCTTTTGCAAGATAGAAAGGGTGCTGTGGATGGACAGTGGCTGTGGCAGCACAGCAGTATGCGTGTACTTGACGCCACTAAGCTGTAAACGTAACGGTGATTGACACGGAAAATTCTGTGTGATGTGCACTTTACCACATTTTTTTTAAAAACAAAGAGAGGTAAACAGAGTTAGGTGCTACTAAAAGGTCAGGTGTAAGGAGGACTGAAACATCTCCATTTTAGTGTCAGGGAGACTGCCCATGACAAATGCAAGAGATATCCTGCCTACGTTCTGATGACTTCAACATCCACATGTAAACATCCACACATATTTTCTGGCTCATGCCTGACTTTCAGTAAAAGTGAGTCATGACAGACCCAGGCCCCCTCTGGTTCCGGGGCTCACCCTTCCTCCTCTCCCTGCCCTCACTTGGTATATTTCCCTCTCCCTGGTGTACTCTGACTCCCACACATATTTCACCATTTTCTGCATAAAGCTTGACAGGACTTAAATGTCCTGTTTCCCAAATAGACTACTTATACCTCCTCTCTGCCAGCCTGCATCTCTCTGCTGCTTCCAGGCGGTGGCTAAACCCTTCCCTCCTCCAAAGCTTTCTCCTAGATTAACTTCCTTTGGCTTCAAAAATTCTTACCATTGTCTTCATCTTCACTATCCACTTAATAGAATGTTGGTTGTTTTTTTTTATAAAGAATGGTAAAATGCCATTTGTCATTCCTTCAACAATTATTTATTAATGTAACATTTTGTAACTATTGGTAGAGCCCCTACTCCATACCAGGTCGTATGGTGGTCTCTAGAAATACCATCTACACCCTCCAACAGCTCCTAGTCCTGTGGGGGGGTATTTCTCTTTTTCTGGGCCCTGTACAGAGACGTTTTTGTCTTGAGGTTAAATTTTAAAATGTAAAAGGCCAAGGGAAAAATATACATCTTTATGGAAAGGTTCACAACTATTTTGGGAGACAATATAGTACTACAGTTTCAGTAGGAACTCCTTCCCATTGCCAATAAGTTAAGTGTACTATAAACTCACCATGCTGGCCTCATTATATGCCCATGGCATAACTTCTACAGCAGAACTTTCTCAGCCTCCCTACACGGACTTTATGTTCCAGTACCACTGATTTCCTTTATTATCCCATTTCTAAAATGCAACTGATGACTATAAGACACACTGTCAATTACATAACTTTTTTAAATATATATTTTTATTTATTTCAAAGTGAGGAAGGGAGAGGGAGAGAGAGAGAGAAACATCAATGATGAGAGTCATTGATTGGCTGCCTCCTGCACGCCCCCTGCTGGGGATCGAGCCCACAACCCGGGCATGTGCCCTGATGGGGAATCGAACTGCAATCTCCTGGATCCTAGGTGGATGCTCAACCGCTGAGCCACGCCTGGCCGGGCTACATAACATTTTAGAGGGGGAAAGAAAGGATACAACCATAGTACATTCAGAGAGTGATTATAAGACTCATACCAATTATACTAATTTGGAAATGTTAAAGGGGGAAGCAGGATTGTGAAGTGTGCATCTTATGTTAAAAGTTATACAGTATTTGTTGCTCCCAGAAAATGCTTTGCCTTTCTTGGACTCCAAACATTTGCCGATGCTTTTCCTTCTGTTTGGAACATCTCTTTTCTCCCTACCCTTACCTACAACCTATCCAGTTTTTAAGGATTCCCTCCTTCCTCTCATGAAACCTGCTCTGATCCTACCAACCGAATGTAATATTTTGTTTGTTCATCGGTTCATTCCATAAATACATAGTGAAAGCCTGCTATGTGCCAGGCGTTGTTCTAGGCATCAAGGATTAAACTAATTTGGAAATTATAAAGGGGGAAGCAGGTGGACAAGGCAAACAGACATAGTCCTGCCTTCACAGAGCTTATATTTCACATGGGGAGACAGGTAAAAATCAAGTAAGTTAACAAATTAATACAAAATCATAAATTGTAATGAGTGCTGTGAAGAAAAACAACAACAAACAAGGAGCTGAGACAGAGGATTGTAGTAGGGAGTGTCCTCTCTGATGGGTGGTCAGGGAAGGCCTCTACGAGGAGGTAGAAACATAGGCTGAGACCTGAAGGGAGAGGAGGGGTTGTGCACGCAGAGTGGGACAAGGACCATCCCGGGCACAGGGAACGGTATGTGCAAAAGCCATCAGGTGGACCTGAGTCTGATATGGTGGAGAAACAGACCCTCCCTTCCTTTGAACCTCCAGAGGAGTTTATCTCTTCCTGTGGGGTTTACTCTAGTTGCCCTTGATCAGAGTTCTTGCTATTATCTTCTTAGTTTTGTTTCCATGCCTTATAATTAGTAAATTCTTGAGGGCAAGAATTGAGTCTAATTTATCTAAGTTTTCCTCTACAGTGCCTAGGGCAGTAGCCTGCACAAATTAGATGCTCAGTAAGTATATTTTGGATTCCATAAGACTACAAATTTGGACCATATTTACTTACTCCATTATATAATCTTTAATTGAGCTACATGTTCATCGAATACTTTTAGTTTTTACCAAGGGTTGTTATAACAGCCGTATTAAATTCATTACAGTATTTGCTGTAAAACGGTACTGAAAAAACATTCTTCGATATATTATTCAATGTACCCTCTGTGAGTTCCTTTTGGAGCTCAGTGCTGGCAAAAATTCTACTCCTGAACTAGTTTGCTGCTTCCCTTCTAACTCAAGATTTATGTCACGGGTCATGCTCCACCTTACTGCTGTCAGAGCTAGAAAACTAAAAATCAATTTGACCATTTAACTCGAACAATTAGAGCAACATGTTTATCTCTATGTTTACAATATCTGTGTTTTTCTTTTTCCAAAATTCTGACTTTTCTCTTGATAATGAGGACTATCACAATTTTCCAGGCAGTGTGCCAGGTGCTTTACATTTCTCATTTAACCTTGACAACAATTCTGAGTTTTATAGCGGAAAAGAAAGAAACAAAACTGAGGCTTAGAGTAATGTCAGACAGACAGCAAGTACTGAAGCCTGGATGGAACAGGCAGCCTGACTTTCCCACTATGCTGTATTTTAATATTTCATCATGTGGAGTGTTGTAAGTCTCTTAAAATAACTTCAGGAAAGGGAAGGAGAAAAGTCTATTCCTATGCTTACATGTGCTTACATTAAATTATTTGAATTGAATTAAAAAATCAAATACAGCAGATATTGTCCTTGCCAGTTTGGCTCAGTGGTTAGAGGGCCACCCCTCGGCCTGAAGGGTCTTGGGTTCGATTCTGGTCAAGTACATGTACCTGGGTTGCAGCTCCACCCCCAGTCCCAGTCGGGGCACGTGCAGGAGGCAACCAATTGATTTATCTCTCTCACATTGATGTTTCTCTCTCTCTCTTCCACTCTCTCTGAAAATCAATGGAAAAATATCCTTGAGTGAGAATTAAAAAAAAAAAATACAGCAGATATTGATAACCTATCTTATACACTATCATATTTGGTGGTAATGCTGAAATATACCAAGAGGATGCTAACTCTTGAAACATTTTATATAGATGAATAGAAACTAAATGATGGAGCATTTTTATGCAGTTTTAATACACAATAAAATTTAAGAGGTAAAAAGTTGTATTTTATTTTATTTTTTTAAAGAATAATTTATTGATTTTTGGAGAGAGAGGAAGAGAGACATAGAGAGAAAGAGAAACATCAATGTGAGAGTGCAACATGGATCTGCTGCCTCCTGCACCCCCTACCCTGGCCTGGAAACTCAAGCACATGCCCTTGACCGGGAATTGAACCAGCAACCTCCCGGTACATGGGATGACACCCAACCAACTGAGCCACAGCGGCCAGGGCAACCTTTTTATTTTTAATTTTCATCACAATATGAGTGTGAATAAAGAATCCCTTAAACTGTCAAGTTCAAAATGTGGCCCAACACACTGCAGTAAATTTCAGAGTCATTAGCTGCATTGCAGTAAAATTCCTTAGATAATATTTGCCACGTTTTAATATAAAACTTGTTCCCAATAGGGAATTGGATCATGGGTTTCTGGCTCTTTCAGACACTCCAGTTGAACTCATCAGGAGGATTTCATATTGCTTAACACTTAAATAAGTGCATCCTCTGTCAGCCAAAATTGCTTTTGCATTTTTGGGGAAATTATTTATAGAGAGAAGGGAATTATTAGAGTTTATTCCTAAGGCAAATGCTATCTTTTAGGGCAGTGTTCAAGGCTATCTTTTTTTATCCACTCATGTCAAGGGCTTATATGAGCACTAGTAAGAAAACAGGGCTATTACTGTACTGAGAACTGAAAAAATTGCCAGCAAAATATATCTCCCTTCACCAAAGCCACAGAGGCAAGAAAGCTAAAAGCTAAGTAGAAGAACCTGTTTGGGGAACAAACAAGGCCACAGAAGGAAATCCTCCCAGGGTTTTCGAACTCATTTAGTGAGAGCAATAGCTTTTTATTCTCAGGAAGAAAGCTGTTTCCCCAGAAAAAAAGCCTGCAGAGTCACCTTGCCGAGCCAACATACAATGGGAAAACGGCAAAAAAATAAATGGATTATTGAAGAATAATTCAGGAGGAAGGTAAAAATATCTGCACATCTACAGCATATGGTGTTTTGCTTATCTGTTCCTAAGATTACCTCGTACTATTATTGGGGGCTTGGGGAGGGGGGAAGAATTAACAAGAAAATATAGTTCTCTCTTTCATTTTGAAAGGGATTCATAGAAGAAGCACAAATTAATTGCAGTCTATTATCAAAGTGGTCAGGCTTTAAATGGACAAATTTTAGCATGGCCAAGGGCAGTGGAAAAAATATGCTTTCTAAAGATATGAAAATGATGGCATTGCAATGGTGGCCCAAAAGCCCAAGAGACATAAGGGACCGAAAGATGTGCCTGAGTCAGCGCCACTAAGGGCTGCACAGTTCAGGCACATGCTTGTCCCAAGGCTGGCCATGCAGGAATTGCCAGGCGGTTCTACCCATTGTCAGACTTGATGTTGTTCATGGGATGGGGGTGGGGGCAGTTAACCATCAGTTTTGTCTAAATATTTCTCCTGCAGCACGCTTTCAACAAGTTGCTTGGGCATGATAGTCTGCCAGCTCGATTTGGTGAGTCTTTCAAAACCTCATTCATTATTTTATCAGTCAACTGACATTTGTTGGGTGCCCACTAACTGCCAGACTCTGTGCCAGACTGGGAGGCTGTAAGGGTGAGTAAAAGAAGGGATTCTGAGAAGCAGATGGTGTGATCAGGTCTCAGAAAAACTGTTCCACGCTGCTCCGACGCCCAAGAGCTTGTTTGACGTGAAAGACAGTCATTCGTTTGTAATGGAAATTTTTAAGGACCTGAATTGTGAACTGGGATTCCACTCCTGATAAACATTCGCTGCAGAGCCTAAGTCACCGATGAGAAGACTCTTTGGGAGTCAGATTCAGAGCAAAGGGAGCCGGATTTGTTTGTATCATGGTATCTTCCCCAAAGATACTTTTATTCATTTCCCTTTAAATTAACCCTCCCTCCTACAAATATCTGATATTTCCCTTCAGCTAAGACTTCTGCTCACTCTGCTTATAATTATTTTCTCACCCAGATCTCCGATTCCTTCGCATTTGTGTAGTAATTAAGAACATAGTCTTTGGAGTTAAGGAGACCTGGGTTTGAATTTTGACTCAGCCAATAGCTATGTGACAAGTTGGTTGTCCTTTCTGAGTTTCAGATTCCTCATGCATAAAACGAGGGCAATAGCAGTACCTGTCTTACAGGATTATTATGAAAATCAAATGAGATACTACATGTAAAACAGCTAGCCCAATTAGTTACAACTAACACAACTATTATTCTGAAAGTATATGCTCTCATAGCCAAGTGGCATATACTCTTCTTGACTTGCGCAAGTCTCATTTTTTCCAATATTCTGTTTCATTTTAATACGTAATTTATATTCTAAAAATAACAAAGTATTATGAAAAAATTCAAAATTGCAAGGAAAGATGCACTACCTCTTACTTTTGCCCTCCTAACCCAACCATTAAAAATTAAAATTATTGCCCTGGCCAGTGTGGCTCAGTTGGTTGGAGTGTCGTTCTGTACACCAAAAGGTGACGGGTTTGATTCCTGATCTGGGCACATACCCAGGTTTCGGGTTCAATCCCTGGTTGGTGTGTGGGAGAGAACTGCTTAATGTTTCTCTCTCTCTTTCTCTCTCTCCCTCCCCTCTCTTCTTCTCTCTAAAAAATCAATTTAAAAAATTAAAATTATTCCTAATATTATATTTACAGATATCTGCTTGTAGTGGATCTAGCTGAAATTGAAAAAAAAAAAAAAGTGCTTCAAAGCATGGCATCCTTGGCTCGATATGCTGTGCCCTGTTGTTATGAGGCGTGAAAGCCAGATTGCTTTCTGTGCACCGTGACTGGCTTATGGCAGCTGGCAGGTACAGAGCTGAAGAAACACCTTTCTGCCTCTCTACCCTGAAAATACACGAGAAAAGGAGGTGGTTTGGTTGCTGTTATTTGTTTTGTTTTATTTTGTTTTGTTTTGAGAAGAAAACAATTTGGAAGGGCTGGAATTTTCCAAAAGCTTACATTTGCCCCACACTTCTTGTCTGAAGGCTTCTGATTGCATTGCTGGGCAAAAGAAGTCACACATGAGCCTTGCGCCTTTCAGTGATCAAGTTAAATCAAGACTTGGCACAATGGGATAATATGGAGGCAGTGCCTTTGCCAAATGACATACTCTGCTCTGGATTTACTGACATTTCATCTGTTGTTTTGAATTGGAACATGGAGGAATTTGCAATTATGCTGTTTTCTTCAGGAAAAGAAAAATGCCAGTCATTTTCTGATGTTTGTCTGCCAAATATGTGTTGAAATATTTTTAAAGAATTTTACTTTAGGAGCTCCTTATGGAAACCTCAAAGGCCCTGAATTCCTTAAAAATGGTAAAGAGTTACTTCTTCAAGGAAGAACTCCTATTGTAAATAAAATTTTGGAACTATGGTGCACATGCCGTGTTTGGCAACAGATCTGGTTTTTCTGCTTTGATGAGGAAAGGCAGCCATGAGTCACGGCTTTCTAAATCACCTCGCATAGGCACCAAAGCCCTTGCCAATAGTCCCCAAGGAGTTTTGCCTATTGCTGCAGAAGTCATCAATTTCTCCAGGCTCAGGGCTTTGACTCATTGGGGTTTAAAAACATTTTTGTCCAGAAACGGAAGCAGGATATGAAGCTATTCATTAGATTTCACTCCTAAAGAGTTATTTGCGTTTTGATTTATTTGATCATGTGTATAAGGTAAGGCTTTTTTTCAGCCTAAGATCCTGAGGGCACCATGTTGAAAGCTAACCAAAACACACACACACACACAAACTCTCTCTCTCTCTCTCTCTCTCTCTCTCTCTCTCTCTCTCTCACACACACACACACACACACACACACGCCACTGTGCGAAAAAAAGATTGCAAACAGACAAATATGAACATCCCTACCCGTGCTAGAAAAGATTGTCCTGACTCTATTCAAGAGGGCAGAAATCTATAGACACCTGCAAACACTGCAGAACTTCTCCAAAGGTTAGTTATACTCATTTGACTTTAAAATTGAAATGTGGATTTTAACCATTTTCTTGCCGACATAGACAACATTGATGAAGCGGACTTTGCAAAGTTAGTGGACCCACAGAGGAAATGATGCAACTGTATCAGCTTGAAGAGTTCTAGAGAAATCCAGTATATCTTGACATAAGCCTATGCATTTGCTACAAACCACTTCGCTAACTGGGGGCTCCTTTCACTTGTTGCTCTCAAAATTAAAAGTCAAAACTGATAGAATGGCACAAATGACATTGTGATGTAAAGACTAATCCATAATCTCTTCCAGTCAAACGACAGCAGCCTTCTCACTTAAATTTGCTTTGAGGAAGAATTTTAATTTTGTCCTTTATTTGCACACTTGGGATTTATTTCAAATTACTCCATTTATGGGAATAAACAAGAAGAAGGAAAATTTGGTAATTTTTTCTATGTGAAGGAAATAAATTTCTAATGCAATAAAACAGAATGTGTGCCCCAAATTGAGGGAACACTTATGTGCATTTTTTTAAAGAAAATAATCCTTTTCTTTCATTAGATAAAAAAAGGGGGATGACTGCCCACCCCAAAATAAAACCAATTGAGAACCATGGATCTAATACAGCCACTTCATTTTACAGTGAATTAGTGGAGACTCTGGAACATGAACTAATCGCCCAGTCACACAGTGTTAGAACTGGACTCTAAGCCCAGCTCTCCTGTGTCTAAGGCCACTATACTACGTTGCCGTTACATGTCCTCAGTGGGACATCACATGGTTACATAAGAAGTTCTTTGGAACCAAAATAAAACCAAACAAAACCAACCAACCAAAAATACTGTCAATATTGTACACCTGGAACCAATATAACTAAATATAATACTGTATACCAACTACACTTTTAAAACATGTGAAAATGAAAGCTTTTGTTTCAAAAACATGTTATCATCAGATTTCCCCAACCTTGACTTCCTACCTGTCTAGACCTGCATTGATTGCCAGCCGCTTGGAAAATCCATCCACCACCTACCCCATCTTGTTCCTGCCTGTTTTTCTTCTTTAATAACAGGTGTCCTGGTTTTAAATCCACTAGCCGACTTAAGCATCTTAAATAACCAACACCGGCCTTCAGCTGGGTGTGTCTCTATTTTCTAAACCCAAACCATAGCTTTTCCTGCTGTGTTGCTTTGCCATTGTCTGGACTCCCCTGTACACAGCACTGTCTTAGTCCGTTTGGGCTGCTCTAACAGACTACCATAGGTTGGGTGGCTTTTAAACCACACTTCTTTCTTTCCTTTTGTAATCTTCGCTCAAGGATATTTTTTCCATTGCTTTTCAGATAGAGTGGAAGGGAGAGAGAAACATCAGTGTGAAAGAGACACGCCGACTGGTTGCCTCCTGCACTGGCCCTGACCAGGGCTGGGGATCAAGCCTGCAACCGAGGTACGTGCCCTTGGTGGGACCCTTCAGTCCTCGGCCAACACTCTAACCACCGAGCTAAACTGGCTAGGGCTAAACCACACTTATTTTTCACAGTTCTGGTGTTTGGCAAGTTCAAGATCAAGGCACTGACAGATTCCGTGTCTGGTGAGAGCCCACTTCCTGGCTCACAGCCAGCCATCGTTTCACTGTCCTCACAAGACAGGAAGGATGAGGGTCTCTTTGATAGTCATTAATTCCATTCATGAGAACTCCACTCTCATGACCTAGTCACTTACCCAAGGTCCCACCTCCTATTACTATCAGACTGGGGGGAGGGTGTGTGTTAGGATTTAACATATGAATTTTAGGGGGACATAAACACTCAGTCCATAGAAAATTGCTTATTCTAGAGTTTAGTGAGGTATGTAGTGAATGTCTTATGGCCATATGCTATCATGGACCCTTAGCTTCAAAAAAGAAAAAAAAATGAAAAAGCTAATTTAAAGCCATTTTATTTTCAAGTATATGAAAGTCATATATTGTTCACATTTAATTCAGTATGTCTTTTTTATAATATGAATTATTTTGAGTTCAAGAGTTTTTCTTAAATTGCTCATCAAAATTACAAAACAGAGCTGAAAATTCGATTCTTAGTCTATAGTTCCAGTCTACCACTTGGAAGACAGGGCAGGCCATTTAAATGAACTCTGCTTCTAGTATAGGAACAATAAATAATAATAATATTAGCTATCAGTTTCAAACATGGTACTGGGAGCCATATCGCCTCTAGGCCTTACAATCACTCCCCAAAGTAGATAGTATTATCCCAATCTATATAAGGTGAGACAAAAGTAGGTTTGCCACTTATTAATAATATTATATGGTACCTGGAATAAAGATTTTTTTAAAAATTCATATCAAGCCCAATATTTATACACAACTTCTCTTTTATCACTAAAAATGAGTGTAGTTTAAAGGTAGTTCAAGAAAAAAAATGTGTGCTTCCTGCCAGAACCCAAGGGCCTTTGTTGGCCCGCAGTCCAACTTCCCCTCTCGGCAAGCAGTGGGTGAGACCAAGGCAGGGGACTTGAGAGGAAGGCGGCAGGATCCAGGGCAAGGGAGGCCGAAGCAGCAGCAGCTTACGCAGACTCACCTGCCTGCAAACGTGGTGGGCTCCGGCAGCGGAGAGTGCCTAACACGCATGGCAGCTGACTGGTCAGTAAGGCAGCGAGGAACCCCCTCCCTGCAGTGACCCAGGCATACTTTGGGGAACACTGTGCAGAAAGGTGGGAGGCCCATGCAACACGGTCACAGAGTGTTAGGTAGCCAATAAATAGGGTCATCCTAAGGACAACAGGGACAAGTGTTTATCATGACCACAAATGAAGATCATGGCACAAAATTACCTCTACGCTATTAAAACATATGAATATGAAATAAAGGCTAGAAAGAAATACTTGAAAATGATAAAAGGCACAGTCTGGAGTTGAAGAGAGTTATGTGATTTCCTTTATTTCATTTCTAAACCTTTTTGTAATATGGTTATATTATAATTTTTAAAGAGTATTTACCAAAAAAGTTAATGGATGAAGAGAACATCTCATTAACATTTTTCTATTCTGTAAGCAAAATAGAAAGTTCTTAAAAATGCTAATAATTGTTTCTTCTGTTCTTCCTCTGTCATCTTTCCAAAGTCTGTCTTCAGGCTCCTTCTCATTCCAATTCCTTCTTTGTTTTGTGCTCGCTACAGCTACATGTATGCTAAAATTGAATAAAACTGCCTAGCCAGCGTGGCTCAGCGGTTGAGGGTTGACCAATGATCTAGGAGATCGAAGTTCGATTCCCAGTCAGGGCACATGCCCGGGTTGCGGGCTCGATCCCCAGCAGGAGATGTGCAGGAGGCAGCCGATCAATGACTCTCTCATCATTGATGTTTCTCTCTCTCTCTCCCTCTCCCTTCCTCTCTCTGAAATCGATAAAAAGATATTTTAAAAATAAATAAATAAAAATAAAATTGGAGAAAAATTGATCACTCCCCCCTCAGGCTCAATTATGACATAATTAGAGCCTGTTGTGCTTTGCTGGCTTGGTTGTCACTTACGTGTCTAAATCTGAGTTGGAAGTACATGACTTGCAAAAAAAAAGCTGAGACATCAACTTGTAAGACAGTAGAAGGCATGAATCAGATACAAAAGGATGGGAAGTGTTTCTTAGGTGAAGAAATAAAAAAACTGAGATGCCAAACTTGGGGAGTGAGATTGTTTTAGATGGGAAAACTGGAAACTCGATTCTAGGAAAAGAAACAGATTACTTCACATTTAATGGGCTTATAATTTAAACAAAAACTAAATTTATTTCTGAAGATTATTTAAAAATAAATGTGTTAAGGATTTACAGCATATCTATTGTGAAATAGAATGTTTAACCTTTCAAATAAAAGTTTAGTACTCCTCTCAGCCTTGCCAAGCATAAACACTAGACCCAAATTTCATGTGACTCTATAGTTATAACTATGTCATTAATTCTTTAAAAACAAGGGCCTGGTCAGTAACTAAATAACTAATTAAAATTTTTAGTTTTCAAAATATTGCCAGGCAGCCAAGATTCATGAAGAATGGGATGGCCCATTCACAATTTGGCCAAAAAACTAGAGGCTATTTCAAAATGTCCTGATTTCTTTTTCTTTGTTATTATTATCTATTTATCAAATGACTCACCTAAAGAGAGACACCTGCCTTTCATCTCTATACATAATAGATTCACTGTTTTTAAAGACTGGATTACTATTAATAACTGAATTACTATTAATAAACAATTGACATTTGAAATAAATATATCAAAATTTATAGGAGTAAAGGTAGCCTGCTTACCTTGCAAATTCTGCCAAATACATTCCTTGTGGCTTGGGATTATCACTTAAGGTATTTCTGTATTCTCTACAGCATTCAATGCTAGACTCCTAATTAGTCACCAATAAGTACTTGTTGACTTGTCTTATGTAAGCAGTGTAACCTGCCTCGATTTTCTATTCCTTCCACTTCTCCCAGCTGGAAGTCCTTCTCTTCCCCTGGCAGCATATTCAAACTTTTATTTTATGTCCTTAGTTCTTTCTGAGTTATGGCCAGGCCTTCTTCTCCTCTGATAGACACTAGACCCTTTGAGGGCAAAGACATTGCCTGTTATCTTTCTGTTCCTTACAATGCCTGGTACATTATAGACACCAAACATATTAGTTGAAGGAATACTTTAATGAAATGGTAGTTGAAAAGTAAATATAAGAGTTGGAAGGCTTCTAGCTCCCAAACCTAAAACTGCTTGAGTATCTCTGATAAAATAAGTTGAGGTTTATGGTTGTACTTGTAAATACAAGGTAGAGAAAGTAGATAACTAAGAATCTGGCCCTGCTGGTGTGGCTAAGCAGATGAACATCAACCTACAAGCCAGGCGATTGCAGTTCAATTCCCAGTCAGGGCACATGCCCGGGTTGCTGGCTCAATCCCCAGTAGGGGTGTGTGCAGGAGGCAGCTGACCAATGACTCTCATCATTTATGTTTCTCTCTCTCTCTCTCCCTTCCTCACTCTGAAGTCAATAAAGACATATTTTTTAAAAAAAGAATTTGTACTCATGTGTTTTGTTCCCCTTACAGAGAGAGGAAGGGAGAGAGAGTGAGAAAAACATTGATCTGTTGCCCCGCATACTCGCCCCAGCTGGGGATTGAACCACAACTTGGGTATGCGCCCTGACCAGGAATCAAACCCATGACCTTTCATTGTACCCGATGATGTTCCAACCAACTGAGCCATACCAGCCAGGATTACAAGAAACTCTTTACAGATCATGCAGTATATGTGTTTTATTCCAAATAGTTACTACTGACCCTTTACATTCTGACTGTTCAGGAATACTTATAATGAAATACACTAGTTATAAACATCTAATTTTTTTCTAAATGGGGCTGCTAATCAGCCAGCAAAAATGTTTATTTTTCTCCCTTCTAAATGTTGTAGTTCTGCTCCTTGAAGACAGATTATTTCTCTGGAGCATTATAAACTTAGATCTCTGCCTTCTTGGATGCATTATCACCAGAGTATTTTTCCATGACTTTTATAGTCATGGTGTGCTGGAGTGGAAGGAAGAACACTAACGTTTATTCATTGCCTGCTAAGTGCCAAATATTGTTAGGCACCTTCATATTTGGTGTCCCATTGAGCCTTCATGAAAGACCCTATGAGATGTGCCGATTTTATGTATGAAGAAACTAAAGCTCAGGAACATTAATATTTCTCATTGTCTTACAACAAATAGTGGGGCTAAGATTCAAATCTAGGTTTATTTTACTTCAAATTCTATATTCTTTCTATTGCATCATGCTAAAATTTTTGTGAACATTTAGGCAAAATAAAAGAGGGTTGCAATATTTTACTCCATTTTGGCTAACAGTGAATAGAAGGTAGCGAAGGAGTAAAGCACAGAGAGATACCTACAACCGTAAAAATTGGTTGATTTTAAATGATTTGAATTATCCAAACATGTGAAATAGCTTTTTAAAACAGACAATGCTACTAAAAAGTTTATTATTGGAAGAAAATTATCTTTTAACCAACAAAAATAGCCTTTGTAAAATGTCTTTGTATTTCTAGGTATAAAAGAGGTGATACTGAAATATTTAGCACTTCTGATGCCTTCCTATCAAACTAGAATTTGAGGATAGGTCATTGTTATGAGCTCTGGAAAGCAATTCTGACTGTGACCTACCTACTGGCTTTGAGTTTCAGGGTGCCCCAAGAAAAAGGATGTTGAGCCCAATACCAAGCTTCTCCCTCCCTAGAGGGAGAGCACATTGAATTGCACAGATCATCTTCATATCAGGAGTATAAAAATAGGAGATATTTATATTCAGTAAATATATGAAATGAACTATATTTCCAACCTTTTGGACTATTTTCACGTTGAGGAGATGGAGGGATAAGAGAGCTGACATCTATTGAGTACTACAATCTGCTTAAAAAGGATGTTCTAATTTACCAGGTCAATATTTTGTGTAGGGTCAAGTAGGTTTCAGGCAGAGCTCACTCGCTATTGCCCACCTATACTCTTTTTCACCATGGAGAGAAATATGTCAAGAAAAATGTGATCTTATTTGTAGCTTTTATTAACCTGTTCTTTGAGCCGGTGGCTAGAAACTACCTGTGGGTTAAGTGGTGTGACTTCTATATAGATATACTTACAGAGAGCCTGCATTTATAATATGGCTGGAAAATTCAGACTTGTGCAGATAGATCACAAAATGGTTTCAAATGCCATTAAATATGATAGTGTTTTGCATCACCTTCTCCCCCCCCCCCCCACACACACACACACGCACACACACAATTATTTAGGTATGATTAACAGACAATAAATCGCACATATATTAAGTGTCTAATTTGATGTTTCTTCGTATGTATACACCCATAAAACCATCACCACAATAAAGAAAGAAACATATTTATCATTCCCACAAGGTGTCCTCATGCTTTCTTAAATCCTTCCTTTCCCCCGACCCAAGCAACCATTGATCTGCTTTTTGTCACTATCAGTTTGTGTTTCCTGTAATTTTACAAAACACGGAGCGATGCAGTGGGTGTGCTCTTTTTTGATCTGGCTTCTTTCACTCAGTATGCTATTTTTGGAGTCATCTATGTTGATGCACATGGCTGTAATTCACCCCTTTTTATGGCTGAGCAGTCTCTCATGCTGAATATACCACCGTTTGCTTATCCATTTATTCATTTGCTCCCCTTCTTGGTTCACTTTGCCCTCCTTATCAAAATTACTTTCCTTGGTTTGAAATTCTTCGTTATACACTTGGCATTTACCCAAGTTTAGTGCACATGTGATCCAGATGAAGCAAACTCTACCCAGGCTTCAAGGGTAGAGCAAATGTGGCCATTCAACTGCTTCGGCGACAGTGACAGCTCATGGATTCAAGCTGGGCTGATGAGAGCTAGTGTTTGTGCTGCTGAAGATGTTGCTCCCTCTTTTCCATAAGACTTGAACCAGAAAGTACAGAGCTACAGATATTGCAGCTACCTTTTCACCCAAGGAGCAGACAAGCCAAGGCTGCCAAAGGCAGAATCGAAAGGAGAGAAATCAGGTCCTAATGACATCTTGAGGGCTGTTGGATAAGATGTCCCTGAAGCCTGTGCTACCCTTGGTCTTGGAATTTGTATAAACAACAAAGTCTCTTTTTGTATAAGTTGTTAGAGTTGCTGTTTATGTCATTTTCAAAAGAAAAAGTTGTGATACAGGTACTTTATATTCATTATCTCATTTAATCCTTACAACCTGGCAGGTATGGTATATCCTAATTTTACATATGGGGAAACTCTTAGTTAAATAACCTACCAAAGTCTCACAGTGACAAAGCTATAACACCCACCCAACCCAAAGGACTGCAAAACTCAGTTCCCAGTGCGGCTTTCAGGCTAGCCCTCTGACCTGCTCAGCTTTGTGTGTTTCTACACTTTCTTTTTTATCACCTGACGTTTAATACTATTAACATTTGTGGCTTCCTTATTTGCAGAAATAAAATTACATTTACAGGGCTTAATTTTTCTCCTCCTCTGCCCCTGCTTTTTACCTTTCTTCTTATCTTTTTTCTTTCCCTCATTTTAACAATGTTTCCATTTTTCCAAAGTTAAATACCAAATATTTGCTCTAGTCTTTCCTTCACAGGTCTTATCCACTCGAAAATGATCTCAGAGTGATGTTGGTTTGGGCAAGGCCAAGTTAGTTTACTGAAAAAAATATTGCCCTTCTGAACTGATAGCTAATGGCTAGAAGGATTACGTCTACAACTGATAAATTTCCCTAAAAACAAATCACTGGGCCAGATTTCAAAGATGACAAAACCAGAAGGACACTGCTGCTCCCTCCCTCCTCACATTCTTTAGAAGGGTGAAGAGTCCAATGATCATTTCAACAAGCCCCTGGGAAACAACTAATTGCCACATCACCCTGCTTAAGATGTTCAGGGTGAAAAACTATGACTGCCCTAGCTCCCACTTTTCAACACAATTGTCTTGAAAAAGGAGGAATCTGTTAAATCTGAAAGGTGGCTTCACGTTGTGTTTCATTTTTCAGGAAGTTCAAATAAGCTTTAAATGTATTTTATTTGATTAAGAGCCCACCTCTGCTTTTTTTTCTTTTTTTTTTTTTTCCGTAGACAGAACATCAATCTAGTTAAAAGCAGTTAATATCACAAGGTTTAAAAAGAAAAATGACTTAATTCCTTCTTAGTGTCTTAATAGAACCTTGTGTGGAGCCTTCCTGGAAGCTAGGAGACTAACACTCCTTAAGCACTTTGTCAGCAACTAGAGAACAACTTTATTTTACAATGAAATGTTTGAAAATTATATCGTCATTAATTGTCAAGACTGAGTTTGATTCCTGGATTCTTGTCTTTTTTAAGGACATATGACATCACTTTCCTCAAACGTTCTTACAATGCTCCCTGGACTGTACCAAATATCTCGGATGTTATCAAGCCTTGACAATTAAATCCAGGACAGCAAATATGAAATTTTACAGGTAGACAGGGAAGAAATTTCCCACCCCAAATTTGTAACTGGTATGTCTTTGGAAATATTGATTTTAACTAGATCTGGCTTTGTAAAACCTCTATAGTTAATCTCTACAGGTGTTATGTTTTTAAAGCGATGGGCTACAAACAACTCATTTTAAAGCAATGGGCTACAACCATATCATGCAATGGTATAAAGCTGTTTTGCAAATGTTGGAATGGTACAAAATATTTATAAAAAAATAAATGTTAGGGCGAGGCTAGCTGTTTTGTTTTTAAGGAAAGTTAAAAAAATCCTTTGACAATTCTCTTTTTCTTACCTATACAGGCATACCTCGTTTTACTGCACTTCACTTCATTGCACTCCACAGGTGTTATGTTTTTTACAAATGGAAGGCAAGATCCTCCACCAGCAAAAAGATTACAACTCACTTTATTGCTATACTCACTTTCTTAAAATGGTCTGGAACCGAACATGCAATATCTCCAAGATAGGCCTGCAGTGTCATTTTTACCAAATGTAAAATTATATTGTGCAAGTGATAGTAGGGGAAAGACAGTTGATTGCTTCCGTCAGTTTGATTTGTTTCACTCTTGTTGCAAAAAGAAAAATTATATTAAAAAAAGATTTATTATATGGTTCTGCCTAGCAAAAAGGGGAAAAAGCCAGACAAAAAGTTTTTCCCAATTTGGTAAGTTAACTAATTTCTTTGAGAATTTTTTACAATTATTAAAAACTGGAAATGGTCCAGAAATTCAAACATATGGAAAATTGTTTTGTAAATCAATAAAGGTATGTATTGATGCTGTGTAGGGGCAGTGGTTCTCAAATTTTATTGTGCAACAGAATTCTAAAGGACTTGTTAGAACAGTTTGCTAGGCTCCAGTCCAGAGTTTCTGATTCAGTTCATCTAGGGTGGGTCCTGAGAATTTTCATTTCCTAGAAATTCCCAGGTGATATTGCTGCTGCTGGTTCAGGGGCATTTGTTTGAGAACCAGATTTAGAGAACTAAAAACCAGCTTAAATGTCTCTTTTCTATATCTTATCCAGATGTTTCACATTTGTTTCCTAAGCTATGTCACTCTCAAAGTGTGAATCACAGCAAAGACTTTCTGGCTTCATTATCTTCTGCTCTCTCTGTCTAAAGTTCAGTGACCTTCAAATTCTCCCCTTCAAGGGCCCCCTTTCCCAAGGCTAAGGAGTTAAGTGCCTATTGCTCTCAGGGAGCAGTTTCCTAAACTGTGCTCATCAGCACACGTGGGTCTTAATATTTTCATATATGTCCTATGATAAAGCTATTGTATGGTCAAAACATTTTGGGATACACTGGTTTAACAGGAAAAAAATTATATTTATAAAAACTTTTTAATATTATATTCTTACAAAAATATTTTTATACTGTAAAAAATTTTAATCTCAGAACTTCTCAGCTTTTAATATGTAAATGTGCATTGTGAATTTTCAAAAGGAAGATAAAGTATAGGGTGTTTCCCATGTGGATTTGATCTTGGAATTCTTTCTCAACCCCTCTTCCTCACCAAGTGCCAGGGAATATCTATTAAGCACAGTTTGGGAAATGCTGTAAGTAATTTTATAATTTAACTTTATTTTACAATGTTTTTAAAAATCTATATTACAGCCTAGGAAAGAGCCCAACTAACATGCCAAAAACATGATGTATAAATTTTAAATCAATCTACAAAAGTAACTAAATAAATGCATTCACCCATTATTTTGATTGTGACTTTTAAGTTATCTTATTAATTCTCTAAGTGATTTACATGTTTATTGCCTGTTTCTACCACTAGAAAGCAGTCCCCCTGTCTGTCTTATTCACTTCTATATCTACAGTACCTAGAACAGTGCTTAGCACACCATGTGCAGTCAGTAAATATTTTTTGATGGAAAGGACAGATCAATAAAGCAACCACCTTAGTTCTAATTATGGAATCTTTATTATAGTAATAAAGATACAGCAAGAGGAAACAGTGCTCTTTAACAGCTTTAGGTAAGGCAATCAACAATCTTGATCTCTAACGGAGTAATTCCAATCTAACGGCATGTACGGGGAAATACTGATGTGAAACTCAGGATGCCAATTTGTAGCCTCACTTTTATTATGACTTTTAATATTTACTAAGGGATCAAAAAAAGGGCATACAATTATTTTTTTAAATAAGGAAAGTATGTGAAAAGTACTTGTCATACAAGTAGGCCTTAAATATCAATTTTTCTATCTAATTTTATCTATTTATAAATATATCTTTATTGACTTCAGAGAAGAAGGGAGAGGGAGAGAGATAGAAACGTCAATAATGGGAGAGTCATTGATCGGCTGCCTGCTGCACGCCCCCCACTGGGGATGGAACCTGCAACCCAGGGATGTGCCCCGACCAGGAATCGAACCCCGATCTCCTGAATCCTCCGCGGATGCTCAACCGTGAGCCACGCCCCACCGGGCTCCACCTACTTTTAAAATACCTCTCAAAAGGATGCTGCTTCTTGCTATATTATAAAGTTCTTTGACTTAGACAAATCTAAAAAGCATCATTAACAGTGCTTTCAATACATAAATTTTAAAAAGCACACTTGTTCTAAAGGAAAGCTTGCGTTAGGTTTGCATTCTGGTATGATAAGCAAGTGTTAAATATGCGTAGAGCATGTTGCTGATTTATGGATCCTGGTAATTTTAGACGCATGGAAGAAATCCAGCTGAAAAATGTATAATTGTTGGATAGGGCAGCCGATACATTTAACTTTGCCCAACAAAATAGAAGAAAGAAGTCAGCGGGCATTATTTTTAGGGGGAAAGGATCCACCTGGGAATCCCAGAAGGGAATTGTCTGGTCTTTAAAACAGACCGTGATTTGAAATTGCGTTAACAATCAATTAAGCCTATTTCCTGGTTTGACAGTGGCAGAGCATTTATATCTCACGGCACCAGGCCTTGTGTGCGGTTAAACTTTCCCTTCTCGCTCAGGATGTGCACATCCAGCCCGTTCTCTCCAGCCTCCTCCTCGCCTCCCTCTGGGCGCCGATGCTCCTTCTTCCTCGAGACGTTTCCATCCTAGGAGCGGAACAAAGTGGGTCAGCGTTACTGCAGTTTGTCTTCACTTTCCCTCCGCTGTTCATCGCTGAACTCGCTCTCAGCCTCTCGAAAAGAAGAAAGTAAAAACATTTACGGAAACTGGGCCAACGTCTCCCAGGCCCTCCTTCAAGAAAACAAAACCCAACCGAACCGCGGCCGTGGCTCCTCTGCTCTCCCAGCACCTTGTATTTCCTTTCTCATAAAGCTCAGGTTTTCATCATAATTGCTTATCGGATAGCTTTCATCCCAGCTACACCCTCAGTCCCCTGAGGACCTAGTATATTGCCGGGAATAGAATATAAAGAAGTTTGAAGTTTAAATAAATAAACGCTACGTGCGGAAATGACTGCTGCATTGGTACCCACACGCAATAAAGGAGAAAAGTTGCAGCAGCCAACGCGCTCACGTGTGGGTCCTCTGACATCAACTCTCCAGAAGACCAGTGAGGACCTGCGGCAGGGGGATCTTAATTACATAATTACCGGGCTAATTTAAGCCGGGGGTTTTCTGCTGGGGATGGGTGGGAGGAAGATGAAGGGGCTGAGTTATCCAGATAACTCTTGCCCGGTAGCCGTGGACAGACGCTGCCTGAGCTTCTCAGTCCTGTGGGGTCCTCTCACCCTTCCTGCCCGGGCCCGGCCGCTCCAGGAGGCGGGCGGCGGAGACGGAGGCCCCCCGCGCCCGGCTGGGGGTTTCCCGGGGATACCCCGCCCTGCCCGCCAGGCCCCGCCCCCGGCCCGCCGGCCCCGCCTCCCCCGCCGCCGCCGGCAGGGGTCGCGCTGCCCCCAGCCAGCAGCTCGGGCGGGGGTGGGGAAAGCTCCGGCGGCCGGTCGCCGTTCTCAGCCGACGCTGCTGGTTGGATCGTTTCAATAAAAGTCTTTTTTTTTTTTTTTTTTTTCCCCTCTCGCTCGCTCGCCTCCGGGACACAGGCGGAGGCGTCAATCCGCAGCCGCCGAGTGAGAAAGCGACGCACACGCAGGCAGCGAAAGCGACCGCCCGCGGTCTCCTCGGCTCCCCACCGGCCGCCCCGGAGAAGAAGGAGCCGCGTTCGGCCCGGCCGCCTCCGCCGCGCTCGGCGCCTCCCGGCCCGCCTCGCTCCCGCCCCGGCTCCTCCGAGGGGATTAGTGGGCCGCCCGCGCGGCTCGGCGGCCCGGGAGCCATGTTGACCCGGGGACTTGGCAACGCGTGAGGGACCCGCGCGGCCCCTCCCGAGGCTCCGGACTCTTCGGCGAGAGTCTGCAGGCGGCTGCGGCGGGGAGGCCTGCGCCTCGGAGACGCCTCGTCCGCCAGCTCCTGGGACCCGGACCTGCATCCGGTCGCCGCGGGCGTCGGCGGAGCGGCTCTCCCTCGGCGCCTCGCCTCGCCGCGGGACGCGGCCCCCGCACTTGCTGGTGAGTTGGCGGCGGCGCGGGGCTCCCCCGGCCAACCCCGGGCTGAGAGGGGCGGAGGGGGCTTGGGACGGAGGGCGGGCGGCGGGCGGCGGGCGGCGGGCGGGGCGCGGGAGCCTCGGGCCCGGCCGGGAAGTTGCGAGCGGGAGGCGCGGCGCTGGGCGTCGCGTGTGCCCGTCGCCTTCGGGGTCCAGCGGGGACCTCGGGTCGTCGAGGCATTTCTAGGGGTGGGGTGGCTGTCGGGCTCCCTCGCGGGAGGCGCCTGCCGCCGCCGCCTCCGGGGCTCGCTGCCGCTTTGGTCTCCGGGGGAGGCCGGGCTCCCCTCGAGGCCCGGGAGGGGAAGAGGTTGAAAGTCCCCCGAGACACAAAGGTCCCCTGGGCGGGGGCGGAGCTGCAGGCGCGGCGGCGTAGCTCCGAGGGCGAGGAGGGGACCCGGGCCCGCGGGAGGGGGCGAGGAGGCGGCGGCCGCGGCGCTCGCGGCTCCTAGGAGACGCCGGGGTGCGCGCGGGTGGGGAGCGCCGAGGAGGCGGGGGGCAGCGCTCGCGTGGGGCGGGGGCCGAGACAAAGATCGGGGCGGCCTCCCGCCGCCGGGTCACACCCCGGAGTGTCGGTCCGGAGCAGAGGCGGAGGGAACGTGGGAAACGCAAGGAACCGAGGAGGAGAGGGAAATGGGGGGCTGCCAAGTATTGTCTCCATCGCAGCGGCTTTTCTCAGCGTTTCTGTGCCTGATGCTTTTGCTCCCCAACTCAGCCGGATAGCTCCAGATTGCGTCCCTGCCGTCACCCCCTCACTGCCACATGGACTCTCCTGTGGTTTTCCCCGCGTTCTCCCCCTACTTTTCACCGACTCCTTTTCGGGTAAGCGGTGTTTTGCCTTCAGCTTGAGGAACGTTTGCTAATGACAGGATGCCTGAGCTTGCTCTGACCCTGAACTGCCTTGAACTCTCTGCTCTTCCTCCCACCCTTTCCTTTCTGGGATCTTATAATGTCACATGGCCGTTAACAATTAGCTTTTCTTCTGCAAAAATGGCAACAGCATTTAGCTGAAATCTGTGGCACTCGTCATTTATATTAATGCGTCCACCGAAGACACGTCTTTGGCTTAGCATCTCTTTAGTGAGCAAATTTCCTAGATACAATTCCAATTTTGTTGAGAGTTTTGGCTCTTTCTAGGGTCAGCAAAGTGTGTTACTAGCAGCCAGACCTGTCACTTATCAGGACAGGTCCGATGCTTGGCTTAGAGATAGACAGTTCCTTCCTCGAACTTTGCTGATTCTTTCTTGAAGGATTTCTTTTTAAGAGGTGCTTGTGTAAGCAGGTGAGAGTACTAAATCTGAATTACTGTGTGTTAGACTTATTTTGTTAGCCAGTGGGCAAAAGGAAAATGAATGGGATCTTAATACCTTTGATGCCTTGAGTAGTGGAAATCCTCCCTTGAGCTAGAAATAAGGTTCAGCCAAATTTTAAGGAAAAAAAAATTAGCTAGACGTAGTATCATTGGTTTTGTTCTTTTATGAGACCAAGTAGTTGGTTTATTAAATGTTGGGGGGATGTTTTGTTAATGAAGACATTCTAGTCTTTGTAATTCCAGCATCTGTAATCTAACATTGTTTCATAAACAGTTGGAACAAAAGAAAAAACTGTGGCTGTATGTAAGAAATATTCTTGTTTTTATGTTATGAGAGAATATTGGAATATAAAAGTGCTATTCTTTTACCTGGTAAACTATCTCATAGGCCAGAAACACAATTTAAATGCTGGGCTTCAAAGAAAATAGCTGAATCTTTGAATTTATCTGTTTTAAAATTACTATGCAAATGTAATATATTAATGATTTTTTTTTACAGTGAAAATAAAAACACATTGAAATACGAATGGAAAGAAAATAAAAGTAAAGCCTGTTTGATGTGGGGCATTACTGTTGATATTGTGTAACAACAGTCATATCTTGTTGCTCGCTACCATTAAAATGTTGACACTATAAAAATTGTGAAATAATTTCAGTTTAGGAACGAATGCCTGAATTATGGGACTCTTTACCCCCACCCCTGCCAATCACCACCACTTAACATATTTGGGGTGTCTTTGAAATTAATAGTTCATACTATTAATAATCGATGTTTTATATAATGTTTATTTATTGAGGATACACTGATTTTTTTCCTGCATGTTTATTAATGTCTGATTAGATAATAGAAGTTTAATTCTCATTGGAAGGTAATCTACCAAAAAGTTAATAAAGATTTATGGGTGGATTAAAAAAAAAACACATTTCTGTATTTTTCAGATTTTCATGTTACTTTTACAATCAGAGAAAAAGTATGTGAAGAGTTAAGGTCTTGTTAATATCCCAGTCTGATTATTATTAAAAGAGGCTTCTATAAAATGTGTAATTTATTCTCATCTTTGGATTCAGGCCCCAAAAGTAACTTCTAGTATTAGGTATTTGGAACAGTGTAGGTTGCCAAAGGTACTCTGGTTGATAGTAGGAAAGGAGAGAGACACCTAATAAGGAGAGATGAAATTGGAAGAATTGATTCAATGTATGGTAGTCTTGTACACCAGTAATCTTGTTCTAATAAGTCACTGGTTTTACAAAAAATAGAAATTAAATTTTGTCTGTGGCAGAATAGCTGTGTTGGCTAAGCAGATTTTAATGTATATATTTGTTGATACTTTCGTTTTCAGGTATTGAGTCAGCCCTACAATTAATGGTGGAAAGAGATGGCATATAAAATACTTTATTCTTTCAGGGCTTTTGTTTGTCTTAATATTCAGCAATATTTACTTCCTTCCTTTACTGGTAAAATAGATAACTAAAAAACTGCAAATACCTTATGGTGAGCCATGGAAGCTATAATGGCAACTGAGGTAGATACTCAATAGTGAAGATGATAGTGCCCCTTAATAGTAAAAACAAAGCAAAAACCCTGTAACACGAAATTTTTGCCCTGGTATTTTCTTTGGTATGGTTTAATAGTCCTGAATATTTATAAGGCACTACATTTTGAATCATTATTACTGTTCTCTAGTCTTTATAAAAATTACACCATCGTGTCATGACATTGTTTTATATAGCTTTTATACTTCCATGGTGGATAATTACTTAATGAATTTATTGCTGTATTGAAAAAAAGAAAAAGACATGTTAAATCCAGCTTATAAAATATTCTTTAGAGTATTTTATCTATTTAAAAAATTCCCTCTATTCATACTTACAAAGGAAGAATAATTTTATGTTCCTTGAATTTTGAATGTGTAATTTTTGCTTAAATTTTTACATGGGAAAGTGTTAAAGTGCATTTTATAAGCTGATTATGGGATTTTGCGTTTTAAATGAAGATGTAAATAAGTTTATGGCACTTAAAAATGAGCTTTGTATAGTATTTGTGAGGTAAAAAACTGCTTGCAGTAGAAAACCTGATATAGTAGCATTTAACCTATAATGTTGGTAATTTCTCTGAGCTGGTGGGAAGTGGACCTATTAGAGTGGCTGTAAAAAAAGAATTCTGTAGGATGTTTGTAATAAGCCAAGAATTCTGACTGTCATGAGTGAATTCTTTGTTATTATTTTGCTTCCAGGCTTTTTAGTTGGTAATTGCTTTGATATCTGCAAAATATTGACCTAGAAAGAGGAATTGCCAAGGGCCAGCAAAATGTATTGAATATATCTGAGTGAAGCTTACCTTTCCTAGCCTATTTTTCTGTCTCTGTTGGCCAGTTTGGAAAATCAATAGACATCTACCTGTAAATCTAATAGGTGGGATACTACTATAAATAATGTTATATTCTGCAGTAACATATGATGCTGTGTTTGAGATGGTTTACAGATTCATGGCATATTGAGATGAGTGAAAATTATCTTGCTCTCCAGAGTCTCCTTTTAAAAATATGTTTTGTTATAAGCTATGTGAAAGAAATAACCTTATTTAATACCTTTTGCTAGGTACTATGCCAAGTGTTATTTTGTTAAATCCTTACAATAAGCCCATCTGATAGGTATTGTGCTTGTTTTTTTCTTTTTTTCTTTTTATTAATGCCAAATACTTTAATTTGTTAGTAAGAAACAAAATACATTATCTTAAAGCTGTGCTTTGGGTCCTTCATTTTCCATTGATTGTAACTGTTTTTCAAATGAGAAAACAGAGGCTTTAGGTTCAGTAATTGTCTCCAGAGCGAAGATTTCTGTTTAGGCATTCAAACCATGTTACGCTGTCTCCATGGGGATGTGATTATTAAAAAGTCAGTGTTGAGTGCTGTAGAAAGATCTAAAAAGTGGTAAATTGAAAAGTTCATCAAAATTAGATTTAAATTCCATTGAATTCATTTTACTTCATAAAAAATAGAATTCTACAAAATGTATAAGGGAGGACATATACCTCAAAATGAGTTAAAATCAAGATGATAAAAATATATTTAAAGTATTTGTGGATTTATTTTTAATCATGGGTTTATTGATTAGATTTCTGTGGGCATAAAATGAATATGGGTACTGAAAAGCAAAAGTAAAATTATACCTGGCCTTGTGATTCAAGTATGTTTATTTTTATTTTTATATGTTTACTTACTTATTTTGACTTTTCATGTGTTAAAATTAGTTTGCATTATTAGAGCATACACTTTAAAAAGGAAGACAGCCCAGTGCATGCTGTGTAGGTTACTTCAGTATTAGGTGAAAATTTTGCCTTAAAGTAGATAAATTTTATGTTTATATCTATACACGTATAATTGCCTGTTGGCTTTGGTATTGCTTATGTATTTTAATTACGTAAAGTGTAAATTTTGATCTTGTGTTTTTATTAATATGTGGCTATATATCACTGAAAAATGGAATATCAAACCAGATTGTACATTTTTGGGTATAACTTTTTATATTAAAAACTGACCCTTATGATATAAAAATTGCTAGTTAGTATTGTTGATATCTTTTTTCTTGTTCAAATGTAAAATTTTATTGACTTGACAGTAGTCCATTAAAGTGAAAAACAATGAAAGATTTGTTTTCTGTTTTTGTTGTCATAAAAGTTTATTGTTAGTCTAAATACTTTCAAAAATACTCTAAATTTTGTATGAATATTTGTAACGAATGGGAAAAGGGCCCAAGAATAATTTATCTTTTACTATGTTCTAGGTTAGTTACTAACTCGCTTTGTTCTTCTCAAATGATAAATGTAATATTGTTGTTTTTACAATTGGTGGTTAATATTTATTATTGTATGTTAATTTCAAATAATATAAACAAAGTTTGGTCAAAATTGATAATATTTTGTGAAAAACTACCCAGAGGAAGGGAGAGGGGGAGAGATAGATAGAAACACCAACGATGAGTCATTGATCCTGGCCAAGGGCACGTACCTTTGTTGCAGGCTAGATCCCTGGCCCTGGTCAAGTTGGTTGGGGCTCGTGTGGAAGGCAACCAGTCAGTGTGTCTCTCTCATATCGATGTCTCTCTCTCTTTCTCTCCCTTCTACTTTCTCTGAAAAACAATGGGAAAAATATCCTTGGGCAAGGATTAAAAAAAAAAAAGTTTATAATTTGTGAGATTTGGTGCTTTTTTATATTCCTCAACTTATGATATGGTCTTAAAACATTAAAAAAATTTGTATCTTTTAAATTTTCAAGGTCATGACTTATTTACCTACATTTTATCACTTCCAGAACAGCAGAGTCAGCATTGTATTTTGTAGTAACTTTTGTTCATAAGTTTATGAGCATGGATTTTTGGCCCTCCACTTTCTCCAAATATTCTTATTTACATTTATATTTTCCTCTGATCCCTTTTCTTACCCAAAAGCTATAAAGTGGTTGACAGCACTTTTTATTTTAGGTATATATATATATATATGTATGTATGTATGTATGTATGTATGTATGTATATGTATATTTTTAAAAAAATCTCTCACTTTTAATACATAACGTTTAGAATTGGTTATCTGGTTTCATTTTTTCCCCAATAAGGACTACTTCAATAATAAGTGATAACCATGTAAACTTGAGCTAGTTACGTAAGCTCTTAAGGGTCATTTTCTTAAATACAATTGGGAAATGCCAGAACCTATTTCATAAGATTGTGGGAATTAAATGAAATAACATGTAAAGCACTTTGCAAAGAACCTGGCACCTAGTGAGCACCCACAGTTAGCAATTATTTTTATTACCCCTTAATATAATGGGAAGAACTGTTGGTAATGGTACTAGAATGTTTAGCTGATCCATTCCTTCATGTTGATGAATGTCTAAATGAGTAATTCACAAGGACAGTTGAATCAAAAGAATTTCTCTGGCTTTTTAAACTGTACCTATTTCCTAGATTTTCTAATATGCCTCCATGTTTTCACCATATTTGAGAATCAATGTATTAGTGAGTTAATGTTACTAATAGGTGTATGTTGCATCCTTTAGGTGTATTGGGGGGAGAGGGATAGTATAGACTAGTGGACTGAATAATGTAGGATACTCATTGTTTCTTACCTAATGACCAATTAGAAGTAAAGCTGCCATAATCTTCCTGATGAACACATTGATACTCTTTTCCTTAGGGCCAACCAAATTTTTCCTGTGCCCTGTCCCTCATCTTCAGGCCTGTACTATACCACTTGTTTGACATCTTAACAATCTAGGTAGTATTTGCTTTCCCTATTTAATGACTTTTGTTTGTGACTTAGGTTTTCTGAAGTCAAAGTAGAATAACAGGTCATATAACTTATCCATCAAAAGAAGAAACTGGTTTTGCATTTATCCTTTTGTTATAAAATCAGCTTGGATGCTTACTATTTATTACCTTACATTTTTGTTTATTATCTTATGTTTTTATGCGTCAGTGGCCTTAACCTGAACTTCAGAAGCACTCTTGTTGATTTTTAAAAAAAAAACTAAATGTGAGTGCGTGTGCTCATGTGTGTAAGTGTAAAATCTCAAGCTCTCTCCCAGTACAACTGAATTGGAACCTCTCAGTTTGGGTTTTTAAAACGTTCCAGGCAATTTTTGAGTTACAAAAACACTTCTAGGAGTTAGCAATATGAAGGGGAGGAACCAGTCACATATAAATTAAATTTAAAGTTAAGGCAAATTAATTAGAACTTTTCATCATTTCATCCTATTTTTTTCTCTCTTTTAATACTTTGAAATTTTTAGTTTTATTATATTTTGGGGGATTTTCTTAAGTTTGTGTATGAAAATCGAACTGGGAAGCCCCAAGCTAAAAGTTGTTAGACTGGGAGGAGGTTTTTATATAGAAGATGTGGAAGCAAAGCAAGGAAATTATTTGACCGTAGCTTAAGCAGTTGCTTTATTTAGGAAAGCTTAGGTGGTGGTTTGTGATTGGTTCTTTTTTCCTTCTTTAATCCTCATCTGAGGATATGTTTTTTTAATTGATTTTAGCCTCCCCTACGTACCCAGATTTTTTCATATTTAGATAAAGATCTTCCTTTATTTTTAACAGCTGAATAGTAAGTACTTGCATGGGTATATGATTAGTCACTCGGTGCTGTGTGGACACTTGGGTTGTTTCCTGTCTTTTCCTATTACAATGTTGAATTGAAAACATACATATAACATTTTGTACTTGCATAAAGAAATTAGATTCTGAGAACAAGTGTTTTTCCTTGCTCTGTCAACTGAGAGGGCCTAGAAGAAATGGCATCCCAAGTAGCAGTGAGCACACCTAGTGCCTGTTTCTTGGTTTCTAATACCATTCTTCCATAAAGGAACTAGGGCTGATTCCAGGCCTGGGACAAGAAATAAGTGTACAAGGTGAACCTGGAGCACCTTATAATGCTGGAAAGTAAGGAAGTACTCAAAAACAGTGAATGAAGTTTGTAAAAGGGACACAGAAACCAACTGAAAGCGCTCCCAGTGGCTCACACTAGAATAATTTGAGCAACAGAATAAGATAGTATTGGGTTGTGATTCAGATACAAAATAATATCCGTGAATCCATAAATAAATAAATAGTGGGGGAGAATAGACAAATCTGTGCGGAGTTATTCCAAATAATTTATGTAGATACTCAGCCCTCAAGGAGGTGTAACATAACTCCCCATTTAAGGAGCGGAAAAACCGGGAAAGGAGTAACTTGACATAAGTAACACCTGACAAATACTGTGTCAACCATGGGCCCAAGGTTTAATACTATAAATATTAACTATTTTATATACTTTAAATATGTAATACTAATAGTGTAGACCGAATGTGTCCATTCATATGTTGAAACCTAATTTCCAATGTGATGATATTTGGAGGTATGGGGCCTTTGGGAGGTGCTTATGTTGTGAGGATGGTGCCCTTATGAATGGGATTAGTTCCCTTATATGAGACCCCAGAATCTTCAGGGGCCTTGATCTTAGACTTCCCAGCCTCGAACTGAGAGAAATAAATTTCTGTTGTTTATAAGCCATCCATCTAATCTAAGGTATTTTGTTAAAGCAACCTGTACAGTCTAAGAAAGTTAACATTAACAGTCATAATCATGTTGATAGCATGAAGTGATGAGAATGGGCACTTCACCTCTTTGGTCTTCCTCCAAAAAAAAACCTAGCCCCAGTCTGATCATGAGAGAAGACACATCCCAGTTGAGGGATATTCTGCAAAATGAACAGTACTCAAAACTGTCATGGTCATCTAAAACAAGGGAAGTCTGAGAAACTCACAGCTAAGATCAGCCTATGAAGACACAGCAGTTATACTATAATGTATACTGCTGGAACAGTATACAATATACATGGGATTCTGGAACAGAAAAGGGACATTAAGTTAAAACTAATGAAGTCTAAATAAAGAATGAACTTTAGTTAATTATAATGTTTTAGTTTTGGTTCATTAATTGTGATAAATGTACCATGCTAATGTAAGATCTTAATAGCAGAAAGTAGGTATGTGGTGTACTGTCTTTGCAATTTTTCTGTAAGTTTAAAACTATTAAAAAATAAAACATTTATCTAGGAAAGATAGATGCTTCTGTAATTCTGTTAGATATAGCCAAATTGTCATTTTGTACTACTACCTGAATGTCTGAGAAGCTTGTTTTCCCATAACCTCACCAGCTGAATGTGTCGTCAAACTTGGAATTTTGCCAGTTTGATAGATGAGAACTGGTGTAACTCAGACTATTGTATTTCTCTCATAATGAATGACATTGATTGTTTTTTATGTTTAATGGGCATTTTACTACCTCCCACCCCATCTGTAAACTCTCATGTCCTTTGTTTATTTTTCTATTAGGTGGTTGGTTATTTTTTTTCTTGGTTTCAGTTCTCTGTAGTGAGACTAGCCCTTTATTTGTGATCTACATATATTTAGAATCTTTAAGATTTTTTAATGTAAAGTTTTTCCTTTTTTATATGGTGGTATATTTTTTTCTTTCATGCTGTTGGGTTTTGAAGTATAGTTAGAAAAGTTTTCACTACTCCAGGATTATAAGGGATTCATTCATATTTTCTGTCAGTACTTGTGGTTTCCTTTTTTACATTTAGATCTTAAAACCTGAATCCTTCTTCCCTGTCATTGAGGCATTCTGAATGCTTAACCTTTCCTATCAAATTACTCTCCTGTAAGCATGCCTTTGACTTTATAGGTGCTTTAAATGATTTATAGGAAAATAAATGCTTATATATTTATTGTTGGTGGATTAGAAGTCTCAACTTTCTAGACAACATATTCAGCATTTCATTGTGTCTTAATTCCAAATCATGGTAAAAATTTTACAGTAATGAGAACTGTATTTAGCAGTATTTTTTTCTTCTACTGATTATTAGTGTTTTGGATTATCCATATATTAATTCATTTTTCCCCCTCATCCTTTTTCTCCTAAGGCTCCTGCTTAGGTTGGTGAACCTGTCTGTAATTTATCTCCCACCTTCCTTAGAACTCCTCACTGGTTTAATGGCCCCTCTGATATTAGTACTCATTAAGAAACTGGAGCCAGTAGTATCAGTGGATGCTGCCTAATGTAGGGTGAAGATTTCTTATAACCTTTTATAAAGGTATTAGTATTTTCCTCACACTACTTGTGATGAAACTGGTAGTGCTGAACTGAATTGTAACAAACATTTTGGAAACTCTAGTATGCTGTGGAATGTTGGCTCCTGGAAAATACAACCAAAAGTAACCTGATAAGTTTATTGCCTTAGGGTGGTAAAGGAGAGTACTACCTTTACAGAGTTGGTAGGATCTGTTGGGTGAAGTGTGTATATGAAAAGAATAGCAAAGTAGGAAGGAAGAGCAAAGTTGGGACATTTGTTGAGAATTTGGATTTTTTGAGGCAGGTATTTTTTTTTTTTTTTTTTTTAATATATCTTTATTGATTTCAGAGAGAGGAAAGGAGAGGAAGAGACAGAGGTAGAAACATCAATGATGAGAGAGTCATTGATCGAGCCCCCAACCTGGGCATGTGCCCTGACTGGGAATCGAACCCCGATTGCCTGGATCCTAGGCCGATGCTCAACTGCTGAGCCACGCCCGGCCAGGCGAGGCAGGTATTTCAATGCAGGAGCTTGATTAGAATTAGTAATGATCATGATATAGTGGTTAGGATAGATAGACATAGCAAAGCAAGGGTTTTGTGGTGAGATTTTCAGTCTTGGAAAGTGAACAGTCATTTACTGCTATTTATCGAAAAGTCGAATACTCTGTGTTGGTTTATATGGGATTTGGGGGAAGTTCCTGAAATGAACAATGAACTTATTTGCAACTCTTATCTGCCTGGGCAACGGTTTCCTGGAATAGTAAAGTCATGTTGTTGAAGACAGCTGAATAGTGATGTTAATATAGATGTAAACTCTGGGTGCAGATGGTTTCAGTTCTCAGTGCCCATTCAGTGCCACAGTGAACTTGAAAATGTATTTATAAAAAGTCTTAACTCTTAGGTCCATCTACAAAGATAGTACATTTCCTTGGTGTGAGGAGTTTGACATTGAATTTTCCCCCTTGAGGAATGAGGCTTAACTTTGACAATTAAGGAGTCTGAGATACCTAAATAGGCAGTTGGATATATGCATCTGCCCCTCAGAAAAGAGAGAGAAGCCTGGCCGGGTGTGGCTCAGCTGTTGAGTGTTGACCTGGGATCCAGGCAATCAGGGTTCGATTCCCAGTCAGGGCATATGCCGGGTTTCGGGTTTGATCCCCGGTTGGGGGCGGGTAGGAGGCGGCTGATCAGTGACTCTCATCATTGATGTTTCTATCTCTCTCTCTCCCCTTCCCTCTCTCTGGAATCAAGAAAGTTATGTTTTTTTTAAAAAAAAAAAAAAGAGAAAAGGATCAGAAATAGAAATTTGGGAGTTATTGTTTAGATTGAATCATGTACCTAGATGAGTTTGCCTAAGGAGGAAGCATAGAGTGAGAAGAAAAATACTTGGGCCTTAAGAGTTCTTCTATCTAGTATTTAACAGCTATACTGGTGTGTCTGTCTCTATGTCTGTCAGTCTCTGTCCCCCCTTCCCCCTCCTTCTTCCGTGTGTGTGTGTCTGTGAGTGACTGTGAGTGACTGTGTGTGACTAAACCAGCAAAGGATGGCCAGAGAGTTTGGAAGAAAACCAGGAATATGTGTGATCTCTAGAGATATGGCTGAACAGTAGTGGGGAGAACACAAAGGCCTTATATGCCTAGATGGAGAAAGACCAGTTGACTTTAATGATGAGTTTTCACTCAACAGTTCTTCTGTGCATGTACAAAATATAGGCTGTTTATAGAACTATTCAGTTTCTCATGATATTCTTCACATATGAATTGCCTGGTAGAAATTGTTTGCAGGGTAATTTGAAATTAAGAATATTTTCTTAGAAATAATTTTACCAAACTGCTCCAACATCACCCCATAAAAGTTATTTAATCTCATTTTTACTGTGATCGCAGAAAGGAGGTCAGTGGTATGTAGCTTGCAATTTTATATACAGCACATATATTTGTTCATAATATTGAACTGTACAGTGGAAGAAGTAATGTTTGTTGAATGTATCCTATGTACTAGGCCCAATACAGACACTCTGGATGTCACATCCTTTTGAGGTATTGTTATGGCCCTCCTTCAAAGAGGAAACTGAGGTTGGCTCTCTTGGTGTCATACTTCTCACTCTCCCCAGTGCCTGTGTGAATCAGGATTTGAACCTGTGTTAGGCTTACTCTCAATTTCTGCTACACCAAGTGAACTTTATGCTGTAAACCCTTTATCAACCAGTTCTAAAGTTGTTTGTAATTAACATTTGACCATAGGTGTTAATTAAATGTAGGAATATGTTACCACTCAGCTTTTGAAGATCAAGACTGAACAGGTACTAAGTAATGAAGCAAAGAGAGGATCTAGGTCCATATACTCCATCTTTGATTAACGAGAATCCATTTAATTCCACTTACGGGGGACATTCAGGTCACAGAACAGTATATTGTTTGCCAGAATTCTGGTTAATTCCGGTATTATTCTTTTAAAATATTTTTCTCTATTCTCATAGGAAACCTTTCTTTGAACTTTTTTTTAAGTCTGTCATTTGTAATGCATATACTCATTTACCCTCTTTTTTTTGTTCATTTTGTGTTACTCTAATTTAGTACTTTAATTTTCCTATTTCTAATATGCCAAGGTTTCCTAAATAAGTAAAGTTAGTAGAATAGAAAATACTAGAAGTAAAAGTGAAAATTTTTGAAGAAACCAAAGTGTGGCTTATAGAGTTTAGTCAGGTTCAAATTTTCTTCTTAATCTTTGGATTGAAGTTTTATCCTGGCTTCTGTGAATCTTATAGAAGTAAATTAAGTGGACTTGTTAATAGCCTCATTGTTATGCTCCTTCCCTCATATTGGTGTGGAAGCAGTTTCTAATTTTCCATTTAGCAAATAATGCTGTGGAGGATCAATTTATTTTCTCTCCAAAACCACAAGAAGTCTTTCCAGAAGGTGATGATAGTTTTAAAATTTTGAGATCAGCTTGTCAGTGATTCAGCCCTAGGAAGACCCTTTTTGTGGGGGTATTTCCAGTATCTTCAGAACTAACTGACCACTTTTTAAGAGAAATTTTTATATTCTTAAACAGCCCTTCCCTTCTCCAAATAAAAACTTGACCAGAAGATTGAGTGCTGGCTTTTAACATGTTGCCAAAGTCTTTCCCTATTGCCAAGGAAAGTTGGCAGCTATCCAGTAAAATTTGTCTTATGAAAGCTTTGATAAAGTGTTAGGTTTTTTTTTAATGTGATAAACTATTATTGTGTCATAAGTTACAGAATGACAAAATAGCATATTCAGTTGTCCAGTTCAGATGTCTATGGGAGTGAAAGGGTAGAACGTTGCCCACACACTTTCTTTCTTTAAACATGAAGAGCAAATTTATATTTACCTTGTGCCAGCTATGCTAAGAACATTCTCAAAGAGACCTACATGAATATTTCGAAAGCAGGAGATTTTGTGAGATTTGTATTTTGAAAACATGAAAGACAATGCATAACCCTTTATTTGAGAGTAATTGAAAATGTGATAAAGGATTAAATTATTTTTGAAGGGAGTTGAAGTTTCATTCTTATAGTAACTGTAAGAATGTGACCTTCTAAGTATCTAAATGCACTTAATTCTTTCTGCTAAAATGAGGTTCCTAAAAATGCTTTTTCAATTTTATTGTTGGAGGTAGAAAGTAGTTATGAGTGAATGATTAACTGATCCTCACAGAGTATCTTTGCATCAGTGGAGTCATCATTGTGAAGTATGATCTTTTCAGTTTTGTAGGTTGACATTCGTGTTCAGTTCATTTTTGAGGCGATGTGGTATTGTAGGGATAAAGTATAGCGTTAATTTAGAAATTTACAATGAGAAATAATTTGGCTTGATATAACAAAACATTTTTGGATGTAACTGATGTATGGGTTTAGGGAGGGACACGAAGATTTTTAAAAATGTTTCTGGCCTTAAGGATTTTATAATGTGGTGTGAAACTCAAGAACTCTTCCTTTACATAGCTCACTTAACCCTGGTGAGTGAATCAAGAAGACGAGATTTTAGATTTGAGCATTGGTTGAGAATGGCTTTTAGAGTAGCGACTTTTCAGCATTTTTGGTCTGAGGACTTCTTTATATTCTTAAACATTACTTAACAATAACAAATATTACAAATCAACATAAATGTTTTAAAATGAAAAATAACTACAGGTATTTTCAAAGAAATACGGTGAGAAGAGTAGCATTGTTTTACATATTTGCAATCTCTTTAATATCTAGTTTAATAGACAGCTGGATTCTCACATCTACTTTTACATTTCAATGTATTGCAATACTCTATGCCATGTAGTATCTGGAAAACACTGTACACTTGTGAAGGAAAAGCGAAAAAGGCAAATAACTTCTTAGTATTATTATAAAATAGTTTTGACTTCAGGACCCTTCTGTAAAGCTCTGCCGACCACACAAGGAAGAACCTCTGCTTTAGAGCAAAATGAAATTGGACCCTAATCCTTTCCTTGATCTTCCCCTCTCAATTTGATAGTCTTAGGCTATTTCTGTTAAGCATAGTAAATCATTGAATTCCATTTTTCGAATCTACTCCTGGTTAACTTGTGCTCTGGACAGCTTTGTAGCTGTAGGCTTTGATTCTTCTGTTCCCTTTATTCCTTTTTCCTTGTCGCTTAGACACCATATGCTATAAATAGCAAGGCTTGCTAGCTAGGTGTGTAATCTCAGGCTAATTTGTTTACATTTTTGAGTCTTTTTCATCATTTGTAAAATGGACAGAGCAATAACAACTCATAAGGTCTTTGTGGAAATCGTAAGATAAAGTTATATACAGTTGCTAATAATTTTCATTAGAGGTTTGCAAAAAACACTACCTGAGATATGTTTCAGTTTCATCACATACATTTTAGACTATTTGATTAAATTTGCAAAAGATCCTAAACTCAGTACGATTTGAGTCTCCCTTGTTTATAAGTTTATAGTCTAGAGAGTGACTTCTTGTTTGTTTTTGTTTTAACTGGCCTCCTTTCTGTCCTGCCTAGTGCTTGCTTGGGTCTTCTTAGAGCTAAGTTGTTCACAAGGAAATGGGATTTTGAAACACAAACAGCAAAGCACTCTTCCTTTATTGAAAGTGTGATCTTGTGCTTAAACTAATTAGAAACAAATAGGAAGATGCTATAATAAAAGATCGGGAGGAAGCCAGAGCATACATAGTGTATGAAATACCCAATTCTGTTTGGGTAGCGAAGCAGAAAAAGGAAAGGAAAAAGGATTAATTTGTGCCTTATTTATCAGCCACTAAGTTTTATAACTGCTAGGAGAAAGAGAAACTACTAAGCACCCAGCAGGTTCATATTTATTGAGTGAGCTTTGTGTTAACCCTACTCTGGGTGATACTATGTAGCAGTTAAGAGCATGGACTAGGTAGGGCCTGATACTACTTGGGTTCTACCTGACTCTCTTGCTTACTATTTGTAAACTTGAGTGAGTTTTTAACTCTTTAATGACTAAGTTTTTAAAGATAATTTTAATAATATAGGATTATTGTGATATTAGAAGAGTTAATGTAAATAAAATACTAGAACAGATTGGCATACAATACTATTAACTGCTTTTTCTACTACATAAAAAAGGGAAAAGACATCAGTTCCTTGCTATTAACTTCTAGTAGTCTCACAGCAATCTTATATTTTAAAGTGGTTGCTAAAAATTACATAATGTGAAAGGTTAATTTTGTCTTTTTTTATTATTATTATTCCCTTGTTATTTAAAGCACATTTTATTACTTTGGCTTGCACAAGAGGAGAAAATTGATAAAGGCCAGATCTTTTAGCAGTTAAAATGCATTTTGCCTAAATTCACATTAATGATTTTTAAAGTACTTTTCCCCCTTGAATTTATTAATAAATGCCTTCTTATGTGATATTGCTAGAGAAACTAATGGCTAGGGAGGTACCTAAACTTAAATTTCACTTATTGAGAGAAAAACTATCTGTTGAAGTCACTAAGTACTAGTCACTTCCATATATTTCTAATCATTTTTGAAGGATATGGTTGCCAACATATAGGGACAAACTTGTAAATTGCCTGGTTAACTTTACAAACAGATTATTATTCATATTTTAATGTCGAGACTGATTTATTTGAATCTTTGAAGTTGTCCTTGGTAAATTAAAGTTTGGGTCAAAATCAGTGTCAGTCTCTATAGTAAGCCATAAATATTATTGGTCTCTGGGGCAGTGATTATGAGAAGTAAGAATCTTTTGAACAATCACTGAAAATCATCATTAAATTTAATCCTTTTTGCTTACAGAAAGAATAAAAATAGAAACCTTTGTCCTTTTGTGTCAATGAGGATATCAGAAAGATAATAATGGTAGTGAAATATGTACACAGAAGGTAAATACACACACACATTAGGGTCCCAGGAAAAGTTTAATTGTAGTGATATGCTTAAAACAAGAGATTTATGCTGCCACTTTTTAATTTCCAGATAAAAAATGTGTGTAAAAAAAAAATAGTGTTTTCTCCTTGGTAAAATAACTCATATTTTTTGAAGCAGTTGGAACCACAACACAGGGGGTCTATTTGGACTTCTTAAGCATTTTAATCCTCCAGATACTTCATGAACATTCTCACTATCTGTAATTAAGTGATGGGTTCCGATTCCCCTCAATTTGTGAGTAAAGTTGATTAGAGTAAAATACATTTCAGAATTAAATAATAATGAACTTATACCCATTTTTACTGTATCTTACTACTCATGAGTTTTGTATAGCCTTGCTGGGTGCCATTAGGTTTTCTTCCCTATTGATTGTTTGCATCCCTACTACTTGTATTTTATCAAATTTTCAGCCTGCTATTATGAAAGCAGTCATATAAATGAATATGTACTTAAGTTGCTAGGAGCTCACTATAAACCTTGCCCAAAGCATAAAAACAGAAATTGATTTTCCAGCATTAGGTCAAATTCTTTAATATTTATTTTTAATTTCTATATAAAACAATCATCAAATCTTAGCTGATACCACGTATTTTCAAGCAATATTTGTTGTAAGAATTAAATAAGAAATGACTTTTTCATAATAGAATTTAACCTAATTTTTAAAAAAGAAATCACCACATTCACAGAGGTGGGCTGATATGAAGATTATGCAACAAAATTTTTGTTTAACTGTAATACTGAATTTGGTTTTTTCCCTTTTTCTTTCTTTTTTCTGTTTAACTTCCAGTTTAAGAATATTAGTTAAAATTGCATAGAAATTTATTACAGTTCATCAGCACTCCATGTAGAAGAGAAATTCAAATTATCTGCCTATACTACAGTTATGAAATGTGTTTCAAGTTTGGTTTAAAGTATTTTTAAGACAGAGGCTTGCATGCTTGCAGAGACTCCTGTATATAGCATTTAAGAAGGCAAGTGAGGATCCTAGCTGGTTTGGCTCAGTGGTTAGAGTGTCGGCCCTTGGACCGAAGGGTCTGGGGTTCCATTTCAGTCAAGGGCACGTACCATGGTTGTAGGCTTGGTCCCCTGCCCCGTTTGGGGCACAATCAATGTGTCTCTTTCACATCGATGTTTCTCTCTCTCCCCCTGCCACTCTCTCTGAAAAAGCAATGGAAAAAATATCCTTGGGTGAGGATTTTAAAAAATAGAAGAAGAAGAAAGAAGTGAGGGTATAGTTAGTAGAAGCTCTGATTAATTTGTGTCCTTCATTCTCTCTGTAAGACTAGTGATTGATAAGCCATGGCAGGTTTAATAGTAATTGGTGGCTAGTAGGCTTTTCTTTAGTTTGACCCTTCCAACCAGTTGTTGTATACCAGGTTTTTTTTTATTGGAATTACATAATTTAATAGAGTATTACCTAAACCAATAAAATACCAATGCATAAGGAGAGTTATTTCTGTGAAAACTTTGGGAAGACTCAATAAAGAAGGATTGCTAAAAAATCTTGTGGATTTATATGTAAGGAAGACAACTAAAAGCCTGGAAAGGTCATACAAATCTAAGTTTGGCATTCAGTGCTTTACAGGTGTTTTCAAATGTTACCTTTATTTTTAAAGAAATGCATGAGAAATTAATTGTAGAGTGTATTGGCGCCTGGTTTATGTAAGAAACTCTGATCATTGTGTTTGTCTCACAGCAAAAGATTGGTAAGCAAATTTGAATGTTTCAACTTAAAATGCTTAAAGTACATAGGTGTAATGTTTTTCCTCTTTGTGATTCTCTGAATTATGGCCTTGATTAGTGGACTGGTCTTGAGTAGTTGGTTCACCAATTCTTATTTTTATTGAATATATCTTCTATCTCAGACATTTTTCTTGAACTCTAATAGTAGGACTAAAACACTTTTTCAAACTTTAGCATGTATTTTGTAGTAAAATTGGAATAATGCTGTGATTTTATAGTTAGTACCACTTGTAGCAATATTCATAAAATTTTGTATTCAGACCATATTCTTTAAGAAGACTTTATAGTTACCTAGGTTTTTGGACCCTCTTATGATCCTTTCTAGCCTTGTTTGCCCCCTTTGTTTTAAAAACAATGGGTTTCTTTTAAATTTCCTCTTCCAAGGAATCAGCTGATGTTTCTAAGGCACTTTTGAGCCAGTATAATGGTTTAATGTACAGGAATCAAAATATTTCATTTTCTAGTAAATATTAGACTAAAATGTGGAACACTTCAGCAATTATAGCTTATTTGGAAAATTAAAAGGATATTTTCTATTTATGTTTCTTTTACTTTTTATCTTAGAGAACTGAAAATACCTTTTAAGAATTAGTGGCAAAAGGATTGGCCTGCTCTGGAATCTTAGGAGGCACAGTGCCCAGAGAGGGCCCCAAAGCTTTTTCCTGGCTGCCTACTCTGGAGCAGCTGACTAACCAGCTGCAGAGCACATTGATCTGGTTGTAATTGCTTTCATCCTGGAGCAGAGCAAGTTAACACAATTTAAATCAAAAGTCACATTTGAAGATCCTGACCTGAGGATAACCTTTCATTTCCTACCTTTGAAAGAGGGAACAATTCCAGTCACTTCCTAACATCTAATGTTGGTGGTGAAAACGGTACCAATTGTTACCAGTGATTGGACCTCAGTTCAGCAACCTCAGTACTTGAATTCTGGCAAGGAAAGAATTCAGAGCCAAGACTCAAACTATAAGAAAGTTTATTTAGAAAGTCACAGAGGTAGAAGTGAACTGTGGAAGAAGTGATAGCTTAGGAGAAAGAGAGAGGCAAGGAAAACATGCAGGGGGGCGGGGGGACACGAAAGGAGGTTGAGGAAAGGCACACTGGGTCCTCTGTCTTGATATTTATCTGGAAGTTCTGGGAGGATCCTAATAGAATATTCGTTAGCTTTCCTGGTGTTTCCTTTCAGGATCTTGGTCTCTACTGATTGGTCAATGCCAGAGCAGGGGGTCATTAGCCAGTGCAGCTTGTCCTGATGTCAGCCATGGCCTCACTTGTCTGGTTTTGCTGCTTTCCTGGGCCTGGAGCTGAGACACACTGTGGCCTAGATGTATTTGATGCAGGTCAGAACCTCATTGTCTTGGGGGCTTAATGCTTAAGGGCTATTCTCTGTCCCCCCTCATTCATTCCCTCTCTAAGGGGGTCTAACTTGCATGACTAGCAACGTGCCAGGGGAGGAAAGATCAGAGGAGGGTCCAGGAAAGGTCACCCTGGGGACGAGGTCCCAGTTTTGTCCATTGCTAGGCACCTGGGGCTTTCCACCCTGGTGACTTTCTGCACCTGGCCCATCATCCTTGCTCTGCTCATTTCTGCCTTACTGCTTACCACATACCACAAAACTGCTTGGGAACATATAGCCACATCTAAAGATTGTGACCTCTTGACTTTATACAGGTGAATTCAGAGTAGGACCTTTCCAGTTTTCCTTTGGAGTAAAAGAAACAATAGTCTTAATTTACTGTTGAGAAATAATTCCCTTCCTCCTCTACTTTTTTTTCTTTCTATTGAAATCTTCCTTGACCATTCCTGTAGATGTAGCATAGATGAAATATACTTGGGATTGTGTTTATAAACTCACCCTTTTACTAAAAAGAATACCAGAGTGTGACAACTCTTGTCTGTGTTAAATGGTAGACAAGTATTTCTTGATACGTATATTTTTAGACCATTGCTTTCTTTTGATAAATCTAGGCCTCCCATTATTCTCTGAATACTCCTACCAGTCACTATAAAGGTTTTATTGAGCTTTAGTTTCTTGAGATTTCAACTTTGTTTCTGCTGTGACTCACATGACAGCATAGATTATTTCACACGTGGAAAACTATAACTATAGATAAGCTGTAAATCCACTCTGTTCTCCCATTCATTATTGGAATGATGTTATTATAGGAATAACCCTGAATCTGCTCTCAGTCATTAAGTATAATTAACATGTTCTTTATTTCAGTGGTTTGTAAGAAATTCAAATGTTCACTCTATGAGGACAAAATATTAATTGCAAAAATTCATCACAGAATTGAGAACTGCTCTTTTACATTGTAAGTCTACCTGTTACCAAAGGAATTACCACTATGATAGAAGTCTCTGTTCTTGACTTTTGGAGAACAAAATACAAAAAAGAGCAGAAATCATTAAAAATAACGTGAAATGGGGGGAGGGGAGGGAAATGAAGTTAAAAAAAAGTAGGTATTTTGTAAGTATTAAACTTTTGTTGACTTACGAAGTTAATATTTTTACTCAGAAAAAATAAAAGGACCCAGATATCCTACCAAGATCACATCCTTTGGAGTTGTGTACCTCATAAGACCACTGATAAATATTTACCATTTCTGAATGTCCAGAGTTATGGGTACATTGTATTCCTAGTAGTATAAAGCCAATGGATTTATATATGGATGAAATGATGGATCTTAGCCTTAGCCATATACTTTTAATTGCCGCTTTTCCTCCCCTGGTTAGTGCAATTTAAATAGCAGCTTATATAATTCCACTTATTTTTTGGAAATGATTTTTACTTTCTTCATGTCTGTTTATTCTATGTATTGCAATACACTAGGTAAAACATTTCAGATATTATGTCATATATAATATGTCAGATAATGGTGTGGGTTATTGTACTTAGGACTATTGTACTTAGGACTAAGTAAAATAAATATATGGATATTTATTTTACTTTTCCTTTATATGAAGACTGGATCATACTACTCATGATGACAAAAGTGGCTTGCGTGTAGGAAGGGTAATATCTGTGTTTATACAATATATGGATATGGCCTGTTTCTCTAACAGATTGTCTAACACTTGACAATACTGTTCTCAAAAAGAGTTTATTAATAATTTTAAATACATTTAAAAATACACTGGCTAGTCTAGGAAGGCTGGATAGCAGTGGAGGCTTTTTATCCTTCCCTTTGTCTGAAATCTCATAAGTATTGAAATATAACTAGGAATAATTGAAATTATTTTTAACCATTTGTGGAACCGAGTCTGGAATTTGTTTTTATGATTCTTCCCAAGGAGGAGTGTTCACGGGCTTATTGAAGGAGGAAGGGGGAATGTTTACAGGTCTCTTACAAAGGTATTATCTACTTTGTATAAATACAGTCTTAAAAATATAGGAAAGAAATATCAGGTAAGATGCCTTCATTAGGAAATAATTTGTTTTGCACATTTTGTAGGATGGTAAGTGAAATTTGTTGACTTTCAGACAGTTTGCTATTGCTAAAATAGCTTATAAAGTGTGGTTTTTCTTTTGAAAAAGATTATTAGGAATGCTATGACTCATTTTACTCAAGAACATTACCTGATGTCACAAAAATTAAAAGGAAAGGTGGTTCGTGTTTCATTCATGTAGGTTAATGGGAAAAGCACATACGGTTTGAATTTGGCTTGATCAGGATTTACTTAGTAGCTTAATCACTTTTTGTGAGTCACTTAAGTTTTGAGCTTTTGTTTTCTCATTTGTATAGGAATGGCAAATAATACCTTTTTTTTTTTTACCTCACAGAATTGTTCTAAGAATCAAATTAGATGATGGATGTGAAGACTGTTTGAAACTCCATAGGGCTAGGTTCATAGTGGTGTTATTCATGTTATTTTAATAGTAAATTGGTAAATGAATTACCTACACTGTGGCTATTAATATATATCTTACCTTTGAGGAGAAAAGACAATTTTAAAGCTTTTTAATTTTTATAAGTAAAGACATAAATATTAATATATTCAGAGACTTATTAAATTCACAAAACATATTTGTGATAAAGAGACAAAGGTTTGGTGTTGGAAAAGGATTTCATCGTAACCAATTAATGCTTTTGCAAGTTTAGCACCTTCTTTATATACTTCTTCTTTTTTATATTTTGTGATGACCTCATAAGTCCTTGAACATATTTAATAGCTTTTTTCTGGATGATGCTGAAGGTAGGGCTTAATTTCTAGCCCTCTCACTAAAAGGGAGGAGGAATTTACTAATCTTAAATTATTTTTTCAAGATAATTTTTGAAGTGCCTTTGTGAAACATAGAGGAAAATATTTTCATTTCCCCGTTTTAGGAGTAAAGTAAAAACCCAAGCATACTGAAGGGATTTCCTATAATCTTGCCATTTTTCTTGATAGTACCCACTGAGAGGGTTGTTTTGAGGCTATGAGAGAAGACAAGATGGATGGAAACAGAATAGCATGAAAAAGAAATAGAATAGCCCTGGCCAGGTGCCTCAGTTGGTTGGAGTGTTGTCCCATACACCAAAAGAGTGCAGGTTTGATTCCCAGTCAGGGCACATGCCTAGTTGTGGGTTCGATTCCCCAGTCGGGGCACAGAAGGGGGACAACTGATCTATGTTTCTCTCTCATGTCAGTGTCTGTCTCTGTCTCTGTCTCTCTCCCTCCCTCTCTTAAAATAAAAAATATATATCCTTGGGGGTGAGGATTTAAAAAAAAAAAAAAAGAAATAGAACATAGCCAGGTGATTTTACTTATGTATAATTGATTGCCATGGCCTGAATGTTTGTGTCCCCCCCAAATTTTACATGGTGAAATTCTAATGCCCAATGTGATGTTATGAGGAGGTGGGGCCTTTGGGATGAAGATGGAGCGCTCATCTTTTAAAAGAGACAACCAGAGAGCTCCCTAGTCCCTTCCACCATGTTAGGATATAAGAAGAAATCTGCAACCCAGAAGAGGGCCCTCACATGACCATGCTGACACCTTGATCTCAGACTTACAGCCTCTAGAACTGTGAGAAATAAATGTATGTTGTTAATAAGCTACTTAGTCTGTGGTATTTTGTTATAGGAGCCTGAACAAATTAAGACATTGATGAAATGGTTAGGAGAAAGGGGCAGAAGCAGTATTTGAAGAAATAATAGCTACCTTTAAAAACTGTTAAGACATAGCCCTGGCCAGTGTGTTCAGTGGTTAGATCATTGGCCCACTACTGAAGGTGTCTCGGGTCAATTCCCTATCAAGGGCATCTACCTGGCTTGCAGGTTCACTTCCCTGACCGTGGTCAGGGTGCGTGTGGGAGGCAACCAATTGATGTGTCTCTCTCATATCGTTTCTCTCTCTTTCTCCTCTCTCTCAAAATCAGTGGAAAATATATCCTCAGGTGAAGATTAACAACAATAAAAAACTGTTAAGACATTGACCCAGGATGCTGAGTGAACCCAAAACAGGGTATATAACAAAGAAGACTACACTTAGCCTTAGTGTCTCAAACTTTTTTACAGCACCACTAAGCCAAAAGAAATAACTAATAAATCTGTTTATTAGTAATCAGTTTCAAACAACTTAGTAGTAGAAGTTAGTACAGTTTCTGACAGATGTTGCTGTGTTTCCCTCAGCACACAGTTTGGGATCATAGTACTAAAGTCCACATATAAAGAGAGGACTTTTTTTTTAAAATATGTTTTTATTGATTTTAGGAAGAGAAGGGGAGAGAGAGAAACACCAATGCATCAACATTGATCGGCTGCCTCATGCATGTCCCCTGCTGGGGATCAAGCCCGAAACCTAGGTATGTGCCCTGACCAGGAATTGAACTGCCGACCTCTTGGTGCATGGGTCGATGTTCAACCACTGAACATACCAACTGGGCAAGAGAGGACTCTGAAAAGCAGTCAAGTGTGGGGTGTGGTGAGGGAGTCATTATGTACAGGGAAATCAGAATTTGAAAGTTGACTTTTCAACAAATTATGGAAGATAGAAGATGTTGGAGTGACATATTTAAAGTGCTCTAAGAAAAAACTGCCAACCAGTAATTCTATATTCAGTTAAAATATCCCTCAGAAATAAAAATGAAACAAAGATATTGTTAGGTAAACAAAAGCTAAGCAGCACATCTAGACTTAGGGAAATGTTAAGGAAATTCACCAGGCTGAAGAAAACAATCCTCAGATGGAAGCATGATGGAATGAGGAGCAGTGGAAAAACTAACTATTGTGGGCAAGACTATTGACTGCTTAATCCAACAGTATTAACAATGTCCAGTTATAATAGTGTTTTATTGAAAAACAATATATAATGTATATAGAAGTAATTATATGACACCAGTAACAAGGAGAGGGCATATATAGAGTTAAATTGTAAGAATCTCTTACTGTTTAGGACTTGGTAAAAGTACTATTTTTTTTAAGATATAAAGATGCTTTTTTGTATTTTTTACAGTGACCACTGACAGAATGATGTTAGAAGATAATTCCTATAGAATAGGTAAAATAGAATAATAAAATAATACTTGATTAATAGAAAAGAAGGAAGGAAATGAAGGACAAATGACAGAACAGTGGGACAAGTGGAAAACCAATAGAAAAATGGTAGACTTAAGCTCAGCTATATCAATAATTGAATATGAATGGGCTAAATTCTTCCATTAAATGACAGGTTATCCAGCTGAATAAAAAAGCAAAACTCAACTGTATGTTGTTTACAAAACATAAACAGAGATAGCTTCATAGTAAAAAGATGGAAAACTATATAATGCAAACATTAACCAAGAGAACGCAGGTGTGACTACACCTATATGAGACTCAGTGGCTTTAAGCCAAGAAACATTATTGGAGATAAAAAGTGATAATGTTAAAAGGGTGAGTTCATTTAGGAAGATAAAACATTTCTAATTTGTATGAACCTAATCACACAGCTTCAAAAATATATAAAAAGCAAAAATGGACTGAAAGGAGAAACAGACAAGTCACAATTATAGTTATGAATAAAATGGACCCTTCTGATAAAAGCAGCAGACAAAAAATTAGTAAAGAAGTGAATATTGACATTTACCTCACACCAAACCCAAAAATGTAATTTAAAATGGATGATGGGCTTAATTTAATAGCTAAAACTATAAAACTTGTTGAGGAAAATGTAGATCTACTGGCATCAAAAATTTCTTAGGGCACAAAGAGTACCAACCATAAAATAAAAAGTGGGCATGTAAGTCCCAGTCTCAATGAGTTTGTTTTAGTAAATCTAGGATGGTGCTTGAGCTTCAGTGTCTCTTTTTTTTTTTTTTTACCTGAATTTATTGGGGTGATGTTGGTTAATAAAATTATATAGGTTTCGGGTATACAGTTCTATAATACATCGTCTGTATCTTGTGTGTTCACCACCCCAAGTCAAGTCTTCCATCACCATTTATCCCTCCTTTACCCTCTTCTACCTTCCCCACCCTCCTTTCCTTCTGGTAATCACCATACTGTTGTTTGTGTCTATGAGGTTTTTTTCCTTTTTTTGCTTAATACCTTTACCTTTTTCACCCAGCCTCCCCAACCCCCCTGCCCACTGACAGCTGCCAGTCTGTTCTCTGTATCTGTGAGTCTGTTTTTATTTTGTTTGTCAGTTTGTTTTGTTCATTAAATTCCACATAAAAGTGAAATCATATGGTACTTGTCTTTCTGTGACTGGCTTATTTCACTTAGCATAGTACTCTCCAGGTACATCCATGCCATTGCAAAAGGTAGGGTCTCCTTTTTTATGGCCAAGTAGTATTCCATTGTGTAAATGTATCACAGCTTTTTTATCCACTCATACACTGATGGGCTGTTTCCAAGCCTTGGCTTTTGTAAATAACACTGCAGTGAACATAGGGGTGCATATATTCTTTTGAATTAGTGTTTTGGGTTTCTTCAGATATATTCCCAGAAGTAGAATTGCTGGGTCATAAGGCAGTTTTATTTTTAATTTTTTTAGGAAACTCCATACTATTTTCCACAGTGGCTGCACCAGTCTGCATTCCCACCAGCAGTGCACAAGGAGCAGCCAGGGTTAAGAAATGCTAATATAACTGTGCAAATGCAATCTATCAATCACTCTTTTGTACTTTATCATTTACTCTCAATAACTTTGTTAAATCAAAATTAGAAGCAAGGCATATGGCAAACCAGTGACCACAGTTAGCAATTCTTGGTCAGAATCTATATTTATTAAAATGCTCTTATTGCCACTGAACTGTGTACTTCCAAAGGGTAAGTTTTATAGTATGTGTAACATTTTTCAATATAGCTTTTTTTTAAAAAGAAAAAGAGTGTTCTCTATCTATATCAGTGTTCTCTATCTTTCTCTCTGCACATAAGCACCAAGGAAAGACTGGGTGTCATTAAATTTAAAAATATTTGTTCTTTAAAAGATACCATTTCTTAACAAAAAGGCGAGCCACAAAATAGGAAAAAATATTTGCAATACATGTATGTCTAACAAAGTGTTTATATAATACATAAAGAAGTCTTAATAAGACAATTAAAAATGGGCAAAAGATTTAAATAAGCTATGTGAATGGATAATAAACACATGAAAAGATGGCCAACATCATTAGTTACTAGGAAAATGCAAATTAAAATGACAGTGAGATGTCACTCATCAGAGTGGCTAAAATTTATAAAGATAGTACCAAAGTTTATGAGGATGTTGAGCAACCGGAAGATAAACATTGCTGGTGGGAATGTAAAGTGATACAGCCACTTTGGAAAATTGGACATTCCTTAGAAAGTTAAATATACATATCTATCATATGACCCAGCAAAAAATGATTGTACAAGAATGTTCATAGAAACTTTAATGAAAATATTCAAAAACTGGAAACAACCCAAGTGTTCATTAACAGGCTAATGAAAAATATGTGGTGTATTTATACAGTGGAATACTCTTCAGCAGCAAAGAGAAACAAACTGCTGATACAACAACAGGGGTTAATTTCCGAATCACTATGCTGAGTAAAGAAGTTAAACGTGTAAGGGTATTTTCTCTTACGTGATTCAGTTTACATAAAATTTTTTAAAGTCACAATCTCTTGTGCAAATAGCACTTCATGGAACTCTAGGATGCTGTTGAACCCCAGTTGAAAAACTATACTGAGTTCTGATTATAATAATGCTGGCTGATGATATATTTACTTCCTTTCAGAACTGGAAATGCCACTTTGATTCTCAGCTTGAGGCTAGTGATAGTGTCTTCTGTGTCTCTTTCCTTAGTTTCTAACACAGGATTTATATATACTAAATGCTCAGTAGTATTTTAATTATGCTTATGGATAATGGTTTTAAAGGGCAGAAGTCATGATGAAAATTATCTAATGGTTATTTTGATAATTTTTGGCATCCGAATTCTTCAGGTATTGAGATGTTTACACCAAATGTTAATGTGGCATCAAAGATTATATGATACCCCTCTAAAAGTTACACATCTGAGGCTTGACTGAGCCTTTCTGGTTCAATCCTTCCAGTTCATTTGTTTGCGAGATTAAATGTGCCTCATTCTCAGCAGCACATCTTCATCAACTCTTGTTTGACTCTGTTCCAGGGAAGAATCCAAATCCATCCATCATGATAGCTCTCAGGTTATCAGGCCTCTGCCTATTATGTGTCACGGTAGCCTTTAGGTTTCTTTTCCCTTCCACCATCATTGTGCTCTATACTAGAGTGATCCCTGATTCTTCAGCATACTTTCATCATTATTAATTAAGTATATGTTAGAGGGCCACCCAGGGGGGTGTCCAAATCTTCTAGTTAGTTGATTGCTATATACTTTCCAGTATTTAGTGGGGTCACCCTGTCCTACACCCATCTCAATCCCAGACCCTTTATTCCATCATGTTATACCTTTAAGGCACTCATGTCATTCTTACTGTAATACCCTGTAGTACAGGCTACCTCCCCTTCAGGTTAAATCAGACAATTTAAATCTACAGTTACTGCCCGGCCGGGCGTGGCTCAGCGGTTGAGCGTCGACCTAGGATCAGGGTTCGATTCCCGGTCAGGGCACATGCCCGGGTTGCGGGCTCAATCAATGACTCTCTCATCATTGATGTTTCTATCTCTCTCTCTCTCCTTCTCCTTTCCTCTCTCTGAAATCAATAAAGATATATTTTTAAAAAAAAAATCTACAGTTACTATTTTCCAAAATGAGAATTTTGGGGACATCTTTCTATTCCTACTTTATGTCCTTTGTGGTGGAGGATCTGTTGATCAACTAACTGGATAATTTGAATGTCTTATTTTACAATACTGAAATTTTAAGGAAAAGAGTAAATGCGTCATTGAAATTTCTTTATACTTGTTGAGAGATATCAATTGTTTTTTAATCTTTCAGAATTTTGTTGAGGATTTGGTTTGCCTTTGCCTTTTCTTTATTTGCTATTTAAGTTTCCATGCTGTTAAATCTTTTAAAAACCAATTATGTTGGTTATTTCTTTTTAATCTTGAATTTTTAATACATTATAGTATTAGTTAACATTTCATTTGATGATTATCTTCAAATGCTAAAACATTGTGAAAGTTGTTCACATATATTCTGCCTCTTCTCTTGGGAATATGGTAGAAATTCCTGCCCCTTAAAATTAGGCATGAGCACATGACTTGATTTAGCCAATGAAGTGTGGGTAAAAGTAACGTGACACTCCCAGGTGGAAGCTTTGAGAGTTAATATAACTGTTTTGTAGAAACATCATTTATTGAACAGACATGTCAGATGTTCTCCAACAAGGGTATACATTGTCTTTTGAAGTGCAGCCTGAGTAGTTGTAATAATCAGTGTAAGTTATGAGTAGAATCTGATGGAATGATTAGTTAGGTGCCCTATTTGTAGGCAAAATAATGTAGTGACAATTAACAGATACTGTTGGCCGCCCAGGAAAAGAGGGGTAGCCAAGAACAGAATGATATGTTACCCAAAAGAGACCAGATATCATACCTGATGACACTAAATGGAGGCCATTTGTTTAAAAAAATAAATCCATTTGACTAGAGTCAGTTTTAGAATTTTATCTGTTAAGTGACTAGCCTGAAATTACATAGCTACTTAATGGCAGGACTGGGAAAAAGAAATCAGCCCTTTTGACTAACCCTGTGTCCTTTTATTATTAAGAGGTTTCACTTAACTCTCTTAAGATTTTTAATCCACTCAGAATATTTAATTAAGTTTCTCTTTTCATTCCTGGGTATTAACATTTTTCACAGATTTGCACAGAATTGTGTTATAGTTCTTGGCTTATGACACATTATCCTCATTGGTTTATGCATGATCTGCTTATCTAGTGCGTATGTATTTATACATCAATAAAATAATTAGTATTTGTGATCCAACTTCTCATACATTGCCATTAGTAACTTACATCTTCTTATGTGTTCTCCTTGCCTCTTCCTGTGGTAGCTATCATCCTGAACTTTGTATTTCAGTCTTTTGCATTTTATAAAAGTCCTGTTTACCTAAACAATACATTATTTTTTGTTTATAAAAAGGATATACTAAATATAATCTTCTGGACTTGCTTTTTTGGTTAAATACCATGCTACTAACATTCATTCTTGTTGCATTTGGTTGTAGTTCATACATTTTTATCACTATATAATCTATTTTGTATAATTTATTCATTTCCTGTCAGACATTTGAGTTGTTTCTAGTATTTATGCTATTATAGACATGTTGCTATGAGCATTTTTGTTCATATATCTGGGTAAACGTGTTAAAAGTTTCTCCTGAATACGTATCCAGAATAAGAATTGCAGGGTCATAGAATATGCAGTGTTTAACTCTACAGGGTAGTACCTAATTAATTTCCACCATCATTATAATAATACTGTTCATTTATGTTATTTTTCTCTTAACCAGGATTTCCAGAGGTTTGTCTGTTTTATAAATCCTTTGAACAAACCAGGCTCCTTAATTATGAGGCTTGTGGTAGTGATTTAGATAAATTGTCGTGGTTTAAATTAAAGGCTTAACAGTAGAAATAGAAGAGGATGGGATTAGAAATATGAGGAATATGAAGGCACCGTGATCTGACTTGATAATTCAGTTGGACCATGGCAGTTGAGAGAGTGGAAAGGGTATAGAATGACTTGTAAGTTTCTGGCCTGTATGTGAATCAGTATAAATATATACTTTTTCTGACCATGCAATTGAAAAGTACCCAGGTCAGTTTTGTTTTTTTCTCATTAGTTTCTGTGCAGTTGTTTTCTAATTTTAAAAATAAAGCATTATTACCTTGTGAAAATTGGTGGAATACTGTTTTTTCTGTACTAATGTTTGGGAAATATTTCATATAAACTACCTTCCTCAAGAAGAATTTGAAGCTATTATTCCAATATTATTTTTAGTTCACTCTTAAATAAGTTGAATTGTTCTAGAAAGAAGACAGGCCAGATACTGCACAAATCTGTAAACTCCCAGAGCTACCTTTATTGTTTAAAATACTTGTTTTCAAGGGACTAAGTAATTTGAAGCCAAGAATTAGTAGTAGTCTACTATAACCTTCCTGTAGTTGTACTCTGAGAAATACAGTACTTATATGCAAATGCATGATTAGGAGCTCTCATCACTTAACTGAGATATAGGATGATAATTTGAATTTTTTTGTTTTGGAAGTTCAGTGGAGGAATTTAAATTTTTTTTAGAGTGGTAATGTTTCACTAGCCACAAGAGATGAAGATTCTCAAGTAACAGAGATAATTGGCAGAGCAAATGTTTTAGAAATAGTTCATTGTATCTTTCAGTGAGCTCTCCTAGCATTACAATTTAAAGCTTTTTTAAAAATCAGAGAATTTGGTAAAATAAATTCAGCTGAAGGGAATAATTAAGTTAAAAGAGAATTTGTTCCATTTACAAAGATAAAAATTAATGAAGTGTTACATTTTTTAGATACCAATTTCTTTCCAAATCTGCTGCTTTTCCAGTGGGCCTTTTCCGTTTTGTATATAACTATTTGTGTATCAAGAGGAGGCATTACCTCAAGTGATTACAATTGCTCTCTTGGTTGTGCTCTGAGTGAGACCATTATTATCAAAAGCATCAGATGACATTTCTAATAGATGACTTTTTGAATTCACTGAAACAGAACAGCTGTTTCAAACAAATGCCCTTTATGTGAGGATTTATCATCTGCAAATCAATTGATGATTATTCATGATGAAAATATCTACATTTCAGTGATTTTTAAATCAGATTTTAATTGTATTTTGAATTTTAATTTATAGCCCAACAGGCAATATGCAGAAATAACATATTTAAAGAAAATAATTAAGCCCTAGCTGGTTTGGCTCAGTGGTTTTGGCCTGCTTACAAAAGGGTAGCAGGTTCAATTCCTGGTCAAGGTCATGTGCCTGGTAGTGGAAAAATATGATCTAACAGCCAGAAGGTTTGGGGGGATTATTTATACCATTGAATGTATTGCGATAACAACATTAACAAGCCTGTTAGAGGATCCTCCGTTACTGGTTTAGGTTTTGTCTAAACTGTTACTAAATCCAAGGGATAATGTGGAGGCTTGTCATTTTATGTACCTGTAGGGGTTACAACCTTATTAAAATCAGCCACTCAAATGAAATTTTACATAAGTTGTCACATTGGTGAAACAATTTTCAGAAAAAGTACGATTTGAGTATTTTCTTTGTTGTATGGATTGTTTGGTTTTGCAACAATTATAAAAACATTTATGTATTAACCTGGAGTTATACTCATTTGTATTACTACAACTTCATCATTCTGGAAAATACATAACAGCTCCGCAAGTTTCTTGTGGACAGAGTTTATATTTCATTTATCTTTCTGCCTTCAGTGCCGCCTATATTGCCTGGGACATGGTAGGGCCTCTGTATGAATGTTTGTTGAATGACTAAATACAAACATAAAGGGGAAAACCTTTATGAGCTGTCAAAATGAGATAGTTATCTAAAACATTACCAGTTAATAGATTTACTTTAGATAGGGAGAAAGATCCTCCATTATAAAAGATGACTAACCTCCCTCCCTCCCTCCCTCCCTCCCTCCCTCCCTCCCTCCCTCCCTCCCTCCCTCCCTCCCTCCCTCCCTCCCTCCCTCCCTCCCTCCTCTTTCTCCCTCTCTCTCCATTCATTCATTTATTTCACAGGTATTTATGAGTGCCTATTGAGTGATTGAGTGCCAGGTTTTGTACTAAATGCTGGGTTGTACTAAATACAACAATGAACAAAACATTAAGTCCCTGCTCTCAAGGAGATTAAATTCTAGTGGAGGGAATCAGTAATAAACCAATTTTTAGAATGTCAAGGAAATTAAAACCAGGTAAGGGGGATAGAATGTAACCTGGGTGTAGAGCTGTCACTATTTCATACAGGGTGACCAGGGAAGTGATGTTTGAGTAGAACCCAGAAAGAAGACCAGTTAGAATTATCTAAATAATATATTCTAGGCAAAGAGATAATGTGACTTGGATCAGGATTTTAGCAGTTTACTTGGTAAGAAGTGGTCAGACTCTGGATATAATCTGAAGGAGGAGCCTATAGGGTTTGGGGATGTATTGATTATAGGGTGTGAAGAAAGAGAAGACAACCAGAGTGGGTGATAGTTTAGTTAGTTACCTTTTACTGGGATGGTGACGACTGCAAAAGGAGCAGGGTTTGGCAGATGGAGATACATGTGTTATTTTTTCCCTTAATATCTGTCCCTGACTTTAATTCTTTTGTAGTTAGGAGAGGGAAGAGTTGCTTCCTAACTCTCTGGAAATTTGGTACTATGTAAAGAAAACTGAATTGGGATCCTTAAAGTAGAATTTTAAAACCTGACTCTCACTTTCAGAAACTTAATCAAATCACTTCATTTTTTGAGGCTCTTCAAACTCTATTTCCTTAACCATAAAGTAAATTGGTTGGCCCAGATTGTCTCTAACATCCTTTCATTTGTCCCAGTTTGTTTCTCTATTCATTGTTTTTGGAACTGCTTTGATGACTTCTTTATCCACTTATTTATTGTAGACATTCCTCATTTCTGACCTTCCCTCTTATTACACATATTTTTCCTGGCTTCAGTCAGTTTTATAAATGTAACTCTCAAATCCACACTTTAAACTTTTACTTTTAAATTTGTTCCAGTAGTTTCAATCCTGAATTCATTCCTACCCCCCAAACTTGCTCTTCTTTCTGTGCTCAGCAATTGGTAATTTTGATCATGTGATTATATCCCTATTATTAATAGCTGACCATTAACCTTATTGAATTATTAATGTTCAGCTTGCTAAATAGGTTAATTATAATTAAGTTTGGGAAACTAACCTACCTATCAGATCTTAGTGTGACTGCAATCCTAAAACCCTTTCATGGAGCCTACAAGGTCAAAACTAAATTTTCATAATACTAAAACAATATTTGCCTTTTTTTTTTTTTTTTTTACTTTTTTGACATTTGCATATGCACTGCTGTGTAAAACTACTGGCTCCTTATTTCAAATCATAGCAATGACATTTTTTGCCTACAAGCATTTACAGGGAAAGAAACAGTTTCATTTAAGAAGGTTTTTGTTGAAGCAATGAAAGATTAGTTTCCTTAAATCTCACCCGTGAATACATGTCTGTCTTAATATTCTGTGTGATAAAACAAATAGCATTAAACATTTCTGCTGCATGGTACAGCCATACAGTGGAATAGCAAACACCTGTTTAAAAGACAGCTACATTCATTTACATAAATGGATCCTCCATGACATAGTTGAGGGGAAAAAGCTGAAATATAATACTTGATAGGAAAACACCCTAATTTGGGTCAGGGCTCTGTTACAGCTTTGGTTATATTTAGTTCACTACTGTTATCAAATGTTTTGAATGCAGAATCAGGACTTTACCTTCATTAGGGCTTGGGATCTGAGCACCTGTGAGACTCGGGCAATCTCTTCATACTTTACATCTCTGCCAACTAGTTAGTAAAACTGTAAGAGATCTATCTCTGTTTTGCAGCCCAGCTGCTGGGATTTTGAGCAGCTGGGACATTTTCTTTTCTCCGTAGTTCCACCCCTGGCTTTTCTTGACCCTGGGGAAAGCTTTGACTTCTTCCTATATGAGCCTGGCCTTGAATTTGGTGAAGGCTCTGTGCCCCTTGGGGACAGTTTTCTCTCAGATCTGATGCCCTAGTCCCGGCGTTTTGCAGCTCTACTCTCTCACCCCTGGCCCCAAACAACTCCAATACTTGGAAAGAATCCTTCTAAGAAAATGCAGATTTGCTTTGTGAATGAGGCTCCTTGGGATTTTAATGTCTTGCCAAAAGTTGGGCTAGTTTTCCCCTTGTAGAGTAGGTTCACTCCTTTCGCCATGACCCCAGGCATGTCTTCATTCCTAGAAAGGGCTTGTTCCCTCTAGAATTTAGTTCATTTACGTTTCTTTGCATCTCTGCTCTCTGACTTGAAAAAAAACTATTGATTTTATAGTCTGTCTTCTTATTGTTAAAATGGGAGAAACAGTAGTCGTTTGGGAGTTTCTACATACTAATCATAAGCATTAGTCCTAATATTTTACTCTGTGTCTAAAATAATTGGTATAGGCTGACTGTTCACATTGAAATTATTTAACCAGTTTTTAAAATAAAATTCGACTGAAATGAGGTATTGGCTTTATTTAGGCTTGGTTGAAAAACTGATATAAATGCCTACTGACAAAATAGTTTAAAATTTTTATTGTAAGTATACATAACAAAAAATTACCAGTTTAAACATTTTTAAGTGTACAATCTAGTGACATTAAATACATTCAAAATGTTATGTAGCCATCACCGCAGTCTATTTCCAGAAATGTTTCATCATCCCAAACAAAAACTCTGTATCTAGTAGACAACTTCTTATTGCCAACTTCCTCCTAGCCCCATAACCTCTATTCTACTTTCTGTCACTATCCATTTGCCTAGTCTAGATACTGCATATAAGTAAAATCATACAATATTTTCCCTTTTGTATCTGCCATTTCACTTAGCATAATCTTTTCAAGGTTCATTCATGTTGTAACACGTATCAGAACTTAATTCCTTTTTATGGCATAATAGTATCCTATTGTGACATAGATAGATGATAGATAGATAGATAGATGATAGATAGATAGATGATAGATAGATAGATAGATAGATAGATAGATAGATAGATAGATAGATAGATAGATAGATGATAGATAGATAATCACATCTTATTTATCCTTTCATCTATTGACAATGTTGTTTTCACCTTTTATGTATTCTGATGATTAATGCTTTAACATTGGTGTACAAGTATCTGTTTTAGTCTCTGTTTTCTTTTTTCAGGGATATATCCCTAGGAGTGGAATTTTGCTGGGTTTAATGATTATTCTGTGTTTAAGTTTTTGAGGAAGTTTTTCACAGTGGCTGCATATTTTAAATTTCCACCAGCAGTGCACCATTGTTCAGTTTGTTCACATCCTTACCAATGTTACTTTCTGTTTTGTTTTTGTTTTTTTATGATAGCCATCCTAGTAGATGTGAAGCAGTATCACATTGGTTTTGATTTGCATTTCTCTAGTGAGTAATTATGTTGAGGATCTTTTCTTGCACTTATTGGCCATTTGTATACCTTCTTTAGTGCAGTGTTAACTCAAGTCCATTGCCCATTTTAAATTGTTTTTGTTGTTGAGCTCTTTATATATTTTGGATATTAAACCCTTAGATACCTGACTTGCAAATATTTTCTCTCATTCTGTGGATTGTCTTTTCACTCTCTTGATACTGTCCCTAGATGTACAAACGTTTTTTATTTTAATGCAGTCTTAATTCGTCTATTTTTTTGTTCCCTTTGCTTTTTGGTGCCATATTTAAAAATCATTGCCAAATTCAACATCACGAGTATTCCTCCATATTCTCTTCTAAGAGTTGTATAGGTTTAGCTCTTAGATTTAGGACTTTGATTCATTTTAAGTTAATTCTTATTTATGGCATAGGTAAGGATTCAACTTCGTTCTTTTTCATGTGAATATAATCCAGTTTTCCAAGCACCATTTGTAGAAAAGACTATCTTTTTCCTATTGAATGGTCTTGGCACCCTTGTCAAAAACCAATTGATCGTAGACAGGAAGGTTTGTTTTGGGTCTTTTCATTCTATTCTTTTGGTCTATATGTCTGTCTTTATGCCAGTACCATAATCTTTTGATTACTGAGCTTTGTAGTAAGTTTCCAAAATCAAGAAGTGTCAGCCCTCCAACTTTTTATTATTTTATTTCAGGATTGTTTTGGCTATTTAAGGTCCCTTGGAATTCTATATAAGTTTTAGGATTTGTATTTCTATGTCTGCAGAAAACACCATTGGGACTTTGATAGGGATTGTATTGAATCTGTAGATCACTTCGGGTAATGTTGTCATCTTAATATTTGGTCTTCCAATACCTGAATACAGGATCTTTGCATTTATTCAGGTCTTTAAATTCTTTCAGCAACATTGTGTAGTTTTCAGGGTATAAGTTTGTGCTTCCTTGATTAAAGTTTTTCCTAAGTATTTTATTGTTATTGATGCTATTTAAATTTCTTTTTAGTATGTTCATCATAGATGTATAGAAATACTACTGATTTTTCTGTGTTGATTTTTGTATCCTGCAGCTTTGCTGAATTTATTTAGTTAACAGGTTTTTGTGAAATTTTTAGGGTTTTCTACACATAAGATCATGTCATCTGTGAATAGGGATAGTTTTACTTCTCCCTTTTCAATTATGATGCCTTTTATTTCTTTTTCTTGCCTAATTACTCTGGCTAGAACTTCCTAGAAGTGGTAAAAGTGGGCATTCTTGTCTTGTTTCTGATCTTAGGGAAAAAGTTTTCAGTCTTTCACTATTGAATATGATGTTATATTCATCTGTGGGTTTTTTGTATATGATCTTAATCATATACATAATTGAGGAAGTTACCTTCTATTGAGGAAGTTACCTTCTATTCCTAGTTTATTGAGTGTTTCGATCATGAAAGGGCATTGGATATTGTCTTTTCCGTATCAATTGAGATGTTGATGTGGTTTTTCTTCTTGGTTCATTCTGTTAATGCAGTGCTTTTGCATTGATTATTTTCTCAAGTTGAACCTCTCTTGCTCCCTGGGGATAAATCCCACCTGGTTATAAGTGTAATCCTTTTAGTATGCTGCTGAATTGACTTTGTTAGTATTTTGTTAAGGATTTTTACATCTAAATTCATAAAGGATATTGGTCTCTAGTTTTCTTGTAGTGTTATTGTCTGGCTTTAGTATCAGGATAATGCTAGCCTCATAGAATGAATTAGGAAGTGATCCCTCATCTTCAGTTTTTTGGGGGGAAGGATTCTTGTTAATCTTTAAATATTTGGTAGAATTCACCAGTGAATCCTTTTGGTCCTGGGATTTCTTTTGTTGGAAGTGTTTTGATTACTGATTCAGACTATTTACTTGTTGAAGGTCTTTTCAGATGGTATGTGCCCTTGATTGGAATCGTACCCATGACCCTTCAGTTCATGGGCCAATGCTCTAACCACTGAGCAACACTGGCCAGGGCATTAGTTGATTTTTTAAAATTTTTATTTATTTGAGGAAAGAAGAGGGAGAGAGAGAGAGAAACATCAGTGATGAGAGAGTCATTGTTCGGTTGCCTCCTGCATGCCCCTGACTAGGGATCGAGCCCGCAACCCAGGCATGTGCCCTGACCGGAAATGGAACCCCAATCACCTGGATCCTAGGTCGATCGATGCTCAACTGCTGAGCCATGCCCAGCTGGGCTTGATTTTTTTTTTTTTTTATAGTGTGCCATTTTGATTCCCTTCTTTTTTCCTTTTCTGTAATATTTTTTAGTTAATTTCTTAATAGTTACTTGGGAATTACAATTAATGTCTTAAACTTATAACAGTCTACTTTGAATAATACCAGCTTAGTTTAGTAGTATATACACACTCTGATCCTATGTATCTTTATTCTTCCCCCTTTATATTGTTATTGTCATAGATTACCTTTCTTATATGTACATTTTGTGCCCATTAATACAGATTTATCATTTTTCACCTGTGTTCATTTGCCCTTTAAATCATGTAGGAAAATGGCGAAAAAAGAGAAGTTGCAAACCAAAAGTACAGTAATATTATCCTTCATAACTACATATGTACTTACCTCTACTGTTATTTCTTCTTATGGCTTTGAGTTACTGTCTAGTGTCCTTTCATTTCACCTTGAAGCTCTCCCTTTAGAATTTCATGTAGGGCACGTCTACTAGTAATTAACTTCATCAGCTTTTGTTCATCTGGAAATGTCTTAATTTTTCCTTCATTCTTGATAGTTTTGCTGGATGTAGAATTCTTGGTTAACAGATATTTTTTCTTTTCAGACTTTAAAGACACAATTCCCACTGCTACCTGATCTTCATAGTCTCTGATGAGACATCAGCTGTTAATATTATTGGGTGGGGTCCCTTGTATGTGTCACGATGTTTGTCTCTTGCTGCTTTCAAGATTTTTTTCTTTGATTTTGAGTTTTGACACTTGAATATAGTGTCAAATGTGGATCTCTGAGTTCCTTTTTAGAGGTCGCTGAGATTATTGGATGTTTATATTCTTTTTTTCCATATTTGGGCTGTTTTCAGTCATTAGTTCTTTAAAAAAAATTTTTAGCCCCTTTTTTCTCCTCTTCTGAGACTCCTCTGATGCCTATTGTGGGTTCATTGATGGTGTTGTACAGGTCCCTTAAGTTCTGTTCATTTTTTTTTCATTTTTTGGTTTCTTTCTCGGACTGGAACATTTTAACTTTCATATCTTCAAGTTCACTAACTGGTCTTTCCCTTTCCCTTTCCCTTTCCCTTTCCCTTTCCCTTTCCCTTTCCCTTTCCCTTTCCCTTTCCCTTTCCCTTTCCCTTTCCCTTTCCCTTTCCCTTTCCCTTTCCCTTTCCCTTTCCCTTTCCCTTTCCCTTTCCCTTTCCTACTTAAATCTCCTGTTGAACACCTAGTGAATTTTTTATTTAGTTAGTGTACTTTATTAGCTTCAGAATTTCCGTTTGGTTTCTTTATGTAACTTTTCTCTTTATTGATATTTTTATTTTTAAAATACATTTTAAGTGGTCAGAATGGTATGTTACTTTGTTATGTGAATTCTCTCCTTGAAGGAGAGAGTGTGTTGGAGTTTCCCAAGACCACCCCCATGCTTAATGATTTACTAGAAGGACACAGAAATCAGAGAAAAGCTGTTAAACTCACAATTATGGTGTATTATAGCAAAAAGATACAGATAAAAATCAGCAAAAGATGTTAACAGGGCTTGTAGAGTGGAATCCAAGAAAAATCTTGCGTGTGTTTCCAGTTATCCTTATCTAGTGGAGTTAGTTGCATGGACAGTGCTTCATGCTTCCAGCCACCTTGTATGATAACCTTGTATATGCAAAATGGTGTAACCAGGGAAGCTTACCTGAGTATTGGTGTTCAGGGTTTTTATTGGGGGTTAGTTACGTAGGCATGAAAGTACCCACATGATTGTCTTTAGCTATTCATTTTCAATTTATCTTATCCCTCTTCTACCCTAAGGTCAAACTGATACAGTGTGGCCCAGACCTGAGGCACACAAAAACAGGCATTACCATAATTTACATTGTTGACATAAACTACCTGGTGTGGCCCAAGATCTCAGGTATACAAAGAAACTTAACAGGCAGGATATTCCAAGGGCTCAGAGACTATCTTCCAGAAATTTGTCACAGACTAGTCCTTTCGTTGGAATGTGCAGAGTTTGAGCCCCCAAGCTTGAAGAGTTACCCCTTTCCTGCACAAATTTCCTGATACCTTACAAAGGAACGTGTCTCTAGTATAAATTCTTACAGAAACAAAAGGGTAAATGAAGTTGGCAATAGCTCACTTCACCTTAAATACCTAGTATGTTTTAAACAAATGACATGGATTACTGACTGTCAAGGTAGAGCTTTGTCACAGCTATGAGAAATAAAGAATCTAGCATTTAGGACAGCTCTGCAGTTATAGGCTTCTTAGTTGAAAACAATTTACTACCTGTCCCCTATAAATTCATCTTGCTTGGTGAAATACACATATTATCTCTTCTAAACCTCCATTTCTGCTTATGATGGAGCAACTTGTGTAAGACCAAGGCTTCTGCTGAGAACTAGTTGAAAAGCTAGTGAAAAAATGAATTTGAAGGCATTGTGGAGCTTCTGAGTCAATCAAGACTTGAAGAGTAAAGATTCAGGAGAGAAGGGAAATAGACATACTCTGTGCTGGGTTCCCTCTTGTCATGACCCTAGAGGTACAGACAAATGACTTGAAAGAAGTGTTCAATAAAGTGATTCCAGATAGCGTTGGAAAAGGCATAGAAAAGGCTTGCCAATCTATTTATCCGCTCCATGGTGTCTTTGTTAGAAAAGTCAAAATGAGGCAGAAGCCGAAGTTTGAATTGGGAAAATTCATGGAGCTTTCATGGTGAAGGTAGCAGTTCTGGAAAAGCTCTCGAGGATGAGACAGGTGCTGAAATTGAATGAGTTGATGGGCATGAGCTCCCAGTCCAAGAATCTGTTTAAAAGTCAGACATTTACTGGTGACAAATGAAAAATCCTATTTGTGGGGTTAAAGAAGAGAAGATGAAAGCTGTCAATTATATTTTGACATCCCATTAATTGTGAGATACATCCTGATTTCAGAGATGTCAAAATGTGGGAGGAAAGGTAAATGGTAATTCTAGTTTAAAATCTCAGTTCTATCATTAATTGTTTGTTTCACTTCAGTTGGGGAACTTCTTTGAGCCTGTTTGCTTGTTTGTGAAAAAGGAATACTGTAGTCTACTCTTTAGAGTTAGGAAGACTAAATGAAGAAATATGAAAGTATCTAGTACGGGGTAGGCATTTGATACTAGTTAGTTTGGCTTTCATTTCTTCTTTCTAAAGTTTGGCATTGTTATGATAATAGGAAGAGATTTCTGACAACTGATCAAGGCAACAAAACAAATCTCTAATATATTGGCTAAATGAGAGCTTACAAAAGAAAATTCCTGTTTTACAAAATGTGAAACATCATTCATTATTCTCTCCCCTGCCTCCTTCACCTCCTCCTATCTAAAGATATCATTGACTGGTTCTAATATGATTATAATGGTAGAACCTGCGCATGAAAATAATGTTGATATTTTCACTATATTGGTTTTTAAAAAGTATGTTTTAGGAAAATTTTTTATCCTAAATTTAATTGTGATACTTAAATCGCAACCTTTGGTCTGTAGAATTCCTGCTCTTCTGATAATGCTATATAAATATAACATTAGTTTGAGTGAGTGGATATTTAAAGAAGTGGTTGGACTTTATGATGTTTGGCAGAAGTGGGAATTCCTCATTATATTTCAATCTTGAAAATTCTTAGTGAACTTAGAACGACGTTTTTCTTGAGCTGTAAAGTATTCATGGCTTTAATTTTGTGTTCATTCTGTTATGTTCTTTCAGGACATTTCACGTCACGTTCAATCGATAGGATGAAAAAATTTAAGAGAAGGCTGTCCCTCACACTTCGAGGAAGCCAGACTATAGACGAATCATTGTCTGAATTGGCTGAACAAATGACTATTGAAGAAAATAGCAGCAAGGATAATGGTAAATATTTGGGGGTGGGGAGGGGAGGAAAGATTCCTCACTCTTTTGGTTACTTTATAAATAGAATGCAATTTACTTTCCTAATTAGTTCCCAATAGCTTCCTTTTGTTTATTTTTCCCTCTGGGTCCCTCCAAGTTCTTAGGAAGCAAAACTACACAACTTTGCTTGCTTGCTTGTTTATTGGAATATCCCACTCTTACGCCAAATGTTACTGTACCTGGTCTCTAACCCTGATGAATTCTCCTATCCCATTTATCTTTCCATTTTTATTGGTTCTTAAATAAGAATGCCTTGTATAATATTATCCTAGTTGTTAAGTAACTTTTTAAATTAATGTTTAAATATTTTTGTTCTTATAATCTGTTAATACAGCTTAAAAGTACATAGTAAGTATGTAAATTTTCTGTTTGAGGCTTCATCATAGTTTATAATTATATATGCATGTTGAAAAAGGACAAAGTTCATTATATGAGTCTTAACTGTTTTCTTACTTTATATTTACCACAGAATCTGCCCTAGTATTGAGGGAACTTACAGTAGATAGGCATATAATGCTTCACACATTTGACAGTTATTTTTACAGTGTAAAGTAGTACATAGATGTTGATATAAAATAAAAAGAGCTGGTTAAATTGAGTGGATTAAAATACAAAATACTGCTGAAATTTATAGAGTAAGACTACATATTCAAAACTGAACTATCCCTATGGAAGTCATAGTAACAACCAGAAAGGAGCTTATAAGAATTTCTGCCAGTGTCATGGTGTGCAGATTTTTTGGCAAGCCTTCTATGTCTGTGCCTGAAATTCTTCTGTGAGAGATTTGTGGTAGTGGGTGAAAGCATGGATGCTCCTACCCCTCCAGCTGAATGCAAATGTCTTCGTTGTGAGAGACAACAGGATAATGGAAAACAAACTGTCTGGACTTTAATTTAAAACTCATGGGCTGGAATTTGGGATGCACTAACACTATGTGCTTTTTAGTTGTATGACACTGGGTAAGTAATTTATTCTACACAAGATTCAGTTTATCTCTGTTCCTCAGAAGAGTCATTATTTACTCAAATTTACTCAAGGTTATCTGGCTCTTCGTAGTATGGAGAAGAGACATAGATGAGTTTTTTAGAAAATTTAAAATAATAACTTTCTAATATAATTTACTTTTATTTAGGAGGGAAACATTTTGCGTTTGGATCAAATCTCAAAGATAGTTTTATAATGTCTTAACTTTTATTCCTCTTGCCAGGAACAAAATTCTTCATTCTCTCAGACCCCCTTTGAATTCTTATTATTAATCAAGCTCAGTGTGTTCATTTTTATGATTGAAGAATCTTGCCAGCTATTTGCCAGTGATGTGCAGGATTAAAATAAGCACAGCATATATTTTGATGGATGGTTTCTGGGACATAGTTCCGTTGTGTCCAATATAAATGAGTCTCAGAGATAATTAATATTTTAGATTAATTGCATATTTTGTGGAATATTTTAGTTTCAACTATTGTTAAAACATGCTTTAATTATAGCATGGTGAAATGTCGGAAATATTTTTTTCAAGTAGTACATATTGTTTACTTTATTAAAACTTTTTTTATTATATTAACTTTAACAGGTAGTAAAGAAGGAAAATAGGAGCTCTCTTGAGTTTCCACTTAACCCAGATTACTGGAAATAATACTTGAAGATGCCAAATAGACACTGATTCCTCTTGGGTTGCAGAGGTTGCTGGTAGCATAGGATGTCTCAGAGTTATAATCTGCTGTTGCTTATTACCTATGTGTAACAGCACATAGATACTTACCTTTTCGGTCATCTATCAGTTCCTGATAGTTGGTCCCATCATATTCTTTCTTTATGGAGTTTATCTTAGAGCATAAAAAGCTCCTAAGATAGGTGACACACACAGTCCACTTCTGAACATGGCTCAATGAATACTTTTTAAATGATCTCACGTGTGATGTAACCTGTTTGTGAAGCAAGTGATCTTTGTCTTAACAGCCATACAGTGGCAATGCTAGCTTAGGGAGGAGGAAGAATTAGTTTATAATTTCCCTAAGTAAGCTGACTTTGAACCAACATTTGATCTCCTGTGTCTTACTGAGTCACATTCATGAGCACAGTCCTGTTAACTCTTGCATTGTATAGGCAGGTGGCTCTCATGTATACTCTAGAATACATTGAATGTGGAAATAAATATATATGGAGATAATACTATAAAAATCTTGGAAAAATTATGATGCATGTGATGTATTTGATTATACACATATGCATATATACTCTCATTCATACATATTCTACCCCCAACCAAATAGAATTTGATATATTATCTCTGTCATTTTGATAATTGAGTTATACTGTGAAGGCTTTAACTCAGTTACAAATGTGTAATATAATTATAGTTCACATTAGTGTGCCTGTCTATATAAGCTATTGTGTTTGCACATTGATTGATAGATTGAACCCAGGGAAGAGGAATCTTGAACTTATATTTAGTATGTTAAAAATAAGTTGACAGTTTGCAAACTTGGTTGATTTAAACATACTTGTCCTTAACTCAATACAACTTTTTCTAAATAGTAAATGAAATTTTTGTACAAATTATAAAAAATTTTAAATTGAAGTATAAGAAATATTTTTTTAAGTAAGGAGAAAGAGTTCTGAATACATCAGATTTATATTTTTGGTAACTGAGAAAGTATTGAATATTTAATTTTTGAAAAGCTGTCATTAATTTTTCATTCTTCAAAAAATTACCGTATGACCCAGCAGTTCATTCCTAGGGATATACCTGGAAGAATTGAGACAACTATTCAAACAAAGTCTTGTACACAAATGTTTATATTCTGAGTAGCACTTTTCAACAATAGCTAAAAATGCCTTCAACCCAAATGTCCATTAGCAGATGAATGTAGAAACAAAATGTGTCATGTCCCTAGGATGGAATATTATTGAACCATAAAAAGGAGTGAAGTACGTTGATGAACCTGGAAAAATGAAAGAAGCCAGACCCCAAAAGTCACATATTCTGTGATTCCATTAATATAAAGACAAAACACAGATTAGTAATTGCGAAGGACTCAGGAGAGAAGGGAATGGACAGTGACTGCTTAATGGGTACAAGGTCTTCTTTGATAGTGATGAAAATACAGGGTTGGGCAAAAGTAAGTTTACAGTTGTTTGTATGGAAATACAGTAATTAATAAGCAATAATACCAGGATAAACTGTGTTTTACATACAACTGTAAACCTACTTTTGCCCCACCCTGTAGTTTGGAACTAGATAGAAGTGACGTGATGGTTGCACAACATTGAAAATGTACCAAATGCCATTTAGTTGTGCACTTTAAAATAGTTAATGTTATGTGAATTTCATGTCATAAAAAAACTTAGTTTATCTGAGAAATGCCTTTTCCTCATAGATTCTCAATTTACTTGATAAAAGTCTTAATATAATGTTAGACATATCACAGGAAGTTATGATATTTCAGGGTCTTTTAGTAGTTAACCTTGAACTTTTTTCTGTAATGAGAAGATATATTAAAATTATTGAATTTGATGAGGAGGATAGGTGACAATTTAAAATATAGGGGAGAGAATAGATCACAGTTATACCTATAGAAAGGCAAAAATAATGTTTTATAATACATACACAATTTGGGGCCTCCAGGTGCAGCTACAGCAAAAGTTACTTCTTTTGGCTCAACTGAAATTCTTCACCTAAGAAAATGAACTGCATCCTTCTCTTCCCAGGAAGAATAATAAAACAGAGCAGAATATTATTTCTCATGATTATGGATTAGGATTTGAAGTAACCCCAAAACGCAAAGATTGGAATGGTCTAGTTTTCCAGATGTTAACTTTTCTTGTTCTTAGTCATTAGTCTCTTCACTGGGTCAGTTTACCATGTTGTTTGGCGTCAACAAGCCTAGTTTTAGTGATATGGTGAGGCTTTTATCTTACTCCCAGGTTTCTTTCTTTCTCCTATTGATCTAATATGTGCTAGTGGTCACAATTAATGTTTGACAAAAGTGATGACAGAGGGCTGTAAGTGGTGCTAATTCCTACCAACAGCACAAAGTCCATGAGAGGATGAGGTTGAAAGCACAGACCTCATTGTATGTACAGTCTGGAATAGGATCAGGGTAATAAAAGTGTTTAAAAGGAGAGACTTGGCAACCGGAATGGAGTGCGCTAAGAAAGTGCATGTTCCTGATCATAATAGTTCACTTGATCGGAAGAGCCAAATAAGATGCCAAGTAAATTTCTCAATGGAATCATAATGATTGCCGTGTTACTATGTTAAAAATCATTGGAAATCCTTAGTTGGAATTAATTGCTTTATAGAGTAAGATTTATTGTGTATTTTCATATAGATTCCATTACTTTTTAAAAAATATTATAGTAAAATAATATATAATTTACTATTTCAGTAGTGAAGTATACAGTTTTAATGGCATTAACTACCTTTACATTATTGTCCAACCATCACCACTGTCCATCTCCAGAACCTTTTCATTGTATCAAACTGAAACTCTGTACCTATTGAACAGTAACCCCTCATTATCCCCTCCCCTCAGCCCCTGCTAACCGCTGTTCTGCATCTTCCTGTCTATGCATTTGCCTATTCAAGGTACATCATATAAGTGGAATCATACAGTGTTTGTTCTTTTGTGTCTGATTTATTTCATTTCACACAGTGTCTTAAAGGTTTCCATTACTTCTAAAAATACATAGTGTTATCTTATTGAACTGTTCAGTTAAGTGCTGTCATAATCTTGAAACATTAGAATATTTTATGATTCTCTCATGGCTCCCATTCTCTTCTCTGTACACTGTCCTTCAGTGACCTCATCCAGTCCTATGCTTTTAGCCACTGTGTGTATGCTGACTGCTCCTGAATCTGTATCTCTAGTCTGGATTTTTATCTGGATCACTAGATTCATGTTCAGATGCCTGCTTGGCTTCTGCATAGAGATATCTAATAGGAATGTCATATGTAATATAACCAAACCAGAATTCTTGATTTCCTTCCTCCCAAATCTGCTTCTACTTCAACTTCCCTCACTGTACCGTGAAAATAACTTAAAGCTAAAAATTCAGGAATTTTCCTTTATTCCTTTCTCTCCTTTAACTTTCTGTTCTCTCCTCCCCTCCTCTGCCATGGTAGCTTGCTATATATTTACTATATAAATAACCCCTAAAAACTCACTATTAATGATAGCCATTTATATACTTGCTACATATTCTAATTACTGTTCTTTCACCTATCATATTTCATATTTTTAACAGTTGCTCTGCTGGAGATTTAAAAAATATTCTTTGGATAGATGTTTTTAATACAGATCTGCACTAAAAGCTGAGTGGGAGAGTGTATGTGAAAGTAATTTTGCAGTATGTCTGCTGGCCTTTTGGTTCCACCTTTGTAATATATCCTAAGTCTGCTTGCTTCTCTGTTCTAGTCCAGGCCACCACTATTTATTGCTTAGGGTACTGTAATAGCCTCCTTCTGTTTCCCTTTTGTTGATTCCCTGTCATCTTTTCTCCAGCAGTAACCAGAGTGAAGTTTTAAGTTTTTAATTTTAATAATTATAGATTCAAAGGAAGTTGCAAAGATAGTACAGAGAGGACACTTACACCCTTCTCTCAGTTCTCCCCTTTGGTTACATCTCCCATAACTATAGAACATTATCAACCCAGGAAATTAGCATGGGAATAAAGTGCGAGTATAGTCTGTCCCATTTTATCACATGGATGGTTTCGTGTAACTACCACTGTAATCAGGATAAAGAGCTATTCCATTGCCAGAGATCCCTCTCATGCTACCCCTTTATATTCACTCCTACCTCCTTATCTCCCACTATCCCTGACTCCTCAGAGTGATGTTTTTAAAACATGAATTAGATCATATTACTGCCTGCTTCAAAGTTACTGTAACTGCTTCCTATCCCAGAATAAAATTCAAACTTTTATGGTGACATACAAACCTGCTTATTGCTCTGACCTTACTTAATAACACCATTCCCCCCACAATCATATACTACAGCTACACTTGCCTTCTTTCTGTGCCTCTAATGCAGTGGTTCTCAAAGTGTGGTTCCTGGGCCAGCAACATCAGCATTATCTGGGATTTGTTAGAGATGTAAATATTTGGTCCATGTCAGACCTGCTGAATCAGAAAGTCTAGGGCTTGAGGCCCAGCTATCTTGTATCTTAGCAAGTCTTTGAAGGTGATTCTGAACATGCTAAAGTTTGAGGATCACTGCTTGAACAAGTCAAACTGCTGTGTGTCAGTTTTTGCTGTAGTTTTTTTCTCTGTCTGGAATATCTTAATAACCCACCATTTACCCATCTTCCTATGCCTGGCTCTTTTTTGCATTTATATCTCTGTTAAAAAAAATACCTCTGCAGAGAGAACTTTCCTCTATAGTCAGTGTAAAGTAGCTACTCATTTATTTTCTATCACATCTCCTTATTTTAATCTTTTGCATATTGCCTATCAGTATCTGATATTTTTCTTATTCATTAGTTTATTTGTCTTTACTTCTGTTAGATTTTATAGTTTCAAAGAGTAGCATCTTGTTTGTTTTGTTCACTTCTTGATGCCCAGGGCTCGTGATATTGCTTGTCATGATAGGCAAACAATAAATATCCCCTGAATAATTGAATGTATTTATGATTTCCTTTTTTTTTGTTTTTTAGCTATATTCTCTAGGATTATAAAGCATATTCCCCAGGACAGCTTTACAGAGTATCTGAAACAAATGTTGTCTGTAGGCAGAATATTTTTATATTTTATTACTCTAGATCTGAAATCCTATTACCTAGAAAGAGAAAAATTTTCTTATGTGTTCTAGCCTGTATCCCACAGTTTTTGTAACTTATTTATGCATTTATATCAGATACCTTTCCCCATTCATTATTAAATCATTGATTCTTTTACTCGGCTTATGTAAAGATCCCCAAATTCTTGATCAGCCAGCTACTGCCAAGGAATGAACAGTCTGTGGAATACTTTAGACAGATTTTCTCTGTAATTTAGTTGGGTACTTTCTCTTCCTCCAGTCTGGTGATGTACCCAGATTAGATGACTTAGGCCTTGTGTGAGTCTGGAGGACCCTTCTGTCCCATGCTCCCTCTCCCCTTTTTCAGGCAGCCATTATCAGTAGAGGCGCAGGCCAAGTGGCCTTATTGGCTCATTTTCCCTAAGCCTATACCTTGGTTTGTTCTGTGGATTGGAGCCACCCCCTCCTGCCAACTTGTTCTTGGTATCTGATATCCTTTACAGGTAGGGGAATTCCTTCATCAGGTGATATCCTTATTGCTGATTATCAGCTACAAAAGAAGAGCTGGCTTCATTTTAGAAGAGAAGATATTCAGAGAAGCCCATTTCCTTTTTAAATTCCTTGACTGTATTATGTATTAGTAAAAACATAATTCTCATGTGGAAGACTAATGGTGTATCACAAAAGACTTCATCATGTCCTTAACTTATATCAGAGCTCGTTTTTTGGAGGTGAGAAGGAGTCATGAGAGTCCCTGTAAAAATTATAAATCAGGATTCCCCCTATTTATAATTAAATATCTTTTAAGTGTTTTAAAAAGATTTCTACTTGATTATAGGTCTGTGATTTTTTAAAAAAAAATTTAAAAATAAGCAAATAGATAAAAAAATCTATAGGTTATAATTAGTTTTATGATTGCTAACCATTTTGATTATATAAGAAATAGATCATTACTAAACCAATTTTGAATAAGAAAGTATTTTCTTTAAGTATTTTTCATAGAAATTATTTTAATTCTAGTACTTTGTATAAGTAGCCAAAGAAATTAGGTTAAATGTAGTGATCTCTATTATAATGTTTGTTTTATTTTCTGTTTTTCTTTCTCAATCTTTTTCATGTGATCTTGGATCTCGGGCTGTTAATGGAATGATTTTGGATACTGTGAACCGCAGAGCCCATTGTGAAGAATGGCAGACCTCCAACCTCTCACAGTATGCACTCCTTCCTCCACCAGTACACAGGATCCTTCAAGAAGCCCCCATTGCGGAGACCACATAGTGTTATTGGAGGAAGCCTTGGCTCCTTCATGGCAATGCCCAGAAATGGAAGCCGATTAGGTAATTTAATTATTTGTCTTTTTTTTTTTAACTTTCTGACTGTAGGTTGTGTACATAGCTAGTAGGTTTTAGGTATATGGAAGTCAGCCAGCCTTTATTATCTGATTTGTCTTGTATTATCTGTTTTGTCTTATAAGATGAAAATCAAGTTGAGAATAAGAGAGAGAGCAGAAAGATGGAAGGTTCTAGAGAGGTAGTAGTACTGACACTACAGAGAAATAACGTTTGAAAACTTGTCCACTGTGAAGAAAATAAAACCCTTGAGAGGTGTGTGCAGGATTTCAGGCTGTGGCCACTTGAGATGATGGTTAATTTAGGATCATACCTGGTAACTCCAGATTATCACCATATGATAGCCCAGTACAATAATTAGCATATATGATTAGCACCTGATTTGTTATTCTTATGTCCCTGTCATTTTAAATATCCAGGAAAAATGTATACCTGCAAGGTTCTGTTTATTTCTCTGGTGTTTTTTTGATGGTGCCTTATTTATCATGTTTTGATTTTAAAATAATTCTAAGTAATTTTTTTGTAGTCTTATGTCAATTATATTTACTGAAGTTTCTGAGGGCTCTAGTCTGCTGCTTGCTCTTGCTGTGGTAGATTATTTCCTCAGGTGTTTTGTTAATTTTGGAAGTATGAGCTTATCTGCAGTGGGGTGTTATCTGTGGGAATTGTGTGTGGCCTTTATTCCTATAAGTATAACCTTACAGAATGGTGTGTTGGAATTGACTCGCACTAGTTCATGACAGATGATTGTTAAATTTTCAGGAAATTTGCAAGCTGATTGTTAAACACAGCCGTTATTAAAATTTAAATTATACAAATATACAATTAGGTAAGCTAAATTGAAAACAAAGGTAATGAATACTTAAGAGTAGTTATTTCCTAATTATTTTATTATACTTTACTATTACCAATGCTTTGGGGATTATTTCTATTGTAACTGTATAGTCAAACTATGTAATGTGCCTATATCTTCCCAAATACATGTTAAATGATATCATGTTGGTAGCTTGAAGTTGGCATGGAGGGAGTATTTACCCCACAGAAATTGGAAAACATTTTAGATCAGGACTTGATTTATTGCTTTGTTAATTGTCTAGACCAGGAGTTGGCAAACATTTTTTGTCAAGGGCCAGATAGTAAATTTTTCAGGTAGTTAAGATACGGTCTCTTTTGAATATTCTTCCTTTTAAAATAACACTATAAAGATGCAAAAACAGTTTTTAGTTCAGGGTTCATACCAAAACAGTCATGTTTGCTGACCCTTGGTCTAAACTTAAGAGAGTGATGTCGAGCTCTGGACTGGTAGCTCAGTTGGTTAGTGTCGTCTTGATACATCAAGGTTGCAGGTTTGAACCCCGGTCAGAGCATGTACAAGAATCAACCAGTGGGTGCATAGAGGGTGGAACAACAGATTGATGCTCTTCTCCCTCTCCCCGCTCCCTCTCCCCCCCTCTTCCCCCTCCCTTCTCCCCGTCCGTCCCCCTCCCTTTCTCCCTCTTTCCTTCCCCCCCTCCCCCCACCTCTCTCTAAGGCAGATTAAATTTTAAAATATGCCTTCCGTCTGTAGCTGTTACATTTTGAATTGCACAAAGTTTGAGTGATTTGAGAGGTAAATATTCTTTTAGTACTTCAAAACTATTACCTGATTCAGCAAAGAAATTGCTCACACCAGTTGCAAATGAGCTGAATTTTGACATAAGCCAACATTGTTTCACTTTTTCTTACTAGCGGAAATGAAAATACCAACCAATATTCATGTTGGAACTGCAGTTGTAGTCTGAAATTAATATGCTGCTTTGTATTCCTTGTGCTTTAAGTCTGCCCTTTACTGAAGATGTAGCACTTCACAAGTCTTGTGCCTTTCTGTAGGAAGCTCTCACTTGCAGCTCAGACACCTAGGCTTTATCTTTTATCCCAGTGTGGCAGCTAAACCCAAGCACCTTCTTACCAAGATCAGCCACCTGTCTTAAGAAAGTGACAGTCAGTTTGTACATTAGCAGCTTTGGGTTTTCAGTTCTCTGTCTTTGTTCCTGGGTATTATGTATACATTCTTGCAAACTCAACTATACATTTTAAAGTACTATATCTTATTCAAAATTTTCTTGAAGATTTCTACCAAGTTAATTTTTTGTTCAGATCTCTGTATAAAGTTTCTCCAGAAATTTCTGTGCTTGAAATGTATTCTTGAATTACATTTGACCTATCAAAAAACCCCACAAACCATTGCCATTTGCAACTGTTTTTTAGTGTGAATAAATTTTCTCAATAATGTAAGGCAATATATGGAAGTGTATGAATTCTGAGACTGATTTGATGAGATCTTTGAGTTTAATTTTTGTTAAACAGTTTTCATATTTTTATGAGCAAATATTTTTCATGAAACTTGAAATTTTTCATTATAAAATACTATTTTTTGTTTTGCATATTATTTTGTTTGGGAAAAAAGTCCCAGTTACCTAGTCTATTTCTTGATTTTTAGTTAATATTTAATTCATTGTAATATTTATTGAGCACCTGTGAAGTACCAGGCACTTTTTAAGTTTTCTGGGAATACGAAAGTGAATAAGCCACACCCTGTCCCCAAGGATCTCAGACATAACTTGGTGCAAAATCACGTGAACCACATAGTGCTGTTCAGTGCAGTAGGTACAGTGTGGGCACAGTACTCCTCTGGGTCTGAGAGTAGGAACAAACCACTGAGTGATGACACATGCACCTGGTTTTGAAGTGTAAGTATGAATTTACCAGATTAATAATATAGGGGAAAGACAACTCTTACAGATAAGGAAAAAAAGTGTGTTAAAACACTGCAACATGAAACAATAATGATGCTTTTGGTTAATGAATAATTGTATAGAGAGTGCTAGTGACAAGAGATGTGTTTGAGATCTAGCATTTGTTTCTGGTGCGCTACTCTTACTAGATGAATTAGAGGATGATTGACAAATGTACATATATGAGCAGGTGTGTAAGTATACAAGCGTGTTTTGTACAGGTTTCTTTTGTTTAGTTCTTGTGTAAAGTAGATAATCTGAATAATTTTTGAATTGTTTTTGTTTTATTTTTAATATTGGAAGGAAGGGTAACTGCACTAGCAGTTTTTAAAGAATATTCAAAGAACTAGCTCATTTGACTGTGGAACCCATGGAACATTGTTTTAATGAAAAGAATACTAAACTAAATAAAAGGCAAAAGACCAGGTTTGTTTTTCACTCTGCTTCTAAGCTGTATGACCTTTGAAAGTCATTTAACCTTTCAAGGTCTCAGTTCCCAGATTTGAAAAGTGAGAGAACTGACTTCAATAATTCTCATTGTTATTTCCAGTCTATAATTTTATTATTCAACCTTGGTAAAATGTTGAATGTTAGTTTTTTTCATAATCTGAGAGTATAAAAAGACTGCTTACTAGTGTTTTAAGGCATTTATGTTTCAGTCTATTAACTGTACACCATCGTACCCAGAGTGTATAAGACCTTTTATACTATGATTTTTTATGTGTTGGCTATCTACATCTTACTGTAGTGGTAATAAATTATGTAACATAGGGTATAATACATCTCTTATAAAATGTTTCATGTTCTAATACAGATATTGTTCATGAAAATCTAAAAATGGGATCAGATGGTGAGAGTGACCAAGCTTCTGGGACATCATCTGATGAAGTCCAGTCACCTACAGGTGTTTGTCTTAGAAATCGTATACATAGACGGATCTCAATGGAGGTAACCATTAATAACTATAAATATGCCTCTGTGTGTGTGTGGTGTGTTTGTGTGTGTGTAAACACACATGTATATATCAGACAAACTAAATGCCTATTGGAAAATTTTCTTGAAGGCAAATGAAACTTGTAATAAAATTGTTTCTTTGTGTTAGTGAAGAGTAGTTTTGTGACTTTCTCTTTTCTAATGATCTACTATCCCAAAGTAAGTATGCATTAATTATAGTTAATACTTTTCAAAACACTTTGTAGGTTCTTTGTGAGGGAAATGTAAATTTTCAGAACTTCCGGAAGTCAGAATGATACATTAGTATTCTTTTTAGAAAATACGATTTTAATTAAATTGTGAGATTCATCTGTATGCCTTATATTTTATTTATAAATATTTCAAATTTTGAAAGGTGTATATAAAATAAGCACCAATTCTCTTGCCTTATATTATAAATATGAGTATCATTTCCTCTATGGTTCAATATACCTACTAATCTCTGTAGCACATATAAGTTATTTCTCCATGTAAAAGAATGAAGAGCTCATTTCCTTTTTTCAGTGTTATGTATAACCTTGAGGACAAAAGTGGATTATGAATGTTATCATTTTAGTATATACTGTAGATTAAAATAGTTTTCTCTAAAAAAAATTGGTTGTGTTTTAAAATGAGTATTAACTTTTTTAAGTGCTGTTAAGATGATGATGATTAGGGCATCAGTACTCTTGGTTGCATTTTCATTGATAAACGATTGCTTCTGAATCAGTTAAGGAAAACAGTATCAGTTTCCTAAGTGATGAATTAACATTTTCATCTCATAAGATCAACTTGATATCTCTTCATATTACTGTATAACGTATCATAATAATAAAAATAATATTCCTGATTTTCTTGACCATATAGATACATGATTTTCTTTGTTATATATTTTGAGGTTTTATTTACTATTAGGATCTGTACCTGGACTTTCTCATTCTTCCAGTGAGCTATATTTATTTTTCCTAAAGGTGACACTCTTGATTATATTCTTTTTACTGTGTATTTTAATATCTGGAAAGACTTCTTTCTCAGTACCCCCCTACCCCCCACACACATTCTCTGATTTATTTTAGAATGTTTTTGCATATTTCTGTTTATTCTTCTAGATAAATTTTAAGTACTTTTTTCCAAGAATGATCTTATTGTGATTTGTTTGGGGTTATGTAAAGTATGAAACTAATATGAGAGAGCCATCATTTAGTTTTATCATTTGGGAACATGGTATATTTCTATACTAAAGTCATATATCTTTCAAATATTTATACAGGTCCTGTACATCTCAATTTTGCTTCATGGCTTTGGTACTATTATGAATAATAAGGATTTATTTTTGTAGGATTTATGTTTCTTGGTGTGATGATATAAGCAAGATTCCCTTTCACATCTCTTCCAATTCACATTCTATTATTAAATGAAATAGAAATGCCTTTTGCTTACTTCTGTCCATTGATAGAGCAATAATAAAATATTTCAGTTGTCTCACTGTGTTGTATACAAAATCATACAGTATCTACTTGGTTATTTCATTTAAGCCAGTCACATCTTCTCATACTCTTTGCCTATTTCTACTATATAATAATGTCAGGGTAAAATCATTTTGAAAGGAGTTCAGAAATAGTGGGTTGCAGAGTATTTCTGTAAAACTGTATTGTATACTTTTGCTTAGAGTAAATATGTTTGCATTTAGTATATTTTATGTAATCAGCATAAATAACTTTGCAACTGCAATAAAACTTTACAGTTACATATCATTAAGAAATAATATAGCCATGAATTCAAAAGTCAAATGCCCTTATCTTTTCTATTTGTAGTTACCTACAAAAATATTTTTGTTTTGTTTTGTTTTTTAAGGATTTAAATAAGCGGTTATCACTGCCTGCAGATATCAGAATACCTGATGGATATCTTGAAAAGTTTCAGATAAACAGTCCACCATTTGATCAACCAATGAGCCGAAGATCTCGTAGAGCTTCCTTAGTAAGTTTTTAGTCTCCTATACCTACAGCATCAGATGTGCTTTGTTTAATTTTTCTGGATGTAAACATTTTATATTCTTATATTTAGTTTTTTAATAGCTAAATTTTATTACATTTCTTTCTGGATTTTATTTTTTCCCATTTTTAAGTGTTTACAGTTGCATATTAGAATAGGGTTTAAGCTGTGTTCTATTTTATTTTTGTTAAATTTTATTGATATATGCTAGATGTACAGAATATGTACTAGATAAATATACATATTAATATATACTAGATATACAGAAAAGTACATAAACCATAATTGTATAGCTCAGTGAATTTTTGCTGAGTTAACATACCTATATGACCAAGTACCCAGATCAATAGAAGAAAATTTCAGAAATCCAGAAACCCCCTCTGCCACCTCTCTGTTTACTTTTGACTCCTACTTCCTCAGCTGTAGACATTATCCTTTCTTTTAATGCCAAAGATTAATTTTACCCATATGTTTTCTACTATTTTGATTATGTTTATAGTATATTTTAATATCTAGATAGACTTTTTAAAATCCTCATTTACATGCATGTTCTTATTTTAAAAATGCTTTTGATATTCCTTTTCTGATTATTATTTAGACTTTTGAACTTTAATTATAAATATATAAATTATTAAACCACATATTATACAATATGTATCTTTTTGTGTTTGGCTTCTTGGGCTCAGTGTTATGCTTGTGTTTTATCTAGGTTGTTGTATATAGTTATAGTTCATTTGTTCTTATTGTCACATTTTATTCCATTGTATGAATATTATACTCTCTTCAGTCTCCTGTTGCTTTAGTTTTTAGCTGTTACCAAACAGAGCTTCTATCACCACACCTGTATGTGTTTTGATTAATGTATGTAAGCATTTCTTTTGGGTGCATACCTAGGAGTGGTATTGTTGGATAAGATTATGTGCATATGTTCAGCTTTCCTAGACACTGCCAAAAGAATTTCCAAAGTGGTTGTACCAATTACCAATTTATACTTTCATCACCAGTACATGATAATTCTAGTTTCTCTCCTTGCCTGTTTTTGATAATTGTCCCTTTTTAAAAATTTTTATGCTTTTCTGATGAGTGTTATCTTGTAGTTTTATTTTGCATTTTCCCATAAACTAAACTGAACACTTTTTAAAAAATTCTTTATATTAGATTCTCTGTTTTTCAGTTACAGTTGACATTCAATATTATTTTTTATTAGTTTCAGGTGTATAGCTCGTTGAACACTTTTTAATGTTTATTGGATACTTTTGTGAATTAACTGCTCAGGTCTGTTGTCTCTTTTCTGTTGGGTTTTTTGCCTTTTTCTTATTGATTTATGGGCATTTTTTTATACATTCTGTGTAAAGGACCTTTTCCAGTTATATGTCTTGCAAATATCTTCTAGCATGTAGCAATTGACCCAGCACTGTTTATTGAAAGGGCAGTTTTCACTATTGCAGTGTCATCTTTGATATAAATTCAGGTGATTGTATATGTGAGGATTTCTTTTTGATGGCTGTAGTCCTTTAGAAGAAGTACATATAAAGTGCTATGAAACAACAAAAGAGATAGCAAATAAAATGTCCTTGCACATCACAGACTTACAGAGGAGACAGTGCTCCAACTGGCTCTAGAAGGATGGGTAGGAATTTGTCAGGTTGACAATGGGTAGAAGAGTGTTCTAAGCAGAGGAAACTTCGTGTATTAAAACCAAAAGGTAGAGCCTAACCGGAGTGGCTCGCTTGACTGAGCATTGTCCTGTGGACTGAAAGGTTGCTGGTTGGTTCCCAGTCAGGGCACATACCTGGGTTGCAGGTTTGATCCCCTGTTGGAGACTGTAAAGGAAGGCAATCCAGCGATGTCTCTGTCTGTCTGTCTTTCCCCCCTTTCTCTCCCCTCCCCTTCCTTCCGTTCCTCTCTATAAGTATGTCCTCAGGTGAGGATTAAAAAACAAAACAAAACAAAACACACAGAGGTATAAATGTAGGTATTATTACAATTGATATGAAGGGTAAATGTGGATTAATATTAAAGAGGAGGGCGTGAACGGATAGGATGGATCCAGACTGTAAGGCCAAGGCTAACAGACTTCGTCCCATGTAATGGAAGGACCTCAAAGGTATCTATTTAAATAAGGACTGACATCACATTTTTGTTTCAAACAATAGCTTTAAACGAAAGGGTAAATGATGAAGTAGGAGGAGAGAAAGACTAGAGATAAGGAGATAAATTAGGAATTTATTCAAAATTAAGGGTGATGTGCAAGTCATGTGGGAATGGAAAATCCGAGCAGGGTCTAGAGACCATGAGGGGTAAAATGAGCAGGGCGTGGCACCCAGTTGGACTTTGTGTCTGAGGAAGGAGCGGTGGAAGAGGCTTCCTGGGGGCTAGCAGTTGTTATATCTCCTTTTTATATATTATATCCTGGCATATTTTTATTCACCAAAACTTCTGTTTTTGATTATATCTTCTAAAGAATAAAATTATTTTATGCTGTGTATAATATGAGCACATTGTTATTTGACATTCACCAATGTACAGTAAGGTAAAAGTGTAATGCTCACTTGATTCTTGGTACAGGTTTATCATCATCATAGTTCTGCATCACTGCTGAAGATATTTTTCTTCAAATAACTCTGTCATTTGATTATTGGTTAAAAGTGTTGTTTGGCTATCAATTTTTATTAAAGATTGGTACTTAGGATAAATTTTGAAGTTATTAAATGTTCAGATTGGTACTAAAAGTGTGATTCAATCACCATGTAATTATTTAAGCTATCATTTTAAGAGCTTTATCAGATCTACATGAAATTAAGGAAAACAGTGCCCTCTAATGAATGTTAAAAGTGACTGGAGTTTTTATTGTGATTGGGTGTTCCTGCCCACCTCTCTCAGTTTTTTATCTGAAATGGCTTATAGATTTCAGATTAATCATGCCAGCTGTGTTTTAGTTTCTATTAATGCATCCCTTTCATTATTCATCTGACTTACTAAAGCATGATTTCTTTTGAAATATATTAGAAAATTTTTGTTCAGTAACCTAGGCTTATGTATGAAGAAGCGGGTTAGGGAAAAATGGAAAGGAGATAGGAAAAGAAAAGTATTCTTCACACGTGTTAGCGCTTATGTTTCTATGGATAGTATACACTTTATCTAAAAAATAAGATTTTTTTTTTTAAGGTAAAATATAAAATTTTAGTTTTGTCTTTCTAAAAGTATCAAACTGTATTTTCATATTTTCAGTAAGCAATGTATAATAAGTAAAGTAGTCAAAATAACAAATCCTTTGCTTGGGTAGGAATTAAGAAACAAGTCACAGAATTCATTTCTGGAGAAAGACATACAATAAGGCTTATTGGTTTTTTTATAAATTTGTTATTGTCAACCTCAAGTGGACCCTCAGTATTGTGTGGCTACCCTGCTATCTTTTTCTGGTTAACTCTTCCTCTCTTGCTCCAAGCAGATAATCTCTTCTACATCATAATGAAGAAAGAAGCCATTAACCAAAAACCCCCTTATATCTTAAGTAACAAATGTACCAATCTACCTATACTTGTACTCATTCTATTCTTTCCTTGTTTTAATATTGAGGGATTGAAATTCCTGTCCATCTCTTCAAAATGCTTAGAGTATTTGTTATCCCTATACACTCATGTATATTCAGTCTTCCTCTTAACTGAATCCTTCCCATTGACTTTTTATTTAAATAAATTTTAATTTTATAATAGTTTTAGATTTACAGAAAAATTTAAAAGACTATAGTGACCTTGGCCAGGTAGCTCAGTTGATTGGAGCGTCATCCCATACACCAAAAAGTTCTGGGTTCCATTCTCGGTCAGAGGACATACCTAAGTTGGTTTGATCCCCGGTTGGGGCATGTACGGGAGGCAACCGGTCAATATTTCTACCCCGTTCCTTCCTTTCTCTCTAAAATCAATTAAAAAAACATATCCGGTGAGGATTGAAAAAAAAAAGGTACTACTATAGTGTTCTCATATGCTACATACCCAGTTATCTCTATTGTTAACATTTTACATTACTTTAGTACATTTGTCACAAATAAGGAACCAACATTGGCACATTACTATTAACTAAACTGCACACTTTATTCACATTTCCCAAGTTTTTCACTAAGGTTCTTTTTTTGTCCCAGGATCCCATCTAGGACATCTCATTACATTTAGTCATCACATCTCAGGTTAAAGCACCTCATTACATTTTAATCATCATGTCTCATGTCAAAGACACTGGTTATTGGGTTGGTGAAGTGCTAGTTAATACTCATTTATGTTTGATAATAAATGGAATATTAGACTAGTGGGAAAGCCCACATGCAAGATTCATTAAAAACAAGATTCATTAGAGCACTGTTGAATTACAATGATGACATACCCAGTGGACGTTTTGTGAGACTATTAAGCACAACGTCAACAGACCAAAAATCTTTATATGAAAATTTGTCATTATATTGAAATTATAGGTTGTACACATTTTAAGAATCTGCTTCTTACTAAACAATGAGTTTTGGAGTCCTCATTCATGGCCTTACTGATATAGATGGTATGTAGTCCTTTCTGTTTCTAAGAGTAGGTGAGAAAATTATCAAGTCCTGATGCCTTTCAGAAATAGTGAATATATTATGGGGTGTGAAAATGAGGTTCAAAGTCTGCCCACAACTTAATTTACCTTTGCCGTATTATTTACAGGGTTAAGATAGTCATGATGATGGTAACAGCAGTTTTTCTAAGACACAATGACCCAGTAGCATAGAGGTTCTCAGTCTCTTCAGCACCCCACAGATCTAAGAACACATTTCTGTCAGTAACAGTAACTAGGTAATTCTCACAGGAGGGAAATGGGGTGTTTGAGAAAATCTCCCTTTGTCTGAGTGTTTCTAATATACACATTCACTTTTAGAATGGCAGCTACAGAACTTTTGCACATACTTCGTTTGTTTTGAAGCTCAATTAGAACCCCATTGCCAGCATATTAATACATCATTACAACTGTGACACAGAGATTATGTTGCCAGAGCCAAGGTAATCAAGAAGTCTCCCATAATGCTCAATACCACTTAAAGGTTACACTGAACTATAGGGAGGCTGTTATAAATTATAATTTATTGAATTTTTTGTTTTGTTTTCATATGCTTATCCTGGTAAGAGCCATCTGAACAGGAATTTGCTTGTAGCTGCCAAAAAGCCAAGTATTTTCCTAGAAAAATGAAGTATCAGAAAAAATTATATTTCTTTAGAAAGCAGTATTAAGGGAGGTTTATATTATGTTCAAATACAAAGCTTCTTGTTCCATTCCTTTAGCTATTTCTTTATTTATGAAACTTTTAAAATATTCTAAAATAATCTAAGACAGAACTCATAAAAACAGGAATCATATTTGTCATCTTCACTGTATCCTCAGTTACCTAGCACTGTGCTTGGTAAATGTTGAATAAATGAGCTTTGTCCTCTGTCCTCTGAATAATTTCTGTAGGAGAGCATGTCAACAAGCTAGTCATTATATCTTTTGTTAATCTTGTCATGTTCCGCAGATAAATATGCAAGCAGAATTTTCTAAAAATTCCATTTAAAGATTCAGTAAGTGACATAACTATTAAATCTTGAGGGTTTGAAATTGTTAAAATGGGTGGTGAAGTAGGTATGCTTTACTCTCTGAATTAGGTTCTGACAGACAGTTTATTGGTAAACTGTCTTTTGTCTGAATTCTCTGGCTGCCTGCATGGGAGGAATTTAGTTATGCTGTTTATTTTATAGCTCAATTATTAAAATTTAAATTTAACTTTATAATGATAGTACAGTATTTACTTCCTTTTTTAAAAGCAGACTTTCAGCATATTTTAATGATAGCACTAAATTTCATCCTTTGAAGAGTTACTCTTTGCTGTGTTGATTTTTGATCCACCCCTTATAGTTTATTCCGTATGTACTTCATATAACAGTAATCTCTATAATATTTTATCTTTACATTCTTGAATTTGTTATCTACTTCACACGCCCGTAAAACCAAACCCCAGCATTGTTGTCGTAGCCACCCCTGGACCCAAGTGTATTTGATGTTTTAAGGGTGTGCTGCTGTTTATTCATTTCAGAGAAAAGGGTGAAGAAGAGAGCAGTAGTCCAACTCCTGATAAGCACAAGTTCCTAGCTTGCAGTCACATTTTTCTGTGTTCTTCTCCTTGTTATAGTTGATGATATTTTAATTTTTTTTTCAGGTATATTTATTGCTTTGTTTATACTAGTTTCCATTTGTTCTCAATGTAGTTTTTTCCTTCATAAAATATATGACAAGAGTTAAAATTCGTATTTGTGAATTTAAGAACCTGAATTCCAGAGATAGATACAGGAAAATAAACATGTTCTATCAGTTTGTGTGACCTTGGCAATAAGCCTCTCTTTTATTTTTAAGGTATTTAAGATCATATGTAAATAGGGTGTAAAAATCCTATGTAAACTAAAAGAGTGTTCAAAATCAGGCTTTTATGTACCAGATTTTGTTTTCCACATTTTCCATGTTAAAGTTAAAAAACTCCATTTGTATTTGGAAAGTGTTGTCTATTATAGTTTTACTTTATTATTTTGCATAGTTGGTTAATAGAAAGCAAGAACTTAATATCTCTGAGTCATATACAAGATAGTACATTGATGGATGGTTTATGATGGTTCCAGAACTTCATATTTTAAAGTTTTTTGAAACACTACATATAGGCCTTAAAGAGTGCAAAAAGAAGCAATTTTTCAATCATGCAATGATACTACCTGTGACCAAAGGTTTTTTATTAGTTTACCGAAGTTAAATTAAGTACTGTTGGATATGCAGGTTTCCTCGTGGCTTTTTAACTTGATATATATCATTGTAAAAAAACAATAAAAACAGTTCCTTTGAGGGGCCTCTGCTGCTTTTGGTCATTCAGCTTTGGGATGTTTATCCTATTCAAAGTATGGGGAGTGATGTTAAAAATCTACTTGTCAGATTCTATTCAACACCTACAGAAAAATTTGAATATTTAAACCTCCAGAATTTGACTAAAACATAAATTTAATGATGCAACATAATTGATACACTTTTTACAGCTGAGGTTCTATATAAAAGAGCATTATTTCCTTTTACTGGCTGTTTATTTAAGGATATTGTCACCACTCTAAATGAGAAGCCTATTTTTTTTACATTATTATTGTCTTTTTCATTATCTGCCAGGAGTACTAGAAAGTAATGTTAAGAAAATTCTTAGTTTCTTCTCCTGCTTGTTTTTTTCTATTTTTCTGTTCTCTCAATACCTAATTTCCATCTCTCTCTATTTCTCCTTTTTACTAAATCTTTTGTGTTAGGGCTTTTTGTTTTGTTTTTTTAGTTTTTAAATATTGAGTTTCCATTACATATTTGAGTGCATTCCATTTACCTCATTTTTTTTAACTCCATGCAAAATAGGCAGACAAATTCAAGGTTTAAAAGCAATGGTTTTGAGAACTCACTTTTAAAGCCCTTTTTTTCGGGGGCCAGATTTAGACTTAAATTTTAGCTGCTTCAGTGTCAGCCGTTTTCCTGGTCCATAATAGGTTGTAACTTGCAGTTGTCTTTTCATTATATTTTGGTTGGAAAACCTGAAATAAATAGTACTTTGTTGCTCAAAGGCATTCCTAGGGAATGCAAAAGATTAGTGAAGGAAAATGTGTAGAAAATTTATTTTGTAGTTTCGTTTAAAAAATCATTATTTTTTTATAAAATTCTTTGTTATCTTAAAATCTCAAGGTCTTAAAATAAAACAATTTTTTTATAGCAGAATGTTAACTAATCTATATAAAAGATAGGTTGACAATTTTAATTGTGAACTTTGATGTTCTTGAATGTTCTAATATCAGGTATATTGCAAAACTTGACAGATGTTCAACAATTTAATTATAATCATTTTTTTTCTATTCTAAGATACTCTTTAGAGCAGAAGTGTTTCAGAAATTGAGGAAGAGGTGAATTGAAATTTTAAGAATACTAAATTTATAATCATTTCCTTTCAGTCAGAAATTGGATTTGGGAAAATGGAAACCTACATCAAATTGGAGAAGCTTGGAGAGGTAAGTAAAATACTTATTTTAAAAATGTAAGACTTTTTTTTCTTCTTATCTAAACTTCTCTATTAATCTGTAGTTTTTGCCAACCTGGGGAAAAAATGTAAGCATTATTGTCTGAAAGTTCATAAATGTAAACTTTATTGTCTAAAAATTCTATCTTGTTCTGAAAAGACAATGGATTGTTAGAAAGAAAAAACCTTAAATTCTTGAAATTACCCTATCAGTTGGAGGAAAAAAATGAATATTTCTATAGCCTTGTAATCTTTATTGAAGCACAAAATATTGAGCTTCCTTGGTAACAAAATTAGATATCTATTAGTTAGCCTCCTGGCAATCTGCTGTCTGTATGGTCATATGGGAAATTACTTGACTTCAAACCTGTGAAAAATCAAAATACTCTCTTTAAGATAAAGATATGTGTCACAGAAGGAAAGTCTTGGCTAATAAGACCTTGGTTTTCTTTAACTTGCTGCTACTACTAATTTTGAAATGGTCTCCCTCCCAGAGTGAGAGAGGGCAAAGAAAATAATAAGAATTCATTAACAGGGAATCCTTAAGAGTGTTTGAGGGCTATCCTGGCAGTGATAGAAGAAATCTGTAAAATATATTTGTTTTTTAAAGGAGAGTTAATGTTTAAAAATTCTGAAAACCAGTAAAATTTTTATAATTTAACAATATGTTAGTAATAGTTTCAAATTTTTATAATTTAACAATATGTTAGTAATAGTTTCAGTATGTTCAGTTAGTTTCCTTAATCTCCACATACTATTGCAGTGTAAAGAACCTTTGATTCTAAAGCTACTGATCCAGTTGTTAATCTGATACAAAGTATAGAAAGTGAATTAGATATACTTACTGTATTTTTATACTTTAAGGCACTCTGTATGGTTTTAAGTATAGAAGCTGTGCTTACAGAACTGAATGTCCTTTTAGATACAGGAAAACCAAGACTAATCATTGTGGTGTTTTCCTTTCAAGGTAGAATTTAACATATACTTAGAACTTAGAAATTTGGTTAGGGCTCTTTATTGTGTAGGTGGTATAGATACACTCTTCGTGATACTTTAGCTATGTCTTTGATAAATATATTTTATAGGGTACTTATGCGACAGTATATAAAGGAAGAAGTAAATTGACAGAGAATTTGGTGGCATTAAAAGAGATCCGGTTGGAACATGAAGAAGGTGCACCCTGCACAGCTATAAGAGAAGGTATAATTTGATCTTTTGTGAATAAAAATTTGTTGTAGAATTTATATAGAACATTTTAAAACCAAAGCCACATAATGAGTTCATTTTTTTGTAAGTAAAAAGTGCTCAGATATAGAAATAATAGATGACTGGAAGATATATTTAGGCCTTAAAAAGCTGATCTCTAAAGCCAAAATATTTAACAGAAAGGAATTAATTATATTATTTATAGCTTATTATGAAATACTATGAAGTCATTAAAAATCATTGTCATAGACAAATACTTGACACTGGGAAATGTTATATAATGGCACATTGGGAAAAGCTAACTATAAATTAGTATATACAGAATGTAAATATATTTCTATCATGCTACCATTTTTTAAAAAAGAGATTATCTAGAAAATGGTTTGAGGTACTGATGAGCAATTTGGAGGAAAAAGGTGCCTTGCACTTAATATCTAATTAATCCTAGAAGTCTCAATAAGCTAACCTTTGAGGAACAACCAGAAGATAATATAGAGAGTATTATTATTATATTGGGGACAATTTTAAGTATTAAAAATATCAAACCTAGAGTCATAAAAGAAAAGAAAAAAACTTGACTCTATTAAAATATTTCTACTGCATATCCCCTTGGTGAATTATTGTTTTAAACTTAAGAGAATCTTAAACATAATTTATGTCAAACTTACCTCAGGTTTTTATAAAGACTGGCTACCACAGACCAATAATTGACTTTCTTTTCTCTTTTGCAGTTTCACTATTAAAGGATCTAAAACATGCAAATATAGTTACCTTACATGACATTGTTCACACAGATAAATCTTTGACTCTGGTCTTTGAGTATCTGGTAAGCATTTAATAAAAATTCAGTATTTATTTTTTGGGTTTTTTTTTGTTAATCCTCACCAGAGGATATTTTTTCCATTGATTTTTAGAGAGAGTGGAAGAGAGGGAGGGAGGTGGGGAGACAGAAAGAGAAACATCAATGTGTGAGAGAAACATAGATGTGTGAGAGACACACTTATTGGTTGCCTCTTGCACACACCCCAGCGGGGCCCGGGATTGAACCTGTAACCCAGGTACCCTTGATGGGCAATTGAACCTAAGACCCTTTGGTATGTAGGCTGATGCTCTACCCACTGAGCCACACCAGCCAGGGCTACTTTTGCTTTAATAAAACATAGAGCAAACTGGATTTTCTAACAGGCCCAGGGACATTTTTGTTTAGATATTGGTATTTAATTAAATTATGTGTTGCATTCAATATCTCCTCAAAAACTTTTTTTTAATGTATAGTATTTATTAATAGTATTTAAGTAAATTGGCCATGCCTTCTGAAAACCCTGTATCACAAAGTAAACTACTATATTTTTTTCAGGATAAAGACCTGAAACAGTACATGGATGATTGTGGAAACATCATGAGTATGCACAATGTAAAGGTATGTTTTAATGTGTAATTTTAAATTTTGTTTAAAGCAGAGACAAACCCTAAGCATAGACAAACTACATTACTTAATGAAATATACTACCTTGATAACTATTCTGCTTTAGAATTTTCTGTTTGGCATTTAAATAAGTTACTATCCTCTAAACAAATTTGATCAGAACTTTTGATAACTACACTATAGTATTTCTTAAGATCAGACTTTTTGTAGAACCTGCTTTGTTTCAAAAATCTTAAAAACCACTTTTGACATTTCTTTTCACATTATAACACTGATTCTCTTAGATATAGAGTACATTTACAGGTGTAATCTGCTTTAAAAAAAAAAACCACACCAAAAAGCCTATTACATAAAAATCCAGATGCTTAAAATACAAATGATTAGTACATTCTGCGAAAGAAAGGCCTTCTTTAAATGGTAAACTCCCCGAACATATTTAAAATGGTACTTAATTATGAAACACCAACTAATTTTCAAGTTACTAATCTAATAATAAGGCCAGGAACATATACAAGTATTATGAATATTAAGCTGGAAATACCAGTCTATATTGTCAGGAAGAAATATGAGATAATTAATGTGTTTTCTTACCTATATATCTAAAGATGCAAGTAATGCCAGAAAAGTTTGGCATAATAATCATTGCCAGATGAAACCCAAAAGTCAAGTAAAAGTAAAATCAAGTAAAAACATTTGATACAGTTGTGTTCTTACAGTAGGTTTCTTTGACCAGAGTGGTATACTCCAAATTTAGCAAAGATTTATTTATCCAAACTTAGCCTACAGTTTGTGAGAAACTACTCTGGAAATAGGCTGTCCTGGCTGTGTGTTTGAGATAGTTCCAATTCTGTAGATACTAACTTTAAACTTACTTTTTTTTTTTTTTATTGTAATTTTGGAGACATAAAGGAGAATCAGTTTCTTTTACTAAAAGATAGCTCAGAACATATTGCCAAGAATTTTAGAATAGGGCTTTAAGTGTATTTCCATATACATTCTCTAAGAATTGTTTTCATCATATTTTACATTTTGTTTTGCAAGTTGTTGTGAATCTCATTTGCATATGTTTCTCTTTGTGGTTTTTGTTTTTTCCTGCTTTCATATTAGCAATAATTTGGAAAGAAAAAATAAGTTCTTAGTTATAATTTGACAAAGATTTGGGAGGTTTATATCTTTTAAGGTAGGTCTACATGTCTGGCTTAAAGTATTTTATTTGTTTAAATAGCAAATTTAATTCTGTGCTTGTCTTTTTCCAAACATAAAAAGTAACAGGAATATATGGAAATAGTAATTTTAGACAAAACAAACACATAAATATGTAGTGTAGAAACTCTGCTGCTTAGAATTTCTTTAGGCCTGTTGTTCACCTGCTGCCTTAGCTGATTCTCAAAGTTCTAATATAGCAGTTTTCAGCCTGTGTGCAGCAAGAATGTTTAAACATGCACTACCTCACTATTTAGTCAGGGCACCGACCTCTTTTCCCTGAGACTATCAAATAAAAAATGACAGCCAACCAGTGTGAATGAATCAAAATTATACCTATTTTTTGTCAGATCAACAAAAAAATACAAAGTATTTTTTGATATGCCATAGAATTTTATTAATTTGTATGTGCCATGAGATGAAAAAGTTTGGAGATCGCTGTTCTTATGCTTTATTTTCCACCTGCAAGTAAACCAGGGATATACTCTTTTTGGTTCATCCTAAAGAATCAAAAAACCTTGTGTGTTTCACATCCCTTTTCCACCAAAATCAACACAAAAAGTCTACATTAGCCTTATAGGAATTGCTTCTTTCAAAGAGTAATTCAGAGCTCTACAGTGCTAATTCCCTTTTCTGAATCATAGCAGATTTTGAAGGCTGAGTAGGAGGTGCTGAAAGTAAAATACCCAGGAGGTAGGTGATAGAAGCTGGCTTAGGTTATTTTTATAGCACATAATTTGCCAGAGCTGTGTGAGGCACCATTCTGCTTGACATCTCAGAATTTTCACAAAACCACCAATTCTGATACTTTATTTTAAAGACACTGTCCCAGATCAGGTTTTCTTTTTTTGGCAGGGTGGGTGGTGGCAGAGTTTGGTTGCTTGTTTTGCCAGAATTTCATAATCAAACTGTAAGCCTTGGTAGGCCTACAAGCTTATGAGGATATGTTTGTTTATTTTTAAATGTTTTATGTTTTTTATTGATTTGAGAGAGAGAAAGAGAGAGACATCAGTTGGTTGCCTCCTGTATGTGGCGCCGACCCAGGATGAGACCCACAACCTGGGTGTGTGCCCTGACCGGGATTGAACCCACCACCGACGCTCCAACCAACTGAGCCACACTGACCGGGCAAGGATATGTTTATTTTAAATCATTTTCTATAACAAAGTGAACTATTACTGCTAAGACAACTTTTCATTTCACTTTATTTTCAATAGTTTTATAGATACCATCAGGCTGAAAAAAAGTAAATGCTTCAAATAGAAAATAGCTATATAAGGAAAAGGCTTTGTACTTCGGGATGTGGTTCCTTTTAATTTTTTTACCATTCTAGGCCAGTTGCTTGTCTCTTTACCTACCATAACATATACTTATACCAAAGTGTATCTCATTATTTGTAAGACTAATTTCTATTTATTTGTTCCTGTAGCTGTTTTTGTACCAAATTCTACGTGGTTTGGCGTACTGCCACAGAAGGAAAGTGCTGCACCGAGACTTGAAGCCACAGAACCTGCTCATCAATGAAAAAGGGGAACTAAAGCTGGCAGATTTTGGTATGGGTCGTGCGAGACACACACAGATAGTTCTGGGCGCTACGTGTGAAAGAGCAGCTGTCCGCACGTGTAATTGCTTTTATATGGGTGTGGAAAGTTTCTGCATAGAAATAAGATACTTGACAAAAACTTAGGTGGGTGAGTTATGTTAGCAAGTGCTAAACGGCAGCATTCTCAAGCATGATCCATAGATCCCTAAGACCCTTTCGGGGGGTCTCTGAAGTATAATATGTTATCCACATTATACTAAATGTTATTTGCCTTTTTCACTGTGTTAATATTAGCACTGATAACCCAAAAGCAGTAGAGGGTAAAGCTGCTGTTGCCTTAGTATAAATCAAGGCGGTGACACCAAACTGTACTTGGTCGTCATTGTATTCTCTTAGTAACATTAAAAACTCACTGTTAAGTGGTAAATTTGTTCTAGAAATTTCTGTACTTATTTAACACTTTACCATTTGTTTGAAAGGTAGGTTGCTATTTGTATTTCCCTTTTTAAAAAGGAAATAAGTAGGTCATGTGCTTAAACAGGAAAGTACAAGTTATTTCCATATGCTTCCATTCATTGCACAATCTCCTGCGCATACTTTGTTATTTTGTTCATAATTGTTATTCCTCCCCAAACCCCCTCTTTATTGCCAAGCTGCATTTACTGTTCTTTATTCCGTAATCCCAAAATGAATGGCAATGATAGAGAAACCCAGCTTGGCTATTAGAAATTCAAAACAAGAATGGCAAGGGCCATCAAAAATTTACTTCTGGGAGTTGGGGGGAAATAATACCGTCAATGCTTGAAATTTCGCTTCTAACCTCTACAAAGCAAGCCAAGCAAATCTTGTCTTCCAGAGGCCAACAAGAAATTTGGATTGTTTCATGAGATAGTACAATCAGTTTTTTCTCTCGCTTTTAGTCATATTTTATTGGTTGCTTAGTAGTACATATTAGTTATTTTTTATTGGTTGCAAGTAAGGGAGGGTCAGGTAAGTTTGAGTATTTTACTGTCAATTGTCCTTGATCCCTGTGAAAATTCTACCCTTTTTCCTGTGATCGATGAAATTCAGGTTTAGGAAGTACTACTATAGACATTTTCATTTATAACAGAAAATGGCCTATATAATAATACCATATCACATTTAATTAATTTGGTTTGGAAGAGATTATTATTTAATACCATGCCAATACTGAAATTGAAATTCTAATTGTGAACCAGGACCCTGTTTAAACAAGCACCCTAGTTCAGACTTCTCTCAGGAGTAGGAGAGTAAGGTACTGAGGAAACTATAACTGGCAATTGCTTTGATGCCATAGGTTATAGGTATAACCCACTGTTAATATCAGGAAGAGAGATCAGAAAGCTGCTCTCATCTTGCTAATTACCAAAACTGGTAGGAAAATAATTTGTTGAACTTATTTTTCCAAGTTAGGATGGTAGAGTAAAACTTGTAATTGAATAATACAGTGTCAACATTGTTCCAGCTACACCCTTCAGCCATCATACTAAACAAAAATAGTATGAGTGCTACCTGTTATTTTAAATTATGGTTTCATTTGAGTGACTTTATCCAGTTTTAAAAAGTATTGAATTATACTTTTATGACATTTAAAAATTTTAATATTTTAACCAGATGTATAAGTAACAGAAATCACAGCCTAAAAAGGGAATTGTTCCTTGTTGTTTGAAATAAACTATATGTTAAATTTATATTTCTTCAGACATCGTTTAAAGTTGCTGTTTCAGAATTTTGAGGCTTAGCGGTAGTAAAGCAACTCTCTCCTGCCAGTGGCTCATGAAGTAAAGTTGTGAACTCTCACCTTTATATCTGGATAATTGGTTAATTCTATATTAAATTGGCAAAGGAATGGCACATGCATTATATCATTTACAACAGTTAATAATACCCAAAGGCAGTAAGGTTCTTCTTATTTTTAAATTATCCATATAACTTAACATTTAAAAAGAGTGCTGAATAGCAATGTAATTTATTCTAAGGAAACTTTTTCTAACTAGACTTTTGCGAGGAAATGTCAATAAAACTCAACAGGATGGTGTCAGATGGTTCCTAGACTTATCAGAGTGATCACTTTATAAGTCATATAAATGTCTATTCACTATGTTGTATACCTGAAACTAATATTTTATGTTGACTGTAATTGAAAATTTTTAAAAATATATTTAAAAAAGAAGTAGGTTTCAATGACAAAAAACCACAACAGGTTCTGGGACAGGTTCTGGGACCAGTAGCTTCCTTTTTGATAAAAATTGATGTAGCAAATGAAAGTTGGAATCAGGTTTAAAAGTGACAAAAGCCTATAGCTGTAAGAAGTAAAATTGTTTATCTCAATGTCATTGGCCTATTTTGCATTAACTTTAGTTTGGCTAGGAAATAATTTTGGCATCATGATTCATGGATAGCAGGAAAATATCTTAAGTTTAAATTAACCCAGACACTGTACCAGATGCATTCATATGCATATAAGGAATTACTATTATTTAGTTTATTTACATAAGAATTTGCTGACCTAAGACCATGCTTTTATAAAAAATTCATAAAACTAATTTTGTTAGGCTTCAAAAAGCTACAGAGTAGCCATCTCAGGCATCCTTGTGATTGGAATCATGGTGAGGATATGGGCTGGGAAGTCCATTATAGCTATTTCTTGTTTTCTTCTTCCTATGAAGGACTAGCCAGAGCCAAGTCAGTTCCCACAAAGACCTACTCAAATGAAGTTGTCACACTGTGGTACCGGCCACCTGATGTGCTTCTCGGTTCCTCAGAGTACTCAACACAGATTGACATGTGGTAAATATATGTGGATGTTATTTCTATTTATAATATTGAAAGAATGTATCCATTAACACAGGGCATCCTGATATTTCACTTTTAAGGAGATGCTGCTACTTTATAAAGAGCCACAGTATAAGCAGTGACTAAGATTTCTGGCACGTAAGATTACCTAGGTTTAAATACCAATTCTGTCACTTATAACTGTAAAATAACCTTATTCAGATTATAGATCTGTGCCTTAGTTTCCCATTTAAGGAAATGGGAATAGTAACAATAATGACTTTAAATGGCTGTTTTCTGCATAATATTGAGACCAAATGAGCTAATATAAAGCACTTAAAAGAGTGCTTTATAGTAATTTAAAACAAAATTATTATTTTTATAATCATTTAACAGTCACCAAAATCTACTTGCTTTAGGTTGATCTAAAAATAATAAAATATTGTAGCCATCTTCCTCACACAGCACTTTGATCATGACACTCCTTCGCTCACCTTTGCTCCTTCCCCTGTAGAATAAGATACAGTTCTTCAACCTGATACTTAATCATGATCTCCATAAAATGCCTCTAAGCTACCTTTTTCAACTCACTTCAGATGATTCCTCTACACAGATGTTTGATTTTAGACAAATGGGGTACTCATATCTCAGAAATAACCTGGGCTTTCCTACCTTTGCTCCTGTGCTCATACCAGTCCATCCATCTGGAATGCCTACTGTTTCTCTAATGGGCGTGTAGCTAGGAACTTTCAAAACACAGTTTTCATAAATCCTTCCTGAATACAACCTAACTTCCAGGGCAGTTTCTTCCTCTGAACTGCAGTTGCGTGTAGTTGCCTTCATGTAGTGATAAATCATGTACTTCCTTCTGTTGTCTTGGGTTGAACAATTGTATATAACTTGGTTTCGTGTAACATTTCTTCTTTTTTTAAACTTATTTTCTAAATTGTAAATGTACATAAAATTTGCCATTTTGACCAGCTTTAAGTGTACAGTTCTCAAAACTGAAGCTCCGTACCCGTTGAGCCACTCCCCATTTCCTCCTCCCTTCATCCCCGCAGCCATCCTTCCACTTTCTGCCTCTGTGAATTTGACTTTTCTAAGTACCTCAGATCAGTGGAATGAATCACAAGTTCTTTTGTGACTGGCCTATTTCACTTAGCATAAATGTCTTCAAAATTCACCCACACTGTAGATACTTGACTTTTTTATGTGTGTGAATTCCCTTCACCTTTAAGACTGAATAATCATTGTATCTGAGTGCTACACTTTATCCATCCATCCACCAATGGACACTGGTGGTGGTTTCACCTTTTGTCTCTGGTGAATAATGTTGCTATGGACATGGGTGTACAAATCTCTTTGAGGCTTGCTTTCAGTTCTTTTGGGTATGTACTTAGGAGTGGAATTGCTGGATTGTATGGTAATTCTATTTAAAATTTTTCTGAGGCCCTACCATATTGTTTTCCATCATGGCTCCATCATTTTCTTTCTTTATAACATTTTAATATGTAAAATTAAATCTTATGTACAACTCTAGATTGCGATTCCTTAAATGGGAGGACTGTGGTCACACAAATTCTAGAAGAGAGTATCCATTCATTGAGGCTCCATCCACTTCTCCTCCTTCCATTACACACATGCACTCTAAACACTCCACCCTGCACCTACCTGTTCTGTCTCTGCTTTCTGCATAAAAATATCTTGAATCATTTGCTTCTCCCTGTTCCTGCTACCCACTACCTAACACATAGTAAGCATTAAATCACTCTTAGCTGTTACTATTATTCTTCAAGGATCTTGCAGAGGAGAGCTGGACATTTGATGTGGGAAAAATGGATATAGCAATATGGAAATTGAGACAAATAGGATAAATGTTACTATCTCTGCAGGAGGTTTTCTACAAGTGGGCTAGTACAAAATTCTCCAGATAGGTGGTCTTAAGGAAAAGATTCTTGTGTGTCATAGTATGTAAAAGGATTACTCATCATTTCTTATATATTTTAAAGGGGTGTTGGTTGCATTTTCTTTGAAATGGCTTCTGGAAGACCTCTATTTCCAGGATCAACTGTGGAAGATGAACTGCACTTAATTTTCCGACTGCTAGGTAACAAGATGTCTTTTCCCAGTGATTTGTTAACTACAATTGACTAGCTAGACTTTTTTTTAAGACTGTATTTAAAAATTTGATACTGAGACTAGCATATTATATGAATTATAATTAACATAATTATGATATAGATCCTTCTAGGTAACTTTATTTACTGAGCTCCACCTTTGTGGAAGAACAGAGAAAAAAAATATTATTGAACATTGACCTTTATCATATTATTGGGAAATATTTCTAGCTTAGACAAGTTAACTATAGGAGGTTTTTCTAGCTTAGATGTCAGTTAGTCATCATCTTTATGGCATCATTTCATAGTCCAAAAAAAAGTCCATATGTTTACTAGTCCTATCATTTTCTGTTTCAATTGAAAGATCATCTACTAAGTGTAAATTGTTCTTTAGAACACTATCTTAGTTCTGCCTACTTATACATATTTGCATATATATAAATTTTTACATATTTATATGTATATAATTTTTTTTAATTCAGGAACTCCATCTCAGGAAACTTGGCCAGGTGTTTCTTCAAATGATGAGTTCAAGAACTACAACTTCCCAAAATATAAACCACAGCCTCTAATTAACCATGCACCCAGGTATTTTTTTTTTTTCCTTTAAGTAAAAAGGAGGAAGCATACATGATTCTTTTTACTCTCATGAAGCATTATCCACAGTAAGGATTCAGTACTTAATACACTTACATAATTCTTAAGTATTTTAGTATCTAATGTAATTGAGCCTTCCTTCCTGTATCAGATTAATTTTATAATTCAGTGACCAAGGATCACCAGAGTATGTGAATCACAGAATTGAGTTGTATACAAAATGAATATAGAACATATGTATTAGAATTCTAGAGTTTATGTAGAAAGACATTAATTAATGCCTTATTCAATGTCATGAAAACCATGATGAAATTTCTGTTTTGCTTTCTACAGAATATTCTATATTTACTTTTAAAAAAACCTAAGAAAATGTTATAAGTAAAATCTTGACTCTGACAAAAGGTGATTCAGCAGTATTTTGTTCAGAGTTAATGACATAATTTGTATTTGAAGAATATAAATTGTCCTCAGTGTTTACCATTCAATTAAAGTTTCTTCTCAGTCCTACCCCTAGATCCATCTAAGACTCCCATTAAAATTTGACTTGCAGAATGTATTACACTTTAGTAAACAACATAACCTCTTTGTATTTTTCCATCTTTTTTTTTTTTTTTTTAATATGTCTTTATTGATTTCAGAGAGAGGAAGGGAAAGGGGAAGAGAGAGAGAGAGAGAGAGAGAGAGACATCAATGATTGAGACAGTCATTGATCGGCTGCCTCCTGCATGCCCCCTGCTGGAGTTTGAGCCCCCAACCTGGGCATGTGCCCTGACCGGGAATCGAACCTTGATGTCCTGGATCATAGGTCGATGCTCAGCTACTGAGCCAAGCCAGACGGGCATGTATTTTTCCATCTTTCCTTTAAAAAAATAAGGCCACCAAGATACCAAATAAGTACAATATCTGTTTTACTCAAAAGCCATTCACATTGCTCACAACATAACACGCTTGCTCTAGTTTCATTTATTCTGCAGCTGTGGAAGAATAGCAATACAGTTCTGATACCAAAAATATCTTTAAAGTGTTTTTGTGAGTTGATGTTCTTACTGTTACTGTAGCAACTAATAACGTTCTAAGAATTCCTGCTTAGGAAGAACCATATTATGTGCTGGATTTTCTGTGTGTGTCTTTCCCAAGTAGCATAAATCCTATTTTTGTCATTTATCTATTGCTTGCTATTGTCCAGTGTAGAAGGTTGAAGCTCTTCTTTAAAGCAGATTCTCCATGATCTTAGCACTGAGCTTGTCTGTGTCCAAGGAGCTCTGTATATTTGTCAGGATGGCAAATGACAGAGGATTAAGAGAGTCTGGAGAATGTCTAGGCCACAGCATACACAGTACCCACAGTACTCACTACAAGCCTTTGGGTGGGAAAACATTCTTTATTCATAATTCTGCTTTTGCAAGCGAAAGGCAGGAAGATAGAACTGGTGATTTCTGATTAGTAGATTATATCCATTAAGATAATCCCTAAACCCTATTATATTGAATCCATCACTATAATTATCTTTATCAAGTGTATCATTGTTTTTGTAGCCCTTTTAAATTAAGTTTTATGAAGTTATTGAGGCATACTTGAATTGAACATTATAGCTCTTCATACCCCATGCTCAGCAGACTACCTGTTTATCTTGACCACAGGGATCCATATTGAGGTCAGTTTTCTCTGTGTTTTCACCTGTATAATAGGAAACTGACGCTTTCATACTCTCGTCTTCAGTGGACCACTGTGAAAATGGATGCAGTTTACTTACTTAAGCTTTCCCTATAAATAGACATTACTTTGTCTTGAGACAGAATGGTGATTTTTTAAAATTCTATAGTTTTTAATAATCTAATTTGTCTTTGAATATTGGAAATTTGAACTGACGCCCAGTTGTTTATGGTTTCTTCTTAAACAAGTGGCAAGATTAGTCTTTTGAGAATAAAAGACTATTTGACAGTTTTGAGTCTTTTTGAAGGAACAAGAGTGGCTATATTAGAGCACTATTTCACAGATTAAAACATTTGGAAAGTAGTTTTATTTGAAAAGTTGGTGTTAGCTAAGATAAAGAGAATAAACTACCACTTGTCTTTTGCTGTTTCTAGGTTAGACTCTGAAGGAATCGAGTTGATAACAAAATTTCTTCAGGTAAGTTACATGTTATTTTGTAATTGTTAAATAGCTTAACTTCGCTGAGCCTCAGTTTCTTCATCTGTAGAATGGGATCAATAATACCTACTTCAAAAATTTGTCATGGCAATTAAATAAGGTTATTTATTGTAGTATCTAGCATGCTTAAGGCATATGCTAAAGTAAAAAATATTATGGTCCCTCTTAATGTGTTTGGCATGTCTCTCATTGTGACCTGGAACAGTCTGAGGTAGTCAGCTGCTGGCATTGATCAGCTATGTCAAGGCCATGTTCTCTGCAACTCATGTTCTCTTTCTCTTCCTTATACTTAACTGCTGTACAGGATGCTGCACCTCCAAATATCATTCATATCATTATTCAAAGCAGGAAGAAGAGAGTATAAGGGTTGTGTCAGCCACATTAGTCCTCTTGTATCTGGAAAGCAAAAGCTTTTCCAGAAGCTCTGTAAGGCTTTTTCAAAGCTAAGTTTTGTTGGCAGAACATTAATTGTAAGAGAGTCTGGCAATTGGGGAGCAGAATTATCATAATTAGCCCAAACTTAGAATAGTCGTGATTCATGATCCATGTGCTGGAGTTGGAAGCATAGACACCTTAAATAAATCTAGGTTATTTCATCAAGGAAAAAAGGGAAATGGGTATTGAATAGGTAATTTCATAATGTCTGTTAAAAAGGTTTTAGGTATATTTTTAATGATCCATTGGTGTTCATGAAGAAAAGTAACACCAAGGTTCAGATATTTTAATTTTTCATCACTTCAAAAAATACAGGGAATCTAAATTTTTAGTTAATATCCGACTTTATCTTGGAAATTTGGAACTGAGATATACTCATTACTACATAATCTCAATAGCAACTCAAATTAGAGCGTATCTGGAGTACCTCCAAACTGTTTCTTTAAAAATAGTGATTGTATTAAGTAATCAAGATAAAGGAATGCTAACTTTCCTCATTACAGTATTTGGAGAAAAAGTTAATAAAGCAGATTTTTGCTTTTTCACAGTATGAATCTAAGAAAAGGGTTTCAGCAGAAGAGGCCATGAAACATGTATACTTTCGAAGTCTGGGACCAAGAATACATGCTTTACCTGAAAGTAAGAAATTTTAGTGTTCTCTCCCCCTCCCCTTCTCCCCTCCCAAACTTCTTTGTTTTTATTTGTCCAGGGCTGGAGACTGGGGCGAATTAAGGGATTAGGAAGAAACTGCTGTTGGTTTGTTTGGTTTTTGTTTTGTTGGTTTGTTTGTTTGAATCCTCACCTGAGTATATGTTTTTATTGATTTGAGAGATAGAGAGAGAGAAACATCAAAGTGAGAGAGGAACATCGATCGGTTGCCTTCAGTACTCACACTGACCGGGAATCGAACCCGCAACCTAGGTACGTGCCCTGACCAGAAATGAAACCGGCAGCCCTTTGGTGTACAGGTGATGCTCCAACCAAGCAATCCACCCAGCCAGGGCAGATTGCTGTTGGTTTTTAGGCCTAAAATTCTGGTCTTGTAATTGGATTAGAATTCCTTGAAGGAAGGTAGATGTCTTGTTTGCCTGTGTCTTAATTTATTTAACACTGAGCACATTGCCACTACTCTGTAAGAAATCAATAGTACGTAGGCATGGGTAATTAATCTTACTGGACTTAAGTTGGAAAATGCCGTCTGATGATAGACATTGTCATTAGTCCCAGTCTGTAATGCTTTGGTTCAGAGTTGTTAAAATACAACCAAAACATAAGACAGATTTCCTTTTCAAGATACACAGATAACTTTCCTTCACTATTGCCCTGACAGTAGGGAGTATATTGTCAGTCACTAAACCAGCCCATTTCTCATGCCTGAGGTAACTGCTTGGTTCTACTCCATAACATTTTTTTTTTATTACCTCAGTATTTTCCTCTAAAATTAAATAAGGTGATTGGGAAATTAGGAGAATATTTGGGAACTGAGCTTCTAAAAGCTTTTATTTCTCATTCTCATTTACTAGACAGTATTTATTCATCAAAGTTTGTTTATTGGAACCAAGAACCCTTAAGACTTTTCACTTAGAACTTACTATTTTTTAATGAAAGGTTACCTCTCTGGCCAAGGTTGGAAATGGAGAAAGGTGAATTATAGGTGTTTTTAAGATATTTACATTTCATTATTAATATCAAGTTTCATAGTTTAAGATAGGCAGTTATGAACAAGCCCTTGTGCTTCTCTAAAGAGCCTGAGGATAGTTTGAGGACCTGATGCCTTCATGCCACCGTAAGGAGGGAGGAAAGGGACTGCGGGAGTAAATCCAAATGGTAGTTTGCTTAGGTCCCCCAGCCCCAGCAAGTCCTACAAATAGACGATGTATATTCTCCTTAGAGAAATACGTATTTAAAGCATGACTTAAAACAGAATTGGGGAGGGGTATTCTAAAGAGAGATGATTTTATTTGGTTTTCTTAAAACGTTGGGACAAAAGGGAAAATATTTCAGCAGGGCTATAACCTTGTAAATGTACTATAAATGTTTCATGTTGAACCATTATTTATTTTTAAACATTTGTCTATAGTTGGATTATAATTGATTTAATGTTAGACCCTTGCCTGATCATTTTTGTTTATGTATTTTAGGTGTATCAATATTCAGTTTGAAAGAAATTCAGTTGCAAAAGGACCCGGGTTTTCGAAATTCTTCTTATCCAGAGACAGGTGTGTTTGTCATAAACCATTTCACGTGTCGATCATGAAATTTTGCGTGTAACCAAGGTTTTGGTTTATAAATTGATCAGTAAAATTATTGATGTAAAAACCAATGTACAGTGCATTCCACAACTGTGTATGTTTAGCATTGCACATACTCACTTTTCTGTATGATGTGGGCCGCTCAGTAATTCTTCAGAGAGAAATCTGACTCATTCAAGTCAGGGATCCTGAAAGCTGCAGATGGCACAAAGACCTTTTACAAGTGGCCTGGCTTGATCACTGCAGACGCCATCCCTGGTACCTGAGGCAGAAGACACATCTTGTGCTTCCCTAGTCATCAGGTTCATCACTTCGAAGCATAGAAGCTGTAGACTGACCCCATCGACAAAAGGGTCGTTTAAGACAGTGCTGATCACTCTTACCATGGAAAATTAGCTTTTGCTGGTGGGAACATTAGCTTCCTAGAGTCACCAAATACTGTATGTGGGATAAAACTGAACCTTGAACTGCCTCATAAAATGACTTTGTATTTTAGGACATGGGAAGAACAGAAGACAGAGCATGCTCTTTTAAGTCTGATAACATGGTTTCAAGCCCAGCCCCCAGCCTTTCTTATCAATCAAGGACTCAGATCAGAAGGCAATTATTTTTGGACTTGGAATCGCCGTTTGTCTACACTGTCCTCTTCACAGTGGAGTCTTTTTATTTCAGACCTACAGATTGTTTTTATATTTGTTGTCACAGTGTGACAATTTTTTTGTACAGTTGGTTTTAAGGTCTTCTCTGCCATTAGAGCCAGTAGGTTACAGCTATTTGATGTAACTGTAGCTGCAATTTTTGTGCAGGACTGAGAAACACAGTGCATTATTTATTGCGGAATCATTGCTGCTAAATAACTACTGTCTGTTTATTTAACACAACAGTTGAATGCCTGAAGAAGTTGCAGTGGCTTTATTATGTGAATGCATCTGTTTCTCCTCACGAATTGTTTTACTGCTGCATTTTTTGTTTGTTTGTTTTTAAAATTAAACTGCGGTGTTTTCTGGAATGTAAATTTAGCTTTGCTTAACAGTAAAATAAGTGAGCCATCTTGAACACTCTAAGTTCATGCTATATAATCAATATAATTTTTTTATTGAACATTGGCAAATAGAGTAGCTAAGAAATTGATAAGCACATTATGTTTAGGAAAGCATGTGATGCAGAAGTTGATTCAAGCAAGTGAATGCCTGACATTTTGGGGATCTCACATTAGATACCAGTAAATTAAAGCACCAAAATTATTTATTTTTACTTTTCCTCATTTTAGAACTATTTACTGCATATTATTGGATATTCGTATACTAATACACTTAACCTATTCTACATTGTGCTTTAATTTAGTTCAAACAAAACCATACAAGTCCAGTCAAACATGAGAAGTCTTGTTTTTGTTTTAATTTTATTAGAAAGATGATATATCATTGAGGAACAATTTATTTCATTTGGGGGCTGTCTGTATGTGTGTGTTTTAATAACATTCACTTGGAATCAGCTGAAAGCTGTAATATGTCTTTGAAATGAGCCATGGTAAATACAAATGAGAGAAGTGAGAACTTAGAGGATTGTTTTAAAACATTGTAGATATTTTCTGTTTACCAGATACAAATATTAGTTCTAATTACGCATCTCTTTGAATATCATAAACACACCTTGGTGTTGGTAACAGTGTTTAAGCATTTGTGTTAACTTTTAGGACTATTTGTTTAGTGCATCTTACAAACTACAAATCTTAATTGGTATATTTTGAGATGGTCATGTAAATTTTTGGCATATATATCATGGAAATAGTCATAACTTAATTTTTTTCCTGACATTCACTGTAAAACATTCAGGGGTCCTACCATTTCTGTTCAGGAAATCTTGTAGTTTATTGTTATTTAACAGTATTAAGTGAATTTTTGTATATTTCATTTTAACTTTATTTGTGAATAGTGATTGTGGCATGTTTTAGGGTGTTATTTTAATATTTCATGATACTGAAATTTTAATTTTAAAAAAAAATTCTGGAAGAAACAGATTTATGTGTAATGGTGAATATTGGACCACTACTGCTTTTCACGTTTGTAAATTAGTTTTATGTTAAACCCTGTAGCCTAACAAACTGCTGTTATTTCTAACTGACAGACATGTATTACTTTGAAGGTTATAAATATTATGTGAAACTCCTCCATTTTGTTTTGAAATTTATAATAACAAAATCTTCATGTTGTTAAAATGTGGTTTTGTTGTCGCAGTTCTTTCTGGGGGAAGAAGGCTCTGCAGAATGGGATCTTTTTCTTTCATGGGACTCATTCTTAAGGTGATGACGTCTCATGCCGATAATATTTTATATCTGTGCTGGTCAGACTACAGTAACCTCTACTGTAGTTTTAAAGGATAGCACTCAGTTATAAAGTATCATATATTTTATTTCATAGGTTATATATTTGATTTGTGGCACATTTGACACAGTTATTTGTAAGTTCAATTCTTGCCAATAAAAGGTGAAGAGTGTAATCTAGTAATTACGTAAAATGCTTCTTCCTAGAAAATCCTAGGAATGTTTATTTTATTAAGGAACTTGGTATTTTTTTGATACTTGAGTACCATTCAGATCCTGGAAACTTTTTTAATGAAAAGAATTGAAACTCAGAATTTTTTTAAAAAATTTTATTGAATTTATTGGGGTGACATTGGTTAGTAAAATTATATAGGTTTCAAATGTACAATCCTATAAAATATCCTCTGTATATTGTATTGTGTGTTCACCACGCAAAGTCAAGTCTCCTCCTGTCACCATTTATTCCCCCGTTTACCTTCTTGTACCTCCCCTACCCCCCTTCCCTCTGGTAATTACCATCCTGTTGTGTGTCTTGAGTTTTTTTGGTTTTGTTTTGCTTAATCCCTTCACCTTTTTCACCCAGCCTCCCAACCCCCCCTCCTGATAGCTGTCAGTCTGTTCTCTGTATCTATGAGTCTGTCTCTATTTTGTTAGTTTATTTTGTTCATTAGGTTCCACATGTAAGTGAAATCATACGTTATTTGTCTTTCTGTGACTGGCTTAACTTAGCATAATGCTCTCCAGGTATGTCCATGCTGTTGCAAAAGGTAAGATTTCCTTCTTTTTTTATAGCCGCACAGTATTCCATTGTGTAAATGTACCACAGCTTTTTTATCCACTCATCTATGGATGGGAACTTGGGCTGCTTCCAAGTCTTGGCTATTGTAAATAACGCTGCAGTGAACATAGAGGTGCATATATTCTTTGTAATTAGTGTTTTGGGTTTCCCAGAAGTGGAATTGCTGGGTCATAAGGCAGTTCCATTTTTAAATTTTTGGAAACTCAGAAATTTTGAACCTTTGAACACTTATAATTTGTCTTAAATTGACAAGGTTCTCAAAGGTGAGAGAGGATGACTTTTTTGTTTTCTTTCCAAGTGATGTTAACACATATTGAATATATCCCTTTAGGTATATAGAAGTAGCCTCATTCTTTTTTGGTGCCTTATCAGCTTATATTTGAAAGTCTATTTGTTAACATGTAATAATTTATCTTTTGGACTCAAGACAATTCATGAAGGTTTTTTGTTTGTTTTTTAAATATATCTTTATTGATTTCAGAGAGGGAGGGAGAGGAAGAGAGAGAGATAGAAACATCGATGATGAGAGTGTTGTCATTGATCGGCTTCCTCCTGCACACCCCCAACTGGGGATCTAGCCCAGAACCTGGGCATGTGCCCTGACTGGGAATCGAAACACAGTCTCCTGGATCCTAGGTCAATGCTCAACTGCTAAGCCAGGCCTGGCCGGGCCATGAAGGGTTTTTTTGAGTGTTTTTGCTTACTATTTTTTTAATTGTGGCAATGTATATAAAACACAAAATTTGCCATTTTTACCTGTGATATACAATTCAGTGGCATTAGATTCATAATGTAGTATAGCAAATATCACTATTCCCAAAATTTTTCATCACTCCAAACAAAAACTATACCCACTAAGAAAGAACCCCCACCCGGCCGGACGTGGCTCAGCGGTTGAGCATCAACCTAGGATCTAGGAGATCAAGGTTCGATTCCCGGTCAGGGCAGATACCCAGGTTCTGGGCTAGATCCCCAGTTGGGGGCGTGCAGGAGGAAGCTGATCAATGACAACACTCTCATCATTGATGTTTCTCTCTCTCTCTCTCTCTCCCCCTCTCCCTTCCTCTCTGAAATCAATAAAAATTAAAAAAAATAATAACCCCTTTTTCCCCATACCTCAAATCCCTAATAACCTCAGAAATACTTTTTGTCTCTGAATTTGTATAGTCTAGATATTTCATACAAGTGGAATCTTACTATGTTTGTCCTTTTGTGTCTGACCTGTTTCACTTAGCGTAATGTTTCCAAGGTTTACTGATGTTGTAGCATGTCTCAGAAGTTCCTTTTTCCATGGCTGAAGAAGATCCCAATGCGAGCATACCACATTTTGTTTATCCACTCACCTGTTGATGGACCGGATTTTCCTCCCTTTTTGCTATTGTGAATAACGCTCCTATGAACATTGGTGAGCAAGCTTATGTTTGAGGCCTTGTTTCCCAAATTCTTTGGGTTTATATACTTGGGAGTGGAATTGTTGGGTTATTTAGTAATTCTCTGTTGAACTTGTTGAGGAACCTCCAGAGCAACTGCACTATTTATCATTCCCAATGGTAATGTATGAGGGTTCCAATTTCTCCTCATAGCCAACACTTGTTTTCATTATTATTATATTCATTCTAATAGGTATAAAGTGGAAACTTGTGGTTTTGTTTTTCATTTCCCTAATAACTACGGATGTTGAGCATCTTTCATGTGTTTATTGGCTATTTGTATATCTGCTTTGGAGAAATGTTTATTCAAGTCCTTTGCCCATTTTTAAATTGTATTGTCTTTTTGTTGTTGAGTTTTAGGAGTTTTTTGTGTATTCTAGATATTAGACCCTTATGAGGTACATGATTTGCAGTTTCTTCCAGTCTGTGAATTGTCTTTTACTTTCTTGATGGTGTCATTTTGATACGCAGAAGTTTTAATTGTAATGAGATCCAGTGTATCTGTTTTATTGTTTCTGCTCTTGGTGGCATATTTGAGGAACTATTGCTGAATCCAAGGTCATGAATATTTTCCTGTTTTAAGAGTTTTATACTTCTAGTGCTTGCATTTAGGGCCCTGATCTATTTAATTTTGGTATATGGTGTAAAGTGAAGATCCAGCTTCATTGTGCATATGAATAACTAGTTTTCCCAGCACTGTTTGTTGACTCTCCTTTTCCCACTGGTCTTGGCACTCTTGTTGAAAATCAATTGACCGTAGATGTGAGGGTTTATTTGGGGGGGGGGGGGTCTTGATTCTATTCCATTGGTCTACGTCTCTGACCTTTTGCCTGAGCCACCATGTTTTGATTACTTGTAGTTTTGAAATCAAGAAGTATGAGTCTCTCTTGTTGTGAGATTTTTTGGCTATTGAGGTCCCTTGAAATTCTATATTAATTTTAGGATGAAATTTTTCTGGAAAAAGAAATGTCATTGGGATTGTAATACGAATTACATTGAATCTGTAGTTCACTCTGGGTAGTATTGTGTGTGATATTAACAATAGTGTCTTCTAATCCATGAACGCAGGATGTCTTTAATTTCTTGTAGCAATGTTTTGTAGTTTTCAGTGTACAAGTCTTATGCCGCATTGATTGAATTTATCCCTTAAATATTACATATTATTTGAGATTGTAGATAGAATAGTTTTCTTAATTCAAGTTTTTTTGTTGCTAGTATGTAGAAATACAAATTATTTTTACATGTTGATTTTGTATCCTACAATTTTGCTGTTTATTAGCTCTAACTTTTTTTTTGGTAGATGCTTTGAGGTTTTTACATGTATGACATCATCTGTAAATATAGTTTTATTTCTTCCTTTCTGATTTGGATGCCTTTTATTTCTTTTCACCCTCTTTTTTTCTCCCCCTCTGGCTAGGACTTTCAGTACTATGCTGAATAGAAATGGCAACAGAGGGTATCCTTATCTTGTTCCTACTGTTAGGGGGAAAGCTTTCAACCACTGAGTATGATACTAGTTGTGGTTAAAAGAATAAATGGTAGTTTTCCCCCTCCATCTCAATATAGAACAATTGATAGAACTTATGATTTAAAAGATGAGGCGACATTTCTTAAACCCATTCCTTTCTCTCCAATTCAATTTCAGTAATTACATTTTTTCCTTAAGTATCTGCTTAAAGCAGGTTATAAATGCATAGCATGTTTTGACATACCACATTTAATGCTAGATGACAAGGTTCATTTTCTAATGTGTACCATATGGAAAAGTGAAATTTGGATTATACCAAGTAAATGGAAATAAAACGACCCACTTGCCTCCTCACACCTTTTATCACAAAGTATTTATTGAACAAAAATAATGTAACAGTAAAAATGATACATATATGAAAGTGAATGAAGATTTGCAGGTGTGTACAAACAGACCAATGTTTAGATTATAGTTCTATAAAACTTCAGCTGTAGCAGTTTAACACTGATCAATCAAGCAGACATATAAAAAGGGAGAAAAAATTTAAGTTCTGTGAAACCTATTTTCTGACTAAAATAGTTTAAAAAAAAAACAAAACACAACAACAAACACCACATAGACACACACCACACAGAATGAGGCAGAACTATAAGGGTTATACTTCAATACCTCTAGTTCTCTATTTGTGTTATAGTGAGTTTTTCAATCCATCAAAAATTATGGTATTTTTCCATTTCTAGTAAATGGAGCTAGATTACATGTTAATCATAGTATTTGGAGGAGGGGAATACAAGAATCAGATATGTAATCATTTGAATATTTCTAATCAGTATTTCCATACTGATATATAAAAACATTTAAAAATATTTTTGGTTGAGATATTTGTACATTAACTTCCCTTTTAGTTAGTTTCTCTAAGAACCTTGCATTTGGAGTGTGTTCTCTTATCTGACCATATTTTTAATGCTCTTTATCTGTTTTTTACCTAACATACAGTCTTGGACTAGTTACTTATAGCTAAGCATGGGGAAGCAGAGCTGGACTGAGCACCTTCCATGAGCTGTGTGGCCTCAGGCAACTTCCAGCTTCTCCTCTGCAGTTGTCCTTAACTGGAAACCGGGGTGTGGAACATATTCTCAAAAGCCCTTTCTAGCTCTTAACGGTTTATGTTTGGTAAGTATCAGCTGGACCAGCTATTTTAGTACAGAATTATTCTTTGCCCATGACACTAGTGTCTGTGGATTCTGGAATCAGCCCCATTATTTTATATTCAAAGATGCACATTGGAATGTTTGGATTTTTCCTCCAGATAAGGGCATATATCCATCCCCTCACACACAGATGCTCAATTCCAATTGGCAATCTCAATCAACATCTGTATCATTAGCAAAACTTTAGATTTTTTTTGAAAATTCAAGAAATATTTGTGTTTTTATAAGCTTTGTTTTTTATCCCTGCTATTTAATGCCTGGTTTGGATCAATCAATCATTTAGCCACATTTCGAATTGGTTTCTCTTACTTACAGTTAAGGATGATAATTAACCTGATCTTGAATTAAAAGCACTGGGCACTTTCTAGTTCTTTTACCATTAGAACTTTCATAATGTACAGATGTCTCAGAGTGGTGCCTGCTGATTTTTTGAAGGAACAGAAAATATGTTCCTATTATCACTGCTCTAAAACTACACTACACAAAAGAATTTACTGCTGAGTGTTCCAAATTGTTATGTAACCAGTTCAGTTCAACCATGATAAGGTTTCTGAAGAATTTTGTATTTGTTATATCAGATTTCCTTCATTCTCACCCTAAATTTAGCAATAACCTCTCAATTTTCACAAGCAAGGCTATACCTAAAGACGCCTGATGTTACAAAATTGTTTCTTTGTTATTTGTTTTCATCACCAGTCTGTGATCCTCTTCCAAAGCACAGAATTTTTAAATGTCAACAATAGTTCCAGGGGTTCAGAGAAAGAAACCTTAACTAACTCATAATATACAGGAATGTATTGGAGGGGTGTGATCCTCTATGGAAAACAGGGAGAACCAGGGCTAATTTCTTGAAATAAGAATATGCTAACCTAGGAAATATTCCAGGGGTATGGATAGAATAAACTTTTCTATCCAATAGCTTTTCCATCCCAGGTTTTTGGTTTGGGAGGAGTCTAAAAGATTGTAAACAGTTGAGAGGCTAGCCTTTCAAGGTTCCTTTTTTAAAAATGCACTTTCGAACATTTTCTTTTATGAATGTTTATTGTCTAAATATGGCTTAGTTTCTTCTTATAAAAACATTACATTTATTGAATTTAAGTTCAAAAGAGGTTCTAAGGCAATTCTTATAATTGAAAGCAAAAGAAAAAGTAATATGAATATGCTTTCATATTGCCTACTTGTGAAAAATAAGGAAATTCTACTAGAGAGCTGTTTGATACTAATTTTTGTCTTTCAAACATTTTCTCTTAATACTAAAAAATATATAAATCATTTACATAAAACTAAATGCAAAGGAAGGCACAGCTGGTTATAGTGTATATAAGCACAGTTCAGCATATGCAGAATTAAAGAGAAAAAAGCTTCACATCCTTATTAGTTACACTGAAAACCATTAAGACAAGTTCTTCACTGTCAACAGTGTTCAACACTTAAGAGCTAAGAGGATATAAAACCAAAAACATTAAAATTCACTTAATGCAAAACAGATTTTCATATATACTTGAATATAAAAAAAAAAGTTTAAAAAATGCTAACATATATCTAGACCATCCATGTTATGAAAAGTGCAAACCAAATTAACAGGGTTTCACAAAGTCCTTCTCATGACACAGGTAAACTAGCCCATGTGGACAAATTTGCTTCATCAGTTAATGAGTCTTTAATTGTGGCCAAATGTCATCAGGACTTCTGAGAGTTCGAAGAAAGCAGTACTGGAGAAGCAGCTCTGTCCAGACTGGGGATTGGCACTGGCATGTGGCCATTAAGCAGTGTTGGGAACTGTAGGGGACAAGAGATTTTTAAAACAATTATTGCAAATCTATTGGGAAGAACATGAGTTCTTTACACTCCTAGATAGACTACCATGGCTCAGTTCTGTCACCACTACTGTGATACAGGTTGAGTTGCAAATTATTTTACAGAATGAGTAATTACATGACAGTGAGGTCAGGAAAAGTACAGCAGACAGAGGGGCCCAGAAAATGTCCCTCATTCTTTTATATGCCTAGGCTACTAGGAAAAAATACGTACTTTATATGTTGCTAAAGTATGTTCTGCCACTATTTTTTAAAAAGATACCAAGCTATATAGAAGGCTGATTTGTTTCAATATTAAGAAAAAAATTAATTTTGAAAACCACAACTGACTCTTTACATGTCAATCAGTAATTTCTAATGCTGGCATTTGAAATTAGCCATCAATTTCCCAGAGTGCTACAAAAATGCTTCCCAGTAACTTAAAAATGAAGAGTGTTTTTATCTTAAAAGGTTTAAAGAGCAAGACTGTCTTTATTTGGGGGCTGAAAAAGTGTTCTTTCTAATTAAAAGGATAATATCAAACTTCGCAGAGAGGTCACCCGTACAAGAGGAAACTTAATAAAGCCAGTGTCAGTGTTGTTGGTAACTAAGATGATAAATAAAAGATACATGCTTTAATAACTTTCAGGTCTGAAGGAAGTACAGCAGCTCTACTGCAGCTGAACAAAAGGGATGAAAGGCCTCAACTAGATTTTCATTGTCTGGGACGATATGTATCAGAATGATCTCCTGGGTTCTGTTCTAGTTTAATTTATCTGGACAAAACAGGAATTAAATATTAACATATTAAACTTCAACACTAAATTTCAAACTACAGCGTCCAGTACATGTTAGAAATACAATAAATATTTGTAGAACAAGTAAATGTATTTTTGTAATTTTCAAGCTATTTTAGTAACTTACGTGTCTGGTGCCTTGCAGTTTATCAGTGCTTGTCATTTCATTTGATATCTAGAGCCTGTAAGGTAAGTTTGGTTTTCCCCATTTTATAACGAAAACAAGAGTTCAAATAAGTTTGAGATTGTTTAAAGGTCGTAGCTAATAAGCAGTAATGCCAAGTTTTAAACCACTTTCTGTGCCAAACCACCCCATTTATTTTTTGCAGGTCTTTGGGAGAGGGGTGTTCTTCAATTACTGTTTCAGTTTAATGGTTATTGGCATATTCTAGATTTTTGTTTTCTGACACTTCGGAATTTTAGGTTTTTTAATAGAATTTTATCCATTTCAACTGGGTTATAAAATCTACTTGCAAGTCTGTGCTCCTAACCACTAATCCCATGGACTTAAGAGGAGCAATTTTCATCTCATGGCACATAAGCTAATTACTAAAATTCTGCAGCACACCAAAAAAAATTTTTTTTGCTGATCTCACCAAGAAAATAAGTATAATTTTGATTCAGTCACACTGGACAGCTAGTGTTGTGTTGGCTGCTGCGATTTTTTTATTTGCCAGTCCAAGGGAAAAGAGGCCAGTAACCCTACTAAACAGGTGTTACATGTTTTAAAATTCTTGCGGCACTGGTGGGAAATCGCTGGCTTAGAGTGAACGCTGGAAGAAGACCAAGTTTTGAATTTTCATTCTTTTAGTTGCATCTTCTCTCATATTGGTTTTATCCATCTTACTGGTGTTTTCAAAAGAATGTACTTAGGGTTTAGTCTGGTCTTAAAAATGTTTGGTGATTTCTGCCCTTTTTTCTGTGTCCTGTTCACGCAGCTGGCAGTTTCTCTCGGCTCGCCTGGCTTTTCCGGCATGTTTCATATCATCTTCATGGGCACTAACCCTCCGCGCCACCTTGTTCCTTTTCTTCAGTTTGCAACATTCCCCTCACTTTTGTCTAAAGACTTTTCTCTTATACTGGACTCAGCAATCATTTTCTGTTGTTAGACGTATCCACCAGTGCCTCTTCCCCACAAAACCTGCTCTGCGCTCATTTTTAAGTCAGTGAGAGAGGTGGTTGTGAGAGCAGGACAACCCTAAACTTGACTTAGAACTCTGCCACTTACTGGTGTGTGATCTGGGTAAACTGAAGCAACAAGATACATCTCTGCTTACTAGGCTTATTCCAAATTTGATTAACATCTGTTTCAAAAATGGAACAGACATCCTATAGACAAACTTAAAATGAACTGTCCGGTTAAAACTGGTATCACTTTATTTGTAAACCAAGGTTGTGGTTTTAGATTTAACACAGTATGTCTCTGTCATCTCTAAGACTTGTCTCGATGACAAAGCATGCCTCTCCCAGAAAGGGAAATACCTTCTGCCTTCCCTTAAATTCTTCAGTATCTGCTGTAACAATTCTATCAGGGGACCTTCTGTGCAAAAACTTACCAGCTCTGTCAACTGTTACTCTAAGGACTCTGATCTACTTTTCTAATCAGAGCAGGAATTTGCCAGCATCAGGTAAAAAACACATTGAGAGCGTATATGAAAGAGGTGTGTTATTTTTAAATAAATTGGGGCACTGTTGATACTCATAGAAATTTTGAAAATCCATCATTTGAAATATCTAATTTAAAAATCAGAAAGTGTAGGAAGCATCTGAGATCTTGCTCCTCGGCTTATATCCATTAGTTTGGCTCAAACTCTTATAAAAATTCAAAAAAAAAAAAAAGTATTATTCTTTGTACCATGTTTTGTTATTTACCATTTTCAAAACTGCCAATTTCAACTTTTACCATACTCATCTGCTCTTACTATGGGAAGAAGAAGAATATTTGAAAGGGTTCTTCCTTAGAGGGTCCAAGGCGCTGTGGGACATCCAGTCATGGTGATTTGTTGTTGTTTTTTCATGGTTGTACAGGGTGGGGCTAAAGTAGGTTTACAGTTTATTTTTAAATAATGTAAGAATAAACTTTCATGTATTCACCACTGTAGACCTACTTTTGCCCACTGTATTTTGAATGGCTCCAGGAGAGAGAACAGGCCCATGTTGTGAAACTTAAATTCTGAGCATGTAGCCTTTAGATGCAGCAATTTCTTCTGAAGTCTAAATGTAAATTGGGAAGGACTGGTCTGCAGTGGTTCTCAAAGTGTGGTTCCTGGAGCAGCAGTATCACCAGGAACTTAAAAGAAGGTTGTCATCTGGCCCCTTCCCAGAACTTCTTCTGAATCTGAAACTCTGCCTATTTTCACACACCCTCCAGCAGATTCTGTTGCATTCTGACTTGGAGAATCACTTGGTTTTTTGTTGTTTTTTGAAGAGAACATACTTACATCCCCCAACCCCCAGATCTCCACATATTGATATAATGTGTAGAATCACTGTGGACATGAACCACTGTTACTGTGGGGAGTAATGGGCTAGAAAAGGTTTAGTATCTAAAGTAAGGTATGCCAAAGAACTCATAAGTAATAGTTTCCCCATGGCTTCCTCGGGAGGTCACCAAGCCCTGCACCAAACGGGGCAGGACTTCCAGTAAGGTGGGAAGTGAGCATCATTAATTACTCAGATACTTAACGCTACAGAGGCCCTGTGTTAAGAGTCTAGGGTTAGAGCAGTATTACAGCCCCTGCCGGCATGGAGCGTGCGGTGCACAGGCCCACGCAGCTCCCTTCTGCTCTAAGCCGAGAATGCTGCTGCTCCGACCTGCAGACTTTCGGGAAGAAAGGTCTTTGAGCTTTCCATCAAAAGACTGCTCATCTGACATTTTACTGAAACTACATTTTGCTCTCTTTTTACTAGTTTTTGTTTCCCTGCCTGAGTTAAAATGGCTATGAACCAACATGTTGGCTGTGCAGAGCCATAGCTCAGTTTCTTGTAATGGGAAGAAGGGCCAGGAAGAGAAACCGCATTACTCCAGGGATGCAGTGACATCGTGACACCCTACCTCCATCCTGCTACGAAACCAGAGAAGCAAGATAGCAATCAAAACCTCCATAGCTCCACCCTTCTCCAGACAGGACCCGAAATCCCACCGTGTACAGCTCCTTGCACAGAGGAGGTAAATATTAACCCTGACAAGCAAACTGACCAACTCAAAAAAGCATGGAGACCTGATCTTTTTAACACTTAAGTTTCTTAGGCATTTCTTGACAAATGCTTAGGCATCCATTCAGTTAGTCAATGATAATTACTGAGCATCATTTGTGTGCCAAGCAATGTGCTAGATGCTGGTGGCCCACAGTGAACAAGATGCAATTCTGACCTCTTGAGAGCCCACAGTCTATCATGATAGAAAATCGTGCATGCTAGATGCAATAGGATCAAAACAACAACTAGCATCAGGTGAGCCACGCGGGGCGGGGGGGGGGGGGGGGCAGGTCTAGGATGCAGGGTGGATGGGACAGGCGAGGCCAGAATCGGGTAAAGAGGGAGGTGGCACTTGATCCAGCTCTGCTTCATTCCTGTCCCTAGGATCCTTTCTATTCTACACTCACATACTCACACAGTAACATCTTGTTCAGTGAGTAACAGTCTTCGGGTCTCAAAGAGGAAATAGTGACTTCCATGTGATAGCAAGTGATGCTGCTTCGAGATCCTAGTTTGTGAATGAATAATGAACGTGTGCTTACCCAGTACAGGGAGTTTCACAAGATAAAGCCACTAAGACCTAATTAGTTTCTAACCAAGTGCCCTGGATACTCCTTTTTTTATTATGGAACAAGGAGAACTTGATTATGTACCATGGAATTATACAGATAACTTTTCTACTGTAGTATGGAAAAATGGTTCACTATTTTTCATTTGATTTTAAGCAATGTCACTGTTGACTAATATACATTAATATTTTTAAGTCTTAGGAGATTTTTATAAAATACAATTTTCAAAGTTTTGCCTTTTCCTTAATACATTTCCTGTTTTCACAGTCAATGAAAATTCCGAACACTTCAAGAAGGCATTGTTCCATTTATGGCTATCTGGCCTGAGTGCTCCCACTTTTGCCCCAATGAAAATTCCTGCCTTTGAAGGCTGCCTTTTGTGTCCAGCCCCATTAACATAAACTCCCTTTGGAAAGTTAACATTTTAACCAAACATAGGGCAGAACTCACTGCTACCTTTGCAGGATTTATTGGGGAACACATCCCTTAGAAGTGCATTGTTTAGAGGTTCATTTCCAAACGCTCACCTGGAACAGCGTGTTTGGCCCTTGCAGCCGGGCAGGACTCAGTGGAGCAACTGGACTGAGGCTGCTCCAGAAATGTATGCTGGATAGCAGTGGACTCGGGGTCAGGAGCAATCCATTTGGTGTCTGAGAAAGCAAGCACACAGACAGTTTCAGAAATTGGTATCACCTGACTTCCAGCAGGGTGGCTAGGTGCACCAGCCACGAGCCAAGAAGCAAGCCTCCCTACCTTAGGGAAATGTGACAGTTATTTCCGCACAGCTACACACAGATTAATTTTAATTTTCTTTAATGCTAATTGTATTAGCAACTTTTAAGGCATGAACAAGTTACTTTCCCTTAAAAATTCTAGTGGAAAACTCAAGTTTGTAGCAATTTTTGTCCTTGTTTCTTCAATTTGCACCCCACCTTCCATTAAACAAGATTTCATGTGTAATAAAACAGGATCCCATTAAGGGGCTTTATTTGTTCTTAGTTTTCTATAGTAGACATCCATTGGGTTACAAACACAAAAATATATGTTATTTTTTTAAAAACATTGATTTCAGAGAGAGGAAGGAAGAGGGAGAAAGAAATAGAAACATGAATGATGAGAGTCATTGCTTGACTGCCTCCTGCACGCCCCCCACTGGGGATCGAGCCCGCAACCCAGGCATGTGCCCTGACCGGGAATCGAACACCATCTCCTGGATCCTAGGCTGACACTGAACCGCTGAGCCATGCCGGGCCAGGCAAACACAAATATTTTTAAAAGGGCCTCCCAAGCTTCATTTTCCTTATCAATGACCCTTTGATACTTTAGGACTTGCTACTAAAATACCCTGTAGCGGCTTCTTCAGAAACTCTGAACTGGGTTTTCCAGATTTCACTCCGGATGTGGGACTGATGAGAATTTGTCTCCCTGGCAATGGTTTGAAGGGGGGGAAAAATCCTTTCTTGTCAGATTGGGTGTCAAGCCAAGACTCTGGGTTTCCCGGGAGAGTGCCAAGGGCTGGGTTTGCTTGCACACACTCAGCAGGAGTCCTGCCTGCCAGCCAGCTAGAGGGCAGGGAAACAGCCCGCCCAGCTGGCAAGTCTGCCAGGCTTTTATTCTCTGCGAAGGCGAACTCCCTTGCCCAGGGTGGTTTTGCACCTTGGGTGACTAGAGGAGCTCCTCCGCGGTTTTGTGGTGTCAGTAGGTGCTTTGTGTAAGAGGAACCACAGCAAAGGCAGCTGTAGTTCAGATTGCATCATGCTGGATGCTCAAGTGTTATTTTTTCCTAGAACTGGCCTGAGCAGCTTTGTTAATTATCAAGAACACTTGGCTTAAACCAAAGTTGCAAGTTCTCTGCTCAGTGGACTGGAGACAGACTCATCCCAAGGTCCTCAAACTGAAGCTGCTGAAAGGTAATTTATACCAAACTATTTGAGTTTTTCGTTCCATGGCACTTCCTACATATTGAATGACCTATAAGGTTACTAGGATAAATTCCTGTTTCGGATAAGCTTCCCCTTTGTTCTAATCCAGGGCAATTTCACAAGTGTGCCAGGCCATCTGGCCTCACGGTTAAGACCTAACTGGCTCAGCATGGGCTCTGCCAGGGCTCCCGCCTCAAAACCACCACTCATTAGGTAGGTAACTGCTCTACGCCTCAGTTTCCTACTCTTTAAAGTAGGGAGGAAAAATGTCTGCACTACAGGATTGCTGGGAAGATTAAAGTTCTTAATATGACCTGGCACAGCAAGACTGTTATTAGTAATTAAGAGTCTACCTGACACACTTAACTAAATGTATTTCACCTATTCATGGGAGAAACTCTCAACTGTCTATAGAGAAGTACTGAATGTTCTGCAACAGGCAAGCCCATCTTGTCAGCTGGTACCAGTCGACAGGCTCAGGTGACCTGAGAACTAATGTTTGCATGTCACTCTGGAGCCAGGTCCGACCACAGTCTGCCACATTAACATTTAATAACTGCATGTTTACAGCTGCCTCGTTTACCCACCAATGACGATCTCAAAGCTCTAAAGAGACAAGGAGTCTTCTAAACTACAAAATCTAGCTACCTTTCATCCATGGCCATAAATATATATAATCCTTTGAGCTATATGCAAAGTGTAGCATTTATATTTTCATAGTCTAAAATTTGTACCTATGTCTTGTTTGAGATGTTTGCACATATGTTTTTCTGAGGGATTCAGGATGTATTCAGAATACAGTAGCCCTCTGTTCTCCATGCTTAATGTTTGAAATGCCTTTCATAATATATGCAAATAAATATTGTGAAATGACTTCAATCCACTCCTCTCCCAGCTCTGATCTCCCTGAAGATCCTGTGGCCTTAAAGAAAACACTATTTGCTTACTCTTTTTTTTTTTTTTAAATCCTCACCCAAGGATATACTTATGGATTTGAGAGGGAGAGAAACATCGATGTGAAAGACACGTCCGTCAGTTGTGTCCCTTGCACATCCCGACCAGGGATGGAACCCGCCGCCTTTTTGGTGCACGGGACGATACTCCAGCCAACTGAGCCACCCGGCCGAGGCTATTTGGTTGCTCCGTTAAGTAAAGTTTCTCTAAAGCCTGCCCTGGGTTATCTCAAGTACAGTGCGAGCTTTCAGAGGGAGGTCTGGCATGAGCACTAGAGGCCAACGAAAGAAGTAAGTCACACGCAGGATGCATGCTTCCTCTTCCACGGGCCCTTCTCAACTGCAGAGCTCCTGATCCCATCAGCGGCCAGGGAGGGAGGTGCCCGAAGCCCAAGGGCAATGAGCATTCATTTTCGAGGGGGGAAGCCCTCCTGCCAGGATCTCATTTTTATCCACCCTCCCTCTTAGCTCCTCCACTTAATAGTGAGTCTCCTAAAAAGCTCCCACACCTGAGCTAATAAGCCTAATGAGCTGGTGTCCAGACATGCCACCTCTGAGTGCCCTTTGTTGATGGCCTTCAGCCTGGATCCTACCTTCCTCCCTACCCCTGCCTCCCTCGCCCATCAAAGAGCCACCACCTTACAGGAGACCTCCCTGCTCTCTCCTCAACCGGATGGCACTTCCCTTTTTTCTGGATCCTTAGAACGCTACATAACCACCTCTCTTAAACATTTAGCACGTGCTGCCTCATGGTCTGGTAACTTGCATATTTTGATTATACCTCTTTCTGTAACCTTTAAGATACCTGGCTCATCTTTATTTCACCTGTAGCCCACAGCTCCTAAATACCTGATGAGCTGAAGTGATCTGTCACTCTAGGTGTCCACCCTCCCTTCTCACCTGCCGAACATCTCCAGGTGGAATGCCCCACATTTTCAAACTTGAATTTACCACCTTCTTTCCAAGTTCAGTTTCTTATGACTCCTCCATTTCTGTCAGTGTCTCTATCTGCCCAACACACACTGAGTACACAGTATGTATCATGTGCCTGATATAATACAACCCAGCACCCCAGTCACCGAAATGCAAAATACCCCCCTCGCCACAACCTCGTTTCTACTCATGCTGCATAAGCACAGCCTCCGTAGCCACAATTCCACGTTCACCCATACTCTGGCTGCAGACGCCCTAATTTCCCTATATGAACCCTCCACTTGATATGTCCCGAACTTAGCTAACAGACAGAGAACCCAGAATCTCGACCTGCCAGTTCTTCAGAACTCATTCCAGAACTTCCCTGACCACCCAGCCCACAGCTCCCTGGGCGAGACCTACTCCACAAGTGATCTCGTCCATACCCATGGTTTTAACCCCTCCTTACACGTCGATGACTCCCTACATTATCTCCAGTCCCAAACTCCTTAACTCCGGGTGCAATTGCACGTTTCCGCCTGACTCAATATGGCCCAAACTGAACTTGTAACCTTTCCCTTTGAGCTTACTCTCTTCCTCCCATACTCCTCAGACTCAACTCTGGTTCCCCGCCCCACCCCCAGTCACTGTGGATGGCATTCCCTTTGTGTCTCAGACCTGTCACCTTTGGCCCCATCCCACTGCCACAGCCTTGGATCCTCATTGTCTTTCACCTGGAATATAATAGTATCCTAACTGGTTCCAGCCTCACCCCTGCCCAATCCGTGTCATCAGGATGATTTCTAAAACCAATCTGGACTAGGTCACACTCATGCCCCATCTCTTACCACTCCCTTTATCTTTAGAATTTACCTCCCCCCTCACTAAACCACTGTACTAAGCCACTTCACAGCTCTACGCCTGGCTCAAGCTCTTCCTCTGTCTACAATGCCTTCTTCACCTCATCTGCCAGATAAACTGCTACCGATCCCTCCACGCCCTGTCCAAGCGTGTTCACCACTCCCACCAAGTGCGCTCAGCACCCTCCCCACTCCCCAGCAAAGTTAACACCTCCGTCCCGAGTCTTCCTTTTGCTTACGTATTCCTTCTGCGCTACATCTGGGATACTATTTTAACTAACCTAAGGTAGGTTACAAGCTCCTAACTATCATGGATGGTCTAATTCCTATTTGTATCCCTACTGAACAGCAAGCTGTAAGCTCAGGAGCGCAGGAACTGTGCCTCCCTTGATCACCTCTGTATCTGCAGGTGCCTAGCAAATTTGGGGGGCGGGGGCGGTATTCAACAATTATTTCCCCAAATGAATTACCAAACAGTAACCATTCCTTAGCTGACTGACTAAAAGGGATATGCATGAGCTGATCAACAAGAGTGTTTGCAGGTTGCTGGATCTGGTGACTTGAGGTACTGGTAAGTGATAAAGGAGAGAGAATCTGTCCATTTAACAGTTTGCTGCACCAACAGACATCTCTAATCTCCCACAGATGCCAACAGAATGCACGGCAATACCACTCTAGAGTTAAGAAAAAGTCCACAAATGAAAGGTGACAATGAGACCCTAGAAACTCCTCGAGTTGTCTGAATTAAAATAAAAAGGTGGTTTTTAGGGCCTTTAAAAGAGAAGTAGACTCACACAGCAGTTTGTGTGGAACTGAATGCTCTGGTCTTAAGGAAAGGGGGTCATGGTGGAGAACTCCATGCGAGGCCAGGGCAGGTATAGTCAGTGGTGGAGGAAACAGGAATAAGGGGGGAGTGGGGAAGAGGGAGAACCGTGAAGGACCAACAGAAAAGGCAAAGGAGGGAGAGGAGATGGGTCCCAGGGTGCAAAGAGGGAGCCCAGAGCTGGGGAAGGCATCTTCAACAGGAGTGTCAAGTTGTCACCAGTGACATCTTCCAACGCAGAGCTCCCTAATGGACAAAGAACCTCTTCACTAGGGTCAGTGTGGAGAAAGCTGCAGGCTGGGCAGGGGAAGTGTTAGAGTGAGATGAAGGAAAAAAACTTCTTTCCTTCTGTGATAATGGCAAGAGAGACAATAAGGTGAGAAACCACCCCAGAGCTGGGCTAGGATGAAATATACCCTGATTGCTCCTCAACACACGCGTCCATTTTACTCAATTCCCACCTTGTGACTTTGGCTGGCAGTTGTTACATCCACCAGTAAATGCAGGAAGGAGGGTTCAGCATTTCAGTCCTCAGCAAACTGTCTCCACTCAGTTAGAATCCAAGGCTGCTGCTAACGAAACAGCCTGGGGCCTGCATGCTCAGACTGAGGGGGAGCGCATGCCCTGGTGCCTGCACATAGCTGAGCTGAGCATCTTAAACATCACAGATTAACAGCAGTTTTGGCAGATAGGAAGGGAAGTGCATTGTGCAGGCCTCTGATTCTGAACCAACTTTTCATTGTTAGGAGATGAAGGAGAGAGAACAGAAGAGGCGAATGGAAGAAGAGGGACAGACGATCCAGAGGATCAGAAGCTCCAGCTGGCACCACTCAGGCTTCCACGGTGCCTGGCTGGGAACCAGGAGGGTTTCACATCCTGGCTTCCCACCCCCACCCCCACCCCCACCCCCGGCTCAATTTCTGCAGCTCATGCCATCAGAGATAACACCCTTGCTCTTCTAGCAACAGTCCAACATGACCTTGATACTCTGGCAGCTATTACCCTTGGCAGCTAAGCTCCAACTTCATCACTCTCTGGTACCCAGCTGGCTCTTGTATTCCCATTTTTAAGTTCCTCATATCCATGCTTGAGGGGCCTTTGGGGGATCATCATATCTGTTTACATTAGTAATCTGGCTTAAAAACTCAAACAAGGGTCATCTCAACTGCACTTCATACAAGTCCCAGCAGATACACCACAAGCATTTTTGATGGGAGGGGAGGTTATGATGTTGGGGGAGTGGCTGGTGATTTTCATGCACATCATTTTGCAGATAAAATTTCAAATCTGAATTTGGGCTTATACGAGGTATGTGGTTTAGTAAGGTCCGCAGAGGGCACTCTCACCACAGGACCCTGGTCATGCCAAAAGACTCCTAATCCTACCCTTCTTCCTCCCATGTTTCCAGCTGAAAATAACTAGGAATTATTCTTAGAATAATATAGTAAAATATAAATAAATACATAGTTCTTAGAATAAACTAAATTCTTGGGAATTTCATTTTTAGGATATGGAGTTATTACAGCACAGCTTTTACCTCTTCTAAGGCCAGCCTTTAAGAGTTTGTAGGAGGTTCCTATAGGTAACCAGATGTTTATGTGCAAACAATGTCACGCTGCACATAGCATAGAAGGGACAAGAGTTTCTGGGACACAAAGTGCTACGGTAGGAGGGAAACCTGAGCTGCGGGAGGGACTGGGAGGAGGGCTCGAAGCCACATCCAGGTGGAAGTGGAACCCCCAGAGCTATCCTAGGAGCAAAATAAAGTCTCTCCGGTCCTCAGGAAAATGGGCTCATCCCCCCAGCTGAGGCTGGTGGCCTTCCACAGCGTGGCCGGCTCCTCAGGGAGCCCATGCTGTCTGTCCACTGGAGGGAGGCCCCAAGTGGATCCATTTCTGGGGCACACGCAGGGGGTAGAATCTTAGGATCCAAATCCTACATTGACTCCGAGCCTACGCTAAATCCTCAAATAGCTGAGGCTTGTCAAGATAAAACTGCATGAAGTGTATGAGTGTCAAACCACAAGCTGTACAACTGAAACTAATAAAAATAATATTGAATGTAAACTAACTGGAAAAAAAAATTTTTTTTTTAAGCTAACACTGCATGGTAGTCCTGGCTGATCTCAGAAAAACCACCTGGGTGGACACCTCCAATGCCAGAGTCCTGCCGTTTCTCTGGTTTCTCCCCCTGTCAGCCACCCTTGACCACCCACACTGGTGCCAGGTGCAGAGGTGATGTCAAGTCCTGAGATGGTGCCATCTCCCGAAGGCAGCCCTTAACAACTTCACCTGTTTAGAGCACTGTGTACTGCTTTCTTCACACCCCACCCCTGTCCAAACGCCCCCCTCAGGCCAGGCCCCCACTTCCAGGCTCCTGTCCTGGGTCCAGACCTTGCCCTTTGCCTCCCTCCTTCAGGAAGTCCTGGCTCCATTTCTGGGCCTCCTGCCACTAACTCACACTTCACTGCGTGAACCCTTCCTCACAGGCTGGCTGAGGAGCATTCACTCCCATCTGCCCGACACAGGTCGTCTGGCTTTCCTACACTTTCCCTCCCTGGTTTTAGGTCATTTCTAGCAGCATCTGTCTTCCATCCTGCGCTTTGCATCCATTCGTTTGCAGCCACCCTCATGTCAAGGTCTCTCCTCAGCCCAGCCACACCATCCTTAGTCCCACTGAGTGAGCCACCCTAAATTCACTGTGTCAGGTTCAAAACCACAGGGCTCGCTTGAGCCGATTTCCTCCGACTTGGCTACAGGGCTGGCAGCTGTCCCAGTCTGTTCAGAGACAGTGAGACAGGCTCTCAGAGAAAGCAGATACCGAAATCAGAGTTGGCCTTGGCCTGGCTCAAGACCTCTCTAAACCTTACAGTTGTAAACAAAGTTGACCAGGGGAGGGGATCTCTAGATTGTCCACCCTGGCCCCACTTCTCTGAGCTACTTGAGGAGCCACTGTTTCTGAGGCATTTACACAGCTGTCCTTAGTCACCGGACAGTTTTGCTTGGTTGGAAAATGCCCAGTTGAAGAGAACCCATGCTCCTTCTGCCCAGTAACTGAGCCCTTAGCTCTCCCCTCCACGGGGGCATCCCTGTTACCACCAGCTCACAAGCTTGAGCTGACACCGAATCCCTGGGCCACCAATGTCAGGGGAGAAGCCATGGAGAGGTCAAGAGCTGTTTTCAGCTCCTTTGCACACTGTTAGGATCAAGGACAACTGGGCGTTTCCCAGTGAATATCAATGCCCATAACACGGATTCTGGAGAGACTGGGTTCAAATGCGCTTCTACCACCTATCAGCTGTGCAATCTTGGACAAATTACTTTAGCACTGTGCTCATGCCGCTCAGCTGGAAAAATGGGGCAATAACAGATGGACTTCGTGGAGCTGAAAATTAACCATGGCAATGTGTGAAGTGTTTAGAACAGCGCCTGGCACACACAGCTCCATGACAGCAATACCTGCCAGTTGTAGCCAGCTCTTACCACAGCCGCTATCCCATCCAGTCCTCACAATCATCCATCTCACAGACGTGGAAACAGGCTGAGCGAGCCAGTGCCCAGTCACATTCTACCAAGCGGTCTAGCCAGGAACTCATTCCAGGTCTGCGAGCCCAAAGCCAACGAGCTTAACTCTGCCACCAGAATGCATCCGGTTTTCCCGAGGGAGCAGCAACAGGGTCACCAGGCACGGCTCTGCCTGTGCCCTGCCACTGCCAGCCGGACAACAGCGAGCATCTGAATGTCACAGTTAAAGGAAAAAGCTCCGTCCCCTTGGAGTTTCAAACACTGAAGACGTTCCTGCTCCACACGTTTGCTGCCCTGCCCTCTCCCTCCTGACGTGGACCTGGGTTTTGTCACATAGCACTTCTTTTCCTGGGGACTCTCTTCCGCAGTGTTTGGTATGGCCTTTACTATCCTCACCATTACTTCCTATTGGGGACTACGGGGCCCCACAGCTCCACGCTGACAATCGGGAGGGCCGCATCCGTTAGTGTCGATTTCCTTATAAACAGAAAACAAACGCTACTTACCAAGCTCCCCACCTGCGAGGACACTGCCGTAAAAATTTCATATACCCCAAATGCCTTCTGAAGCATCGCCTGGCCAGCTCCACCGTCCCTAGGACATCCCTGGGTCTGCTCTGACGGCCAGAGGGCACATCCCATCTCATGACCACTTCAGGCCACCGAGAGCAAGAAACCAGCCACGCGTCCCATTGCGGCCAATCTCCCACCTTTCCTCCTGTGGACACTTTAGGTCTGGGGTGGGAAGTAACCTCCCTTCACATTCCCACTGCGACTTTGTTACCTGAGCCCTTGGATTCTTGAAGGCAAAAGGAAGGTGCTGGGTGCGGCTCTTACCTGTGCGGTGAAGAAGGCTGGGGTGAGGGATCCTGAGGGCAGGGCCGGGCTGTTGAGGGCGATGGAGCCGAGATCGGTGCCGGAGAGCACCAGCGGAGGCGCAGAGATCTCCAGGCCCTTGGGTTTTTTGGCCTTGGGGGGGAGCGATGGAGACCTGGTCTTGGAGCCTGATGACAGGTTCAAGGGCTCTAGGGAATCCGAGTCATGGCAGGCGGCCTCCAGGAAGAGGCTTCTGTGTTCAGAAGGGAGGGGCGAGTTGGGGGACAGGGATGGGGACCGAGAGGAGGAGGGCGAGGCAGACGAAATGCTGGCGGCGTTTGGCAACATTAAGGAGGAAATCTTGGCGGAGACGGACGAGGCCAGGAAGGCCTCCGACGTGGAGGGCAGGGACACCACGGGCCTGCTCATGTGCTTGTCGGTCTTGTTGGTCACAAACCTGATGACAGTCCTAACCTCCTCCACAGGAGGGCTGTCCTCCGGCGGCTCCTCCAGCTTCTCCGTCTTGATGGCTTTGAAGGGCTCGGGCGGGTTCTGCAGGGAGTTGATGGTGAAGGAGGAGTACAGGCCCGAGTGGATGTATTCGTTGCGGCTCGTGCTTTTGAGGGCGGACAAGCCGTGTCTGTGCGCCTCGCGGCCTTCGGGGGGCGCTTTGCAGTCCCTGTCCTGCAGCAAAAGGCTCTCCCGGCTGATCTCCACGGCGTGAGGGTCCATTTTCAGGATCTCCGGGAAAGAGACAAACTTGTACACAAACTTCTGCCCAATCACCTTCTTGATGATGTTCTGTGAATGACACAAAAGGAGACACCAAAAAGATCAGCGCACCAGAGAAACGAGGAAGAGCTTCACCGACGGGGAACAGCCTGGCTCCGGGGTCCCGCGGAGAGGCCCAGAGCCGGCCGGAGGCAGGATCAGACCTGCGCTCCGGCTCTGCCGGTTCCTCATGGTGTGATCTTCAGCAAACGGATTGCCATTTTTAGTTTCCTCACCTGTGAAGAAGATTATAATTGTATCTAAACGTAATAACAGCTGCCATTAAGCGCTTACTCTGCAGCTGGCATTGTTCATGTATTTTCTCATTAGAATCTGTACAGCACTCCTAAGGGGAAGGTATTATTAAACTCCCATTTTAAAATTTAGGAAAGTAAGCTTAGAGCTTAAATAACCGGCACGGCCACGTGGTCGGTACATGGTAGAGACAGCATTTCCTTAACCATAATGCAGTATTGTCTTACCTACCTCTGGGACTCGTGCGAATTCAATGCAATAATAGTGGGAAAGCATTCCGCAAGCTGGAAGGCATTATAGAAACGTAACTTATTATCAGCAAGCCCCACTGTGTTTTCTTAAATCATGGAGACAATTTTTCCCTTTTTAGTTTTCTGCCAAGAAAGCCGCTGGGGGAGAGCAAATTGTCTCCTTTGATATTTGCGGCGCTCATCCAGTGTCCTAAGTTGCCAGTATCTACTTTCGGCTCTTCGGTTTATGGCTCCAGTCCAAAGCCATGAGGATTTAAATGAAAACCAATAATCAGTGCAAAAGCCTTCATGCCCCTTTGGGAGAACGGACTTCGTATTAAAGGCAGTACTCAATCTCTCTCAAATGCCAGCGGGAATCCGAGGGGCTCGAGGGAGGCGGAGACAGGCTCCCTCCAGCGCAAGGAGCTAGTGGCACCATCCCGCGGGAGAGGACTTCCCAGTGGCTCCTCCATGAAGGTTAAAAAAGCCATTTGGGGGAGAGGAGCTCCCATCGAGTGCCTGCTCCATACGGGTGTTGCACACAAGCTGTCTCATTTGATCTCACACTAACCCTCTTGTAGGTGGAAGGTCCCATCCTTATGACATAAACTGAGAGATCTGCCCAAGAACCCACCAGAGAAACCGAAAACCACTGACAGACCTTCAGAGAAATTTGGGAAACTTAGAAGTTCCACCTGGGCCTACCTGGGAGGATCTCCGTGGGCCACATGCCAGGCCCGGGAGAAACCGGCTGCCAGCAGGAGAGGGTTCAAATGAGGGCGTCACTAAGTGCCACCTGATCCAGAGTCAGTTCCTAGTAAGAAGAAAGCATCATGCTCCTCTGCTAAAATTCTAAGGTATTTTTGTTCTTTGCTCATAATATTTTTTCTCTCTGGGGAAAACTTTGCTTTGCCCTCAGCCAGGGGAGCACTCATCCAAACGGAGTGAGTTATTAGAGCCTAAATACACAGAAGAAGAAAGAAACTATGGTCTGAATTGTTTCTTCTGGCAGGTCTTATGAACTGGTTTTTGCTTTTTAATACGAGCCTTTAATTTTATTATGGTATTCAGAACACAGTGTCTGAGCAAGCATTACATATTCATAAGCAAACCGAGAAGTAATTTGGGGCTGAAATAAAAACGATAAAAATGCCTCTTCCTCCTCAAAAGATGGTCGGGAATGGAAAGGCAATCTCAATCTCAGGTAGAGAGCCTGGAATGCGTGCTTCAAAAAGAACATGAAGAACAGCCCCCAAGACTGTCAGCTGACAAACAGGTAAACAAAACGTGGTATAATCACGGAACAGAGCATTACCCAGCCAGCAAAGGAGGGGCGCTCTGACGCCTGCTACAGCATGGGCGCTCCCTGAATGCAGTGTGCCAGGCGAGAAGCCAGACACAGAAGGCCACACGGTGTATGGGTGCCTCTGTTTCTACAACGTATCCAGAGCAGACAAACCTATAAACAGAAAGTGCACTTGTCATGTCTCATGTTTTGGGGGAGGGACGGGAACTGAGGGGGGGACGCCCAAAAGGGAGTAGTAGTTGTGCTGATGGATGCACGACTCTGTAAATATACTCAAAACCACTGCACTGTACACCTTAAATAGGTGAAGAGGGTGGTATTTGAATTATACTTCAACAAAGCTGTTTTAAAAAAAAGAACGAGGAACCCCCCCCCCCCCAGCTTTATTGAGATATAAACTGACAAAGAACAGTGTGTGTGTTTAAGCCGTGCTATGTGATGACCTCCTGCATTTCACTGCAAATGACAGCCACAGCGGGGTTAGTTAACACTCCATCACCTCGCACAGTTACCACTTCCTTCCTGGGGAACACTTGAGATGTGCTTACTGTCTTATTAGCAAGTTCAAGTATATTACACAGGACTGTTAACTGAGAGTCACCACGCTGTGCGTTAGATGCCCAGAACCTATTCACCCCATCACTGAAGTCTGTACCCTCTGACCAACAACTCGCCAGTTCCCCAAGCCCCCAGCCCCTGGAGACCATCCATCTAATCTACTCTTTTTCCGTGAGTTCGGTTTTTTAGATTCCGTAAGTAATATTATAAAGTGTTTGTCTTTCTCTGACTTAGTTCACTGAGCATAATGCCCTCAAGGTCCACCCAGAACGGGAGGAATCTTAAGAATGTTACACGTCTACATGGAAGACAGAACCGTCGAGGCTGGGCGGCGTCCGCCTTAACACGCTAACCCTCCTGAGTGCAAAAAAGGAGGCACCTCGAAGGGCACTGAACGCGGCCGCAGCAAGAAGGGCCCGTCAGTAGCTGCCGCCTCTATCAAGGGAGCTTTTCAGGGACTGGTTACACAGTGACAGGGATGGAGTGGGGACAATTTACAGCGCTGACCAAAACGAGGAAGAAACAGCCTTTGGAAAGAACCAGGATGGGTCTTGCTTCTCCAGAGACCGAGAGGAAAGATAGATTAGATCTGGCTCCCTGGACAGTGTGAAAGCTCTGCAAGGACAGAGGCTGGGAAGGGAACCAAGTAAGAAGAGGGAAGGAGAGGTCGGAGCGAAGCAGCCCAGCTCAGCACAGGGATCTGTTCCTGTGAGGGGAGCAGGCAAGGGAAGTGCCCACCAGGGTGCCCACAGCTGGAGACCTAGGTAGACAGTGGACTCTGGAGGTGAGAGCCTGGGGCTGAAGGGCCAGCCCCTCCCTACCTCACTGCCAGGGCAGATGGGTAGCAGGGGTATTTGAAGATCTCTCTGTGGTCTCTGAAGGGAGGTTTCAAGAGTTTGCCCCACGAGGGGTTTGCTGGAAAACTCACAGTGTAAGGAACAATAATAGGTGGTATTTGTTGAGCACATACATCTGTCAGGCTGTGTCCTAAGAACGTGACCACCCTTGACTCGTTTAATCCTCTGAGAGGTTGGAACTGTTCTTGTCCCCACTTTAGAGATGGGTAAACTGAGGCTTGGAGGGTATAAATCACTGATGGTCACATGCTAGCTAACACTTGGGCAGCCTGGCCCCAGAGCGCTTGGCCATGCTGGAAAGTGATATGAAACGGGCTGAGTGAGACAGCCCAGGACACGGGAGCACATGGGGACGGGCTCTTATTATTGAGGATGTTTAGGAAAAGTCTGATGTGTTTACCCCTTCCTCCCAGACTCACAAGTATTTGTTGCTTACAGTTGCCCGGTAACCTCACAAATGCCATTTGTCTGGTGGAGCCGAGTGACCCTCCAGCCCCGTTTCAGAGGGACAGTTGCACACATCTGCCTCTCTTCACGCACACGAGACCAGCCTCTCTGCTCCTACTTCCAAGTGTGTATTCACAACCAGTGTGGACCCCTGGCCCGCACTCCGTGTAAAGGTTACGGGCAGCAAGGATGGGCCACCTTCAGTGAGGGCAAGACCAACAGCCACCGACACGCCCCCAAGTGGCGGTTCCAGGCGAAAGCGGAAGCGTGGGTCCCAAAGCTGCTCCTGCCATCCCGTTGTCCCCGTTGGTGTTTTGAGAATGCAGGAGCTTAAAGGGGAGGCAGCCCATGCGGGCAGGACGGTGGCCAACAGGTGCGAAGGAATCCTCCTGACTCACCAGCCACCTCCGGCAGCGCGAGCGAGGGTCCCCTGGGTGACTTCACCCGAGTGGGACGGAGGACACTGAGAGAAGGGGTCACGGTTCCTTTCCCCTCGGTGCTGTCCGCTGCCCTGCCAGTCGCAGCCCACTGATGAAACGGATGTGCCCGTAGGTGTGTTTAAACACGTACACACACTGACCCCTACCTTCTGCCATACACAAGCAGCAGGTGCCTGTTCAGCAGACCCGTGTAGTGGATAAATCAGGAATGTCTATTAAAGTATTGTGCTTTTTAACAAATTATATACAGTGCTAGGTAATGATCTGAATTTACCTCTTAATTTTGAAGTCATTACGGATAATGTTAACTACAAGTTTGTTGAATGAATGGCTCTCCCTGGGGAGAGAACTGACCCGGGCGGGAAGCCAGTGGCTTCACTCCACGAGGGACACAATTTTCTGTGGCTGTTCCCCAGGTTGGTTAAAACCCATGTGACTAAGTCCCACTTGTATACCTGCCTGTTCTTTTTTGCTGGCATTTTTAAATTGAAAACCCCCAGACAGACAGCGGGGCCATATGGGAACCCCTATAACCTCATGCCTCCTGTAAGAGTTTAATGAACTGTAATTTCACTAACCCTGTACTGGGCAATACCCGCTGCGTGCATCAGCTCTGGCCTGACACCCAATATTGATCCAAGGTCGCGCATGGGGCTCTCCTGTGCTCAGACTTATCCCAGCTCTCATTTCTCCACCAGGGCTCCGTTTCCCCCAGGGCTGCTCCTGCCCCAGGAGAAGCCGGACCAGCAGTGGGTCCCCACCAGAATGGCTACAGCCCCCCTTAATTTTCCACCATTTGGGGACTCCCAGGAGCTGCAGGACTCCTGCCCTCTGATTTTGCAACTGCCTTATCTTGTTCCCCAAGCTGAGAAATGTCAGCAGCTCACTAAACAAGCAGGAAAGGTCATGTAGATTATTCTGAGCAAACAGCCCAGCCTTTTCCTAACCCAGCACCCACCTCAGGGCTGGATACAGAGGACAGAGGGGGGGATCTTTCCATAAATACCCGCTTGACCCTGTCACAAGAGCTGCCACTGGGAACGCAGTTCCAGAGTCACCGCCTGAGTTCAAACGCCACCCCTGTCTGTTATCGGCCATGTGCCTCAGTTTCCTCATCTACAAAATGGGTACTGACTTACCACCTGCCTCATGGGAGATAATGTGTAGGAAGCTTATAGCAAAAACCCAAAACAGCCACACATGATAAGCCCACAGTATTTACCTGCTCTCAGTATTATCATTATTTTTATACTCCAATTTAAACAAAAACAAAACAAAACAAAACCACCCCCTGTCAGCTTCAATGACAACTGAATACTCAAAATTAAACCTCTTAGAAGGCTGTGCATGCTCCTGCTCTATCCCCAGCTCTGGGTGATGAGGCGGGTCTATGGCAGATAGAATTACATCTGGTTTACATATCTCAACCACACAGGGGAAACATGATGTTTTATTTAGTTGGGTTCAGATGAGACACAGACGCAAGGCTTACAGTATGTCATGCCTAGCGTGGCCAGCACTTGACACCCACCGTGAAGAAAACCTCACACATTCCAATTAACTCAGGGTGGGGTGGGGGGCAGCCCTGGGGGTGGCGGCAGCAGATGTGAACGATCGTGGGATCCACGTGTCCCACTTAGAGGCCATGACAGCTTCAGCAGTGCCGCCCACGTCCAGCCCTACAAGTGGTGCAGACACTAAGCAGACACCAGCTGATCTCTGCTGTTGTCCAGCCTCTCAGAGCGGGAAACGCCTGCCTGGCAGGAGGGAGCAGCCCAGCTCCGCCCTGGCCCAGCCCCGGCTCAGCTTCTGGGGAAGGCAACGCCGGCCGCTGCCCAGAGCGCCTGCCACCCAGATCCTGGGGTGGGGAGGCGGGATGGATTTATCTTGGGAACATTCATCTCGCTGGGGTAGACACCCTACGTGGAAGGAACCAGTGGCCAGAAAGGGCAAAGGAAAGCAGCATTTATGGGGGCCTGCCACGTTCTGTACGTGCACTGTGATCCCATTTTAAAGATGAAGTTGAGGTTCCTGGTTGGAAAGTGAGGTTAGACTCAATTTCCCACCCCACAGAGGTGGGTTAAATACTGTGAGGGCCCCCAGTGGAATACTATGCAGCTACGTTAGAGGATAATACATTGTTAACATTTCCCTGTGTCTTTAAATATACAATAGGTTTAAAAAAAAGCAAAAAAAAGCAGCATGCATGGCATCTTCCATTATTTTAATTAAATAATTATATAGGGTGGGGCAAAAGTAGGCTTACCATTGTGAGATACAAAACACACACTTTATTCTTGTATTATTATTTAATTATTGTATTTTCCACATGAACAGCTGTAAACCTACTTTTGCCCTACCCTGTATATTAAAAAAAGGGAAAAAGAAAAATTAATCTCAAAAGATACATAATAAAATTTAGTGGTGGCAGGTTTACCATTGATTTGTAATTTTTTTCACTTATCTGCATTTTCACGTTTTTAAATATGTGTTTAATCTATGTATACTTATCAAATTAAGACATTTTTTTAATCCTCACTGGAGGATTTTTTTCCGTTCCTTTTTAGAGAGACTGGAAAGGAAGGAGGGAGGGTGGGGGAGAGACAGAGAAACATCAACACAACCATGTGAGAGAGACACATCCATTGGCTGCCTTCTGCACAGGCCCTGACTGGGGCCCTGGGTCGAACCTGCAACCCAGGTACAGGCTGTTGACTGGGAACCGAACCTGTGATCCTTTGGTGCATAGGCCGACCCTCTAACCACTGAGCCACACTGGCCAGGGCAAGACCTTTTTTTTTTAAAGAAACAGGCTCAAAAAGCTTGCACCTGTTGGAGCTGGAGTCCCAACCCAGTCCTATCCGGAACCAAGGCCGAGCCCTTCCTGCTCCGCCACCACACCCCTTCCCAGCAGCAGCTGCTGTTGGCCCGAGGCTGCCGCTCGCCTCGACCCTCTGCAGTGATCGTGGGGCAAGTGCGGAGCGCCTGGGAGAGCCGGCTCTGGGCGAGGGAGGCACGGGCCCTGTCAGAACGGTTCTTTCCAGCTCCTGGTGAGGAAGGCCGGCCTCCCAAGGCCTGTTCTTTAACCAGGAGTAGAACCGCCTCTGCCCACCTAGGGGTAAAGGAGGTGCCTGCTTTGATGGGGTACCTTGCCTGGGGTACCAGGAACCTGGTGGTCCCACCACAGCAGACCAGACATCGGAAGTCCACCTCCAAATGGGTGGCACCCAAGACAAGGGTGAAGGGAAAACAACCCGAAGCTAATGTCCACATGCACTGATGCTGCTGATGCCCCCACTGAGCAGCATTAACGCTCGCAGGGCACCAGGGAGCACTGACCCGCTCTCCTGAGCATCCACAGGCCTGAGAGCTGCTCCGACAAGGGCACGGGCCCAGAGCCCTGATGAGCCAGATGTTAAGTGGAAGCAGCGCTGGGCGGACTGACCTGGGTTCCAGTCCTAGCTTCTCTACTTACTATGACCTTGGGGAAGGTACTGAACTTCTGCAGGCCTCAGTGTGCTCACTTCTGTGAGGGAAATAAAAACACCTCGCGGGGTAGTGTTTTCTAAAAGGACAGCATATGCCAGTGCCCAATTCATGCAGGTTCTCAACACGGGACCCAGTGAAATTTCACTAAGTAATGATACCATTGTATAGCATCCTCACTATGTCACACTGTCCCCGCATTTTATTTTGCCTTCAAGTAATCTAAATTCCTTACATGGGTTCCTGGCTTTACAGTTTATAGAAGGTTGGTGCATGATCTCACATAAGCCTCACAACTTAATTACACTTTACAGACGAGGGACCCGGGCCTCCAGCTGAGTTCACAAACTAGTAAGTAGCAGAGCCAGTCTCCAAGCTGCCAGCTCCCCAGCCACCACCCTTTCTTCAGCTCCTCATTTGGGTTCCCTTCCAGAACACGGTCTGACTCACTCTTTCCAGACACAACCCCCAACTGTCCTCCCTCCAAAGTCAGAACAAGTACCCACTGTAGGAGTCATGCTCCAAGCTCCTCCCCTTTAACAAGCAAACATTCTTTCAATGAACACTGAAGACGCTTCCCTATGGAAAGCTCCTTGCTAGGCTCTGAGGGACAGAAAAGGAAGTGAATCCAGCCTCTGTCCCCGAGTGTCCGACTGCTGCTGGCATGGGCAGTGGCGGCCCCTGCCCTGTCATCCCCAGCTTTCTGGACCCGAGGGGACACCAAGTGGCTGGCTGGCAGCATTGGGCTCTGCTAGGAACTGGCTGTGGGCAGGCTTACCCCATACCTGCTGCCCTACAGAGCAGCTATGACAAAGCTCCTTGGGCCCATTAGCTGGAGCTGCCTCTCCCTGGGGCCGCCTTTCCCCAGGCAGTGAGGTGAATAGTGGGTGCGCTACCAAAATTCAAATCCACCCAGATCCTCAGAGTGTGACCTTATTAGGAAATAGGGTCATTTGTACATGTAATCAGTTAAGGATGTTGGGATGGATCCAACTGGAGTTAGGATGGGCACTAAATTCTGTGACTGCTGTCCTTATAAGAGGAAAGGACACAGGGACACACTGAGAAGGCCACGTGAAGACAGAGGCAGAGACTGGAGTGATGTGGCCACGAGCTGAGAAAAGCTGAGGATTTCCTGGACCCACCAGAAGCTGGAAAGGCCAAGAAGGATCCTCCCTAGAGCCATCAGAGGGAGCCCAGCCCTGCCGACACCCTGATCTCAGGCTTCTGGCCTCCAGAACCCTGAGAGAATAAAAAACGCGTTGTTTTGAGCCACCACCTGTGTGGTACTTGGTTACAGCAGCCCCAGGAAACCTACGCCCTCAAGTCTGCTTGTTCAAGTCTCTGTCGATGGGAGGCACTGCGTCCGAGTGCTCGGCTGCTGTCCCGTTGCTGGAGGCACCGGGTTCTGGAAGCCTGGGCTTCGGGTTTCATTCTGGAGCGTGCACACGCGCAAACACCCACTCTCACCCCACTTCCAACCTCTAAGAATAGTGCGCTGCCAGTGAAGGGCTCCAGCTCTGTCTCAGAATCGGCCAACTCCCGGGGGAGGTTTCCTGTGGTTTGGGCTGGGATTTCTCTCTTCTCTGGCACTTCTGAGCTGCAGTGGGAACCGGGCTCCACGTCCAATGGCTCGGATTCACTGACGATGACAGGAGCCTGGCGGGACTCCCGGCCCAGGGGGCTCAGGCTGGACGCTAGCAGCATTTTTCTACCCTTGCTGGACCCTCCTGACTCTTTTTCAACATCCAAGGGTATTTTTATTAAAGTCCTCTGGGGTGTTAATAAAATAAAACAGAAAACTGCTCCTCTAGTATGTCTTCCTCCACTTTCCCTGCCAGGCAGGGGAGCTGCCAACAGTGACCTTCTAGTTTCCAGTGGCCACCTGTCACCTGGCAGATGGCTGGGGGAGTCAGAGCCACAGGTGGTCTGGGAGTGTGCTCTCATCCTGGCTTTGGCTTTGCCACCGATTTTCTTGAAAAACCACCTTCCCTCTTGTTTCCTCACTTGCGAAGAGAAGGGCAGGGGGGCAGGATGGTTGGTTAGGTGCTTCCCAGGGCACATTCTAAGAAGACAGACTTCCTTTTCTATGCCACGGAGCAGCGCGTTGGCTCGTTCCCACGCTCGCTCACCTGCCTCCCTCCTACCTTCCCTGGACACCGCAGGCCCCAGGCTGCGAGATGCTGGGCGTGGTAAGAAAGACCAGTGCCCGGCAGTGACAGCAGAAGAGAGCAGAGGAGGAGACACCAAGCGCAGCACCAGCTGGAGGAGGTGAAGCAGAGAGGAGTCTGAGGATGAGCTGGGTGGCCAGGAAGGAAAGCAGAGGGAGCAGCCAGGCAACGATGAGAGACGAGGTCTGAGAAGATGAGAGCGATGGCGGCAGGTGGTGCGGGGAGGCAGCCAGGTGGGACCCAGATGGTGCAGGGAGTCTGGAGTCTTTCTTGGCAGCCACAGGGAGCTGGGAGGCGCACAGGCAGGGGTGCCACACTCTGATCTGGTTTTCTTTAGGAAGCGTCATCTGGACACACTGAAAACCTGGGGTGTTCTGGGGCCCCCAGAACCATCACCTCCTGTTTTCAGATGGCTCCAAGAACGCTGCCAGGAGGTTTTCCACTGCCATTCTGAACAACAAACACTGAGGGGACTGGTCTCTCTCTGCCTGCCCTGGGGTAATAATCAGCACTGTTGGAACTGTGGGGTTCAAGTTTGGGCCTGTGGCTCTGTAACTGTGTGATCCTCCAGCTTCATAATCCTGAGCACGGACTCTGGGTTTAAGACTCCTAGGCGGAAAGCTCTGCCGGTTACCAGCTAGTTGGTCTTGGATCTGTTACTTCGCTTCTCTGAGACTCAGTATTCCCACCTCTAAAATGGGCCCATTACTGACCTTGACAGTAGGCATTTCACATGTGAGAAAACAAGTCGATAAATATATTCAGCACCGTGCCTGGCTTAAGACAAAATGCTCCATGCACGTGAGCTTCCGGTCCTTAGGTCACAGGCCTGGGGCAGCAACTGAGATACACCGTTGCTGGAGCCCAGGCAGGCAGTGGGGGGAAGAGAGTGCACAGAGGAGCAGCTGGGCCGGTGGGTGGTGGGCAGAATGATGCGAACATTAGGGCTTCTGTCAGTCTATCTACACAACCACTAAATTTTCCTGCAGCCAGAAGCCCAGGAGCAGGAACTGTCATGCCGGCAAACTGGCATAGGCTTGGGCCACAGCCCGACACAAGTGGAGTTGGCCAGGCTGCCCAAGTATTGGCAGCGGAGCGCTGAGCACTGCAGCCTCATCAGCGGTGCTGAAGGTACTCCCAAGACTCTGGGTGTTTCTTAGCAACTGCCTATTTGGGGGAACACTGAGTGCCACAGGGAGGCTGGCGTGGAAGCCTGTGCAAGACAGGCAGCATCCTCAACCAACATCGGTGTCCCCCCTGCAGCCTGGTCCCCTTGTGCCAGCTGCTCTCTCCCCAGGCCAAATGACCAGGCCGGGAGACTTCCACGAGGCCATCAGCTACCCGGCAGGTCTCCATCCAGCTTCCAGGACCAGAAGCTTGCAGAGAGGCCCGGTTCTCTTCTCGGCCCCCAGGCAGAGCCCAGTTGCCATCTGTTGTACTTCAAACCATCTGAGCTGCTGACATGACACAAAGGGGAGAAAAAGACACCCAACAAAACACACCGGGCCCTCAACACACAGACCCAGGGCTGGACACAGAGGGTGCCGGCGATACACAAAGCACCCCGGAATGGGTCTTCTTTGCAACCAACACAGGTGTTCTAGAAAGTTCCACAATACAAAGGCTTGCTGGATTTTGGTTCTTTCTCCATTCTGACAGCCAATACGTCATTTGGTCTTCACAAAATTTACTCTGGGGAATTAAAAAACTCTGCCCGGGCCAGGCTTCTTGGCACAGGCGGTCGCTATCAGGTACGTAATATTAACGCAAGCATCCTCCTGTGGTGACTGCACACCCAATTTAAAACGAATTATCCAATTCAGCTAAGAAGGGACCCTACTTCCAGGAATATGTTGCCAGGAACTCTGTCTTGACTGCTCTCCCCTAAACCCCTTCCAATTAAAATCAAGACTGTTCGGTACATTGTGAAGATAAGCTTGGATGTTGCCGTGGAGATGGGAGGATTTTTCATCCTATCAACATTTCAATCTCCTGATGAGAGGGGAGCTGGCAACACTTCCGCCTCCCGCCGGGAAGAATGGTCACCGCCAACAACAAGCACAAAAGCTCTGCTGGGCAGAAAAGAATGAGGGATGGTGTAAGCTTCCAGGCCTCCTCCTGCAGCAACCCCGAGAGTCCTGGCTTCAGCTTCTATGAGCAGAAGACAGTTGCTGGCTGTATGCGAGAGGCAGACTCCCCGATTTTCCTTCTCCACCCCCAGGGCAGTTCTAGAGAGGGGTGTGTAGGCTCTGAGGCTGGAGGTGTGAGAGCGCCAACTCTGCCAGCAGAGAGAAATCAATTTGCGGGAACCGGCCAGAAAGATCAGGGACACAATCAATGCCAAGAAGAGTGTGAGGAGGCAAAGATTTTTATTTCTAAAAATGCAGATCTGGTCGTGGTACTCCCTTGCTTCCAGCCCTTTATTAGCTCTCTGCTGCCCTCGCCATAAAATTCCAACTCTCTGGAATGATACACTCCCGTGCTCCATTCGCCACTCACTCTTCCAAACCCCTATTTCCCTCATGCCCTAAATAAATACCCCGTGGCTGAAAAGTTGAAAGCCTCCCTGCCTTAGCACCTGCTGTTCCCTTTCTTGGTAGATCCTTTCCCGGCTTTTTTCAGCCTGGGTCAGGTATCTTGAGCTCTTGGTGGCCTTCTCTCCGCCTTTACTCCCTCCCCGCCTCTCCCGGAAGATGCTGGAACCATGGTCCAGCGAGCATTTTACACACTGTGTTCGACTGTAATTGGTCTGCATGTCTGTCTCCCGACCAGGTGCCATTATGGATGCCCACTTTCCAGTGGGTGAACTTCGACTCGGAGACCGAGGGATGGTGGGACTCTAACCTGGACAGCGCCTGCCACTCAGAGAAGATGGAGACTCGCAGGGCGCACTGTGATTCAGAGGGGCGAAGAAGAGTCACTTAAATATTAAAACATCTTAGTAGCTGAATTTTCAGGACAGCCTATACACACAAAAATAGCCTATTGGGTAAAGGAGTTGTGGCTGTCCCTCTTCAGTCATTAACAAGCACGACCAAGGGCTCCTGATGGCTCACAGGTCACAAGAGCTGCCTTCTCTGTGTGGCTTGTGCAGGAGGCAGGACAAAGGTCCCAGTTTCCTCCTTTGCACCTGTCTGAGCTTTTTCAGTGAGTGATAAGGAAAATGTCATCTGTGTTATTATTCTGGCCAGTACTTGGTAGCACCTGATGTGTCTGGGGCACTGTTCTCAGCTAATGTGTGAACTCAGCTAATCCCCAGCACGGCCCCACGGTGGAGACCACCCATTTTACCAAAAAGGAAGCTGAAACCAGAGGGAACAGGCAAAGCACCCACGGTCGGAGCTGGATTCACACCCAGACGCTCTAGCCCAGAGCTCACGCTCCCAGCCACCTCGCTGTGACGAGGGAGGGGCGATTTTTGGTGGAACGATGACTCACGGGCCTCAGCCCCAACCTGACACCAACAGCCCTCCGTTACTCTCCCCGACGCCTTCTGCAAAGTCCTGCACACGTTTTCCACGTCTTTTCTCTGCCCACTTCTAGCTTTCCGGAATGAGCTAAAAATATAACATATAACACAAAAATGATGATACGCTCGCGCTCGTCTGCTGTGGCAGGAAACTTCCCTATGAGGACAAACCAAGGGATGGATGTGCAATCTCAGCCAAGAGCAGAGAGGTGAGCGCGAGCAAATGACAGAAAAAACAGCAGCAAAAAGGATCGCAGCTGTCAAGGTAGGGAGTCCCCTAACTCACATCCTGCGCACAGCGGGGTCAGGATAAGTGTCAGTGGGAGCGGGAGGGGGGAGGGGAGGGGAGGGGAGGGGAGGGGAGGGGAGGGGAGGGGAGGGGAGGGGAGGGGAGGGGAGGGGAGGGGAGGGGAGGGGAGGGGAGGGGAGGGGAGGGGAGGGGAGGGACAGTAAATGGCAGATGGGGTCGCCCCCAGTGCTGGGTAAGTGAAAAACCCAGGGGGAGCAGAGTGGGACACACCATGTGTTTGGGGGCTTCACGTGCACAAGGACCCTCCTCAAACCTGCCTCTGAGGTGAGAGCCTGAGCCATTTAAGGTTGTCATTTCTGTGGGTCAGAAATGGTCAGATACTGGCAATGTCATATGGTTCAATTTATGCTCGGGGCAACACTGGCAAAATGGAAAGAAGTGTTCACCTAAGATGCAAGATGCGTAGACTTTTTGTAACCTCCTTTGCCACTTCTCCTCCCCCTCCTCCCTCTTTTTACTTTAAACTACGTCAGGAGTCTAACGATCACTCTCATTCATCACGTGAGAGCATCTCACGAGAAAGATTAAAACCGCCGTGTGCCTATATACGTACACTGTGTATACATACGCATTTGTGTACTGTGTCCCCGCATATGGGTACAGTGTACACGTGTCCAAGGACACAGAGCACCTTCCCCTGGTGGCCAAGCCCGTGTGAAACACAGCGCAAGCCCCGCTCCTGCCCTCACTCAGTGCCAGCTGGCCGCTCAAAGGCCCTGTGGCCAGGCCTCAAGCTCAGCCCCAGCAGAAGAGGGAAGGGGTGCTTTTGGGGAGCAGGACGCTCTGGCCGCTGGCGCCCCGGGCCTCGGGTTCAATGGATTTTCCAGTGCTGAAGTGATTGATAATAAACAAAAAAATGTCTAAGGCTGCAGTATACTTTGTGCTGCCTAACTGCCCACCTGGAACTCAGGTGTTCAGAGGCGAAAGAAATGAAAGGCCCAGAAGGCAGGGCCCGTGTCCTTTGGGTAGGAGCCTGGGCACCATGGCTCTGCGGCACCCTGGCTCTGCGGCACCCTGGATCTACGGCATCCTGGCTGCAGGAGCTGGGGCAGGTTTCTCATCCAAGTCCCGCATCCTCACCTGAGAAAGGAGGCGATGCCAGCAGGGCTGTCTCGGGCTGTTGTAGTTTCAGGGAGATGAGGGTAGGAAGCCCTCAGCACAGTGTCTTAGACACAAAGGACCAAAACATGATGGGTGACCAAGGCCTCTGAAATTGCTTTCCCTAGAGATTAAAAAAATCTGCTCCAGGGAGATCAGGTGTGGTCTGAACAACAATGGCTTTGCCAGTCTTTTCGTGTCATTTCCAGCCCACAATCTCCCTTCCTGCTGACGATAGCCCCAATGACGATAGCTCCTGCGATCCATAGCCCCAGTGCCCAGACACTGAGGCAGGACTCCTTTCCTTTGACACCTTAACTTAAAACAATGGGTTGTTTTTTTTTAGTCTCAAAGCCAGGCTTTTAGGCACCCTGCCAGCAGGCAAGCTGACTGTTTTCCTTCAGAGGGTCCCAATTCCCATCGTGCAACTTAGAACCTGAGTAAAAACGCAAAACAATAAACCGTCTGCCAGACTTCCAGACAGTGCAATTTGCGAAAAGTGCTTTTACATCTTAGTGGGACTCTGCACTGAGCCAGGATTAATTAGTTGCCACATTAAAGGAAAGCACCTTGAACATTTCGATGACATAATCATATGCAATTAAGATCACACGAAGGAACACTTCATAATGAATGATGCTGCCACTTCCTGAACTGTGTAATCCTTCTGTCTCGAATCCCAGAGGTTGGCAGAAGGAAAGCGCTAAATATAGATCAGGAACTAATATTTAAATCAGTTTTTAATTCACCTTTCGACGTGAGCGGTAGAACCAGAATGGAAGCTCAGCCTTATCAGGACTCTAAGTCCTTCTATGAGGCTAAATATTCAGCAACAACAAAGCTGCAGAGAAAGGGTCAACAATTACAGTCCCCAAGTGACTGCCCCTAGACAGCAATGTTTGCCCTGGTCGGAACATTAACTGCTTTCCCAGAAATGATGAAAACTCGCCCCAACTGTCCTGGCTCTGGCAATGATGCTGTATTATCATATAACAAAGCTTCTTGACATGTCTCTGTCACTCAAAAATGAACATGGTTTTTCTCTTGATTATGAAGTTTCCCACAAATTTGCAAACCCCATGTACCAAGCAAGCATTGTTCTAAGTACTGACCATGCAACACTGGCTTTGTCTTCATAGCAATGCTAAGCCAGGCTTGGCAGGATCCCACCTTATAAATGAGGACACAGAGGCACCAAACTGTCACATAACATGCCCAGGCTACCATGCCCCGAGGAAAGGCCCATGTGCGGGAGCTACAAACCAGATGAGACAGACTTTCTAGATTTTAACATTCACTCCATCACTCCAGCAACCATGAGGGCTTCCAGGAAAAAAAATCTCCATAGCACAGCTTTTTCTCCAAAAAAACCCCAACAAAAACAAACAAAAACCAAAAACAGCAACAACCAAAACTGCATCAACTGCCTCTATTTGATTTTCCAGCTTGCTTCACAGTGCAGTTATCTGCTTTCCTCAATGCACTATGGAGGTGGCTGGTGCTCCACCTCCCCAAGGCAGCCTCAGGTCAGGCAAGGGTTTACCTTGTCATAATAGTATCGCAGGGCTCTGCTCAGCTTATCGTAGTTCATGTTCGTTTTGTTTTTGCGGAGTCCCCACAGCTTGGCCACTTCTTCTGCTTTGAGGAGCTTGAATTCACCATCGTTGGACGTCCAGCAGATCAGATGCTCATGTTTCTGGTCCAGCAGCAACTGCAACAGGAACTGCCACAGCGTGATTGCACTCTCCATACCTGGGGAGGAAGGGGGCGGGTCAGAGGGCAGTGCACAGCCAAGCCTGGGGGAGGGGGACTGCGGATGAGTGCCCCAGCTCCCCCCTCATCTGCCCCCCGGAACCTAATAACGTCAAGTTCGTGTTCATCCCAACAGGCCACTCTGAATCGGGTGCCTTGGGCTGCATTTTGGAAACAGTTACAATTCAGAAATACAGGGGAGCCCTGTGATCCTCACATTCACAACACACATCCCGGCAAGTGACAGGGTTGCATTGGAAATCAAATGAAAAATGATTAATGAACTGCTCCCTTGTGGAATCAGTCCCCATTCAAACGATTCCCCACTTCACACTAGTGTCTGTTCCCACCCACCCTATCAACTCCTCTGGTGGCGGGTCTCTAGTCCGTTAATTGCTATGAATGCTGGACCCCTTGGTACGTGCCTTTGCGGGGCAGCCTGGGGGAACGGGGTTGGGGTATGTAAGTCAGTGTAACTGCAGGATGAGTTTCACTGTAGCGAGGAAGGGTTTTGTTAGATTAGTCTCTGTGTTCCCAGCGCTCTGATGACCTAGCGCAATGCTCAAATGTAGCATGCACCAGCCGACAGACGTCTGTCACTTGAAGACTCCTTCCTCTACATTCCCGGGCATGCACCGTGTTGCAGATCAAACCCCACTGTCCCTAGTGCAGAGGTGGGAATACCATTCTCCAGTGTGGACTTTGTAAGTACTGTTCCTTCTGCCTAAAATGCTGTCCTCTAGCTTTGGAGGCTGGTGAGCTACTCATTCATCGGGCCCAGTTCAAATGGGGCCTTCTCGAGGGCATCTCCCCCCACCTCCTCAGGCAGTTTCCCAGCTTCAGACGTTGGAGGACTTCCATGGCAGTGGGTAGCAATCCTAAAAACGGTACCAGCAGCAATAATAATCACAGCAACAATCCATTTCTCTTATCAACATACATGAAACCAGGAAAAGAAGAGGTGGTGGGCTGTAATCAAAAGCTTCACCTCAGAGCAACTGTCACGACTGGACACGTGACATGCACTGGGTTCCGACGTGGGCGGGATGGGGTGACAGTTAGTGCTGGGCCAAGGAGGCCAGGGACTAACAGAGGGTGGAAAGTTAGCTTCTAGTATGAAGAGCAGCTCTAAAAGCAGGCCGTGAGCTGGCGACAAAGCCAGAAAGAACTACGATAGCAACGAGGGGACAATGAAGTTCTAGGAGGCAGCCAGGCATGACTGGAACAAGGGAACAGTGAGAAAGGTCCACGCCCCTGGGAGGCAGAATAATTGCTTCGGGAGAGTTATCTGCTCCAACACTTGTGTCATCTGCGCAACTCCTCTCCTGCACTCCTCTTACAGGGGCGCATGCAGGCTGACAAACTGTTTCCCCTTCCACATGGCAACGGGTGTGAAAATACCCAGCCACCCAATAAGTATTCATGTCCTCATTTCCTTTCACATGTTTAGCCAAAAGAACACGTTTTATTGTTTCTCCTAAGCAACGTGGGTTTCTCAATTAAAGGAAAGCAGATTAGGAATGTTCTCCAAATACCCATACAGCATTTTATTTATGGCTCTTTAAAGGAGAAATCAACCTTCCCCACAATGGCCACTCAGTCTGCGAGACTGTAAATCACCGAGTTGTTGGATCAAAACCGCCTCTGCCTCTCACGAGCCTTGTAAGCGCCACTGCTGTGATACGAGGCAGCCTGCCGGCTCCGGCTCCCAACAGGAACCACCCTTCCAGTTACGGGGGATGGGATGAGCCACACACTTTCTTCCCATCACTGGCGCCAAGAATTGCTGACAGCTGTCTCAAAATCTTTGGCTTTATTTTTTGGCCAAACCCTTCAGAAAGTAAGCTTTAAAATTTCTTTGAAACTTGAAGGAGATGCTAGAGGAGTCTGGGCCTCCCAGACTTCTTGAAGGGGGATGCAAAGGGCAGAAGGCTGCCAGGGGCATTGGAGGTTTGGATGCAAGGGACCTGTGGAAAGTGGTCGGCCACCCGCCCCTCCTCCACCTGTAACGGACATGAACCACTGTGCTCCAGAGGGGACAGGAGGCCACTGGAAACATCTCTATGCATTTTACACTCAGTCCTTCTTCCACCCAGGACTCCTCAGAGCTCCTTGAGCTTCCTGGAATCCCTTCTCATGGCGTTCCCATGTCGTGCATGGGAGCATGTTCTCCAGCCATAGTTATGAGGACCCACATGGCAGACTGGGTAAACGCTCTCAAACCTTCCCTCCTTCCTCTGTCCACATAATCGTGCAACAGTGCGCTAGAATGGAGCGGGTACCTTTTCCCCATCCCACTGAAATTTGGGCTTGGCCATGAGCTTTGACTTGGCCAATGGAACGGTGATAGAAGCTATAATGTGCTGATTCTCAGCCGAGGTCTCAGAGGTTTTCGCATGTTTGTACTTTTCCTCCTGTGCTCCTGTTACTACCATGAAGTCACTGACCCAAAATGTGACACATGGGCCCAACCTGAACTCAACCTGAAGCCTGGAGCCAAGTCTCAGGACCCACAGTCTGAACGAGCATCCCTGAAGCCAAGCCATGAGAAACACAAATGATGCTGTAAGCCAGCAAGAGTAGAAGCAGTTTGTTACACAGCACCATTGCAGCAGAAGTTGACTATTACAATGCCTGATGCCTTTGCTTAAAAAAAATTCTCTCTTCATTGGGGTGCAATGTCTTTACACTATAGTACATCATCGGCACTTTACAGAAAGTATTCAACAAGATGTAGAGGGATCCTGCAGATCACGTCTTTACTCAGAGGGCTACAGTGGGCTCAGTGATGACCATGGGTACAACGGCCATGGCTAAGACAAAGGCAGGAGGAAAGGGGGAAAGAAAACCAAGGGGTAAAGAGTAGAAATGAAAAGTAGAGGAGCAAGTGGTGGAGATGGGGGCCTCCAGATCTGGGGCCTCCCAGACTTCCGGAAGAGAGGAACCGGGCTGAGGGGAGGCATGGAGCTGTGAACTAGGACTCACAGAGCTGCCCTGCAAACTCTCAGATGCCAGGAGAGCTTGGTGGTGGCTGGGTGGGTGGCTGTGGAACATTCCCTCCCTTCCCCCTCATTCTCACACGCCGAGGTGTTACAGACGGGCTACCACTACGGACTGGAGGTACTGGGAAGGGTTAAGGGTGAATAACACCGCTCCACCGGAGGTGACGAAGGCATCGGGAATTCCTGCCTAAAGCTGAGGGCCTTTCTCCTCTCCGCCAGCTCTCTCCAGCCACCCTCCACCCTGGTTGGGCCACCAGTTTCGATGATTGCACAGCACACAAATCTTCACTGTTGAAAATCCCAGTCACACATTACTCAGAGATGAGTCTCAGAAATATTTCCCTGTGAGCTAATCATCACATCTAGAAACATCTGTCACTCCCTTCAACACTTGGCAGAAGTAATCCTGGGATAGAGTGGGCCCCAAAGACAGCTGTGGACCCTCCCACACCCTCTGGCCAGAGCCATAGGTGGGATTAAAATGTGTGAGTGCGGGGGGGGGGGGGGGGGGGGGGGGGCAGAGGCCACCAGCTGACGTCACTGCTGTGCTCCTCCCCATTCAAGGGCACTCACTACGTTTCTTTGATTTTAGTTCCAGTCTTAATTCATTTTAATGGTGATTAAGTTAAGTGTCATAATTTACACAGTTGTTTTCACATACAATCACGCTTCACATTCGGTCACACCTCTGCCAGATATAAATTTTGTTCCCTCTGGGACACTGGAAAAGAATCTAACATCGTGGTTGGGGAACATGCTCTTCCAACAACCGCCAACACTGAACGTATTAGCAAATTCATCCAAATGAGTCTCTCTCTCACCAGAAAAAAAAATCTAAGTGGTTTTTTTGTTTGTTTTTTCTAAATTGACTCCTCAATGAAGCCCTGTATCTTAACATACAGGGAATATGAGTAACTCAGACGGTATGCCGTGGCTCCTGTGCATAGAAGTTCCAGAAAGCGTTGGTACTTCAGATTCATGCTGGATACATTCTTATGCAAACAGAGGCCTGCTTTAAGTTAAAACGTTTCATCAGCCTAACCTCATTTAGCTGATTTGTAAAACTCTCCACTGAAAATACATAGAACACATGAGCCCTGGAATGTGTGGCTCAGCGGGCTGTGCACTGACAGGTTGCCAGTTCGATTCCCACTCGGGGCACATGCCCAGGTTGTGGGCTTGATCCCCAGTAGGGGGAATGCAGGAGGCAGCTGATTTATGTTTTGCTCTCTCTCTCCCTCTCCCTTCCTCTCTCTCTAAAAATCAGTAAGAAATCTTTAAAAAAATAAAAATATATAGAACACATGAAAGAAATGCTATATAAATGCTCTAAAAAATATTCCTCCAAATCAAATTTCTGCTAATTAGAAAAATGCTTCTCCTTCCCTTCCCCATCCAGACCGTATTCTGAATACACGAAACTGCATTGAGTATTCTAATGCCACTCTTTCTGTCAAACCAAACTCTGCGCTTGCACACCTAAGAGGGTCAGTCCACGTTAAGGTGTCGCCGCTCTGGCGGGCAGAGGAGCCCCTCAGCACTTGAGGCTGTCTCTTCTCCTCGGACTTGGCCTGGGTCGTGTCGCCTGCCACGGACGTCACCATTTCCACTGGAGCTAACCACACAGGACAGTCGCAGCAGCCGGCAGACCCACCTCCAGGCCTCCCCGGGGAACAAGGCTACCTGCTATTTGCCCCAAATGCTTCTTTCTCTCCCTTAGCAGTTTATACCCCAGACCTTGCCGCAGTGGAGTCCAGTCAGGTCATCTAAAACAGGCGGTCCAGCTGCAATGCTGCACATACCTCCCTTTAAAGGCACGGGGGGGGGGAATTAATAGGTTCTCCCCTTCTATGTAAACAACAAAACTGGATATAAGCTCCTCAAGGCTTATAATTCTCATAGAACGGTAAGTGAAATTCACAGATAAAATATATCCCCCCCCCACTCAAATTAACAGTTAGCTTTACATATGAGAGAGGATGCTTTGTGGAAACATATCCCATGCTCACCGAATGACTGAACCAATGTAGGTTCTTTTGAGTAAAATGTGTTTGCACGGCTATACTTTCCAAAGACTCAATTCTCTCCCCACTTCTTTCAATTTCTTTTCTTTTTTTTAAGTCAGAACATGCATCTATTAAGTTCACCATCTTATACGGGCAGGGTTCACAGCACCCTAAAACAATTATAATAGTAACATCGAAGATCAAGGAATCACAGGTCTCCATGAAAAATATAATAGTAATGAGAAGTTTGAAACTGTGTGAGAATTACCGAAACCTGACGCAGAGACATGATGTGAACAAACGCTGTCAGAAAAATCAATTTCTTTTTTAAGTGTCCATTTTACGTCCAGACACTGGGTATCTGGGACACAGCAGTGAACGACAGAGACGAAGACCCCCGTCCTCACGGAGCCGGCCTCGCCCCGCACACGGGACATTACGCGGCACCCTGGAGGACCAGCTCCACGGGCGGCGCAGCCAGAGCCCGTGGGGGGCCCGGGGGACGCGCGGGGCAGGGGCCCGGGCAGCCTCCCTGGGAAACTCAGAGCCGAGACATTAAAAAGTAATCTGCAAACTGGGTACAACCCTGGCCCTCTGACGGAGACGAAAGGAAGACGGGTGACAGGTTCAGTTTTGCGCATCTATCCGGGAGGGAGCCAGGCAGGGGCGGGAAGCGCAGTGACCGGCGCCAGAAGAGCCAGGGCGGGCCTGCCGCGCACTCAGCCTGCGGTTCACACGCAGCCCGCCTCCCGCCTGAGCCGGAACGGAAGGCGCAGGGCAGCAGGGTCACCGGGCGCCTCCGGGCGCCTCCGGGCGCCTCCGGCCGCCACCGGCCGCCACCAGCCGCGGGGAGTCAGCGCCGGCCGGGACCCCCCGCGTCGCGGGGCCACCGGACCTGCACCCGAGCTGGGTCACAGCGAAACAAACGCCCCCGGGCCCGTCACCTCGCACTCAGAGCCCTAGCGGTCTTACACCCCTAACTTCGGGAGTTTTCTGTACACAGACGGTTCCCCCCAACTGATTAAGCTTCAAGCCCCACAGAACCTGGGCCTGCCCCGCGGGAGCCGCTCCTCCGCTGCCGCCTCCCTCCCGGAAGCAGCCTTCCTTTCCGGGGAGGGGCGTTCTGCCCGTCTGCCACGAGGTGGCGCCAGACGTCTTAACGTGAGAGGGGACCGCGGGCTGTTTATGCAAAGCGTGGGGTTTTTTCGCTTCCATTCTTAGAAGTCGAGATACCCACTAATTTGTTCTTCTTTCTATTGATGGCAACCTAACGCTTCTCTTTGCATGTTCCTGAGTTCATTTTTTAAAGTTACACTGAGGTGGGAGTTGAGGGGGCACAACTATTATCTCTGATTTTCTAAAGCCTATATATTGTAGAAACTGAAGCAATCAGCCGACTTAAAAAAAATAAGTCAGAAATGAGAGAGGCCAAGGAAAGGAGAAAAACTCCTGTGTAAGAAATAAATAAAGTAGGTGTTCAGTAAGTACCTGTCTCCCCCCCCCCCCCCGTTAAAACTTGTACGCTTAGAGAAATTAGGATAGATATGAACACTTCATATAGAAAATTCTCTTAAATTCAACTTTGTCCAACTCCTCTGTCTAAAGCAGCATCTACTAAGCATTTCTGTATCATTATATAATCAATGTCCAAGAGAAAGGGCAGAAACCATTTCACTATATAAAACAAACCCTGTACTCAAGTCAAGGAATTGGAAAACAACAATATGTATTATCTGAGGTCTGCAGCAACTCAGCAAAGACTAATTTAAGGCATTAAGTAAATAAGGGTAACATCTGGCAACTATGCAGCCCATGCTTGAAATCTTTTCTTATTTTTATAGGTGGAATGAAGATTATTAAAATGTATTTTCAAAAGTCATTTTAATTATTGTCGATCACTGCATATTAAAAAGTGCTAATCTGTGAGGTCAAGTTCATGTCCCTCAAAGCTTTTCATCTTAGTAAGTGCTTGTACTCTTTCATTCTGCGAATATCTACAGACCGCCCATTTTTTAAGAGTAAAATGAGCAGGAAAAGAGAGGGGAAGCAGCCACTGCTCAGCTTACTTACTGACCCTTGACAGTTTGCAATGTTTTGCAAATACTGTTTTTCAAACAACTCTTCCACCTGAGGAAAGAGACTTTTCAGGGGAAATCGCTGATCGCCACTGTAATAACAAGCCGTTTACTGCGTGAATGATCCACCCCCCTTTCCTTCTGAAACTGCGTTATCTCTGGCAAATTAGAAACAACTCAACTGGTTTGTCGGTGACTTTCATATGGGAACTTCCTTTGGAAAAGTAAATGGACAGCTACACTAACTGGGGCTGGGAAAGTGTGTTTGAAGCATTCTAGTTCCTCCCACATCCGTATATTCAGGCCACTTCCCACCGCACCCCACCCCACTGCACCCCACCCCACCGCACCCCACCCCACTTCTGCACGACCCAGCCCTCTTATCCCACATGGAGACCCAACAGCACCTCTTCTCACTCGAGGCCGACTCCCATGGATACCTCTTTGATCCCTAACTTGGCAATGTCCCCGAGCTTCCTAACATTCCTGGTGCAACGTTTGCTCTTCTGGACTTGAGGATGAAGAGATGATGAACCCACAGGGTAAATAAGGACCTGGTTGTCCCAGCAGCAAACACCTATTCCTCTACCTCAAAGCAGAAAGTCAACTGGAATGAGCTGGTGCTTGGGGAAAGCTCAACTCGGGGCTCTGTCCATTATAAGCCTCCTAGGAAGCCTTCAACAAGGCACCCACAAATGGAGCTCCTTGCTGTTGGCCACCACTTCATCAGTGTCAACCAGCAAGTTCAAACAGCAGCAGACAACAGGCATTCTGGAAAAGGTGTGCACTGAATCTAAACTTCTTTGGATCTTAATTTCTTTACCATTGAAATGGGTAACGTCTGACTCCAGAGACTCTTCTATGTGTCAAAAAGCCTAGACATGAAATCATTTTCTTTTTCCTTCAGGAGAACGATGGACTTCTCCACTTTTCCAGTGTCTTCTGACCGCCTGAGCCCTGCATCTCCCCACATCGGGTAGCGACACAAGCACCCGAATAGAGCGTGTGCGATCTGAAGTCTTCAAGGTACCCATCACCATTTAATCTCTTCTCTGAAAGCATCAGATGCAATTTTTATTGGGCAGTTAAAGGAACACAAGCCTGCTAGATCAAAGCAGCCAACTGGTCACCCAGCCTTCCCAAAGAAAGGCTGTAGTTCATTATAGCCAGTCGGTTAACCATATCCACCTCCCTCATATATCAGCTTGCCCAGGAAACAGATTTAGAAGTCCTGGGCACTGCAGGGAAAATCTTTCCAGGTAACCAACTGCATGAAAAAGCAGACCATGTCCTGAAAGATGAGTAGGGCCGTAAAAATCAGAGGTTCCTACAACCTGGGACAGCCCCCAGGTGCCCCCACAGAGTCCCACATGGACATGCAGGCTCCGCTGACAATGCTTTTTCTTTTTTCTTTTTATTCATTTATTTTATTGTTGACAGTGTTACAGATGGGTCCCCCATTCTCCCCCTTTTGCCCCCCTCCAGCCAGCCGCCCCCCACCCCAGGCCTTCACCAGACTACTGGCAGTGCTTTTTCTTTGAACAGATGGCTGGGCCGTGCCTTGCTTCCCAGACATTTCTGGACTAACACCCGAGCGTTCACTTTCTCTGCGATTGTCTTGGTTGTCCATGCTGTTTGCGCGTGTCCGAGTTCTGGCCCGAAGCACCGGGCGCTGCAGTTCTCATACTCGGTAACACTCAGCTTCCTGTTCTGCAGGTTGCAGGCAGGAAACTGGAAAATGGGCCACAGGAAACCTGGCCTCCTACATCTGTCCCACTTTGTAATTGCAGCTCCGGTTTCATTTTGCCTGTGTGTCACCTCTGTTTTAACCCTCAACGCGACGGCCAAACCCTGCTCTCTGAAAGAACACTTAGGGCCCAAGAAATCACACTGACACTGGTTTCCTCCTCAGAGTAATTAGCCCCATGAGTTCAATGGGGGGGGGGGGGGGGGGGGAAGAATACTAACTATTTTCTAATTCTAAGTATTTTAATTCTAAAAAAATACTAAGCAAATGCTCCTAACAGTAGTCATTTGGAATCAAAGAATATGGAACTAGAAAAATGATTCACTAGATGTGATAAAGCTACCAATAAGTCCCCAGTGAAAACTCATGCCTATTTCAGAATACTGTACACAGCAGAGGTTATTTCAGATAAATATGATTACTACTGGCCCAAGGCTGCCTGATGACTTATAACTTTTGAGGCTTTGATAAATAACATGAAAATAAGCTATAGTTATCATACCCCATTATAATCTCTCATCATAATACTGTTTCAAATTATGTTTCTTAACATCACCAACTGTTAGGTTGAGCTTCATGAAATTGCTGTTTTATATAGACAGCCTAAAGCGTGTAACGAGAGAACATACATATACACACGTACACACCACACACAATCACATCCCCAGGGCAGTATCTTCTTCCTGTGTTTAGTCCCTGGACCTGTGTGAGAATCTGAAATTCTCTAGGGGAAAAAAAAGATATATTGATATAAAATATACACAATTTCAGTGGGATTTATAAAACCCTCACGGTAATTTATAAACCTCAAATAAAGAGCCCTGTGCTAAAGGAAATGCTAGCTACAATGTCCCCCTCCAGCAGTACTGAGGTTCCATGGAATTCTCAATAAGGCTCATACCAAATAAAAAATTTTTTAAAAAATCCAGTGCTTCTTTAAATAAGGGCCTCTCTTTTTAAATGCTAACATTTGATAAGCATTTATGTGCCAGGCATTGTGCTGAGTGCCTGATACATGCTGTCTGAATTTAATACTCCAGGAGGAAGTCATGGCTTAAAAAGGTGAACTAAGCCACTCCTGGCCACAGGAGTAACAGAGGCAGAGACTCCCATCCAGGGGCACGAGGCTCCACAGTCCAGATTCTTAATCACCACACGTATTCCTTCTAGCAGAGGCTCCATTTCTCATATGCACACCTCACCGCTGCTACGAGAAGAGTCTCCGTTTAACTTAGGGCAATACAACATTCCCACTAGGAATCAAATCAGGAAATCTCCTTGTTTATTTCTGACTTTGCCTCATCGGTCACTCCAGTTGTCCCAATTGGTTCTGTTTTAAGAAACGAACTTCAAACCCATCCCACCACCGTTTTTGTTTTTAAACCAATTTCCCTTTTTAAAAAGTATCTGTCTATGGGTTTAGCTATGCTCCAGGTTCATCCAACACTAAAGGATGAAGGTGAGAAGCTGTACCTTCTGTGACTTAGCGCCTCCGGGCAGGAAGGACGCCTCCTCCAGCATCCGCCTACTCGGGGTGTGCACATAAGACGGAGGAACGAGAGAGAAGATGACAGTCAGCAGTGATCTAGCCTGGTCCCAGAGAGGGGCCTAGCACCTGAGCCACTCCCATGATGAAGAAACGAATCTCGAAAAACACTTCCCATGTGAGCAGGGACAGGCTGGGACCCGCACTGACATGGCATGACAGCACCCAGTGTGGCACCTAGCACCCTGAAGGGCTCTAAGTTTTTCCTTTAAAAACAAACCCCTCTGGCCCTGGAGGGTGTTGCTCAGTGGTTAGAGCACCAGCTGTGCGCCGGAGGGTTGCAGGTTCAATCCCAATCCGGTCAGGGTGTTTGCAGGAGGCAATCAATGTGTCTGTCTCACATTGATGTCTCTCTCCCCCGTCTTGCCCCCACTCCCTCCCTTCCACTCTCTCTAAAAATCAATGGGAAAATATCTTAGGGTGAGTATTACAAAAATTAATTAATTAATTTTAAAAAACCCACACTTCTGGGGAAGCCCTGTTTCAGGTTCTAAGAAAGAAATATTTGGGATTTCATGGAGGATCATGACACACACGTGGGGGGGGGAGCTGTTTTGCATTTAATAAAATTTACTTAAAATCTTGCTAACTGTTCTGAAATTTGAGCTTCAATTTAATGAGCTCCCTAATTTCTAGTGGGTATTTTCCCTCCATACTCCCCTTGTTTCTTGTATTTCATAGGCCTCTGGATGGAAAGCCTTTTACCTAATTTTTTTTACTGTTCATCTTAATACAATTTGGTTCTGTGCACAAGGGAAAGAGGTCAGAACATATAAATCCTCACCTTGTCCCCAGCCTTAAAAGATCAGGGCTCTCAGGCAGGGATGTCAGTTTCTCTCCATTTCAACTTCTTTATCTATGAAATGGGGATACGGACAACCCTACCCCCTCCAAACATAAATATTATCAAACTAAAAGACTTTTTACAATTAAAAGTATTTTGAAAGTAAAAATCTAAGTTATCCTTTTGATCAACACACTGTGCAAATGATCTCTAAAATAAGGGGAAAATGCCTCCAGCTTCAATAAAGCTTAACAGATACATGTTTAAAATCTGTGTCTTCACATCAGAAAATGTTTATTTGCTTAGGTGCTTTGTTAAGATAATTTCACGAAAATTGAAAACAAAGCAAATCTTCCATACCACTTCCACTGGAATGAAATCATAACCTCTGAGATGAACTTGAGAGCTGGTCTGTGCTGAATAACACACTGGTGAAAGCCAAAAGTATATGCCCAGCGTGGTAAGAACACTTGCATGATACAAAATGATGGTGGTTTTTCCACATCCAGAAACTGAGCCGTTTCCTGCCAGAGCATCCTCCAGACTCTTCTATTGTGTTGAAACTGTAAAATCTTTCTAAATCAGGACTTCCTCCCATTATGCTTTACAGCGTCTTTCTGGGAAGGGTAGATCCAAAGCAAAAGGTAGGAATTCCTGCAGCACCACCCAGTGGAAACATTAGAAAAAAAAAAAGGCAAGATAAAATATGCTTAAGAGAAGAAAAGAAAATTCAGGCCTTACCTCTTCTCATTAGAAATCTGGACATTGCTCTTTTCCCACCACTGGCAACCTGCAATATGTCTAACAATGGCACTCTCCTTCCTGGGGGCATTCCTTGGGGCCACCCGCACAGACGACAGCCATTGCCAGGCTGCCCTGCCTCTCTCACGTGCACACACTGGGCCAACACCACGGCCAGGGAGGAACGAGTCCCGGGTGGGTTGGGTGTGGGTAGGACACCATCCCTTCCTCTCAGGAGGGTTCCCAAGGAACCCTGGGCACCGGGAAATGTGCAGAGCTGTGCTCGCACCCCTGAACTGCTGCAGCGTCGGGCATTTGGGGCAGAAAGGCAACCATCTGTACACCCTCCCCTGGCCCTGGCCCGGCTGCACCTGGTCGGGCCACTCCAACATCCGCACGGCAGTCCTACCCCCAGCGGCACCCGGGGAAAGGTACAGAGCCTTGCCTCTCCTCGTGGCCCATGTGCTCCCGTCGCACCAAAGCCACCCGGGTCCCACAGCCCCTGCCCTCTGCCCCCGCCCCATAGGTCCATTCAACTGGTCTCCTCTTTTTTTTTTTTTTCTTAATCCTAATCCCAAGGATATTTTTTCCACTGATTTTTTTAGAGTGTGTGGAGGGGAGAGAAGAGGAAGAGAGAAGGAGAGAGGGAGAGAGAAACATCCCTGTGAGAGAGACACATCAAGTGTTGACTGGTTGCCTCCAAGCCTGCAACTGAGTTACGTGGTTACGGGCCTTGACGAGGAATCGAACCCATGACCCTTCGGTCCACCAGCTGACGCTCTAAACACTGAGCCAAACGGGTCAGGGCCAGCTGGTGTCTTCATTTACTGCCATCACCAGATCATGTCTCTCATCACCAGTGTCTGCTTCTCACGCACACGTGACACACCAGGCTGCGAAACTTGGGAATGGGGCACAGCAGTTGGAACCCCTGACCCTCTCCTAGCTTCCCTTCACAGCAAGTCCCGGCAGGGGCCCCAAAGGGTGAGGAGCCGTGGTCTTCCCAGAGAAACCGTGAACTCTCTTGTCTTCTCCATTGAACTTAAAATGATAAAGTGCCATTCCTTCCATCATTTCTGGATGGTTAAGTCACGAAAGAAAACTGTCCCCAACATCGGCATTCCTGGGAAAGTTATCTTTCCCTCTTCTCTGGAGTAAATCCACTAAAACCACTTCAGATGTCTTTTTGAAATAGTATATACCAGACAGCTGATCTTGACATTGCTTAAACATATATGATCTGTTTAAAAACTTCATAATATGGTATATTTGAACTGCTAATTTACAAATGGCTAATAGTATTTAAACCCTTTTTTTCTTCCTTTTTCTGAAATTTAACATGTACCATAATGTGTTGGTTTCTGGCAATGTCAAGACTTAGCTGGATAATACTGACATCAGCTCATCTCTGGGTCCTACTCTAGACACTATTCTTCCAAAACTAGTTATAAATTGCTGGTATTTGTGACTTTTTTTTTTTTAAGAATCGTTTATTCATTTTGAGAGAGAGAGGAAGGGAGAAGAGATAGAGAGAAATATCAATATGAGAGAGAAACATCAATTGGCTGCCTCCTGCACACGCCCCACTGGGGATCGAGCCCACAAACCAGCAACCCTCAGTGCCAGGGTCACCCAACCAACCGAGCCACACTGGCCAGGGCTTTGTGACATCTTCTTCAGAGATTTTTCAGAAGCACAAAGAGCTACCTCAGAGGGGAGGTTACCTAAGCAAGACCTGGACTCTTCCAGGCTTCTAGATTCTGCGGTCACTTTAGCCTCACTGCTTTTCTTTGGTGCTCTTCTCAGCAAAACTCTTATATGGTTTAGGATGTGCAAATTCTAAGCATAAACATGTATATATAAATCTGGTATGATAATATATTCGCTGTGAGAGGGATCTATAAAAAACAGTGACTCTGCAGCCTTCAAAACATCATCACCTGCTCATGTGGTGGACATCTGTGGTGGTTTTAGCTGCCTCGAGAGTCCTGAAGGTAGTAACTCAGTTACAGCTTTACTCTCTCCATGTGCATATGTTTCTCTTACATTTTCATACGTGGACATCAAGTCTAGATACATATGATGACGTCAAATGTAGCATTTCTTCTAAATTTAAACAACTCCTAATAAAGTCCTCCTTAACATGACACAAAAAATATAAGGGCATGCAGGTAAAAAGCCAAGCAAAAGCCATCTCACTTTCTCCCTGAACGTCTATCTAACATGAAGCCTGGCGCACAAGCAAACTCCGCTAAGTGGAACACGTTAAAAATATCTTGGTGTCCCTGTTGAGTGCAGTTATTTCTAAGAGAACTGTTGCAAGAAGGGACAGTGCATGATTTCAAAAGGAAATCATCATCTCCCAAAGCCTTATGCCTAAAACCTAATTTTTTTTATTTACCCCTCAAACTGCATTGAATAAATAAAAATAACAAAACTGTCATCAAGTGGAAGATTGATGGTTCATCCCTCCGTGTCACACGGAGAATGGCTATTGGTAGCATTCGCATCACACCTCGATTCAGAGCCCAAAGTGTCCTGCTGGCTCTGAATTCCCATGCAGGAAACTGCCATCCACTCACTGGCATGGTGCTTTATGAAATGTCACATACAACTTGTTCCTCTACTTACCCCTCCAATAACTGTACAATGTGACTATACTAACGGTACAAAATAAAAGCCAGATCCTGCCAAAAATGGTCTTTTCCCCCTTGCTAAAAAAAAATAATAATTTTTTTTTTTTTAAATCACCCTTTCTATATTTTAATCATCTGGTGCATGTCTGATCTTCTACATCAAGGCCTTAAAGTTTCCACTTTCCTAAAAACAAATTAGTAGGTCTTAATATTTAGGTTAAAAAAAAAAAAGCAAAGGATGTGGCAAAGCCTGGAGGAGGATGCCGTTCTTGTGGTTCGGCTCTGATTTGAATCAAAGCAGAGCAGTGCTCGTGTTTGAGAGCGGTGATTCCGAGCTTTTGAGAAGCCCAGTGCACCTGGGTCATTTTGTGTGACTCAAGACATCTTCTGAAAGCGCCTGCTTTTGTAATGCAAGTAATTAACTTTAAGAAATTTCTAACACTCTTCAAAATTACTCAACTTATCCATGTTATCATAAATGTAGAATGGAGAATTAGTACTAAAATGCCTGAACAAGTGACTTAGGCAAAGTCGAGGAATGCTGAGTGGCACACCGAGTGGCGCTTCCGTTTTCTGCCTCGACTGTCGAAGAGGAAGTGAGGCCATCGCAGGCCCTCCTGCCCTCTGCTGCACGCCCAGCACCAACGTGATGACATCTCTCTGCCTGGGTTTAATTGCTTCCAACCCTGACTCACAATGGCACTTGGAGAATTTGTTCTAAAATGCTTTTTAAAAAAAAAAAAAAAAAAAAAAAAGCAGAGCCCTGGCCAGGTGGCTCAGCTGGTTGGAGCATCATCTGTCCACCAAAAGGTTGCAGGTTCGATTCCTGCTCAGGGCACATACCTAGGTTGCGGGTTCAATCCCGTTGGGATGCAATTGATCAGTGTTTCTCTCTCTCTTCCCCTTCCTCTCCCTCTAAAATCAATAAGAAAACATATCCTTAGGTGAGGATTAAAAAAAAAAGTCAGGGAAAAAAAAAAAAAGCAATGCTCTACCATCTAACGGCCTCTGGTCTAAATGATCACAGTCTGGTGCTTAGAAAACAGGCGGGGGCCTCAGCAGACATCACTTCCCTACCAACGCCCATGAACTCTAGATTCCAGAGGATTTCAAATGGCCAGGCCATACAAGATTGAAGTGCCACATCTCCAGGTGGTCTTCCAAAAACACTGCATGGTTTGGTCCCTTCCTGTATGTTTTAAATAGGTCTTGCTGAAATTAACGGGAATCTCAGCCTTTTCTTCTCCTGAAAATTACATAAATACACCCAAGTTCTCTCCCGAGTTCTCACAGTAAAGCAATGATTTTTGGGGGTGACGTTTAGCAACCATTCCTTTATGCTCCAATCCTCTGTACAGAGCTAGGGCTCAAACCCTGCAAGATAAGAGGGACTCTGCACAGAGGAGTAAAAACCTAAGTCCACTGTCCCACTCTCTTAGGCTCAGACATCCTTCTTGCAGCCCCCATCTAGAGACGCGTGCCCGCGCACACACAACACACACACACACACACACACTCACCATCGCCAATGCTTCTCTCTTTCATTTTCAAATAACTCCAACAACAAGGGCTTACAGTTTAGGCTCTAAGGACAAACCTTCCCAACTCCAATAAGGAAATACTGGGGAAGTCACATTTCCAGTTCACTGAGTTTTAGCGGAGAAGTGTTCTTAACTGTTAGTGTTGGGAAGTTGTTCCAACGTCTACAGCCCTTCTCTTGCTTAACGAGGGTGCCCACCTTTCCGGGCCCTGGTTCATCCTCCTGAGGATGGCGAGCGCTCACAGGCGCAGACAGTGCGGGGGACCTGCAGTCACCCCAGAGCACGTCCTGGAATAAGTTCTGGGGCTTGTTTCGTTGTTGTTTTAATCTCTCTCTTCTGACAAGGAGAAAAATCTCCTTAATCATACATTCTGGTTAATCAAGCTCTATCAACAGACGGCTCCTTGGCAAAACCCAGCTGAAATGAACAGATCTAGCCCCCCTCTTCCAAAAACAATTCAGGTACTCAGTCATTCATCTTTTCATAATCACACAGGCAGAGTCTTTTTTTATTTTAAAACTCAATCACAAACATCGTTCATTAGTTACAAAAAGTTACAGACAAAAAGACAAAAGGAAAAAAAAGACAAAAGCTACACACAGGTGTTAGTATAAATGAAGAACATTTAACTGTGGATACTGGGTGGGGCAAAAGTAGGTTTATTGTTGTATGAGAAACACAGTTTACCCTTGTATTATTTATTACTGTATTATTTTCCATATGAACAACTGTAAACCTTCTTTTGCCCCACCCTGTATTATGAAATTCAACTGATCAACTGAAGTCTTGATAAAGGCCTAATGATAGATGCTATAGAATGATTAATTTTAATATGGAAAGAACTTCACATTCTTTCGGGCTATATTATCCTATGAATTACTAAACTGTTAACCAATGATTCTTTGTGTAACACTGATATCAATAACAGGGCTAATGTTGTCCTCTTGGATATTTAACAAACTAACCTGCCTTCTGTACACCTATTTTTCTTGCAAGTCTGGACAAAAATTCCGGAAAACAATCTAATCTCTATAGAGGATCCTCTTGGCTGTCTTTATGGGTTAACCAAGAGATATGCCTGTTATTAACTCAAGTAATTTACTGTCTAGGAAAGAGCTGGATTTATGCATGTCAACAAAGTGCTTTGTCAAGTCCAATGGCAAAGTGGAGGGAGGGGAACGGGCTATTCTGGCAAGTTTATTCCCCTTCGGATTATTTTTAATTCAGTGAGTGCCAGGCTTTGTACAAAGTGCTGGGCTAAACATAAGGATGAGAAAAACAGATGCGGGCCTAGAGGGAGCTTACAGACCCAAGCCAATGTGCGTGACAGATGTGAAACACATCGTGACACATACATATGCAGGTATCCCTCACAATGGATTCAGGGGTTTGGACGGTGACTTTGGATATTGTGCTATCAAATCTGCTTGGTTCCTGAGTTTGGGATAAGGAGCATTAATGAGGGACACCGGTTCTAGCTCCAGAAATTTCTATCTGAAACTGTTCCATGCATACCTATGTTTGGGTAGTAAGAATTTGGAGAGGGAGAACTTGGATAATGAGGACACGTATGAATACAGCCTGTGGCATGGGCTCCAAAGACCAGGGACAGATGACCATGGGAGATCTAGTCTGGGTGACCAGCAAAGGCTTCCTCCAGGAAGAGATGGTTGAGCTGAGACCTGCAGGATGACTACAAATTGGCTGGGCAAAGTGGAATGAGAAAAATCAATGGGGGTAGGGGGCAAGGAAGGGAATTCCAGAGGGCACATTACATATTGGAGGAATTGAGGAAAGGCCAGTGTAGCTGGCCCCAGTCAGTTTGCAGCTCACATTAAGGATCTGGGTCTTTATCGTTGCTGCAGCCACTGGGAGATTTTAACTGGAGGAGTGACATGGGTTTAAAGGATTGCTCTAGCTTATGGGTGGAGAAGGGAACTGGAGGGGGAGAGAGGGAATGTGGGACCCATCAGACACTGCCGTCCAGGATGGAGATCATTTTCAAAGACTATCAGAAGGACGGCCTAGGGACGTAACCTGGTGATAAAAACCTTCTCTGGGCCTTCTCAGTGCCCAACCCAGATCAGTAACTGGTGTCCTCAAGAATCAGGCAAGTGTGGGTCACTAGAAATAAGTGGTGCTTGTCACACCCTCAAAAAAAGGAGGAAAGGTAAGCACAGTCCCTAATACTGACCCTCCCTTGGGTGTTCCTCATTCAATAAGGGGACACAATGGGATTGAAGGGGAAAGTTTTAGGGAACCCCTTTTCCCACCCCAAAACAGCAGTTTGTTTAAATTGCTGTATATGTCTAAAAGTCAGCTGTTTGGGAATGACAGCAAAATTCACATCACACTTTCACAACTCTTAGAAGAACTCAAGGTCTTTACTCCAAAAAAGTAGTACAATAGAACTTTTGCCTTGAAAGTCTCTCTAATTCACTTTACCAACCAGCCAGGGAAACTGAAGTCTAGGAAGATTAAGTGATATCCTCTTAGGGGAATCTACTTTTTCCTGCAGCATATATATATATTACTTTTGGTTAGTTTAAGTGACATTAAATATTGTAGAAGGGCCCTGGCCAGTTTGGCTCAGTGTTTAGAGCGTCGGCCTGCAGACTAAAGGGTGACAGGTTTGATTCCGGCCAAGGGCCCATACCTCGGTTGCAGGCTCAATTCACAGCCCTGGTCAGGGCACATGCAGGAGGCAACCAATTGATGTGTCTCTCTCCCATCGATGTTTCTCTCTCTCTCCCTCCCACTCTCTGAAAAGCCATGGAAGAATATCCTCAGGTGAGGGTTAAAAAAATAATAAAAATGTAGAAGGGACTTTTCCTCCCTATCACATAAAGAAATCCACATATTCTCATGATTTATTTTTAAACACACGGATGAAATAAAAATACTGCATTATCTTATCAAGGTGCTCTGGGGTTTAATAACCTACATGGTAGAATCATGAAAATGCCATAATATAATGAAAAAAATAGCCAGGAATGTTTTGGAGAAATGAAAATATTCTCTGGAGGGAGGGGGTAGGGATTACACAAGTGTATACATTCATGTTTAAAATCTGTGTTTTCATGTATGTAATTACATCAATTTTTTTAAAAAAGTCACCAAGGGTCGCAGATTCCTTATTCTATTACTTGCAGTAGAAGACCCCTAACACCTCACCAGTCTAAAAGAAGGTATCAGGTAAGTGTGCATTATACCTACCCCATCACTCCCATATATATTTTTTAATATATTTTTATTGATTTCAGAGAGAGGAAGGGAAAGGGAGAGAGAAAGAAACATCAATGATGAGTCACTGACCGGCTGCCTCCTGCATTCCCCCCACTGGGGATCGAGCCCACACCCTGGGCATGTGCCCTGAGCCAGAATCAAACCTCAATCTGCTGGATCATAGGTGGGTGCTCAACTGCTGAGCCACGCTGGCCGAGCATCACTCCCATATTTGTGCATGGAAAATAAGGTCCTATTCTTAAATATGGTAACTTTAAAAATACTTATGAACTTTTTAGAACATGTATGTGAGTAAATTCATTTCGTCCAATTCAAATTAAAATATATTAGTATAACCACTGTCTTAATTTCTTTAAAAATATACAAATAAATCTCATGGCCACATTAAAAATAATCCCTTTAGATTCTTACAATAATTTAATAATTACTTTCCAGAAAATGGAATTAAAACACATAAAGTAGTCAATGAGCTAATTCCTAGTGGCAATTCAGACCAAATTCCAATTTACTGAAATGACCAATTTAAAGTTTACTTTTAAACTGCTGACCTGACATATACGTAAGTTTCCAGTAATGGATGAAAGCTCACTTTTATTTTGGTGTGGATAGGAATCATGGAGAGTCAAATTTCTGCACAAGTTACTTAAAAGACTAAGTAATCTACCATTTTTGAAGGCCTTTAGGATTTGTTAACAGGTTACCCACACACATGTTGACAACTCAGTTTACTAGGGCTGCATGAGAGGTAGTAAAACCAGAGTTCCCATGGTCTCACTGCTACGGTTTCAACCCAAAAGCTGGATGATCTCAATTCAAACTGGCCAAAGATGGGCAATAGCAATCTTGAGCTGAAAAGAAACAGTATTAAATAAAAAGTTGTCCAAGTGTGCAAGAGGCACTTCCCTCCCTCCCTCCCTCCTATAGTTAGGTAAGTTCAAGGCGTATTTTCGGTTTAACCTAGTTTCTCTTTTCTCATCACTGAACATTCTATTTTGATGTGGAGTGCCCTGGACTTCCTGTTACTACATCTTCATATTCTCCTGCAAATCATGACTCATTCTTAAATCATAGAGAAACTCAGCAAAATCCCGAATTTCACACCACATATGAATTGAGTCTTTCAAGAGGGCAGCATTCTTAGAACATTACTTGGAGCCACAAAGACAAAAAACACTGAACAAGTCCATGTCGAAAATATGTCAATCTACTGTTGAGTCAACACATTTATTAGATCAATAAATACAAGTTCTATGTGTGGTCATTCTGGTCTTCTGTATTAGTTATTAAAATGTTACATGATCTGTTTAAGGGAAAATAAGTTACAAAACAGAAAGCATAGTGTGACTGCAATTAAAAACGCTTGTGTATGTATCCACACATTTGCATTTTTAAAAAACAGAAAAATATACACCAAGCGTTAAAAATGGGATTAAGGGAGATGTTTATTTTTTTCTTTGTGGTTTTCTAAATCTTCCTATGGTAATTCACATTAATATTTTTATAACAGAAAAAGAAAAAAACTTTAGAAAATTTTGTTATGCTAGTGTGATCTCAAATGTATTACAATTCAAACTATGAAGACGAGGAGGAATTATGGATAACTAGGACATAAAAAAAAAACCCAAAAAACTCTTGCCTGAAACATACAGAAAAATCTGACAGGAGTAAGGTCCTTTATTCAAACGACCTGGGCCACTTCATGTATGTGTGGCTGCAGGCCCTTAGGAAGGGGCGGAAGCCAGGTGCCTACTGCCAGGGCATAGCCAGAATGGACAGAGAACCGATTTCTTTTAAAACTTAATGAGGAACCCCAGGTCTGGGAAACATGGATATGGCTAGATCATTCTATAGGGCTGCAAAGGAGTAAAGCTATTAATTAGTAAGCAGTAACTCATCAGTGAAAAAAGACCCTATTCCAAGAGGTCACATCCTTGGATTTTTTTTTAAGTGTTCTGGAGTTGTCAATAGGTAATGCTTTGCAACCATACTGGATTTTGAATCAGACGGATACATAAATATAATTGGATAGCACAGAACACACAAAATTCAATATCTGACAGCTAAGAAAAGAATATTTTAAATTTATATGCACTGCCTGGAAGTCCTTTAAAACCAATTTCAGGAAAAGATCCAAGTTCCAAAAAGTTATTACAAATATAAATTTCAATATATGATCTCAGAGTTACATTTACTGTATACTAGCAATTTTGAATTATTAAATTTTTTAAATAAGAAAAAAAGGAGGTCTTTAGCAACTGTTTAGGAAACTTCAAAATTCAAATGGGGCTAGGAAAAAAAATCACTGCTCTCCTCTATCCAGGCTATTGTCATTCTGGTTCAAAAAGCATTAATACCAAGTGAGTGAGGCTCAGATATGGTCTAATTCAGCTCACAATGTCTTCACTTACGTGTCATGCTTTTGCATATTATCAAAAAGAGAGTGAAAGGGAAAGAAAATTCACGCACACGTGTTATATATGTGGCAGAAAAATGCAACTGATGAGTTTTAATGTCCTCTTCATTGAAATGAATGCATGTAAAAGAGTTATTGTCATTAATGCAAACAAGAGTTGCTCAATCTGGGCCCTACTGACAATCTGGGCTGGAAAATTCTTTGCGGGGGAGGGGGCTGTCCTATACATTATTGGATGTGTAGCAGCATCCCTGACCTCTACCTACAAGATGCCAACAGCACCCCCTCTGGTTACGACAACCAAAATGTCTCCAAATACTGTCAAATGCCCTGAGAGGCAAAATTACTCCCAGGTGAGAACTATCCAAATAATTTATTGGAATGAAGACTTCTAATTATCTCCTTTCATTTTGAAGCAAATGGAGTCTTGAGAGAATATTTACAACCTCCATCCTTAAGAAATGCTCGTGCCGAATGACGTTAGCTTTGCAAAGCTTTTTTTTAAATCTATTTAAGTCCTGTTATCCTACTCACAGCTTTCAATGCAACAATTTAGTGAGCACCTACTCTGTGCCAGGCACAGTGTTAGGGACATCCTGTACTCATGTCCACTGACTCACAAACCTGGTCAGGCTGGTTGGGCTGTTTTTAGGACATGCTTTGCCACCATAAAAGAAATGCCAACACCTTAGAAACCTTCAAGACAGCAACACATCCTTGTCAATAAAGGAGCCCTCCAGTTCCAATTGTGTTCCTTCAAATTCTTGACCCTTTTCAGTAACTCTACACATTTCCACCGCATAAAGGTTTAAAAAGGGGGGAGGGGGGAGGCCAGAAGGCCCTTGCTATATTTGGCATAGAAAGACCATCAGGGGGTTTTGCAGGCAGGATCATTACTGGAAACTCTAAAAACACTTATGGACAGTCTTCTTAACTGTCTGACCCACGTGCCCTCCTAACACAATTTGTATTTTATAATCCCCATAAATTGAAACTCATAACTGACCTTTCCCAAATAAATGTGTCACGGAGAGAGAGAAAGGGAGACAGATCACAGGGTATTTTGTTTGGCAAGAAGGCAATGAGGCTCAGAAACTGATTTGAGCTCATTAATAGATGCCTGGAACAGGCTTGATTTCCCATCTCCTCAGCCTCGCCTCCCCCCCCCCCCTCCGCCGCCCCCCAACAAAGACTGAAGCTCAGACTCGATGGGATGGGTGTGTTGAGCTACTTAGGCAATAGCAACTTCACACACACAACTGGGAAAGAAAAACCTGCAAGTCCGAAATCCAACGTGACTTCAAAGTTTTCATAGACACTACCCTGAAAAGATTGGGCTGGCGGCTGCACCTCGAAGTAAATAAAGCCGTAACTTGTCTCCCTCTCCAGCGCACTGCTCGCCCGCCCGACGGTGGCTGCACAAAACCCCTCCTGTGCAGAGCAGCGGAAACTCCTAATGAGATTAGTTGGTGTGTGTGCAGACATTACTTAGCAATGACTAAAGGGGCTCTCTCTTCCTGCAGCAGCCAGTGGAAAATTCAGGGAACTTTTTCCCCCTGCAGCAGCAGAATCCCTTTAACCCTCTCCCCAGCCAACTCCAAAAACAACTCAGCCTCCCCCTTAACTCCCCCCTCCCGGCTGGGGTTCTGGGGGGAGTTAAAGACCAGCCAGGGGCTTCCAAAAGCGGGAGGGTGGGAGGGGGCCGGCGGGGAAGGGGAGGGGGACCCCTCCAACACTACAAAGGAAACTGTAAAAGGCACAAATACATAAACCTGAGAAGGAGCAAACCACAGTTTCTTTGTGAGCTCCTCTAGTGAGTCATTTTCAAGATGCTGTCTGCTGCCAGTTTCAAAGCGGAAGCGCATGGCAATTAGTCTTGCAGTTTCCAGACAAGCCAGAAACTCTCCCGACACTCGTTTTATTTTTTTTCTCTCGAAAAAGCCCCTTTTGCAGTTTCTGAAATAACATTTCTTGCTCCCACCCCCACCCGCCGCCTAACTGCAGCCTGTCCTCAGGATGATTCAGTTCAGAAAACATAAAACCGAGACCTCTTATTTTTCTTTAACTCTCCAAAATTTTTCATTTCCCCCTCCCCAAAAAGTTACAGTAGCACTACAGGCCAACACTCCGCTGGAAGCTGAAGAGCCCCTTCCTAAAAAGCTGGGGGCGCCAAGCCCATCTCCTCCTGTCCTGTCCTCCCAAACAGTGTCCAGTAAAGGCTCCGCCGGCTTTTAAAGGTCCTGCTGGGCGTGCGCCCGAGGCGGTGACCCGGGGGCCGGGGTCACCTGCCCAGCGAGTGGACACAGCCCCCAGCCCCGTGTCTCCGCACGCCCTCGCTGCTCTCTCCACCCCGTCTCCCTTCCAGAATCCGAGCATCAGTGCCCACTGCCACCCCAAGGGGCGCCCCAGCAGGCAGGTCAGCGGTGGTCCAGCCTCCAGGCACGCAGCCTGCTCCAGTCACCGCTCCTCCTGAGGTCCCCAAGTCTCACCGTCCTCTGCTCCCCGAGTGCGCCCCCCCCTCTAGGCTCTCAGGGCAGCCTCAGGGCCGGGTGCCGCCACCCCGGGGTCGCCGCAGCCCCCGGCGCGGTGCGCGGACCGCTGCGGAGCTCCCGCTGGGTGGGCAGCCGCGCGGGCGCAGGAGCATCCCAGCTGCGCCCCCTCCCCACGGCCGCCCCCCACCCCCGGGCGGCAGCCCACCCCGCGGAGCCCACCGCCCAACCCCCACCAAAGAAAAGAAAGGAAAAAACACCCCCAACGAAACTTTGCAACTGTCCCAGCAACAGGCAGAAGCCTTGCTACCTACCCAGATGCGGGGGAGCTTTCAAGATCCTTCTTCGGGGGAATTTCTAGGAGGAACCGGGCGAAAGCCCCCGACTTTCCATGCTGACAGGCGTCTGCAGACGGTCTGTTGCTCTTGTAATGAGATCCTGATTTTTCCCCCCCTTTTTTTTCTTTCTCTCGCTCCTCTTTTTTTTTCCCCTCTGGTGTGTGTGAGAGCAGGAAGTTGGAGCAGTCAGGCCGAGCCGGCTCACTTCCTTTACTGCATTATTCCCCAGGCGGTGTGCAGTCTGTGTAAACAGGCTTTTCCGCCCCGCGCCGCGCGCCCGGGCCGCGGCTGTGCGCCGGGGCTGGCCGCCCAGGCCCGCGCATACTCCGCTGCCTCGGCCCCGCGCGCTCGCCCGCACCGCGCCGCGCGTCCCCGCGCCCCCGCCCGCCGCGCGCCCCGCTTCCTGCTCGGCCACCCCAGGGGAGGAGCCACCAGACCCTACGAGTCTCCTAGCCGCCGCAGCCCCTCCCCACGGGGGGCGGGGGCGCAACTCAGCCAGAAACCCAGGGAAGCCGCCCCCAGTGCGCTGGGGCGATGACCCTGGTTGGGGCGAACCCGGGGATCCCTCTTCTCCCCCGGGGGTCCCTGCGCTGGGGACCCCGCTGGGCACGGTAGTGGGGTCGAGCCCTACCCAGTTGGCCTAGATGGGGAGGCCCGAAGTGGGGAGGCCCGAAGTGGGGAGGCCGCCGAACTTGTTTTCTGCCCGCTGGGATGAAAGCGTTGGGGAGGGGACATCGGGAGAGGGGTTCGGGGTTTGGTTGCTCTGGGGCAAGGGCTGCTTTTATCGTGGGTGGGGGCGTGATTGCTCAGGATGAGATGTTGGATGTGCAGAAAAGGAGGCACGGCTTCTGTCTGGGGATGGACACAGTTCCTGTCTGGGATTAAAAAAAAAAAAGCCAGTGCTCAGAGAAGGGGGCCCACTTTGGGGAAAAGGAGGAGCAGCCATACGCTGGGAGCCAGGATTCCCCGGGAAGCGACCTTTCTGGCCGTTCACTGTGGCCTACCCCAGGCCAGCCCTTTCCTGCCCACTCGGGAGCTTCCGAGGGAAATGCGCGGCGACCCCCGGGCCCAGAGACCGAGGCTCTGCAGGGGGGCTCTGTGGTCTCAAAACTGGACCCCACCCCAGACTCAGGCCCAGCTCAGCGAGGGGAGCTGGCCCACGGCCCCGAGGCTGAGAGGAAGGAGGCGGTGCGGCGAGGAGCCCCTAACCCCGGCCCCGGGCTGCCACCCTAACTGCTCACCTTGCGGCGCCCTCCATTGCCAAGCCTCCCCTCCTTGGCAGCTGGGACCAAAGGTTCTCAAACCTGAGCGCGCACCCGCCTCACGTGGGGGCGGGGGGCTCGTTAAAACCTCGGTCACCTGGCCTCAACCGCCGGCGCTCCCGCTTCGGTAGGGCCGGACTTTCTCGGCTAACTTCAGAATCCACTGGGGGTGCTTTGAAAACTATTGATCTCCATACAACCCAAACCAATTAAGTCAGAATCCCTGGGGCAGGGCGGGAGTCCTTTTTAAAGGACCTCATTCTAAGATTTCCTCTGCTTATTTATCTTTTGTAATCTTTCAGAAAGAGGGTTTGTTTACCAACTGTAGGCCCCTAAAGGCCAGGGTTGTATTTATTTTGTATTTAGTCTTATCTAGTTACTAGCAGCCCCACACCCCGGCTCTGGCCTGAGCACCTGACTCAGAGGACAGTCCAGTTCACATTTGCTCCCAGGCTGGCGTGGACGGTTCACCGAGAGGCGCGACAAGGCCCACCAGCCCCCTGGGAAGCGTGGGAAGCCCGCAGGGGCAGGGGTGGGGCAAGGTAGGAGAGAGGGCCGCAGGGGAAGGTATGGGGAAGACGGCTGTTGATCAGCCCCTGATTTTCCACAGCTGATTTTCCACTTTAGGGATTATTGTTTTAATCCCTAGGAGGCTTCTCCTGTCACTCAGCAGAGAGCACTCCGCGTCCCTGTATCATGCAGCTGGCTGTGGACTGGGAGAAATAAAATCTCACGCACACAATTAAGAACACCATGTTGCTTTATTTTTAAAAGTATATGACAGAGCCAAACATAAACATACTTTAAGCCAGTGGCTTTCATGCTTTTTATTGTATTTTTTCACAACAAATCTTTGTGGAATACTAATATGTAAGACATAAAGGGTATGTATATATACATATGTATTTTTATCAGGCCATTTAATTGTTTTGAGGAAATGTCTCCTTGTCTAAAGTACTTCTGAAACACTTTTGGGTGGGTGGCCTTAGCATTTCGCAGACCACATGAATTCAAGTTTTTCTGGTGTTTTAGACCAACGATTTTCAATCAGTGTGCCACAAGAATTTTTAAAACATACAATAAATACCTATTTAGTCAGGGGCACTGACCTCTTTCCCCTTAGATTGTCAAATTTAAAAAAATGACAACAGCCAACACAATAGCCATCCAGTGTGAATGAATCAAAATTATACCTGTATTTTTTGGTCAGATTGGCAAAAAATATATTTTTTGGTGTGCCTCAGAATTTTAGTAATTAGTTTATATGTGCCATGAGATGAAAAAGGTTGAAAACTCTGTTTTAGATTGTCCACACCAGCCCTTCATATGAATGAGTAATTCAGAGCTGACTCTGCTCTACCTAAAGGCATGGGAATAACTTTTACTTTTAGGTGGCCACGGCTTCTGTCCTTTGCATTCTAAGGGAAAACTGCTGTCTTAGCTCAGGCTGCTATAACGAACACCATAGACTGGGGGGCTTAAACAGCAGACATTTATTTCTCACAGTTCTGAAGGCTGAAAAGCCCAAGATCAAGGGGCCATGAAATTTGATTCTTGGTGAGGACCCCCTTCCTGGCTTGTAGATGGCCATGTCTCACTTTGTCTCCACGTGGCCTTTCCTCTCTGTGCACATGTGGATGGAGAAAGAGGGAGGGCACTTATAAAGGGCACTAATCTCATTATGTGAGCCTCACCCTCATGACCTCATCAAAACCAAATTACCTCCCAAAGTCCCCACCCCCTAATACCATCACATTGGGGGTTAGGACTTCAAAGTGGAATTTTGGGGAGACACATTCAATCCATGATAACTGCTATTTGTTTTTCATGCTTTCCTTCCCACTATCGAAAAGTAGCCAAGAGGTGTGGCATTTAGTATTGCATGATCCACACTCCTCTTCCTATGCTATTGTTGCAAAACAGACAGGAGTTAAGATTATATGGATTATTAGTAAGATTTCTTTAGGAGCCCTTTCTAGCGGGTGAGAGGGCCTCGGGTCATTCATTTCTGCTGGCTGAGAGAAAGTGAGGCTCTCTGAGCTTTGATAAGAACAGCAGAGATCATACTGGAGTGAGTTAGTGTGGCGTGTTGCAGGGTGCTGGGCAGCCCAACTAAACTCTGTGGATGAAGAGAGGATGAGGGCTGGGCCTCCAGAAGAAAACCAAAGCCCTGGTTCCATTAGCTTTTGCTGGGATAATCTTATGTAACAAACAACCCCAACACAGTGACTTACAACAGCAAATAGGTCTGGATTGGCTGGAGTCAGGTCTGCTTCACAGGTTTTTCTCATTCTGGGACCCAGACTGAAGGAAAAGACTTGACTAGGGACAGGTGGTTCTCCAAGGGGGCAGCAACTCAAAAGAAGTGAGTGGAGACACAGGATGCCTCTTAGAAGCTCTGCTTAGGACTAGCACACACTCACTTTGACTCACAATCTGTTGGGGAAAGCAAGTCATAAGGCCAAGTCTAAAGTCAGTGGGACAGGGAGGACAGGGAAGGAAGGGAGAATTCTGGACAAGTAATACAACCCTAACCTACCACCAGAGGAAAGGACGCTGGGTATACAAAACAACTCAGCCCAGGTCCTTTATACATTAACATTCCACAATATATAACAGAATGGGATGCTGTGAAAGGTCAAAAAATAAATACGGATGGATGAGGAAGCATGCTTAGATAGGGCTGGAGAAAAAAAATGAGTTTTAAATATTCTAGAACATAGCAGAATAAGTAATATATGAAACTTATGAATTGATGGCATTAAGTTTATTAATTGATGAGTTTTGGTAGAAATTCAAGTGTTTTGCCATCATGACTTTGAGGACTGCCTCAATATTGAGGGAATATGGGTAAGCGCTGGAGAGCTAAAGCCTGATGGGAACATAGCCCACGCTAGTGGAAAGTATGGATTTGGAAGCAGGAATTTTGGGATCCAGTCCCACACTGGTTTGTTCTAGATAAGTGACCTTGACTAAGTCACCTCCCCTCCATAAGCCCGAGTGATCAGTTTTTGCTGATTTTTACAGAGAATGCCAATTTTACATTAAAACAATATGTTATGGACTAGGATTCAAAAACTTTCATGACCTTCTTTTGAAAGAGTATTTAAAAGAAATTTATAGACTTGCAGGCAGACCCTGTGGGAGCCTGCACTCTCCCTTTTGTGTTGTTAGAGGTCTTTCAGTGGGCACATTTGAAAAGCATTAATTTGGACCATTTTTTGCCCTCAGGCCATCCAGAGGCCAGGGTTGACAAGCTACAGCCCACAGGGCCGGCCACCTGTTTCTGTATGACTTTCAAGTGAAGAAGCATTGATTTTTCCTTTTTTTTAAAAATGTTTAATTGTGCATAAAATTTACCATCTTAGTCTTTTTAAGTATACTATACAATAGCATGTTAAATATATTCACATTATTTTTGTGCAACCGATTTCATCTTGCAAAACTGAAATTCTATACCCCTTAAACACAATCCCCCATTCACCCTTACCCTAGCCCTGGCAAACACTATTCTACTTTTTGTTTTTGTGAATTTGACTACTTTAGATATCTCATATAAATGGAACTGTACAGTATTTATCTTTTTGGCTTATTTCACTTAGCACAATGTCCTCAAGGTCTATCCATGTTGCATCATGTTACGGATTTCCTTCCTTTTCAGGGCTGAATAATGTTCCATTGTATGTATGTACCACACTTTTTTTAACTGCTCATCTGTTGATGGACATCTGGGTTGCTTCCACCTCTTGGTTATTGTGAGCAATAGGAATTTACATTTTTAAATGGTTGAAAACAAATCAAAGGAAAAATATTTTGTAACATGTAAAAAGTATATGAAATTCAAATTTGTGTTCATAAATAAAGCTTTATAGGAACACAGCCACACTCAGTCACTTATGCATTACCTAACGCTGCTTTTGCACTATGAGGGCATGGTTGAATAGTAATGGCAGAGATCGTATGGTCTATAAAGCTAAAAATATTTACTCTTTGGCTCTTTACAGAACAAGGATGTCAGCCTTGGCATAGACTATCAGAGACAAGTGAGATTCTGACCTGTTTTTTAGCTTAATTTAAACTGCATTCTCTTTCTTATTCCAGAGAAAGTCCTTCCTTGCCATATTGGGTAAAAACCTTGGTGTCTTTAACAAACATCACATCCAGGAACTTTATCTTCAAAAGAAATCAAGTAGTCTTGCTTTATTTAATTCCTCTTACTAGGTCATCTGATGAGGTGCAGAATAGCTGGCTTGCCTTGTCCCAGTCCCTCAGACAGCCTATCAGGCCTTTCTCTGGTCTCTGAACAGACCTGAGCCTTTGTTTCTGATGGTTCCCAGCCCTAGTTACACATCACAACCACCTGTACCAGGACCTCACTCCTGAGATTCTGAAAAATTGATATTTCTCCTGAGGTTGAGCCCAGGAATGAGTATTTCTCCAAAGTTCTACCCAGGTGACTTCTCTCCTCATGAAACCCCTATAAATATTTTACTCATCTTTTAGGCTCAGCTCAAAGCCCACCTCCTCCAAGAAGTCTTCCAAGACCTACCAGATAAAATAAATCACTCATTTCTCTTGCACCCTCACTGCATGATGTCTGAATCTTATGACTTAGCGTTATTTATACTCCTATCACTCCCCCACGCATCCCATATCTAAATCCCTAATGCCTGCCAAAAAAAAAGTGCTAAGGTTTTTTTGTTGAGTCAATCTGTTCATCAATAATAAAAAGAATGATATAAATAACATTTTGTAAATGATGTTATGTGGTACTAATTGAAACATGTAATCAATGATATTTGGAAGGAATTAAAACTGATTCCAGTGAAGGATTAAGAAGTAAAAATTGCCAGTTACAAAGCAGTCACAGGGATGTCAAGTACAGCATGGGGAGTATAGTGAATAATGTTGTAATAACTATGGTGCCACGTGAGTACTAGACTTATTCGGGGGATCACTTCATAAGTTACATAAATGTCTAACTACTACATTCTACACCTGAAACTATATAATACAGGGTTGGGCAAAAATAGGTTTACAGTTGTAATCCAAATAAATAATACAATAATTAATAAATAACACAAGAATAACCTCTGTTTCAAGTACTCACAACTATAAACCTACTTTTATCCCACCCTGTATTGTATGTCAATTGTAACTGAATTTTTTTTTAAAAAACCCTGATTCTAAGCTTCAGGCTTTTTAAATTCAAAATTGATTGAAATCCATTAATACTTTGTATCTCTACATTCACCCCAAATCCACAGTGTACCATTAGAAAGGGAGGGAGATGAAAACATGGCAATCGGGTGTCACAACTCCCCAAACTGTGAGTCGCTGCTATAATTTCCAGGGTGAATGCAACTGAGACACTGTGTCCAAATCAAACACTGTCGTAAGTGGGACCCCCATGGTCATAGGGCCTCAGGTACCCACAGGCCTAGGAGGCTATGGGCGTAACTCAAGCTGAAGGAGAAGAGAAACATCATTCTACAGGCTGCTTTCAGGAGCCATGTAGCATGGTTGGGAGATAGAGGAAGCAGGGCCACTGGTGTGCTATTAAACTAGCTTTATTATTATTATTATTATTATTATTTTTAAAAATATGTCTTTATTGATTTCAGAGACAGGAAGGGAGAGGGAGAGAGAGAGATAGAAACATCAATGATGAGAGAGTCATTGATCGGCTGCCTCCTGCACGCCCCCGACTGGGGATCGACCCCGCAACCCGGGCCTGTGCCCCGACCAGGAATTGAACTGAGATCTCCTGAATCGTAGGTGGATGCTCAACTGCTGAGCCACAGCTGGCTGAGTGAACTAGCTTTAAATGAACCAATTTCTATAGCCTGTGAGGGTTCTGAGGACACAGGAGGAGAAGAGCCTCCTCCCTGGAAAGTGTCAGTGAATATTCTTAATAGGCGGTCAGAAGTGGTAACATTACATTCACCCCCTTCATCCCCATGGCACTATATATTTCATGAATAAATGTCATGGATACTCAAGAAACTAAAAATAATTATTATTAGAAAATGTGTACAATGCCTCAGAGTCTAACAAGTGCCATTAAATAGATAAATTCAATCGGTCCCTTAGAGTATGAATCCTGTTTTATATTTGATACAACTGAGGAGTGGCAATATTAAGCAATGTATGAGTTCACTGTCACACCATAAGTGATGGAGTTGGGATGGAAATCCAGGTTTTTTGCTGGAGATCCGAATCCTTTCCACGGTTCTATACTGTATTGCTATACAGGATGACAGAAAGTCAAGAGAAGGAACCCAGGAAAAAGGCAGAGAAGTTGCATGGAAGGGCAGCCTCCTTCACTAGCTTGTCCTATTGCCTTCCTTAGATTTGGCCCCGTAAAACTGTAAACCCAGGGCATAGGATGAGAGTGTCTAAGACCCTGGTGTGCTGTGTAGTCCTGGATGGTTCTCAGCATGGCTCAACTCCTACCACAGTTATTCATGGCACTTCTGCCTAGGAAGCCCACGGTCACAGCACCCGCTCGGCGGAAGGCTGGGGCACTTGAACCTGCCACCTAGAACAGCAGATTGAAAATTTTAGCTCTGACACACAGTAGGAAATTAAGTTTACATCTAAACCCAATACACGCATATATGGAATTGAAACAGAACAACTATTTTTCCCTTTTTGCATTTACTGTGTAACCTATTCCAATATTTTCTATCCTGTTTTATTTGTTTAGAGAAGTTGGTTGCAGCCCACCAATTTGAGTTCAGGAGCCATGAATGCTCCTGAACTGCACAGATGGGAAAGCTGAACATTGAGGGGTAGTGGTGGGACAGAGAGTGGAAAGACGGGATCACAGAAGCCACATGAGGCCATTTGGAGAATTGGCCTCATAATATAAAAGGGAGAGTGTTTGGCTGTCTATGTGTGAGTTGGTGTCCTTAACACCCCCTACATTTTCACATTGTCTACCACTTCACCAAGCACTTTCCCAACTCTCTCTTCCCCAAATGTAATATTTAAAAGACACTTTTGAATGTCCTACTTTTGTTTATCACTGGCTTGATTTGTCAGCCGGGTCAGGCAACAAGTTTCTTGAGGAGCTCTCACTGTGTACATAGCTGGCTGCTCTACTTACGACGGTGAGACTTGCGCTATTTTTGAGGAAAAGACATGACAACGTTAAGGTGTCACCTGGGAAAGGCTGATTTGGCCAGTGGCCCATGGATAGCATCACCTTGATGATGGTCTGAGCCTGAGCTGACAGGTTCAGACAGTGGATCTACACCTGTGAGCATGACCATTGGCCTTGGGCCTCACCACTCAAGGCCTCATATTTAGCTCTGATATTATCACCAAATGATATTCATACAGCACAGAGACAGCATGGCAAAACTGAAAGTAGAAGGCAGTCGTCACATATCTTTAAACGTATGGCCCATCCTCTAACCGCACTGCTTAAATGGCACTAAGAACCATTATTTCTGTAGGTCCTTAATGATGTTGTAACTAGCAAAATAATATCGCATTGTGTTTAGTATGTTAACAATTGAAATACACTGCAAGATTTATAATTGTCTTTTGTTTAGTTTTTAATATACCCTATGGAGAAGGCCTTCAGGATCAACGGCTGGAGGGGAGGGGAGGAAATGAAACAGTCATATAACCTTTGTTTGCGTTCTCTGCAGCAAACCCTAGCACACAACTGAAAAGACCTTATAGTCTGATTCCTTTTTCAGAGCAACAAAATTGGATTCTAGAACATCAGCTATAAAGGGGGCTGAATCAGCTATCTACTCCTCTGTAACAAACCACCACTCACTGGGTTAAAGCAACATTTATAGTTGTTCAGGATTCTGTGGGTCAGTAATATTGGCTGGGCTCAGCAGAGCGGTTCCTCTGCTGATTTGGTCTGGGATCGCTCCTGTGATTGTGCTCATCTGGAAACTTAACTGAAGTTGGATGGTTCAAGACAGCTTCGTGCACATGTCTGGCGGTTGGTGCTGGCTCCTGGCTGAGCCTCTCTCTCCCCATGATCCTTCCTCCTCAAGGAAGCTAGCCTAGCTTGTGAATGTGGCCACAGCATCATTCCATGAGAGTGACAGTGGAAGCTGCAAGATCTCTTAATGCTTAGACAAACCAATGTTGCTTGTACTGCATTCTCTTAAAGTAAGTCACAGGGCTAGCCCAGATCCCAGGGAACAGGAAACAGATTCTACCTCTTGATAGGAGGAAAGGCAAAATTACATTGCAAAGGAGGCAAACATGCAGGGATGGGAGAAATTGTGGCCATCTTTGTAAACAATCTACTGCAGAGGACTAGAGGTTCAGACAGTTCTCTCATTAGAAACAGGAGAAGACTGAGACATACATAGGATAAATGACTTAGTCAAGTTCAGAGAGGTAGTGGCTCATCCAGGTCTCATGCATCTCAGACCAGTGTTTTCCCACTTCAGGGACCTCTTCCACCTGCAGCCTCTATCTTCTTTATCCAAACCTGTGACAGAGCCGGTCTTTGGAGCCACCTCACTTCTCAGGCAGGCTTCCTTATTTGGATTCCTTATATGTGATTGTTGACCCATACAATCACAGCACCAGGGCTCTGTTTCCAGGACTGGCTGCAGCTGCCTTAGTTCTATGAGTCTCCTTAATAGGAAAGGAGATTCCACTCCATCTTCTGGTCCCTTGGGAGCCTTTTAGGCTCCCAGGCCATAGCTAGATTTGACAGCAAAATCTCATTTCACTGGGTTCTGTTACAGCCATTTAGTAAAATAGTGCTTTGTTGTTGTGGTAGTTAAGGCAATATGTCTCTAGTATACCTTGGAAGGGTAACAAGTCGATCTGTTAGACATAATATGACTATGAAGGATTGTTTCACCAAAATAGTTTCTAAAAGGGAAGGCTAGAGGGAATAATAATAATCATCTGATATTTATTAAGCTTTAATTACATCCAGGCACGGCGCTCAGCAATCACATATATTAGCTCATTTAACTCTCATAACTACCAGATGCATGATATAGGCATTGTTGCTACCCCTATTTCTAAAACTCTTTCAGATATCACCTTTGCTAAATCCAAGGTCTGATCATCTTTCATCTTCTCAGCTCTGAAGAATTTGGAAGTGCTTACTCATTCACTCATCTATCCATCCATGCATCCTATTAGGTGACAAGACCTGGTCTAGAGGTAGGCGATATAGCAGCCAATACTCAGGAACATTTCTTGCACTCATGGACCTTCCTGTCTAGGGGGATGGACGGGCATTGAATAAGTAGCAGCCAACATGATGGTGTTGCAAAGAGGGAGGTGGGGAAGCCATCTGAAAGGTGAGTCTCTCTTCCCAAGGTTTCTGGACATTGAAACTCCAGGTTTTAGGTCCTATTCCTCTGACCACTTCTTTATTGATTCCTTTTCTTCCATATGCCCTTTAAACTCTGACATTCCCAAAGGATTTGTCCTTATAGCTCATTCTTTCCTCTTTCCCTGGCGGTGAAATCACCAGTCCTCTATCAACATAAGAACATTCACACCTGTAGAGAATTTTTATGTTTATTTGAGCCCAAATGATGATATGTGCCAGGAGCAAGATCTCGAATGCTCCTGAGAATAACAGTTTTGCAACTTCTTTTATGCATTTGAAATTAAGGAGGGAACCTAAAGATTACAAGGAGGTGGGAGGAAGCGGGTATTGGACTGCAGGAGAGTAAACAAGTGATTACGCCTTCCAGGAGTATTATGTCTGACGTCTCAAGGGTGCATCAACCTAGATACAATGGACAGGTCTTGCTTAAAAACATCTCACTAAAGAAGTTACAGGCCTGGGGCATGACTACTTACCTTGATCTTCCCATTTAGGAATTTATGATCAGATCACCCTGTGATGTTACTTTCCACAGAACCTTTTTTTCCATCCATACCTTCTGCTTCAGCTGTCACCCCTGGCAAGATCCAAACCTATCACCCAGGGTTTGGATCTTGCCTTCCTCCCTCTGACTTGGCATGCTTTACCTGGGAGCTCTCCTGCACTCTTTGGCTCCAACACCTGCCAAGGATTCCCAAGCTTGCTCTCCTTACCTTTCCAGCTCCCTACAGGATATCATCAGCTGATCCAGAATCACACCTTGGCCATTCACACCTCCTTGCCCATATTTTTATTTCTGCCTTCATTTACCCTAGCCTTTTCAGCTGGCTAAAACCCCATTCACCTTCAGGGCACAGCTCACAGCCAGGTCCTTCCCGAAAGTCCACCCCACCCCCTTCAGGTGGAGCCAGTCACTTCTTCCTCTGAACTGTTCTCAGATTTCCTCCCAGCTACTCCTACTTCTCAACTTATAGAATAATCAGCCTTGTTCATCTCTACATGCCCTATGTTTTGCACAGCCATAAATGCCCAAATACTGTTTATTTTGCTGTTGAAATCTATTTGGATCTAGGAAACTTTTTAAATTCCCCAGTCAAAATCAGTGTTTTTTTAATGAGGCTACAACACTTCTTTTAGCATTTCTGTTAGGATTAGCTGAGTGCGCCTGTCTCAGTCACGAGATCGTGGACAACCGCCCTCCCCCCCACACACATTTTGTCTTCTGTCCATGAAAATGTTTGTGGTCCAGAGTCCTTCCATTACCTAAGTCCATGCTTGGTCAAAGGTTCATTCATTAATTCACTTGGGTATTTATGTACTTATTTAACAAGTACTAATCGAGTGCCTCCTTTGGGAGGCACTATTTGATAAAGCAGGTATTATTCAAGGCAAAAACCTTTACTCAAGGGATCTAAATTCTAGTGGACACAGACAATAAACAAGCAAAGAAATACCAGATTGGTAAGTGCTATAAAGGGAATAATTAGGGGGATAAGATAGAATGTGAGGAGAGGCGCCGTTTCAGACAGAAGACACTAAGAGGCCCAGAAGAGACTCCGGGAGGGAAATGGGCAGGGCGACAGCCCTGGCGCAGGGAAAGAGTGGCCGCGCCTGAGACGCAGGAGGGAACGTGCATGGGGTGGAATGAACACTTGGGACAGGATGACATTGGAGAGGTGAGCAGGGGCAGGTCACTTGGAGTCCTGCAGGCGTGGAGGGTCTCTTGATTTTATTAAAAGCAAAATGGGGAGCCATCAAAGGGGAGACACGATCTGACTGATTTTGTAAAAACGACTCTCTAAAAAGAATGCAGGGAGGGCAGATTGAGAGCAGAAAGAGCAGCCACAAGATTGTTGGAAAGGTCTCGGGCAAGCGTACTGGTGGCTTAGAGCAGACGCTGTCATTTCAAACCATCACACCGGCCAGGGGAGCTCTCAGTGATGCCACCCCGTGCCCGGTGCCCGTGACAAAGCCAAACGTGGTGGATGAGAGAGACCGAGTTGGCCAGGAGCCCGGATCCTCTTGTCTCTCACTGTCTTCCCTTTGCTTCTGGCTCAGCCCCACAAGGAGAGCCTTGTTCTGTGCCAGCGCTTGAGAAGTTTGGCGAGATGGGCAGGGCTCAGGAATACCTGAAAGCCGACCCGGCCACAGGATTTGGCAGGTAAGGGCAGCCACGGTGGTGGTCTCTGCTTGTCCCGCCGCCTTAACTGCAGGCGCCCAGGTCGGTGTCCTGTGCCAGCTGTGCCTATCTTGCCTTATTCTTAGACTATCTCTCAACTGCGAAAACACAGTTTGTTAATGTCCTTGTTCCCTTCAAAATAGGGAGGCGTTTTAAATCGATTAAATGGAGCTGAAGGCACTAGGTAACAGTTTAAAGGAGCTAAAAGGTGCCCAGTGGCGCTGACCTCAGCCCACCTGTCTGTCCGCCTTCAAACTCCTCCAGGGGACCAGCCTCCTCTCTCCTGAGGACCTGATACCCTCCCCTGTTTACCAAACTCCTCCTTCAAGTCTCTGCTGTCGTATCACTTCCTCCTGGAGGCTGTCCCCGAGGGCCGCCTGCCAGTCTGTGTTGGGTGCCCTGATTAAATGCATTCAAAGCATTAGGGACTTTTTCTTCACAGGACTCCCAACAATTATAATTACATACTTGCTTAGCAGGGTGGAAAAGATACACTGCAGCTCAGGAGTTTTCAACAGTAGTTTAAAAAAAAATTTTGGTAACCGGTTTCATCAGCTCCCTCTTCTGCTGATAGTGGGGGGTGAAAACAGCCCTTCAACTGGACAATGAAAGGTGACAGCCTCTTCCAGTTTAAAACAATCTGTTTTCCCCAACTAATCAGCTAATTCAAGGTTGAAACTTCGTGTCAGGGTTGCTTGCTTCCCTTTCAAGCACTTTCCCACAGGGAGGGGTGGGTCGGGGCGCCGGGGGCCCTGGGCAGGGCCCAGGTGTGCAGCCCTGGGCCGAGGAGGCCCCCTGCCCACTTGGGGGTAGGCCTCTATGCTGGCCTTGCCCAGTCCCTGCTCTCGGAGAACCAAGGGACGCCCTCCTGCCTCCACAGCCAGCCCGCCCTCGCTGGCCCCAGGGACCCCCGCGACACCTGGGGCTGCGGCTGCCTCCTTGTGTGTGATTTGGGAGGGTCACTCCCACCTCCTCGCTTGCTGTGACAAGCTCCCAAGCCGGCATTCTCAGCTGGCCTGGGAGTGTGTCTTGAGGAACTTCTCTGCCCTCTGTATGCCACACGCAGGCCAAGAGGAAGTGGCCAGCAATCTCAGGTCCCTTTCCACAGAAACCCACCGGCCACCATTTCAACTCCACTGAGGCCACCCCATGGTTTAATGGGGTGCCCGAGAAGGGGGTTTTCTTTAAGTTTCAGGCAGAAAGCAGAGCCCAGTCTCCTGTGATCTGACCCCCGCCCCCTTTGCCAACAACTTTCCACATCCCTGCCCTGATGGCTGCTTAGGATAGGGGCCCCCAGGCTTGCTCTGCCCCCCTCCTAGGGGAGTGGGCTTTCCCTTCCCTTTCAGTCTTGCCAGCCTCCTGGGCCCTGGGATAGGGGCTTGCCACTTAAGTGGGAGGCTTACGCTGACCGAAGCCCGTGATCCAGGCTCGTCTTCCATATGTAAGGTAAGCTTGGAAATTAACCTCCCTCCTCCCCCCTTACACATTTTCTTTCCCCCCAAATTCTGCCTTTTAGGATTATGCTCTTGTGGATTTGAACAGGGAGTCTGACCCTCAAAGCTAAGCAGTGACCTTCCCCTAGCTGGCCTCCACCCTCTCTGGATCCATCCATCAGTCGCAGCAGCGGCATGGTTTCCAGGAAACAAAAATCGCCTCAGCTTCATGTTATAAAAAATAACTTCCTACTTGAGTAACTGTGTGATTCTTTGCTGAAGGTCTATCTCTATATCTCTTTTGCTTAGCACCGTTCTCTTTATAACTAACACGTGTACACGTAACATATATTTTGTCACATGATTTAAGTGAATGATTTAGCTTTATAATCATAATAAAATGTCAAAATTGTCAGGGACCATAGAGATTATTTAGTCCAATCTCTTTGTTTTAGAAGAAGGAACCCAAGGCTACAATGATTAAACTTACTGTTCAAGGTCATCAAATACTGACAGGTATGGGTCTCAAACCTCTCACTTTTCTATCCCTGATTACTGTTTTCCACTCAACTGCCTTTGCGTGGGATTTCATTGACCTCTGTCTCCTTAACCAAAGTTATGTAATTTCATAGATTGGTTTATGGGGGCAGACCCTCTTCCCCCTTCTTACTTTCTTCATCTGGCAGATAAATATATAGATATGCTATTTTCAGAATGGAAACAGTTTGATTTTCTATTATTACAAAAATCATACATTCTCATTGTAATACAACACTATAAAGAATTCTTTACACTGTATTCCTAACATTTAACATAGTGCTGGTAAGTAGTGAATTCTTGTTGAATGAATATTAATAAAGAAAATAAAAATCATCTGTAATTGTGCTACCCAGAAATAATTATTTATTCAGTGTATATGATTCAGTGTACATGCTTTCTATTTGTACCCATATACACACATTAAACAACAGAATTAGATATTTATTTTTCTCTTACAGATTCCTTAAACAAACACATCTATATGTGTATATATATATATTTTTAATTCTCACCTGAGGATATTTTTTCCATTGCTTTTCAAAGAGAGTGAAAGGAGGAAAGAGAGAGAGAGAAACATCGATGTGAGAGAGACACATTGGTTGCCTCCCATACTCGCCCCGGCTAGGCTGGGGATCAAGCCTGCAGCTGAGATACGTGCCCTGGATCGGAATCAAACCCGAGACCCTTCAGTCCACTGGCCGATGCTCTAACCACTGAGCAAAACCAGTTGGGCCACATCAAAATATATTTTTAAAAAATAATGGCCCATTCAAAGAGGTCACCTTGAGAGGCTATGTTCTTACTTCCAGGATGTCCCTGTCGCTAATACACTGATGGAATTGCCTTCCAACATTGTTGCTAATTATTTTATTCTCAGTATGAACAAATATTCATCCCTTAATGGATTTTAATTTGGAACAAAAATATTATTTGCATAACGGTGAAAAAGTGGGTGTTACTGTTTTGAATCAAAAACAAAGAAGTGAATATAAAAGGAGATTGACTTTTACTGTATGGCTCATAAATTGCTTTGAAGGTTAGCCCCCACAGAAAGCCCCAAAATGTTTCTTGCAGGGAAATCATGGGAGAAGGTGCATATCTTCCAACGGGACCCCTTAGACGGTGGTGGTTTGCATCTGAATGCAATAATTCCAGTTGATGAGTTTTAAAAGATAATTATATTGACTTATAGTAATAGTTTTTATAATATTGGGATTTTATAGAAAATTCTTTGTAGTTGTAGGGAATTTAGCTTAATAATCAGATTGTTTGGTTTTTAATGAGAAAATTTAGGTCCTGCATGATTTGGGTTGAGGGAGGGGATCAAGGATTTTCTTCCCAATGGCACAAGCTTTCTCCAGCAGTTTGAATTTGCCCGTCATTGATTTGCTTCTTTCCTCACTGCTATCATTTAATTTTCTGCTCCTTAATAGCAATTCATAAGAGAAGCGAGCGCCTCACATACTTCTGCAAGTCCTAATATATGTGTTAGAGCAAAAGGGCATATTGTCTTTAGGAGAAGTCTAGTTGAGGGTCACAAATGTCCACAGGGGCCAGACAGGTCACACACATGAGTGAAGAGAGCTGTGTGTACGGAAACAACAGTGTTAGCCTGATGACAAACAGCCAGTGACTGTCAGCCTCGGTGTTGGAAAGTGGCAGGGAACGGTGGGAACTGGGGAAAGCCAAAGAATGCATCCCCACGCAAAGGGGGCTGACTGTTACCTTGAGGGAGTGTGAGCTTGTGGTTATTATAACTGCTGATTTTTCATTCTGACAAGCTGTAAATCTGGATCTTTATCTTACCTCTCTTGACTTTCAAATGTCAGCAAATAATTCAAACATACCAGAGGCAGTGAAGCATAACCATCAAGAACTTGTACTCTGGAGTCAGACAGCTTGGGTTCAAATTCCTCTGCCATGTATTAATTAACTGTGCCACTCTAGGCAAGTTATCTGTGCCTTAGTTTCCTTATCTGTAAAATGGGTGTGATAATACTAGTACCTACCTTGTAGGTTTGATGTAGATTGAGTTAATATATGTAAAGCATATACATGCCTGGCCTATAGTCAGTGCTACAGAAGTGTTAGCTTTTGCTATTTAAAGTGAGAAATCACTGTATGGATTAAATAAAACACATCTGTAGGCTGAATTCAGCCCGTAGACTTCCAGTTTGGGTACTGTGGTCTAGAATCAGGACAGAAAGCTTTTGGTAACCTAAGAGAGTTTGTATAAAATTATACTCACCATGTCAGCATATTCCAAAGCACACTAAGACTTTGTATAATTCAATCTGACCCTTAGTAATTGTCCAATTTGCTGATGAACATAGCTGCCCCAGTAGTCACTCAACTGAACCACAGGAGGGGGAAACTTTCCATTTTACCTGGGCAGGGCTCTATAGGTAGGGCTGGCTGTGTTGTTAGCATACTGAAATACGTCTCTAATAATGGTCCATAAACAGATACTATCTTCACCAACTCCATCCATGACTTGGCTATCCCAGCCACCCAGCCTCTCCCCAAGAGCGGCCTCTGGCCCTCAGACCCTGCCTCTGCTCCACAGCCTTACATCTCTTCTGATTGGTTAGTGTCCAGGCCATACCGATTAAATATTTTCTTTACCACCCCTGCACTTAGGTGCAGTGAAGTCAAATAAGTTGCAGATTCAAACATTAAAATGGTGGGGTTTTTTCTCCTAAAACTTGTTATTTAACCTCTCTGAGTCTTAGTTTCCTTATCTGTGAAATGAGGATACAGTTAGTAACTACCTCTTGAGTTGCAAGAAATGAGAGAATCCATGGCAACCCTCCATCAGTGCTCCTATCGGTATTAACCTAGGTCCCCCAACACCAGGTCATGCCTTGAATCCGTCTTATCCTCAGGAAGACATAATCTAGTTCATATGGGCTTGCTAGTCAAGGCCTATGGATTTCTAACTATATATGTTCAAAAAATTTTTAACAATTAAATATAAATAATATTAATAAAATTATAACATATCACAATTAAATATAAAAATATTAATAAAATTAGAATATAAGCACAAAACACTATAAATAATTTGGACAATTAAAAAAAGGAATATAATTCTAATATCCCAATCTAGAACATCAGCTTCTAAAAGAGCATATTTAAACATGATTATTTAAGAAGAAATTTTCAGGAACAATTTTATATCTTTCTGTGATTTGGCCAAACTATTAGCCCCCTGAGGGCAGCGGCATGTCCATCTTGGTTACTGTTATATCCTCAGCACCTGCAGAGTGCCTAGCCATGATAGATACTCAATAAATATTTATTGAATGAATGCTTCAATGATGAATGAATGAATGAAGACTGGGAGAAGGAAGACACAGAATATTAGAATCCAGGGGAGACCTGGGCTGGGCATCCACTAACCAGGAGTTGGCCAGCAGGTACCATGGATTCAGAATTCAGTTTCTGGGAAGAGAGAGAAGGGAAGAAAGTTGGGAGTCAAGGTCCAGGAGTCTACACAGGGACAGACCAGAAAAGGACTTCATCTGATGAGAAGCCCCAGCATTGAGGTGGCAGCTTGGAACCGAACGGTCCTGCTCACCCCCCGCTGGGGCACTTGCTGGTCTTGAGGTGTTGCCAGCCCATTTCCACAGGTAGCTACACCCTTACTGGGCCAGGTGGGAAACAGAGCACCCAGAGGCCAGACGGTCCGTCGCCTGGTTCATCATCCTGAACATAACTCCATTGCTCGTTCCAGCCTCATCTCACACCGAGTCTTGGATTAGAAGGGCCCTTTCTGGTTCCTGCTGCTTCCCTTCAGTGGGAATTAAGAACATCCTGGGGTCTATGCAGGACTTAAGGCTCCGGTCAGCTTGAGACTCAAAGGCCCTTACATCATGGCTCTCTGTGAGTAGCTCCTCATTTAGAGCAGCAGGCCCTGGACTGTTGGCTTCTGGAGAGGGGGGACCGTGTTAGTGCCTCATCATATTCAAGGCTGTGATGCAGCGGGCATGCGCCAGCGCAGCTGCAGGGGTTACTAACACATGGAAATGCACTGACTGCAGGCTCACACCTGGCCCAGGAATGGGCCTCTCCAGCAAAGTGTCCGGCAAGGTCTCCAAGAACCAATGACTTGCTGTGAAAGGTATTGACAGCCACCCTGATTATCCACAAAATGTAACCCAATGTCTGGCACCTTATTACATGAGGTGGGCAAAAGTAGGTTTACAGTTGTGAGTACAGGAAGAACTGTTTATTCTTGTATTATTATTTATTATTGTATTATTTTCCATGCGAACAACTGTAAACCTACTTTTGCCCACCCCTGTATAAGTGAATAAATACATGCATAAATGAATGGGAGGGTGTAGGTCACAGCTGTTCCATAAACTTGTGTTGCACGAACGGGTTCTCTCATCAACTGTTTTTGGAAAATTCGAGTGTCCCTTACACTCGGCAAAGCATCCTGAATGCATCTTAACCAGCGCTTGGAACTGGTTTCAGAGGCCAGGGTCACCCTCTTACTTGTACCTGGGCTTTTATGTAACACACTTCAGTCACCAGTCTGGGGCATCTGTCAGAAAAGGTTTCTGCTGTGAGTAACACATCCGGAGCACAAGCTTTATTTTGCGTTACATACTTGAGTGAAGAACTGGTCCCTGGCTGAACATAATGGAAGTCATTTGTTCTGGAAAAAGCAATTCAGAAAAAGATATCACCTAAAAAGCTAGAGTCGTCCACTCAGAACTCTCCTCTGATAGGCTGTGAAAGATACTTGGGCTTAAGAGCTCTTTGGGGGGTGGGGGGTGGGGGTGATTTAATTTCCCATAATGGCATCTTCTAGGAAGCCTGTCTGTTCCCTGTAATCATTGCTCCTGCAGTGTGTGATTGGCCCCGTCTGGGAAGTAAAAGATGCTCCTTTTAGTGTCTGGCGGCCCCATTAGAGCCGGTTTGGAAGCGGCTTCCACAATCCCTGGCCAGAGTTGCAGGCGTTTCAATCAGTGGGAAAAGTGGAGAAGCTGCTTTCACTTCAGCGGCTGCCCTCGAGAAGACCCTTTCCCTTGAGTCCCCATCAGGCATCTGGCGACGTTTTCCTAGTGTCCTGTTGTTCTTTGTTGCCCATCTCTGCAGCTTGAGCCAAAGGGGAGCCATTTGGGGGGTTTTGCACAAGGACTAGGAATAGGGGGAGGGGGCCCCCAAAGCTGCTCTCTTTCTCCCTCCTCTTTCAGGATTAACCGTGGGATTACTTGTCCCTGTTAGAGCTGTGGTTTTCATAATTCAGCCCTGAGACCATAGAGCCCCGTGGCCTCAGGGCAGGCGGCGGCGATGCTCAGGCGGCAGCTTCTGAGCGCCGTGGGGAGAGGGGCCGGGAGGTGGGAGGGAAGGCCCAACCCTCACCGGAGCTGGGACACAGTTCTTCTCACGTGCCTTCCAAGTGACTTTCTCAGGGTGCACCTCTGGGCCCAACTCGGCAGCTGAACCCAGACCCTAGGCAAGGGTCTTGCCTAGTTGGGGGAAGCAGCCATTCAGCCACATTCAGCTTCTGTTCAAAGCCTCCTGGAAGGGAGCCGCCCTGTCCCACACGGGACTTCAGGGAAGCTGTACCCTCCCCAGAAATGACAAATGGAAAAGACAGAACGGACTCGAGCCAGGCCAGGATACAGTCTCTGGAAAGAGGTTGTTTTTGTCTCCAGTGCCATAGAAAACACATCCTTTTAACTTATTAAGTAGGGAAACAGCACAATCACCCAGGCTGGAGGTTACCAAGGTGAACCGAGTCCAAGATTAAAATCTGCCAGCCCAGTGGTCCATGGAAGCGTGGAGGCCTGGAGAGGAAGCCGAGTTCACTGTTGGTAAATTTTTTTGGATGCTGTTTATGTTTGAACTTCTCTGTTTTCCTGTAGAAACTTCCGTACCCTCTTCCTGTGTCCCTACAAAAGGCCTGGACAATGCAGTCCCTGCGCTGCTGTGGGACATGGGCGGGACCCCACCTTCCTCCTTCCTGCAGGGATATCCTTTCCTATAGAAGAGGTAAGAATGTAAGGTTCGTGTGAAAATGTTATTATATTCCTTATCTCAGTCATTTTGTGATTTGCTGTTTGGCGACAATAAGTCAGCCTGGCCACATTCACAATAGAGGTGGCCCGGGTTCCTAGTTTGGGCTCGTGCTGTTTTCTCAGCTGAAGAGGGCAAAGGACTGGTGAAAACGCTGCTTGTTTTCCGGGAGCTTATCAAGAGTTCACGTCTAAGGCCAGAGAGAGAAGGGAGGGCTCCGTTTTTTTTCTCTCTCCTCATTGTTTCCAACTGAATTGGCAGGAAACAGGAATCCTCTACCTGTCCCTCTTGGGAGCAAAATGGATTCGATTCCATTTTTCAGATGTATCCGCTACCACCAGGAGTTGGGGACATTTCCGCTCACCCACCAAAACGAATGTGTTCTGCATTTACACAAATGACCTTTTTCAAGATTGGAAATAAATCAAATTTAAATGAAGAGCTTGGGGATTAGTGATTGCTGTAAATTGCATCTCAGGTTTGTTTAATTTTCTCATTTACTCCTTTGTAAAGGACCTTTTCAGGCTGTGGACCTTGACTCCGTGTGTGTGTGTGTGTGTGTGTGTACTGTCTATGGCACAGGCATTCTGAATTAAAATCCTTCACACAGAGGTTTACATCAATTAGAAGAGTTCACATTCACAGCTGCCCGAGAGCACATGTGACAGATGGACAGTAGACTCAAGATAGAAGGTAAGTCAGTTTCTCAAGAACCATAGTGTGTTTTGTGGCTGACTCAGTATTTTTCATTTAAGTCAGTTCAGCTAATTTAGTCAACTTGGACAAGAGTCAAGGTCCATCTAGAGTCTTCATTTTATATGAAATCAACCTCAGATAATTATATTTTGAGGAAAATGGTTGTTTTACTGACTGTGGATAAAGTTTAAATATAGGAATTGTATATACCACAATATTCCATAGACAGAAGCTTTCCTTTCAATGTCAACTCTTCACCTTAGAGCTTAGACTCAGGACCTCAGTTACTAGATGAAACAACCCACTTTTAACTAACCCTCGAGAGCACAAGAACCAGGAAAAGAAATTTGGTCTGCTCTAGTGGGGTCTTGGTTTTCCCAGGCCACACCATCCTCAATCCGAGGCCTTGCCTCTGATCAGAGACTCTGCCCCCATCCAGTTTTGTTATGGAACTTCCAGCTCTTCATACGCACTGCTTACCTGGTAGCTGCTTGTGGCTCTTCTGCTATGTTAGGATCTTTGAGGGAGAAACTCTCCAGACTCCCTCTTCCTGTGGGTCCTTAGTGGCCCATGGGGCAACTGCTGCTCCCAGACCTGCCTGATCCTCCAGTCCCTTGGCTGTGTTTGGTGAGAGCCATCCCCTCTGTGCTCATCCTGGGGTACCCAACTGATGTTTCAGATACAGAAATCCAGTAGATCTGCCAAGAGTCACTCCAGATCGTTTTTCCACCCAAGTAAAACAACCAACTTTAGATTGACCTCTAACAAATTAGATTTATGGGGAAGGACATCTCACATCCTTGTATAGTATTAACCACTGCTTTCCTGTAGTCCCAAGATTTCCTTTCTCTCCTTGGTGTTTCCCTCATGTCCCTATTCCCTTTGAAGCAGTTGGGCTCCTCTGTGTGAAATGCCTCAGAGAAACGATGTTACCATGGAAAACAGAGCCTGAAAAAGACTCTCCCTGACATTTGATTCAAAAACTTAGGCCATTAAGGAAATGGAAAAGACCCACAGAAAAGATAAAACATTTGACAGAAGTATCATGAGTGAAAACAGTTTCTCACCAGCCTTACCAAATGAACGTCAAGAATTCAGGAGAACCAGAGTACAGAGAATAGTTGGTGCTATCTGGGCCACAAAGGCCAGATCTGAAGGGGCTACAGAGCATTAGCTGAAACAACATCTAAAAACCATCCATTATCTACTCACATGATGCTGTGCATCACCCATGCCCAGGGATACACTAATTGACTTGTCCTCTGGCGTCCAGGAAGGACATCTCATTGACTAGTTAGCAGGAATAGCAACTGCCAATGCCCCCAACCTTGGTTATGCTGTCACACTTGAACTTACCCGATGTGATCAATCCAACATACGATATCTCAGGGCACTTGTAATCTCCCAAGAAGGAAGGTGGGGCCCTTAGGCACTTGACAAGGTAGTGCTATGGAGGGAAAAGTCCCTGTGTCTACAATTGAACTGAACCAGCTCAAGATTCTCCCTCAATAAAAATAGTGGTTAAGCTCCACCTTCACCCAAGTCCTCTCTGGCCTTCTCAAGCGAACCACCTTCTTCCACGTTAAAGAACTTTGAACTGTTTCCCCAGAGCCTGTCCAGTGGTCTTTTTGGGTTATTCTACCCTGTGTTGCATTTCCAGCTTCTGACATAATCTTAACCTTGACCTCAATCTTGTTTAATTGCCTGGTTTTCCAGGTCCTCATCTCCCTTGACACAGAGCCCTGAACTCCGCAGCTCCCAGGCCAGGGATTTTTTAGCAGCTTTCATCTCTCCACTTCACTGGGGTGTCAGACCCAACACCCCAGTCACCCTCCTTCTCATGGGCACATCAATTACACACCCAGAGGCTTTACAACTTCTAAGACCCTCAACCCTCACCCCATTTCCTTAACATGGAGTGAGGTACAGATAAATGGAGTCCTTGGGGCCACACCGCAAGCACAAGAAGGTGGAGGTTTTGCCTTGGATGACTCAAGGTATTAAATTAACAGAACAAGTTTGGTCCCACAGCTGGCTTGGATCCCTTCTCATCAATATGGAGTCCCTTCTTCACCTTCTTTCTACCCACGTGACTGGTGTGGTTAGAAACCCCGAGGACAAGCCCGCCCTCCTCCTCATTAGGGAAAGGTTAGTAGGGTGGATCCAGACCCCACAGAAAGGCTTCTATAGTCTAGAGGTCATATCCAGAGGGCCACAGAATGGGCCTTAAGGGCAACGCCATAGCTGAGGTTTTAAACTGGAGAAGAAAGGGTGCAGGGACACCAGATGAGTCTTCAGTGCAAAAGCCCTCTGATTATGGCTACCCTGAGAGATAAAAATGGGAAACATTGGGTGGGGGTATCACTTCTGGTTTATGTCACACACCTTTTCATCTTTGCACTTCCCCTTGCCTTTTCCTGCTTCACAGAGGTGTTGTGAGGCTTGACTAATGTTTCTAAAGTGTTCTACTGGTCTCAGAGGAAAGTTATTATAAAAGCACAAGAGTGAGCGCCATTACTCACCCTGATTAGACCGAAGTCAAGTGAGTGTTAACCAGAGTTAAAGTTAAAGAAATGTTAGTGTGTTTCAAAGGCTACCACCACCTGGAGGGAAGAAATGCACAAGGAAAGGTGATTTTTCGTGGTGAAATTATAAAAGTCTTCAGAGTCAAAATAAGAAAGGAAAGAAGTGAACATCAAGGGATTGTGAGTGACCATGAAAGCAGACTAGTTAGCAAAATCAAAGCAGGTCCTCAACCACAGTGACAGCATGACTGATTTCTGTGTAAGGCTTTCAGATCAAGTCTATTAAAGGCTCTGTCGGCTCCATGAGCTTTTATTGTGGTTGTCATTTCTCTGGATTGAATTCTGGCTAAATTAATGGAGCATGGGTTGGGGGTAAATTTTTTTATTAAAATACAGAGATTTTTGTGGTAAATTATGGTGCAGTTGGAGGAGGGGAATGTTCTAGAACATGTCTTCTACCAGTTGCCCTAATAATCATTTCCATCTTTGGAGGCTCACCACCTGACTTCTAATCCTTGGTGACTTTGGGGCAAGTTATTTAACCTTTTCAGGCCTCAGTGTCCTCATTTGTAAAAAGGAAATAGTGGAATAGCAGTGGCTATGTCTGTGGGGTAAGAGTTCACTTTTTACTGTGTTGCTGGGCCTCTTACAAGAAGCATTTATTACTTTTATGATAATAGTAATAATGGCTGTGGTACATTGAGCACTTACTGTGTGCCAGGGATGCCACTAAATTCGTACGACAATCCTCACAATATAACACCATGAAGAAAGTATTTTTATTTTCTTTATTCAATGGATGAGATAAACGAGGAACAGAGATGTGAGGCAATTTGCCCGGAGCTAGCAAGTGTTAAAATCAGGATTTGAACCCAAGTAGTTCAGCCACGTGATATATGCTTTTAATCACTGTACTACAATCAAAATAAATAATAACTTTTTAAAGCCTCTTCTCTCTTCAAGATACAGTTCAACTCTCATTTCTGTGATGCCACCTCTGACCACATCTGGCCATTCATTCATTCAACAAACATTTACTAAATACCTATTATGGTCAAAGGTATTGTAAAGTATACAAGTCAAATAAATCATAATCCTTGCCATCCAAGAGCCTACGGTCTTGCGATGGAAGATAGTGACTTCAAAAACTAGAATAGAGGTGCCATAGACAGAGACAAGATTCTATAAGAGTTCAGAGAAAAGGGAGGGTACTTCCAACTGTGGGACACTGGGAAGAGGAGTCAAGCTCTGAAGGCAAGAAGAACATCAAGAAAAGCAAGTTATTCTGTTTGACTGGAATGAAGGAGGGTAATGGACAAAGCGGTTGAGATGGAGAAGGACTTGACAACCTGTTTTGGGTGTGGCCTTTGTTTGGTAGGAATGAGACCCCAGGAGAGAGTTTTGCTTACGCCAGTGCTAGGGTCATAGAGCAATTTAATGGTAATAGCAAATATTTATAAAGTGCCAGAAAAGATGCTAAATACTTTCACATAACTCATTTAATTCACAAAACAACCCTAAGGGGAAGAAGATATTGATACTTCCCAATTTTACAGAGTTGAAATAAGGGGTTAGTTAGGTAGCATAGCTGGGATTAGAACCCAAGCAGTCTAGGTCCAAAGTCTGCATCTGTAACCACCTCATTAAACTACCTTTTCTATCCACTAGTCTATTGATGAGCACTTGAATTCCTTCCATAGCTTGGCTACTGTAAATAATGCTGCAATGACCACAGGGGTGCATATATTCTTTCGAATTTGTATTTCAGGTTTCTTTAGATATATATCCAGGAGTAGAATCACTGGGTTCCATTTTTTATTTTCTGAGGACCCTCCATACTGTTTTCCACAATGCAGAACCAATCTGCATTCCCACCAACAGTGCACGAGGGCTCCCTATTTTCCACATTCACCGACACTTGTTGTTTGCTGATTTGTTGATGACAGCCATTCTGACAGGTGTGAGGTGATATCCCATTGTGGTTTTAATTTGCATGTCTCTGGTGACTAGTGATGTTAAGCATCTTTTCACATACATACAATGGAATATTACTTACTCAGCCATAAAAAAGAACAAAAGCTTACCATTTTCAACAGCATGGATAGACCTAGAGGGCATTATGCTAAGTGAAATAAGTCAGTCAGAGAAAGGCAATTACCATATGATTTCACTTATATGTGGAATCTACAGAACAATAGAAATGAACAAACAAAACAGAAACAGACTCATAAATACAGAGAACAGACTAATGGTTGCCAGAGTGGAGTGGGGTTGGAGGATTGGGTGAAAAAGGTGAAGGGATTGAGAAGTACAGATTGGCAGTTACAAAGTAGTCACAGAGATGTAAAGTACAACATAGGGAATATAATCAATAATAATTGTAATAACTATGTATGGTGCCAGTTGGGTACTGAAAATATCTGGGGGAACACTTTGCAAAGTATATGATTGTCTAACCACAATGCTGTACACCTGAAAGTAATACAAAATATTAAATATAAACTGTAATTTTAAAATTTTAAATAAAAAATGAAAAATAAATCAATCAAAATTTAGTACCTCCCCCCCGCCCCCCAAAATAAACTACGTTTTGTTAGAGAAATACCTCTGGTGCCACTACATGGGGTAGGTTGGGGAGGAGAGAGCCGTAAGGGGCAGGAAAGCTGGTTAGGAGGCTTTTTCAATGCTCCCAGCACCATCCCAAACTTCCATAGCATTTTGTCCAAAGCACTCATTTGGTTCTTCATTCTACTGTTAGCTTTCCGTATGTGTATTAGTGTTCTCTTCTCAAGTGAATGGGAAACAATAAAAAGCATACTGCTTCTATAACCCATGTAACATATAAACACACGCGCACACATATCATACAAAAGGGTTTGAATTAATAATTTCTAATATTCCATCATTCTCTGATGCCACAGGGAGTGGATCTTGATAATAGTTACAGTAACAAATTACACTGCAAGGCACCCTACAGTGTTCCACTTTCCTACAGAGAGCCATTCTAACTCTGACCTTTCGAGCAAACTAATGAGGTGGATGGAGCAAGCGTTACTTTTACAGAGAACAAAACAGATCAGTGAGATTAAGTGATCTGCCCAAAGTCACCGAGTGCCTAAGCACTAGAGTCTGGAATCAAACCTAGGTATTCAATTCCAAGTCGGGTGCTCTTCTTAAAGTCAAAGAAAATTCTGTGATTTCATATGACAGTGCTCTCCTAAAAGCACAATTAAACTTTGCATTAAACTTTCATATTAAACTTTGCTTCTGAGAAACTCAGTGTCTCAGAAATTGCATTCATCTTTTCAGCATCAAAAGGGGCAGGTGGGTAGGACCAAACCTGCTTTTAAGGTGGATAAACCTTAGCATAATTGAATGGGCGCATCAGAGCTGAGTGGAAAGGAGCCGACTGCAGACCTTTGTGGGGGGCTGTCACTGCATTACCTGGGTTGCAGCTTCCTTAGGTTGCAGCTTCCTGCAGCTTCCATTTTAAGGCGGCATTAATTTTGCTGCTCTTGAATTCATCCATAAATACTTTGATGTGGACTAACTTGGGTATGAAGTCACACTCTCTGACTCACTTCTACTTCAAAGAAACAAATTATGAATGTCGAAACACTGGAAATCATTGACAATTCCCTGCTAATGCTTGCAAGAAACCTTCCTGGACATGGTTACATGAAATACTGTTTGTGGAAGTGTCTAGCACAGTCCAGGCACACCCTAGTCTTTCAACAGCCAATCACCAGTTGAAGAAAGGGCCAGGCTCTGTTCTAAGTGCCAAGAATAGAGCAGCTAATAAAACAGGTGGAGTTCCTGTCCTCAAGGAGCCTAGTTTGGACAGACAAGGAATAAATGAGTAAATGAACAAGAAGGTATATCATGTCCTGAAAAGTTCAGAAAACGCAACAGGTGATGGGAAGTGACTGTGAATGACTTTAGATACAGAAGTCAAGGACAGTCTCAATAACAGGATGTCTCTCTTTTAAGGGCTAGCCATCCAGTAGCTGCAGAAATGCCATTTGGGCAGCAGCATACATGCGCTTAGCCTGTGGGGGCCGTGAGAAGGTTACAATGTGACCAAGAGGGAGAGGGCAAAGACAGAATTCTAGAAAGGAGGCCAGATCATTGGGGGGCGGGGGGGGGAGGGTGTGGGTTATATTCACTGGAAGTCAATGGGGCAGTTAAGGCACAATGGCTCCATCGGTTCAGGTCCAGACCACCACAATAAAGCAAATATTGCAATAAAGCAAGTCATAATCTTTTCACTGGTGGAGGGTCTTGCCTTCAATTTGTAAAACAATGCAAATCTGCAAAGCACAATAAAGCAAAGTGCAATAAAACGAGGTCTGCCTACATTGGTAAAAGCTGCCAACACTAGCTTCTGTGTGGAGAGTGGAGTGTAGGGGCATGTCTCAGTCGGCTCGGGCTGCTACAACAAAATACCATAGATGGATGGCTTGACAGTTCTGGAGTCTGGGAAGTCCAAGATCAAGGTGATGTAAGATGTGGTTCTCGGTGAGGACACTTGCTGGCTTGCAGACAGCTGCCTTCTTTCTTGGTCCTCGGGTGACAGAGAGAAAGAGAGCCGTGGTCTCCTTTCCTCTCCTTATAAGGGCACTAACCCCATCATGGGGACTCCACCCTCACAACCCCATCTAAACGAATTCTTCCCAAAGACTCCACCTAATACAATCACCCTGGGATTACAGTTTCAACATATGACTTTTGGGGTCCATTACAAAGCAGGTGGAAACAATTAGAGGAGCTGCCACAGAGGTCCAGGTGAGAGATGGTGGGGCTGGGCCAGGATGGGCCTAAGTGAGTGGAGAGACACTGTCAAATTCATGTTGTCCTTTGGAGTTGGCACCCACAGGACAGGCCCAGAATAAATGTTTCCACATGGGTTTACTTTTCTTCATTTCCTGCCTTGCTCTCTTGCTAGCTCCTTGCTCCATTTCATTTGTTGAGTTTTGGCATAGGATATTTCTTAGGTAATTTCTTTAAATGTGCAGGTGAAAATTGTATCCAAAGCCAAGTAGATTCAAATCTATTTGACAAAACTTTGTGTTAGAACAGAATAAGTAGTGAGGGAAATACACAACCTCCTCTCACCAGATGTTTTTTGCTACTTGTTTCCATTCAACAATGGGGCTGTGAGTGGCAGTTATGAGCCAGGCATTATCCTTGGTCCTGGAAGTTCAGATGAATAAGACACCCACCTACCCCTCCATGATCTCACAGTCCAGTCATGGAGAAAGATCAGCAAGGAAAACAAAATACCTGCAGAGACACATGAAGCACAAGAAATACTAAGATAGCGCCAATGAAGCACAGAGGGGGCAGTGAGCGAGAGAGAAAGTGCTACTGGCCTGGGTATCAGGGAAAGATGGGTCCCTGGTCGACAAGGAGGACATTCTGCGTGGGGGGAATAGCACAGGCAAGTACATGGAGGAATGAAAGTAGGATCGACCTGAGGAACTGGAGGCCGCTCAGCATTGCTGGAATAAACGTAACGAGGGAGGGAGACGAGGCTGGGAATGTAAGCCGGACCCAGATCATAAAGGGCCTCATTTATTATTATTAATGAGCTTGTACTATATTCTGTAAGTGATAGGAAGTCAGAGACGTATCTCCCACCGGGACAGACCATCAGACTCATTCAACTCTATGCATCTGCCAAGTGTACCTTTAAAACACACACAGACACACACATTAATTTTGAGAATATTTGCAAAGGTGTGTGAATGAGAGACTTGCAAAACATGTGGCTCCAAGGAAATTATATAATTTGGAAAGGACAGAGAATGAGGAGAGGGAAAATTCCAGCGGCTCAAGCAGATTCTCGGCCCCTTTCCAGCCCCTGGGAAAAGCCCGCCACGGGGAAAGCAGTCTGTTATGTCTGCAGGCGTCTGGGGCCAGCCCTGCTCCTCCACAGAACGGAGCGATTCATGCCGAATGTAATGATAAGAGGTGCCCATTTTCCAGGGGCTGACATCCAATTACAGTTGCAGCGAGAAGGTGACAGGAGCCTGGAGGCCCAGTTGTGCCAAGGTACACATTTCCAGTGGGCACACCATTGAGGCATGTAGTAAAAAATCCTAATTGTGCTCTGAGGACTTTCATAGAGCTTGGCAGCTCCGCCACGGGTGTGGAATGTGAGGCTCCCAGGCCTGGCTGCGAGGTGCCCTGCAGCATCTCAGAGGGCCTCAAGAGGCAGCACGAAAGCCTGCAGTGATGCACGGAAGCAAATTAATCTGAGTCCCACTATATTTCTCAAGATGCCACATAAAGCCTGGGAATGGGGGTGTTGCAAACCGAAGACTTGGGAGGATGGCATCACCCTGTGACATCCCTGCTGTGCAGAACAAGCTGGGAATGTCAAGGTTTCGACATGGAAAAATCCCCCCTGGGCTTCCAAATGCTCTTGTTGGCTTTTTTGGCTTGCTTGTAGAAACTGTAGGGGTGCAATCCAGTCTTTGTAGTGGATAAAGTAGCAAAATGGGGCTCAAGGCACGCCTAGGAAATAGAGTGGGAATTATTACATTCTTTGGAAGAAAATGCTCAGACATTTTCTACTGACAGCTGCTACAAAATTTTACAAATCTACTCTGCCTGATAGGGTTGCAGCTAGCTGCATTGCTATTTGGATTTAAACTTGCATTGGCCACATATCAAGTGTTCAGTAGCCATAGGTGGCCACTGACTGCCCCTCTTGGACAGCGTGGATAGAGAACATTTCCATCGTGGCAGAAAGTTTATTGGGGAGCCCTGTTTTAGACCCAGCTTCTTGGTGCTTTTTCCTCAGACCGTAGCCTGTAGTTGCTGCTTCATGCATGGTTGTAATGAGAGTCATAATTACATGAATAAAAACAATGTTGGCCCACATTGTTGAGCTCTCTGTCAGGCACTATGCTAACATCTTTATGGACCTGCCAGGTTAATTCACTGAGAAGGTGATTTTTTTTTTCTCTTGTTTTTCCCCTCTCCCCACCCCAGGGCCAAGAGAGAAATGACTGCAGATCCTTGTGCAAGGAGAGGTTGGTGTTGCAAAGCCCAAAGCTGAAACTGACTGAAGACAATGTATCTGCTCGTCTTTTGCAAAAAGGCTCAGCTCGTGGAGGAGATTGTGCTGGGTCTCAGGGAAGGGCAGGGGAGAGAAGGGAGGAGAGGAGAATGGGGCAAGCCCCCGAGACTGAAAAGGGGACAACGGTCAGAAAGTCCTTTGGGTGGTGGAAACAAAACCCCATTCTCTGGCAGCTGGGCTGCTGGTAAGACTCCCAGAGGGGAACGGTTGTCTGTGTTCCTAGGGAGGCTGGACCCAGGTCCTAGGTTCCTAGCCACAAGTGTCACACAGAAGCCTGGAATCACTGAGCTTCAAGGGACCACCAGCTGGGCCACCACTAGTCCATATGGTGTTCTTATGCTAACTAGAAAAAGGCACCCTCTTCCTCATGTAAAACAATTTATTGTTAAGTTAGTATATTACTGATATGGGCTGAATTGTGCCCCCTTATCAAATCCATACATTGAAACCCTAACCCCCAGGACCTCAGAATGTGACTGTATTTGGAGACAGGGTCTGTAAAGAGGTAATTAAGTTAAAATTATGGTCCCATAATGTGGGACCTAATCTGACCTGACTAGTGTCCTTTTGAGAACAGGAACTTTGGGCACACAAAGAGACCACAGGAGCCCACATGCAAGAAAGACCATGTGAAGCAGCAGCAAGGGCATGGCCATTTGCAAGCCAAGGAGAGAGACCTCAGAGGAAACCAGCCCTGCCAGTGCTTTGATCTTGAACTTCCAGCCTCCAGAACTGGGAGAAAATAATTCTGTTGTTTAAGCCACCCAGTCTGTGGTACTTTGTTATGGCAGCCCCAGCAAACTAATGCAATTACTGTGCAGTCGGAACACCTCTCCCTAGTTAGTCTTCCCAGAGCCTTTGCTGGGCAGCAGCCTGACTGCATGCTCAGATATCAAGACTCTCTCCTGTACACATATGGGCTGTACACCTGTCAGATTCAGAGGGACAGACACACAGGAATGGGGCCTCCAAGGGCTGCGGGGGGGGGGAGAAGAAACTGCTGGAGTGAGCTGGGGCAGGGCATGGCCCCGTGTGCCAGGGAGAGTGTGTGTGTGTGTGCGTGTGTGTGTGTGTGTGAGATCTAGCTAGTGTGTGCATAGCTGTGTGTCCCTCACTGCTCTAGGACTTAGCTGAGAGGCCCAGAATATCCATGCCCCCCCACACCCCCATAAACCTTAGTATGAGTCTTTGACGTGAATGGTGCCCCTTTAGAGGGGACACTGTTGGGTGCAGAGCCTGACCTGCATATGGACTTGGACAGTGAGGGAATCGGCAGCAGAAGCGAGATGCTGGAGGCCAAAAAGTACAGTTCCATGTTCTAGAGAGACCTTAGAGAAGAGAATTGCCACAATATATCCTGCCAACCCCAGGGAAGGGAAGATTGGAGGCAAATTTAATTTCAGGCAACAAAAAGAGATTACATGACTCTTCTTGCACATTTAACTTTGTGAAATAAGATTTGGGTTTCCTGTAATTTTTTTTTTAAATTTTAGTTTTATTATGTAGTGCACCACATATGCAGTTTATTATCTGGGTGGTTATAGTTTGGATAATATGTTGCTAGAAAAGACTGCATGGAGATGATGCTCCAAAAGAAAGATCCCGAAGGTCTTGTTCATTCTTTCGTCAAACTTGTATATTTGTTTGAAATAAACTCTTTGGCTTTCACTGAAGTCCCGAGTGTCCATGAATAAATGATATTTTAGTTTTTCCACACATACACACAAAAAGATTCTTCCTTTCTGTGTGATTTGGGAGCAGGTTCCAGCAGGATACTGGTGACATGCTCAAATGCAGTAGCTGGGGATGGTTAACGGGATGAGCTGGAGATGTGGGCAGGGAGCACTTTCCGGGAGAGATGAAGCTGTAGGAGAGGGTCTCATGGTAGGAGCTGCGGCCACTTCTACCAGAAGCCCAGCAGGCAAGGAGCCGGGGGAATAACATCCCCAAGCCCATTTTCCAGCCTCTGATCTCTACCATGAGAGGTCTCAGAGCTGAGAGCAGCCTGAAGCCCAGAGCAGGGAGAAGAGAATGGGGAGTGGAAGCAGGAGAATAAACAGGGAAGCCCAGCACACCGTCTAAACATGCATCATTTCACCTAGACCACCAGGGACCCTCTGTTTATCCCCACTTTATAAACACAGACGCTTAGAGTGGGGAGGAGTTTAAGGGTTTTGTCTCACAAGATTTAAAATGTAAGGTTTCTATGGGCAGGACCTTGTTTGTCTTGTATCTAGTTATAGCCCCCAGTGCCTGGAAAAGTACCTGGAATGTTGTAGGTGCTCACTACATGTTTGTTGAATGACTACATGAGTGAACTCCTCCAAGATCACACAAGGACCATGTGGGAATGCAAAAGTCGAACCCAGACTGTCTGAGGGCAAAGCTCACAGGCCTAAGGATCACATCAGCGTTCTTAAACCAAGGTCTATATATCTCTGTAGGTGTAAACGTTTGCTGAGATAATTCTAAAATTTTGTGTGTTTCAGTGATAGCTTTAAAAAGTTAATATTAGCATATCCTGGATCACCTGGATGACCACCTAATCCTATCAAAAGAGACTGTTGTTTCATGTCAGTGCCCAAGTCTGTATTTGCATTTATTGTCATGTTGGCACAAAGTGGTATCCCTGTAATTGTCTTGTGCTAATGAGAAAGGAACATGGGTGGAATTAATTCCTAAGTGATTCATAAGTGATGCCTGTGAAAGCCATATGACATCACAGGACACTGTACAAATGAGAAAAGTGGGGGCTGCACACAAAGAACTGGCAGTGGGAGGCCAAACACATAGACTCCTCTAGGCCAGTGATTTCGGTTAATGCAGATATCATCTCTCACACTAATGTTTTTTTGTTGTTTTTGTTTTTATATAATTGCTTTTTTTTTTTTTGATACTCACCCAAGGATATGCTTTTATTGATTTTAGAGAGAGAGGAAAGGAGAGGGAGAGAGAGAGAGAGAAAGAAACGTCGATGAGTTGCCTCCCACACATGCCCTGACTGGGATCAAACCTGAAACCTGGGTATGTACCCTGACCAGGAATTGAACCTCGACTCTTTGGTGCACTGGATGATGCTCTGACCAACTGAGACGCCCTGGCCAGGGCATCTCACACAAATGTTTTCACGCTGAACTGCAGTGACTATGCATGCATCAGTTTTTTGGTTTTTTAAAAATTCAGTTTGGTTTTATAGTTCCATAGGAGTTTGGGTATAACTTCATGCTTATATAGTTTTGGGTGAAATGTATTTTAAATCAACCCTTAAATGTCTTTTTCTTTAAAATATGCCCAGATACTAGTCAAGTGTAGGAAATGCTTGAGCTATATGCTACAAACTATGGTATAAACTGCTTGTGGCAGGAACTTAATAGGCAGCCCAGACCCAACTAGGGATGTCTGAGGAAAGGGAAAAATCTTGATTCCCCCATAAGCTGGAAATAGTTGTTATTTATTGAGCACCAATTAGTCACTGTATTGAGTTTTTTTACATGTGCTGTGAACTGAATGTGACTCCCCCAAAATCATATGTTGACGCTCTACCTCCCGCAATGTGATGATGTTTGGAGATGGGGGCCTTTGGGAGGTAATTAGGTTTAGACGAGGTCATGAGGGTGGGGCCCTCATGGTGGGATTAGTCTCCTTGTAAGAAGACACATAAGAGCGCCTACCCCCCCAGCCATGTAAGGACACAGCAAGCAGGTGGCCATCTGCAAGCCAGAAAGAGGACCCTCACCAAGAACTGAATCCGCCAGCACCTGGATCTTGGAGTTCCCTGCCTCCAAAACTGTGAGAAATGCATGTTGTTATTTAAGCAACCCAGTCAATGGTATTATTTGTCATAGCAGCCTGAGCTGACTAAAACAGCATGTTTTATCTGAAACCCTCCTAATAGCTTTGCAATGTAAATGTTATTTCCCGATTTCACAGATAAGGAAGCTGAGGCTCAGGGAGGTGTGTAATTTCTCCAGACTAGAAAAAGGAGAACAAGAATCAGTTTATAAAGGGTTTGAATAAAGGTTTGTGGATTTTTAAAAGATGCTCTACCTTCTATGACCTTTTTAATAAGCAACAAAGGTTATTCCTACCATCTATGGTGAATGTCTTACTGCTCCTACTGACGGAAACACTTCCTGGTCCCACATGGATACTGCTTAAAAAGTTCCTCAGCTTTGATCTGTGGACCATTTGTTACATGGGTGTTTACTATGGTGAAGCTGACAGCTCAGCTATAATTATTTTAAACTTAAGCATCTTTGAACCTAACCTCTCTTCCCACTGAAAAGCATTCCTGTATGAGCAGAAATTCTATCTGCTACATGTCTTCTATAGTTGCACGGCCAACCCTTAGATGAAGGAGGACTGCAGGAGCTCAGCTTCACGCTGCACGAACCTGGGGCTGCCTTCACTGCTGTCATTCCTTGTAGTGAGTCTCCAATTCACCAGGAGCATCCAGGCTGATAGGCAGAATCACAGGTCAACTTCGCAGGCAAAAGCAATTAATGACACAATCCGTTCTAGGTGCATCATGCTTCAGAGTCCAGAAAGAAAATCCACATACGTGAGTCATATAGACTTCACATCAGGGGTGTTATTCTTAACTTATTGATAAGAAAATTGAGTCGCAAAAATGTTAACTAATTTGTTGAAATTTTGAGCCCAGATCTTTGGGCTGACTCTAAATCTAGTGCCTTTTTTTTCTTTTTTTTTATTCTGGTGGTTTCTCCAATCTGTGTGTGGAGTGTGGACCCCTCAGAGGCCATTGTGTGCTTGCAAAGGAACCTATACCAGCATATGCTTGAATTGCTATGAATGTAAACTCCACAAGGGCAGGGGTTCTTCAAGTGGTTAAGAGTCAGGGCGCTGGACCCAGACTGCTGGGCTCAAATCGCAGCTCCCAACTAGCTAGCTGTGTGACTTGGGGCAAGGACCTTAACCTCTCTGTGCCCTAGTTTCCCCATTAAAATGTTTATATTAATATGTAATAATTTATAATAATATTAATAGATCTATACTATAGTGTTTTAGTAATAAATTAATGATATACATAAAACCTTTAAAATAATGTTTAACGCAATGACTACATAGAAAATACTCAAATATACTAACTATAATTATTATTGTTTACCACTGAATTATTTAGCATCCAGATTAGCGCCTGATACATAGTGCACCCTTCAAATACTTTTTGGATGAATTAAGTATTTTAACAGAGAATTCTAAAAATAATACTGTGGAGAGGGAATCCTTAAAACATTTTCACTTTAGGAAGTAAAAAGAAAATACCTTCCTGTGACAGTGACATCTAACCTTGAATTTAGTCAGTCAGCATTTCTAACTGACTTCAAATATCCAGAAGAAAGTCCATTTCAAATTACTTTGACTTTTAAAAAATAATTTCACATCAGTGACTGGCATAATTGGATGGCATACAATAGGCATTCATTAAATATTTATCGTTGATGATAAATACATTGTTTTGTATGTGTTTCAGGCAGGACCAAAGGAGAGGAGAGGATCACAGTTTCTGGAAAATTATTTCTGCAGAGACTCAACAAAAGGAACTCGGAGCGCTGGCCTTGACATAACCGATACTGTTTGAATGTTTCTTGTTGCAGGTCAGTCCTTACATGAGTAGAGGTAAGCTCCATCCTGAGAGGGACTTTTTTTCCTTTCCTTTCCCAGATCCAAGACCTCTGCTTTTCTGCAGTAATTTGAGAAGCAGAGGTAGTTTTTCATCCAGGCCAGAGGCAGGAAGCTAGGCACGCAGTATATCTGCCCAGCACTGTACGTCAGTTTACCCAAAAAACTCTGGGCTGCAGCTTTTGTGATTCAGAGACTGGACAGCCCATGATCACGGATGCAAACTGCCAGCCAGCCCACTGAGAGGATGTGAGCAACTTGTCCAGGATCAAGAAATATTGCAGCTCAGGGTGGGGAGGATTGTTCCATGGAATGATGCTTCTCTCCTTGCAATCAGCTTTGCTTCTCTTTTCTTATCACTTTTGACTTTTGTGAACTTATTTGGACAATGACAGTCTCAGAGCAATGGGAGTTCCTCCTTCCAGGATGAACTTGACCCTCCTGCCCTCCGCCACTGGGAATTTTCCGTCAGACAGGTTTTCGAAAAAGCACTGGGGGTCTTTTCAGCACACAAGACGGCTCACAAGGCACGATTGGTAGTTTTCAACCTGGAATTCATCTCCATTGAGACAGGGACAAAATCAAGGCAACAGAGGCTTTAAAATTCAAAAGGGAAGTTCTGCCCTTTTGCCAGGGGAAACTGACAAGAAGGTGAGGAGGAAGACGATAAAGAAAAATACCAGGAGGTCTGATATCGGCGCCTCTCGTATACCTTCCATGTTTTCCCAGCACATTTTTAAAGGTAGAAGTATCTTTTTAAAGACTAGTGATGAACACCAGCTGAGCCATGAGACGCCCCCTGGCACCATCCAGGCAGGCTCCTTGTCATAAAATCCTTTTCAGGCAGATATAAGATAGCTAAGGCAAGTGGTTCTAAGACAGGGAGGGGAAAGAACCCTAGAAAAGAGTTGGTCCTGTAGCCCTTCCAACAGTGTTCTTTCTACCCGTAAATCTTTCACATCCCACTTTTCTCTCCGTGTCCACCCATGCACATTTCTCCCTTCCTTCCTTGCGTGTCTCCCTTCCTTCCCGCGCGCACTGCTCCCTTCCTTCCCGCGCGGCCCTCCCCCTTCCTTCCTGCGCGCCCCTCCCCCTTCCTTCCTGCGCGCCCCTCCCCCTTCCTTCCTGCGCGCCCCTCCCCCTTCCTTCCTGCGCGCCCCTCCCCCTTCCTTCCTGCGCTTCCCTCCCCCTTCCTTCCTGTGCGCACCTCCCCCTTCCTTCCTGTGAGCCCCTCCCCCTTCCTTCCCGCGCGCACTGCTCCCTTCCTTCCTGCGCGCCCCTCCCCCTTCCTTCCTGCGCGCCCCTCCCCCTTCCTTCCTGCGCTTCCCTCCCCCTTCCTTCCTGCGCACCCCTCCCCCTTCCTTCCTGCGCACCCCTCCCCCTTCCTTCCTGTGAGCCCCTCCCCCTTCCTTCCCGCGCGCACTGCTCCCTTCCTTCCTGCGCGCCCCTCCCCCTTCCTTGCTGACCGCCCCTCCCCCTTCCTTCCTGCGCACCCCTCCCCCTTCCTTCCTGACTGCCCCTCCGCCTTCCTTCCTGTGCGCACCGCTCCCTTCCTTCCTGCGCGCACGGCTCCATTCCTTCCTGTGCGCACCTCCCCCTTCCTTCCTGCACGCGCCCCTCCCCCTTCCTTCCTGACTGCCCCTCCCCCTTACTTCCTGACCGCCCCTCCCCCTTCCTTCCCGCGTGCACCGCTCCCTTCCTTCCTGTGCGCACCTCCCCCTTCCTTCCCACGCGCGCCCCTCCCCCTTACTTCCTGTGCGCCCCTCCCCCTTCCTTCCTGCGCGCACTGCTCCCTTCCTTCCCGCGCGGCCCTCCCCCTTCCTTCCTGACCGCCCCTCCCCCTTCCTTCCTGTGCGCCCCTCCCCCTTCCTTCCCGCGCGGCCCTCCCCCTTCCTTCCTGACCGCCCCTCCCCCTTCCTTCCTGTGCGCCCCTCCCCCTTCCTTCCTGACCACCCCTCCCCCTTCCTTCCTGACCGCCCCTCCCCCTTCCTTCCCGCGCGCCCCTCCCCCTTCCTTCCTGACCGCCCCTCCCCCTTCCTTCCTGACCGCCCCTCCCCCTTCCTTCCCGCGCGCCCCTCCCCCTTCCTTCCCGCGCGCACCTCCCCCTTCCTTCCCCGCGCTTACTCTTGCCCCGCGTCCACTTCTCGCTTGTTTGACCTGCTTCCTCCCGCAATCCTCGCTGCATCCTTCCTCCCTCTTCTGCTCCACCCCAGGCACCGCCCTGCCCCCAATTTATCTTTATTTAAACCACTTTTGTCCCACTTCTTTCCTCTCTACCATTCGTTCTCAGTAGGATTTTGAAAAACAGCATCTCCTCTCTGTGTGTAGTATCAGAAGCTACTTTACAAACTGTGGGTTAGCAGGTCCTGGGCTTCCACATCTGGGCAGATGTTCCACTGACAACTGGGACTAAACTAGGCTTAAACGGAATTCGTCACCTCCGTCCCCAGTTCCTCTCACCCCCCTATGACTCCTCTGGTCCTGCTTCTCCTCTTCTGCCTGGACACCCCCAAACTACATCCCTCCTTCTCCTCCGTCCCCTAAAGCCTACTGATATCACTGCAGTGTCCTTTAAATGTTTTTCTTTCTCTCTGTTCCTATTGCCCTAGTTCGAGAGACCTCGTCATCTCTCACCTGAACTGTTCTCATGCCTCCTAATCCTGCGCGACTAGAATCTCTAAAACAAACCTGATCGCATCAGGTCCCTTACTTACATGTCAGTGGCTTCCTGGCTGGGTGGCTCAGCTGGTTGGAGCGTCATCCCTACACCAAAGGGTTGTGGGTTCGATTTCCAGTCAGGGCACATACCTAGGTTGCAGGTTTGAGCCCCGGTCCGGGCCAGTGTGGGAGGCAACTGATCTTACATTGATGTCTCTCTCCTCTCCCCCTCTCTCTTTCCCTCTCCCCCTTCTTTCTCTGTAAAATCAATACACATATCCTTAGGTGAAGATAAAAATATTTTTTTTCAGTGATTCCAGTTTTTAAGGACAAATCCACATCCTACCGCAAAACATTCAAGGCCCTTCACCATCCAGCTCAAATCTACTTTTCCAGCCCCATCTCCCATCATATGCTAGGTCCTTGGTCACCATGCATTGAATTAAAAAAAGCTTTACCTTAGGATGCTTTATTCTGTGGTTGTAGCTGCTGGGTTTCAGAGCCAGGACTCCTGCCCCAGGTAAACACTGAGGCATGGCTTCCTTGGGTCGTTAATCTGGGTCCTAGCTGTGTGACCTCATTTCTCCAGGTCCTGGTTTTCTCATTAATACCATGAAGCTTAGATGACTTTAAAATGACCCTCCAGTACTAAAGACGATGGATAAGACGTGCAGAGTCTCTGCGCCAGACATCATGGGCTGTGGTACCTGGCTGAGTTACCCAGGTACGAACTCTGGCCGCTCAGTTCCGTCCATGTGAAGCTGTCATCTCATTCAAGGATGAGATCAGACCCCGGGAGAACTGACTCATCCTTCCCAGGCTCAGACAGGTCAGCTTTGTACCAGAAAGCTCCTTTATGAATATGTAGTAGAAAGAAGACCTCCATCTGCCATCCAGAACACAATATAGTATCTAGCTTTTTTTTTTTCTTGGTAAGTTAAATTAGTTATCAAGAGATTGTTTGGGCATATGGATTCAGAGCAAGAAGGGCTCATGATCCAGAAGCTAGTGTTTCCAGGCTGTGATAGGGTCTGATGAGTTATCTTTCTTTCATTGTCTATCAGGAGTGTTTGAATCAAGCAATAGAAACTGACCCTTGTTGTATAAAGAAAGAAAGAAGGATTATTGGGAAGATCATGGGTATCTCATAAAGGTTTTCCTTGACCTTCCTATCTGAAGTGACCTCCCAGCTGGTCTCTATCACACCACTTATTTCTTTCATAGCACTTGTCTAATGCGTAATTTTTTAAAATTTGCTTGTCATTGACCTTCCTCATTAGACTGCTCATTCCAAGGGGGGCAAGAATATTGTCATTTTTGTTTGTGGCACTATCTCTAGAAACTAGGACAGTGCCCTGCACACACAGTATGCTCAGAAATATTTTTGGGATGAATAAGTGAGTGAATAAATGAGGAGGAGCTGAAAAATTAAGCCCTAGGAACAACTGGAGACAGGGATGACCAGTAGCAGGAACTTCTGAATTTCTTTTTGGGCATTGCCATTGAATGACTTAACTCCAGATGCATTTGTCCCTCTGTATTTCTGCTGCAGGTTCACAGCTAGGATAGAGAATTCAACTGGCCCAATGGAGAATCATGTGCCCACCCTAAAGGCCATGACGTTGGAATCCTGGAATTGGCTCCAGAGCAGAGCCTCACAGGGCAGGTAGGAGGGCAGATCCTTAAAGAAATGGCTACCAGGCAGACATCCACTGCATTCCACCACGGTGATCGCTTTTCTTAGAGACCAATTAGATATAGCATTTATGTTCCCTAGAGATATATTGCCGTAAAAGCTTGTTTGCTATTTGTCATGTTTCTTATCTCCATGGGTTCCACCGAAGTGGGTTTCATCGGCTCAAGACTCTCACCTGCTCAAAGGAGGCTGACACTAATTCTGCAGATGTGATCTATGTCCTCTCTGCCTAGCATATCCCAGTATATCTTTTTGTACATTTGTTTCTTATTTTCTAGCTCATGAATAAAACATACACCTACTTTACGTTTTAAAAATGTGTGTGCTTTCACTTAACCTAAATTCCTTGTTTTCTGTAAACCCACTTTTGGATTACTTTGTTGTGGCTAAGACTGTTGGTTGTCTACCGAAAAGCAACTCAGGGCTGCGATTCACCCAGCCCCAGGGATGAATCATAATGGAAGCCTCTTGCTCCTTTACCCATAATTGGACTAGAGCTGACATGTAACACAAATCTGGTCTCTGAGAAATAATGCAAAGCCTACTGGGGACTTCTGGAAAAGATTTCCCCACTGATGAGAGAGTCACATGGAGAGAAGGGTTTTTTTTGTGTGTGTTCTTTCCTCCTGTCTTCCTGCCTTCTTGATGGGGATGCTGTCCTGTAGGGATGTGATCACTGGAGCAGTGGCAGCCATCTTGCAAATATGAGGAGATAAATGTAAGAACAACATGCAGAAGGTGATTGAGTAAAAGAATGTAAAGGCCTGGGTCCTTGATTGATTTTATTGTTGAAGCTCAGAAAACAACCCTAGATTTCTTAAGTGAATAATAGGTGTTCATATGCCTTAAGCCACTTCGTTGGGCTTATAGTAGCTTGCAGTCAAAAGCATCCCTACCTGATGGCCCTGTGACAAACAACTCCTTAGCTCTTACTCCTTGGCTTTATCACACCAGAGATGCTTCTGTTGCCTACTAATAGGGGTCCAACTGAGCATTAGTGTAAGAGTAAATCAAAGGCCTAAAAATTCATTGTGTTCCATTATAAACACTCTTCATTATTTATACCTGCTTCTTACAAAGTGATCATTATGAATATCTACTTGAGTGAATACTATGACTATTCATACAGATATCTCATGCACATAAATATATATTATCTAAATTTTTTGTTGAATTTCACATTACAATGTAATAGACTCTAATTTGGTGTGATTTTAGAATTTCTATTCAGAAGGGATTTAAAAGTGGCAATTAGATGGGAAGTGGGCGTGGCATCTTGAAATTGTATTTGCATTGCTCTTTGAAGATTAAGAGGCATGTAACTGTCCCTATTGTGAATGGGAGGGGCTGAGGCAGCCTCATGCATTCCCATCTGAGCCTTGTCACAACTATCTCTTCTATCCTTAAAACCAACTGCCTAAGAATTTTAACTTCCCTCCTGGAAGCCAAGGTATCAGTGTTGAAGGTTTTAGGGCATGGGCCTCCAAGATTGGAACCTTGGTGGAATAACACGGCTTCACATCTGCGTTGTCATGGATGCTGTCAAGATCACTTTCCTGTATGGATTATCACTAGAAGTTCACATAAAGAGAAACTCAGGCTCAAAGGGTGCAAGCGACCGCTCAAAACACACAGCTCACCAGCGACCCAGTTCTGCAACCCTGGCCCCTGATCGTCACTCTTTCCACTGCGTCAGGTTGTTCTCAGTTCAGGGGTGGGGTCTTTGGAATCTAGAACAGTGTGGCTAAAAAGGAATGTTCCTGGTCCATTAAAAGGAGCCTTTTTAGGAGCATACCTTTTCCTACCAGAGAACAGAAAACCAGAGGGTTTGGGGGTGGGGGATGGGTTGTCCAATCACTCAGTGCATCTGGAAGGTGGCTGCCCACTACATGAGCAGCCCCATGTTGTCACCATATACTCCTCCCGAATATTAACTGCCTTCTGTCCCCTAACTGCCTAAATGAAACTGACCAGTCTTAACTAGAACAAGCACAGCAGGAGGAACTTTAGATCTCTGAGCAGGAGGGATGAGGAGTGGGCATGCCCCACACTCTCCCTGTACTTGTGGTTTGTAGGCACATGTTTCCAATTCCTCTCTAGGAGTGTGACCTGAGAGAAGGGGGCTATGTCCTATAGAAAGGAAAGAGTGTCTTCAGGAGCAGGCTGGCGGACCAAGTGAGCGGAGGGTTTCTGGTTAAAGTCAGCCCTGGGTTTTCCTAGCCCAAAGGGAAACCAAGCTCCAAAGAGACACGGAAAGTTAGAACAGGGCCAGAATGGGAGCAAAGGGGAAATAAAGCAAAAGGAAAACTTGTGTTGACAGACAGACTGACTGAAAAGGTTTACACATAAATGTGAAGAGAAGGAGATTCTGAGTTAGCTCAGGACCAGGGTAGTGATGTAATCAGCAAAGTGAGACATAGTGGCTTGGCAAACATGCCAAGAATGTGGGCCAGAGGGGCCTGGGTTATTCCAGGTTGCCATGGTTTTCAGCCAAAAGTAATAGTGCCAGGCAGGGAAGGCAGGCAGCCTTATGCCTCAAGGATGTCCACGCATACTCTGAGGTCCAGGACAAAGGAGCCTTGTTCATTCCCTTACAATATTGGCCAATGAACAGAGTGAGCAGTAGAGTGTAGCCTTTAAAGGCATAAAATTTGGAATCAGACAGATTGGAGTTCAAACCCTGGAGCCATCATTTTCTTGCTGTGTGGCTTTGGCAAAATGACTTCACTTCTCTGTGCTTCATAGTCTTTATCTGTAGGCTAATCAGAGCACCTAATTGATAAGGTAGTATGAGTCTAGTGCCTGATACAGGGCAAGAACTCAATATTAACTTACTATTTTTTCATAATAAAGTATATATTGAGGTAAACAATGAAAGAATAAAAGTAGTGTAGTGGTAAATACTGATTTTTATACACATAATAAAAATGCATCCAATGAATGGATGGGAAAGAAGTGAGGGCTAAGAATAGGGTCTGGACCATCCATGACTGAGACAATGGAGAAGAAAGCAGAAAGTATCATCTCAACTTAATAAACTGATGAACAGAATAGATTCAATGACACGGAAGCATAGATGAGACTGACGAATGTCAGAGGGATGGAGGAGGGTGGGTGGGTGGAGGGGGAGAGAGTAACCAAAGAATTTATATGCATATTTGCACAACCCAAGGACATGGACAATGGTGGGGAGAGGGACTGGGGAGGGGGGTGGGACAGGGTGGAACAGGTCACTGGGGAGATAAAGGGACACTTGTAATATTTTTAATAAAAATAAAAATAAAAAATAAATAAAATAAAAAAAGAAAGTATCATCTCAGATAATTTCACCAAGGAAACTTCTGGTATGTATTAGGTTAGGATCAGGTGAGAAATTTTGAATCCCCAAACTATCATCTGGAAAAAAATACTGCATCACACGGATTTTCCAATAAGTGCTCACATGTGGAGATAATTTCTTTCTTCATAAACACAACAATTGCAACATCTTTAATCCTACTCCAGCAAGGGCTGTACCGTTTACTAGGTGTATGACCTAGGGCAAGTTACTATGCTTCCTCACACCTTTCCCTCATCAATAATAAAATGGGGGACAATAACAGCACCAACGTCATAAGGTTGCAGAGAGGATTGGGTCAGTTAATACGTGTAAAGGTCTCAGAAAAGTAGCAGGTACCAAATGTTAACCCATTTATACTACACCCCCCAAATCCCTGGGCGTTGGGCAGCATTACCAACATACCCACTATCCTACTATCTGATAAAAGCCACATTTAATATCTTGTACATAGTCTTCCAACCTTTCCCAGGCACATAGAGTCATGTAAATATTCATTTGTTTCTCACAAAGGGGATCGTTCTGTAATGTTTCCTTATGATCTGCTTTTCCACCTAGCAACATATGGCGAAGACCTTCTCATTTTTCAGCCTCCACCGGCTTCGGGGATCATGGTCACCCTGTCTGGTGATTTATCCCGGGTCTCAGCAGGGTCAGCCCCATTTCAGCTGTTCCTTCTTATTTCATGCGCTTCTCCCTCTCCCAGCTGTGCCTGCACCTGCTGCTCCCTTCCTGGTTCTCCAAGCCCACTGCCCCCCACCCCGATGGATGCGGCTCCCCCAAAGGAGGCCTCTGTCAGGGAAATTTTACTTCCTTTCTTTGCCTACCTCTCAATTTTCCAAAATAGCACCAGCCAAGGCTGTGCGTGTGTTTAACAGACTTTCCCAAAGGCTTAAAAAATAAAAAATAAAGTGTTGAGAGAAAAAAAACAAACTTAAAACTTGTCACCAACTCTGCTTCTGGAGTCTAAGTGGGGGGGAAATAATACCCTTCATAGGAAATCCCTCCACTGGCGCACCCCAACTTTCTCCTATTTGTCCTCCATCACCCAGGCAGACTGGTGACCCGCAGGCGAAATGCAACCATCTGAGGCCACGTGACCAACAGGTGCTCAACATTTTTTTTCGAATGAATTGTCACCATTTGAAAACCAGGAGATTTTATTTCCAAACGTAGATTTCTGGCTTCTCTTGAATGAGGAAGAGCTCTGGCAACACTGAGCCCGCATCCCTGGGTGGCAACAATTTTGGAGCTCAGTATTGTTCCATGTGGGTAGATCGCGTGTCCGTGGGTGGCTTGCGCCCCACGAGTTTCTATAACACGACACTGGGTGCCATCACTTGTTTATTTACCTGCCTGGCCCCTATAGGAATTTGAGCCCAAGTGGGAAAAAACTACTGTAAGCTCTCGGCTCCCCACGTTCATGGAAAAGCTGCCTTCGAGTCTCTCTCTCTCCCCAGATGGCTGCCATTGTCTGGGTCATTCTGGTGTCCAGGAGGTGAGTCCACCTCCCACCTGAGGCCAAGGTCATCTGGGTGAAGGCGATCCTCTCTGGGTGGTGCCCAAGAAGGAGGGTACGCCTGGGGGCATGTGAATACCAGGAGGGAAAGGAGGGATCATTGTTGGGAACAGTCGAAGCCATTGGAGGACAAAGCCATTGGAGTAAAAAAAATGCAAGAAATCTGAGGAGAGAGGCAAAGGCAAAGGGGAAGCTGGGAGGGTTGGTGGAGACAGTTGGGACAAGGTACAGCTCATGTCATTCGGGACTTAGTCCTAGGACAGGGCTCGTAAGGTTTTCCCTACTTTATGTGATGCCAGCAAGGTCACAAAAGCAGAAGCATGTCCACAGAGGTGTGTGGGTGGCCCTCACCTCTACAGTCCCTGAACAGCCCACTTGTGTCACCATATCCTCAGCCTTGTCATCTCTGAGAAGTGTTCTCTGTTAGAAATCTTAAACTGCAGTCTCAAGACTAGACCACAAATGTTCTAGCCTTTCAGCTCTCTTGTTGAGGACTCAATCCCAGTCTACTGACCCTCTTCACTTCCTTCCTGCCCAGCCTGGATCCCATTAATTACTAGTTTAAGCTTGGGTACTCTGCTCCTTCATAACTTTCTCTCCCAACACCTGTCCTTCAAACTGGCAATCTTCGCTCAGAGGCCCCCTCTCACCCTTCACGGGGTCACTGAGCCCTGCTGAGCCAACCAATGCCTTGCCCAACGCCCGCCCAACTTCACTGAGCCTCCCACTGCTCTAAGATTAGGACCTTGAAATACTGCCTCACCCCCACCTCCAACTGGTCGATGTCCACACACATCTTATTTCTGCCCCCCACCCCCTCAGACAGTCCTTGATCCTGTTCTTGGGGCCACATCTAGGCCTCTGTTCTTTCAAGAATTCTTTTTTCTCCTCTATATTAAACTTTTCCCTCTCTCCTGAGTCCTGCGCAGCCCCTAAACATATCCACATTTCTCCCATCTTTGAAGCAAAGTGCCCGGGAACTTCAGTGGAAATGACTACCAAATGATAACATTCAGGGTTCTGAGGAAGGAAGGAGAGAAATCAGCGAGATAAAGAAAACAGGCTGCAGGAAGGTGCATTTCTTCGAGCTCCGGGTTTTGGCAAGAAAACGCCAATGGGAACGAAATCCAAGGAACAAAGGGTCTGCACGAACAGGATGCCCTTTTCACATCATATACTAAATTTGTCATAATACCCTTCTTGTGTGGGGGGCTGTGCAGCCCACATGCAGCCCAGTGAGACGGGCATGGGTGAGGCCAAGTGAGGAGTGGCTGCGGGGGCTCTGGGAGAGAAATGGAGAAACAAAAAGGCAGAGTAAACAACTATAACAGCACAGATTTTATTAAAAGACCACCACCAAAACAGATGTCCCCTTAAGCTAGCTCTGGAGGTGAGGCCAGGAGGCTTACCCCTACTTACAGGCCCTCCCCAGCCATCTACCAGCTGAGTGATCTAGAGCCTTCTTGTGCCCCTGTTTTCTTTTTTTAAAATCCTCACCCAAGGATATGTTTATTGATTTTTACAGAGAGGAATGGAGAGAGAAAAAACCTAACACATCCATATGAGAGAGAAACATTGATTGGTTGCCTCTCTAATGCACCCCAACCAGGGATCTAACCCACAACCTGGGTATGTGCCCCGATGGGGAATCGAACCTGCAACCTTTTGGTGTCCCGGACAAGTCTCCAACCAACTGAGCCACTGGCCAGGGCACCCCCTGTTTTCTTCATCTTGATAATCCTGCCAGCCAGGAGTCAAATGAGACAGCACCTGGGAAAGTGCTTTGGGAATTAACAAAATTTTGTGCAAATGTAACCAATGCCGCTGACAAGGGTGAAAACTGGTAAAGACTCAGATGAGCCACTGCCCTCAACAGGGCCACATGGATCTGGATATGTGGATGGTGTGAACAGAGACAATAACAGGGGAAGTGAAACTTTGAAAGCTGGAAGAAAAGGAACAGCTCTCTAAGGCTCACGAGGGAATCACCATCTCCACCAATAAAATAAACCCGGATCTTTCAAGGTTAGCCCTGGCAGGGACTTCCCCACGGGGATTCCCTTCTCAGCCACCTCAGAGGACCAGTGCTAGATTTTATTTAAAGAAGACTACAGAGCTCTCTTACAAGATGAAATCTCCATTTTGTACAAGGGGAAAGAGTGACTTCAGTAATTACAAATCAGCTACCCATCTAGAGAAGAGGCCGCATGAGATGGTGGCAAGAGCAGGGGCTTTGGATCCTGGCTGAGCCGACTTCAAATATGCCCCTTGGTAGCTATGTGGTACTGAATTCACGGCTCAACTGCTCTATCTATAACATGCAAGTGATAATGTTAATCTCAAAGGACGCAATTAGATAGTATGGGAAACCTCCTCAGCATTATGATGACTGCTCAGCCCAACAGTTCCTAGGACCTGGGTAATAAAGAATGACGTCCTGTTGTGAGCAAATTTACTTGAACCAATTTGCTTTCTGTCTGAGAAGGGAAGTCATACATTTAGAGCAGTGGTTCTCAACTTGGGGTTGATTTTTTTGTACCCCGGGGGATATTTAGCAATGTCTGGAGACACTTTTGATTGTCATAATTGGGCAGGGGATTGTTACTGGAATCTAATGGGTAGAATCCATGGATACTGCTAAACACCCTACAATGCACAGGACAGCGTCTCAGAATAAAGAATTCTCTGGCTCCAAGTATCAATATTGTAAGGCTGAGATACCCTGGTCTGGCCCAAAACTGGGTCTTTATTGTTCCTTCTATGGCATCTGGGCAATAAACCAGTGAACCCAACTGCATATGCAGAACTGTTCGTTCTCTGAAGCAGCCAGTGAGGGGAAATAGTCACTGGTAATTCAAGTGTGTTAGTTTAGGGCTGGTAATCTTTGGCTGAGGCTGGAGTAATTCATCTAGAATGTGTTTATTGGTCACAGAGGACATCAAGTTTGGTGGACGTGTTGACATTTTGGAGGAGGGAAATCATGTCCTAAGTCACCTTGACAAATAAGAGAAGTAGTTTTCCAAGAGCAGAATAGAATCCTTATTGGGGAAAAAATTAATGAGGCTTATAGGTCATGGAAATGACCGGAAGTCACTGAGGACTATAAGTTGAACGTGGCCTGTGGTTGAGACTGTGGGATACAAAGACTGAGACAGAATCCTTCAGGGTTCCCCAGACAGAGCGAGGCCGTCCTAAACCCTACAGTGCAGGGCTTCCCCCTTTAAAAGAAATACGGAGAAATCCATAGGAAAGCCACAGTAATATCTGGAAAGTAAAAACAGTGTTCTGAAAACGGGCAAAAGGAGTTTGCTGTGTGTGTGTGTGTTTTTTTAACATGGGAAAGAGGACTGAGTGTGCTTTGAACAAAAAAAAGATTATCACAAGGAGAAAAATGGCCAGCTGTTTTCCATCTCCACAGAGGAGCAAATTATAGGAAATGGGCTTAGATTGCAGCACAATGGTGGTTATGAATACGAAAGCATTTCCTAATTGGACCCTGGAACGGACTTCAGAGGAAGACAGTTCAATTCCCGTTACTCAAATTTACCAAAAATAGGTTAAGTCTCAACCTGACCACAGACAGGGCACTGGACACGATGAGATGCCGAGTCTCTGGTTTTATCTTTCTTTTTGCCTGTGTCTTCACAAGGCACAGCCACTTCAATGATGAGAGGAAAATTCAGTTGTTTCACTGTATGGCTTATACATGAGAGTTTCCCAAACAATTCAGCGGATGGATTTTCATCAATTGATTACATTATGAGCTTGACTGGTGGTTTTAGAGTCACTTGGACCTAGCCCGTAATTTTATAACGTTTGTTTCACTCGTGAAGCTGGGATGTGAAACTGTAAGTTATGCGTGTGGGTCATCGAGTCAGCTTGGCATTGACCGTAATGTTGAGTGGCTCGATTTTATGAGTTGCTGGGACCTTCGGTGCTGATATCAATACACACTTTGATATAACCTGATCCGGCCATCAGACCAGAGTAAACAAGGTGGGGAAGTGGTTCCAGGCTTTCAGTTTGTTCCAAGGGGGTGCTATTTGCAGTAAGAGGGCATTGTTGCATTAATGTTGAAGCCAACATCTCCGTTTGAATGTGCAGATGGGAGGTTGGAAAGATGTCATCCTGCTGTTTCTAGCATTGCACAGAAATGATCCATTCCATTTCCAAGTGGCTTTACTGAATTGCTGATAGAAAAGGACTCCATTCATTGAAGCCTCATGTCATGGGCTGTGGGAGCAGCAAGCTGGTATGTTTCCTGGGCTCTCTTGTGCATAGACTTGAACTTTTTATGCTTACACCCTAAGTGGGAGCAGGAACGTAGACTGACTTTGTCATCTATTTTAGCTTTTCTGCTAAAAAATATTCCTCTGCACATATTCATATTAGAAGCCAGGAGCCAATAAATCCCTTGTACAGAAAACTAGTAAAATCATCAATATGGATAGAAAATGGTGCTCATTCAATGAGAAATAAGACTCGTCAAGGCAGAATTCTACACAAGGTCCTACTGACCTAGTTTGGTCCCTGGGGCAGGGTTGCTCGCTGTACCCTAACAGCCAGTCCTCCTTCTTCCTTTGATAATATAGCCTCTGAGTTTTAGCCGGAGCCACGAATGTTTCACTAAAGACTATATTTTTCCAGCACCCTGTGCACTTAGGTGAGGTAAGGAATAAGTTTTGACTGATGGGATTTGGGCAAAAGTGGTTTGGGCAGAAACAACGTGTCCCATTTCTGGTCCATGACCTTAAGGGGAAGAGGATAACACCACCTTCCACACCTTCCCTCTTCCTGGGATGCAGACATGATGGCAGGACCTGGAGCAGCCACCTTTAATCATGAGGTAGAAGCCCTCTGTTGAGGATAATAGAGGATCAAGATGGAAGAAACTTAAATTTCCAATATTATGAAGCCATCACATTAGTCTTGGACTATTCATGCTTTAACTGTTACAGGACAGAAAAATTTCTACATGCTTTAGCCTCCCTTCCTTCTTCCCTTCCCCCCTTCCCCTCTCTCTCCTCTCTTTCTCTTTCTATTTAACAGCTTTATTGAGATATAATCTGCATACCATACAATTCACCTATGTAATGTGTGCAATTCAATGGTTTTTAGTATATTCACAGAATTGTGCAACCAGCACCACAATCAATTTTAGAACATTTTCATCACTTTGAAAGAAAACTGTACCTGTTAGCAGTCACTTCCCATTTGCACTATAGCCCCAGGCATCCACTAGTCTACTTTCTATCTTTCCAGATTTGACATTTCATATGAACAGACTCATACACTATCGGGTCTTTCAGGTCTGGCTTCTCTCACTCAGTGTGATGTTTTCAAGGTTCTTTCATGTGGTAGCATGTGTCAGTACTTTATTCCTTTTTATAGCTGAATGATATTCTATTATAGGGATATACCACATTTCATTTATCTATTCAACAATTGTTCGACATTTTGGTTGTTTCCACTTTTGGGCTATTATGAATAATATTGCTGTAACTATTTGTGTATACTTTTTTGTGTCCACATATGTCTTCAATTCTTTATATATTGTAGAAGCTAGACACATATCAGATATATGATTTGCAAATATTTTCTGTTAGTCTGTGGGTTATCTTTTCATCTTCTTGATGGCATCCACTGAAGCACAAAAGTTTTAAATTTTTATGAAGTACAATTTATTTTTTTTGTTGCTTCTATTTTTGGTGTCATAGCTAAAAAGGTTTTGCTTAACTTGAGGTCATAGAAATTGACTCCTATATTTTCTCCTAAGAGTTTCATAATTTTGGCTCTTACACTTAGGTCTATAATTTCTTTTGAGTTAATTTTTAAATATGGTATGAGATGGGTTCCAATTTCATTCTTTTACACTTGGATATCCAGTTGTCCAGCTCCATTTGTTGAGCAGACTATTCTTTCTCTCATTGAACTGTCTCAGCATCCTTAGGCACACAGCTTTTTATCCCTCAAACAGACAAGCATATTCCTGCCTCAGGGCCTTTGCACTATTAGTTTCCTTGGTATGGAATCATCTTTCTTTGATTTTCACTGGCTGTCTCCTTTTCATGCTATAGACCCCAGCTCAGAGAGGCTAATCCTGAACACGGTGTCTAAAGCAGCCCCCCCCCCCCCCGCCTTTCTCAATCCTTATTTTATTTTCTTTTTAGTACTTAACTGCCTGAACATATTTAACTTTTCAATAGAGTAGAATTCTTTAAGTCTTTTAAGGGGATAGGTGTTCAAATCAACATAGTTCAGGAATAGATAGTAGATACTGAATTTAGAAATGAAGGAGTCATTGTGTGTTTGGGGTGGGTGGGGTGTGACTGAGAGAAGGGTCTGCGTATAAGAGTAAGTAACAAGTGGGTGAGATTCAGGGTATTCTGGTTAAACATCAGAATCAAGAAGCTACTCTAGGACACTGGTCTTGGCAATGATTATTTTTGAATTTGACACCAAAAGCACAGGAAACATAAGCAAAAGTAAACAAGTGGGACTACATCAAACTAAAACGTTTCTGCAGAGCAAAGGACCAATCAACATGAAAAGGCAATCTATGAGACGGGAGAAAATATTTGCAAACCATATATCCTATAAAGGGTTAATAGCCAAAATATATAAGGAAGGAACTCATAGAACTCAATAGCAAAAAAACACACAAATACCCTCCCCCCAAAACAAATTTAAAAATGGGCAAAGGACACGAATAGACATTTTTCCAAAGAAGGCAAACAAATGGCAACAGGTATATAAAAAAATGCCCAACATCACTAAGCATCATAAAATGCAATCAAAACCACAATAAAATATCACCTCATAACTGTCAGAATAATTATTATAAAACTTAAAAAACAACAAGTGTGGTGAGGATATAGAGCAAAGGGAACCCTTGTACACTGTGCAAACGTAAATTGGTAGGGCCATTACGGAAAACAGTATGGGATTCCTCAAAAAATTAAAAATAGAAATACCATATAATCGAGCAATCCTTTGTGTATATACACACGTGCACGCACACACACATAGATACACAGGAATATTATTCGGCCTTGAAAAAGAAGGAAATCCTGTCAACACGAGTGACCCTGGAGGACATTAGACTAGGTAAAATAAGCCAGACACAGAAAGACAAATACTGCATGATCTCACTTATATGTGATATCTAAAAAAAAAAAAAAAGTTGAGCTCATAGTAACAGAGTAGAATAGTGGTTACCAGGGGCTGGGTTTGGGGATGGGGGGTTGGTGCTGGTCAAAGGGTACCAATGTTCAGTTATAAGATGAATGAATAAGTTCTGGAGACCTAATGTGGAGCATGGTTACTCTAGTTAATAATAATGTATTATATACCTGAAACTTGCTATGAGAACAGATATCAAATGCTTTCAGCACATACACACAAATAATAACTATGTGAGGTGGTAGATATGTTAATCAACTTAATGTTGCTGATCATTTCACATAGTATATGTGTATCTAAAGATCAAGTTGTTCATTTGAAATATATATAACTTTTATTTGTCCATCAAATGTCAATAACTCTGGGAGAAAAAAAGGAAAATCATCATTTGGTAACTGTCATAGTTATAACTGATTCAGAAAGAATCATCAGTTGGATTCTAAAATTAGTAAAAGTTTGATGAGGAAGTGTCTACAGCAAGTTATTTACTAAATTACAAAGAGAAAAACAGTTATTTTATAGTAGAAAAACCTGGCAGACACCACCTTCATGATCAAAGTTAATAATGCAAGGAGTGTGACAGATTGACATGATGTGTCTCATGATAGCATGTGCTAAAAAGAAACGGTATCACTTCTGTAGTAAACATGCCAAACATACATGACCTGAACCTAATCATGAGGAAACCTCAGACAAATCCAAGTTAAGGAACAGTTTACAAAGTAACTACTCCATACTCTTAAAAAGTGTCAGTCATGAAACAGCACCTGAGGAACACTTACAGATTAAAAGAGACTAAAGGGACATGATAACTAAATGTGATTTGTGATCCTACATTGGATCTTAAATGAGAAAAATCCATTGTTTTTGCTACAAAGGAAATTATTGGGACAGTGGATAAAATTCAAATAAGGACTATAAATTAGAAAATGATATTCTATCAATTTCAATTTCCTAGCAGCACTGCTCTGGCTCTGTGAGAGATGTCCTCACTCTCCGGAAATACACACTGAAGTACTTGGGAGTAAAGGGGTGTTGTATCTGAATTTACTCTTCAATGGTTCGGGGGGGGGGGGAATGTATACCCACACACAGAGAATCGTGCTGCACCTTAAACTTATACAGTGATGTGTGTCAATTATTTCTCAGTACAACTGGAAAAATACTTTTCTATTGTGTCAAAAGTAAGTAAATAAAAAAAATTCAGGAGCTGCTCTGTGGCCCAAGGCTGGCCTTTTGCCTACTCTCCACAATGGATTGAGAGGTGTAGCTGGTGGCACTCCTAGCTCAAATTTGTAATGCTACAATTCTAGCATTTATTTCAATTGAGTTCTAAAATTGTCAGAGGTTTTCTCCCTGACCTGACCCAGTGGGTGGTCTGGATCCCTCCGATAGACACTCCTATACTTGGATCAAACTTTATCTTCTGTCTAGACCCAAGTTCTTCATGAGGCCAAAGCTCAAACTGCCCCAGGGAGCACTAAGAGGCAGCTATTTGCTTTCCCTGAAATGCTGGTGACAGTCATTCTTTTTGGTCAGGAAGCTGTGAATTCCTGTTGACTCTGTAGCACCTGGGAGTGGGGTGGGGGGGAAGCGGGTGAGCCAGGGGGAGAGAGTGTCTCTCCTGCCTTATTCTGTCTGCTGAGCTTCTCACCACCGAGACACAAAGGAGCACATTCAGAGGGCTCTTTCTTGGGGGTCAGGGGGGAAGACAATGATGACAAGCTTTAGGCACACAATCCAACAATGGAAATTTTGTCTTCAAAATTCTTGAGCAATAGTTTGGCTTTTAGTTCTTGCTTTCACAGAACAACTCCTTGGAGGAGTTTTTTAGAATCATAGGGTCATGAAATCAATTTAGTGGGCTACAATCACTCATTTTTTAAAAAATGTAATAGATTGTATTAGAATAGACAATATCAAAGTGTAGTTAACTATGGACTCATATGAATCTCTGCTGTGTGACCACTTACTAGCCATGTGGCTTTGGGAAAATTACTTAACTTCTCCATGCCTCAGTTTCCTCACCTGAATAATAATATATATATACCTCACAGACTTACTATAAGGATTAAATGAGTTAATACATGTAAAGCACTCACTCACCTACCTGTGGGTCAGTGGAGGCTTGGCTATTCCAGGTTGGCTCTTCACCCCTGGGCCCAGGTGCACTGCACATGTGTTCAGTTTGGGGCCTGGGAGTATTTCTTCTCATCATATTTCAGGCACAAAAGAGCAGGCCTAGCCCCATAGGCTCATTTGAATCCTCTGCTTGCCTGGCGATTCATCGGCTGAAAGGCAAGGTGCAGGAGAGTGTGCTTCCACAATCCCATTGACCAAAGCCAATCACAGGACAGAGCTCGACATCAGTTAGGCAGGTACAATAATCTATTGAACTAAACTACTGAGCAATAATCTGGTAATCATAATTGAAAGAGTTTGCAAATCATTGCTCTGAACCAGGGGTCAGCAAACTACTGCCTGCAAGCAAGATCTGCCCCACTATCTGTTTTATAAATAAAGTTTTATTGATACAGCTGTGCCATTTACATATGGCTGCTTTTGTGATACAACTAGCAGAGTTGACTAGTTGCAACAGAAGCCATATGTCCTACAAAGTCTAAAATATTTACTCTCTGGCCCTTTACACAAAAGTTTACAGAGTCTTGTTCTTAAAAATGAAGTTTAGGGCCGGGCGGGGTATGGCTCAGTGGCTGAGTGTCGACCTAGGATACAGGAGGTCGCAGTTTGATTCCCGGTCAGGGCACGTGCCCAGGTTGTGGGCTCGATCGCCAGTGGGGGGTGCAGGAGGCAGCCGATCAATGACTCTCTCTCTCATCATTGATGTTTCTCTCTCTCTCTCCCTCTCCCTTACTCTGTCTGAAATCGAGATATATATATATTTAAAAAATGAAGTTTAGGAATTGATGAGAATTCAACATTAAATCAAATCACATAGTCAACGTGCTCCTTCTATGCATCAGACAACGGCGATTGCTGCTCAATAACTATGTTATTTGATTCAACACCCAGTTGTCATCCGTGTAAGAAGTGAGTGCTTTCTGGTGTCCAACGGTCACTGTGTGATAAGAGGGAGCCCATCCTACTCTGACACGTGAGACTATCACAGCCTCATCTTTGGAATTCCTACCCTGACTTTCCTATTGCTGTCCTGTAAGGAGTTCAATATCGTGACTTTCAGTAGAAGACACATTCCTTTTGGGTTAATGATTCTCGGGACCTTCCAAATATTTAAGCTTAAAGAAAATTATGCAATCATCCAAATAAAACAAAATGTTTTGAAACTTCATTGGATCCCCAAACCCTTGGAAATTGAAATCTCAGGTAGAAACCCGCACAGTAAACTGATCTAAGTGGCGTTGCTAAGGCTCAGGGTGGGTGGGGAGGGGCCTGGGCTCAGGGCCACGCCCACTAAGCTAGGCCCCATCTCACACCCCAGACCCCTCAGGAGTCCAGGAGCAACTAGAAGATGCCAGGGCTCCTTGGGAATTCCTTCTGCCTTTGTGAGTTTTCTAATACCCCTGAGGAGAACATTGTTGTACAAAAAAATATTACTTTGGGGTTGTTTTATTTTTGTAAACTATATTCCATTTATTGGAGTAACAGATTTAGAATTCTACTTCTTTCTTTAAGCTTTTAAGTCACTTTTACATTTCTTATTGTGTTATTTGCAGGGAAAATCTTAAGAACTTGCTTTATGGGAGGCTTGGATTAAGGGTTGGTTCCACTTAGACTTAGTTTACAAGGTTTTCAACTGCATTTATAAATTTAGTGTATCTGATTTGCTTCTCAATAACACCTAACACTTAAGCTCTTACTAGGTTCAAAAACTGTTCTACACAATTTACATTGTTAACTCGTTTAATTCTCACAGCAATTCTAGCAGATACCTCATATTATTGTCACCCCTGCTTCATGCACAGGGACACCGAGGTACAGAGGATAATTCTCTCAAGGTCCCATAGCTAGTATTATCTGAACTACTTTGTGAACCATAACGTTTGGCTCCAGGTTTTGGTTCTTATCCTCTATGCTAATTAGCTATCAATTAACTGACTAGAAAGAAAACTTGTGACCACTTCAATAGTTCTTGTAAAACTAATAAAATTAAACTTATAGGTATAGTGTAATAGGTTCAAAATTCTTTTAAATGTTCCATAATTAATTACAAACTTATTGTTGTCTCTTACAGACATCTCTTAATGTAGCATAGTCCTGCCCTCCAAAATACCAAATTCATTTAACGTGAGTGCTAAAATATTCAAACACAGATTATTTCCAAACTTTGCATAAAAAAAGCTTAATACTGCGGGTTTGACTTGCTTCATCACCTCTGTAATGAATTCCGAGTCTCCCCGGGCTGCAGACATTTCACCGCTAAGGACACAGTCACGCTCTCCAAGCTGCCGGGAGTGTGTCAAGGAGAGTGAGCCACTGGGCCGATGCTGCTGAATGTCTGAGCAAGGCCTGAAAATTAACCATTGAATTTGGCCAAGTGGAGGTCACGGTGACCTTGACAAGAGTAGGTTTTGGTGGTTAGATGGGATGAAAGCATAAATAAAAAGGGTCGAGGGGGAAGAGCTAAAGAGGATGAAGAGGCAACTTTTTTTACCATTAAAGGGAAGCGAAAACTGGGCAATGGCTGGAGGGAGACGTGGAGTCAAGGAAGATTTTTAAAAGGTGGACTATATTGTAAATAAGTTGATAGAAATGATCCGGTTGATGGGGGTGAAGGGGATGAATTCAGGAGAAAGAAGACAAGTGATGCCCGTGAGTAGGCAGAGGGGGTGGACTCTGGATTGGGCCCACGGTGACTGGAGGGACAGGTGAGCAAAAGGACACAGAGGCTGGGCCATGTGGTGGAATAGGGGGATGCTTCTTGCAATTCTTCTGTTGCCTCAGGGAACTAGGAAGCGAGGTCATCAGTGCAGAGCGGGGAAGGGGCGTTGGAGGTCTGAGGAGAAGGCAAATGGGAATGGCCCTCCAGGAGAGCCGGAGGGTCAGAGGACCGTGGAAATGCCGTGGGACTGCGGTTAGCATGCGGGGCCATTGCCTGTGGAGAGGCTTAATGCCTTGGGACGGGGTGAGAGCACTAGGGAATGAGACCAGATGAAGAGGAAAAGGTTGAGCCTGGTGGCAGAGCTAACTGCGGAGAGAACCACAAGCATCCAACCCACGGAGGCCTTGAGACCCAGAGAACCACTAGGATCAGAGAGTCTTCTTCACTCCTCTGAACTGAGCTGGTAATTTACCAGTTTCTTACTGACAGGATCAAGTTCAATGACTTACCACTTGGATAGAAAACTGCTTTAGGTGCTACCTGCCAAAATGGATGCCTGGCGCCCGCTCCCTTCCAAACCTGTTTCCTGAAAGTCAAAGCCACAAGGGACTTGAAATAGAGCTGGAGCTGCTCGTGCCGGCAGCCTCAGAACTACCAGCAAGAGGGAGACTGCACAAGTGGTGACTTCTAGTGGTACATTTTTGGTTGACTAATTATCATTAGGGGCAATATACTGAAATTTTAATATCTCCATAGGGGAGCTAATTAAAAACAGGCAAACTGCACTTGTTCAAAAAAAAAAGTGTTATTAAAAAATCCTGGTTTTCTTTCTAATGCCAAATGCGTCTCAGGACTGTTCCTCCCAGGGGATCTTGTCCTCAGGTCAGTCAGCCTGCCCCATCCCTCTCCTTTCTACACAGATACTGACTCAGTTGAATTTAATTTCCTTCCTCGGTCAGAGGTTTCCATCTAATCCAGGATTTCTCAACCTCAGCACTACCGGCATTTTGGGGCTGGGTAACTCTTTGTTGTGGGGCTGTCTCTGGCCTCCTCCCACCAAATGTCAGTAGACCATTACTCTCCACCCCCACCCAGGTCACAACCAGAAATGTCTCCAGACATTGCCAAATGTCCCCTCAGGGCAAAATGGTCCCCAGTTGAAAAACCATTGGTTTATTAGGATTGGGGACAGTGGGACTCAAATTAGAGCTTCATGTGGACTCTCCCATGACAACCCTGACAGTATAAATTAAGTCTCTGGTAGAACAGGATGAGATCTGACAACCTCAGAGGTGAGAAATCAGACACTTTCCCTTCTGTACAGAATGTACAATAAACTGGCTAATCCTGCTTTAAAAAGGAAAAAAAAGAACTTGTCACATCTCCAGCTTTCTCACCAATTGACGTGAAGATTCCCAGGAGATGCTAATTAGTTACGAACTACAGGAAAGGTACAATGCACAGGACTTTAGAAGTGGGGAATTGCAGGGAGAGGAGGTAAGAGAGAGGGAAGGTGGGAAGAGAGGAGGGAGGGAGGAGGAAAACACATAGAATCCAAGGGCAATGTAGGAGTTCAGCTTGAACTCTGTACCTTTGACTTTGTAGGGCTCAATTAAATACCAAGGCTTTATCTATGATAGCAAAGTAATGCCTGTGTTAAAATCCAAATCATCCAACTCCCCATTGGCTGCAGGATCAAGTTCACACAGCCTAGCCTGGCCATCAAGGCCCTACGCTGTTTGGCCCTAAGAGCTGGAAACCTGCTCCCACTGCCTGCAGGAATGCTTCTCTCTATTCCAGCTGGTCCACTCACATTTCTACAGACACCTTGCTAATTCCTGCTCCTGGGACTTTGACCAGGCACTTGCCCCATCCAGCCTCTCAAATACTTCACTTTCAAGGCCTCATCACTGCCCACCTCATTCACTCACTCGCTCACTCTGGTGCACCTAGGAGCTGGGCTAGAACTGAGCACAAACGCTAACAGCTCTTCAGCAGTTCCACCTGGACCAGGACCAGGTGCTGTTCTGAGCAATCTTCGCTTTAGATGCTGAAGAGAAATTCCTACTCCCAGGGCTCCCCACTGCCGCCCCCATGGACCTACTGGAGGCCAGGCAGCGTCTGCCCCTGTGGTAGTGGCATGTGGTTCCCTTTATCTTTGAGAGCAGTTCAGAGATGACAGCCAGCCAGGGGAGAGGTGGTGAGTAGAGCAGCCTGTCTGATTCAGGGGAAGGGACACTGAGCCTGGGGTGGGGTGAGGGGAGCTGAACTCAAGCCACAGGGTGTGGGGGAAGGGTTGGTCAGCCCACGGTGACCTCCAGGCTTGGAGAGAGGGGAAGAGGAAGCACATTTTTGCTGCTCCTGCCCAAGGCTTCCTGAAGGCGGGGCGCCCTGCTCTTTGCTGCACGTCAGGCTTTCCTCTGGGCACACGCTTGCCACGGCTCTCACATACTCACCCGTGGACGGCGTCCAAAGCTTGCAGCACCCGAGACTCCACCAGTGACTCTGTCCCCCACTTCTTCTGGACGCTGAAAAGGAGGCCTTGATTCATAGGTGGAGACTTTGGCTTCTCAGTAATTTCATTTCCCCGGCTTGGAACCAAGCTGCCCCAAGAGCTGGGCCAGAACCTTGGCCCATGTGAACTTCCCCAGAGCTCCTGGCTTCCCCAGCAGGATTCACTTTAAATCCCAACGGCCTTTTTGAATACAGCACCGGCTCTCTTCAGCCTCCTTCCCTCTCTCCTCGTTTCCTGTTTCCTCTTCGCCCTGTCTCCTCAGTGTCTGCCCAGTTGTCAAAGAACCACTGTGCTCCTTTCAGGAATGTTCTCGGGCCAAGTCAGTGGGATGAGCCCCTGGCTTGAGCGTCTGGGGAGCCTGCAACTGGGTCTTATTTCTCTCCCTGCGCCGAGAACCAGAACGCGCAACTGGCATCTCCGGGGAAAATACTGCTCTGCTGTGGACCTTGTTTCTAACTGCTTTCTCTTCCCTGCCCTCTCCCAGGCCACCCCTCCTCTCCCTTCCCCAGATCCAATGAGAAAGGAGATTTGGGATTTCAGACCGTCCTGCGCTTAACTCTGGACACCATCACTCAGACTAGTTACTCAGTTTCCTCATCTGTAAAATGGGGACAGTGACAGCTATGCTGGAGGCCCGCTAGGAAGATCGAATGAGACAATATATGCGTAGACAGAAGAACATGTTATTCATCAGAATTCCTTTTAGGAAGGTAGCCCTGTCTTTGTTGAGAAAATACTTGGCTAAGTAGAAACCAAGATCCTGAGGGCCAGAGGCGGACACTCCCAGAGGGACAAAGGGAGGATTTTGTTTGCAACTCCCGGAGGAAGTGGGGGGCCAGGCGAGGGAGGAAATCCTGCACTCCAGAGGTGGCCCCACCCCATGGCATGCCCTCCTTCTACCAAAATCTTGGGTCCCGTTTACTAAACTCATGGGATGCTCGAAGTAATTAGGAAAACGAGAAGGGGCTGAGGCTCGTCTCCAGGGAGCTGTGGGTTGAAACTCCTACAGCATTTCAGGATGAGCACTGTGGAGGCAGGAACATCTAAGTGCAGAAGCAGACATGGGACCCTCCTGGGAAGGGGATTGGACCATCAAAGGCCATGGATCTCAGAGCCAGATTTCTCAGGGATTGGGGGCACCAGCTGACAGCCTGGTTAAGTAGGCAAAACATTGTAACTTGGTATTATTCCATTTCACGCTTTCTGGGGTCCTTCCCTATTAACCTGCAGTCTCAGTTCAGACATTACTTCCTTCAGGAAGCCTCCTCTGATTTCCCAACTGTGGGTTAGAACCTTCAACTCTGAACCCCTCTATGTGTCCTTATCATAGGAGTTTTCACCCTGAGTTATAATTGCTTAGCTGCCTGGTCTCCTATTAGACTATACACTTCATTTGGTCAAAGCTAAATCTTTTACACCCTTTATGTTCCCAGACCTAGCACAGAAACTTGCACATCTATAGGTTCTCAATATGTGTTCAGTACATGATGGTATAGTAGAGAAACCATGGTCTTTGGTGTTCTATAAAAACCAGGTTCAAATCCTGATTCTAACACTTAAAAGCTGTGCAACTCTAGGCATGTTGCTTAACCTCTCTGAGCCTCATTCATCTACTCTGTAAATAGGAAGGTGCAGGGTCAGTGTGACGATGGAATGTGAAGATATGTAGAAAACAGTTGGTGCTCAGCAGATATTTGTTCCTCAGCTCAGTCTCTCATACTCACCCAGTCTCTCCCATTCACACATCCCCACCACGTCAAGGCCTCACTCAGCACCTTATAAACTCCTACTTTGTCTCCTTACTTTACACTGTTTCCCTGGGATTTGTTAAGCTCCTCCACTGTGCCGGACAAGGTTCCAAAGTAGGAGTCAGCAAACTACAGCCCTTGAGCCATATCAGGCCCGGCACCTGCTTTTGTAGTGTCCCCAAGCTAAGAAAGGTTTCTACATGTTTAAGTGGCTGGGAGGAAAAATAAAAGGAGGAATATTTCATGACACATGAAAATTATTTGAAATTCAAAGTTCAGTGTCCATAAAGAAGGCTGAATTGGCACACAGCCACACACATTCCTTCCCCATTGTCTGGGACTACTTTTGCCGTATAGCAACAGACTTGAGTAGCTGTGACAGAGACCGTATGGCTCCCAAAGTTGAAAATATTTACCATCTGGCCCTTTATAGAAACAGTTGCCATCCCCTGTTCTAAGTTTCTAAGCAGTTTGTCTGGTGGATGACTATTGAGTCCTCGAAGTGCCGTGTGAGGTCAGTACTGTTACTACTCTCCTTTTACGGTTCAGGTGCATGAATAGGAGGGAGATTAAGTGACATACCCAGGGTTGCACAGCTTGTAAATAGATATGGAATCAAACTCCTATCGCCTCTGAAGTGGTACGGTGACTAGGGACAACTGTAGGGAGCTTCGTTAGCCACACGGGAGGGTCTGGCCTTGAAAGTTCTTGATCGGGGGAGTGACGTGATAAAGTGAGACCTTCAGGTGGTCACTATGACCATTGAATTGAAGGAGAGAGAAGGGGTGGGGTGGGGGAGTAGCCTAGAGTAGGGATTAAGAATTTGAACTCTGGAGCTCAGCTTCCTGGGTTTGATTGCAGCCAGCGACTTATCTGCGTGACCTTGGGCAAGTTACTCAAACCCTCTCTGCCTTATTTCCTCAGCTCTACAATGGGGTGGGTGGGGGACTGGGTGGGATAATAGAATCTAGACTCTCCCTTATAGGGTTGTTGCGAAGATTGGAAAGGAAACTTTTGTCTTATGACTGCGTTTGAGGCACAGAGCAGCCCTTTGATGTTAGCTGTGGTCATGCCTATTATTCATCCCAACAAGAAGCTGCTCGCTCTCTGTTCCAGGGGCCATTCCAGGCAATCAGGGCACAAGGCAGAAGAAAGACAAAATAACCAGACCCGCTTCCTGCGTGTAAGGAGCACTGGGCCCACGGAGGGGGCCTGGAGAGTAAATCAATACTTGAGGAGAGTCACAGGTGCTGTGACGGTCTGTTGCAGGCAGCAGAGACGGGAAGCACCTCGCTCTGGCTCTCCCTCCCTTGGCGCAGGTCCTCACTCCTTCCTGAACACACCAGGCATCCTGGCGGGTTTGCCCCAGGCCTCCTGTGCTGGCCTGAATGGGGAGCGGCAGTTGTCCAGGGGCCTGGCACGGGGCTGTGTCTGGAAGACTGTGAATCACAAATCAGCCCAGCGCACAAGGCCCCTGGGAGAACCTGGGCAGGAGAATAACTTGGCCACTTCCACCTGCCAAATCGCAAAACAACAAATCGACAAGAAGGGCCATTGATGCTGAAAAAACCTATCAGGTTCCAACCTGGAAACCGGTATTCGTCTTACTAATGCGCCTCTGAGGTGCAGCGGGAATCCAGAGCAATTAGGAATTTTATCAGACCACATGCCGGCATCTCCTGCTTGCCTTGCTTTTTTTTTTTCCCCACTGCCATTTATTAGTTCTCGATTTGTCATTTGTAACTGCATATTTATGTGCGTGCATACGCAGCTATGCATAGAGGAAAGATTGGAAAGATACACCAGTGGCTTTTAACTGAGATGGGGTGGGGCACTGGAACATGGAAGGAGATGGGGAGGGGGGTTATTACTTTCACCTAAATTCTTTTTTTCCCAAATCCTCATGCCTGGGTAGAACACCTCAAGCATATATGTATTTTATAAGCTGCCCCAGTAATTCTCTCATTTGTCCCTCCCTCCCACCCCCATCCCCTGCCTGATTTATAACCACTAATATACACCAAATGTTAACAGTAGTTATATCTTGAGTGTTGGGATTATAATTTAATTTTTTTCATCTTTTTGGTTTGCTGGTGTTATTAAAAGTCTACCATGAACATGTAGACTAGCACAGTCCTTAAATGCGTTGGTTCTAGAACCAAACTGCCTGAGTTTAACCCCTATCAGGGCATGTCACTGCGCCTCGGTGATGTCACCTGGAAAAGAAAAATACTCGTAGCTCCCTAATTGGGCTCTTGTGAGAAATAAATGACTCAATACATATAAAGCTTTTAAAACAGTGCCTGGCACATGTCACGCTCAATAGGTATTGTTAAAACATGAGAGCAATGTAGCAATACATTTTTTAGTTTTAGAAAATATATTTTTTTAAATGATAAAGAAGGGAAGAAAAAGCCTCCATGGTGTTCGCACGGTTTCGAAGCTTACAGAAGCTGCCCTCCCCGTCTGTGAAGTGGGAGGGGGCAAGGACAGCCGCGAACGGGCTCTGGGAACTGAAAGTAAACTTGCAAAGTGAGGAATGGCTGTTGGTCTGAGGAGCAGGGTTAATACGGCATAAAGGAAAAACCACCCGGCTGCTGGCCATGCAGGCCGCACGGGAAGGACGTGGCTGGGCTTCCCCTTCCTCCCCTTGGTTCCAGCCCAGAAACCCCACCCTGGCTGGAGGGAGAAGACTGGGCCCCGCTGCAGGGCCCCCCAACCGTTCTCTTTCTTGTAAGGCGCCAGAGAGTATTCTCTGCTTAGTATATGCATTTTTCTTTCTTCTCTCCCAACTCATGTTGCCTTAGGTGCCTCTGTATCATTACTTATTAGCAAGTTACAGACAACCTAATAGCTAATATTCACGGATGCCAGGCACTGTCCTAAAACTGCCTGTAGTAACTCATTTATCTTCCAAGCAACTCTAGGAAATAGATACTTTTTTATCTCCATGTTACAGGGGAGGAAACTGAGGCACGGAGAGGTTAACTTGCATAGTCTGTAGATGGCGACTCTAAGATTCTAACTCCTGCAGCCTGGTTGTGGACTGTAGATGTTGGTCACCAGACTAGAATTCCTTTCCAACTCGATGACAATCAAGACAATTAGGGGCCCGGCAGGGCCTGGCTCAGCGGTTGAGCATCGACCTAGGTTCCAGGAGATGGGGGTTCGATTCCCAGTCAGGGCACATGCCCGGGTTGCGGGCTAGGCAGCCGATCAATGACTCTCTCATCATTGATGTTTCTATCTCTCTCTCTCCCCCTCCTTTCCTCTCTCTGAAATCAATAAAGATATGTTAAAAAAAAAAAAAGACAATTAGGGGACAATGGATCCCAGGAAGCCCACCGTTCAGCAGTTCTCTGAGATCGCAAGTGATTGATTGCCTTGCGCAGAGGATTCGCTGAGACGGCTGCAGGGGCCCTATCTGCCGGCTGACCTCAGCCCTGAGGCCCCTTCTGTATCCACCAGCCCCAGGGGAGCCAGGAGGGAAGCTCAGGTGATCTGACTCCACAGCCTGCCCCGCTGACCACAAACCTAAATGGTCTCAAAAGGAGCACAAATCTGTAAAGGGATTTTCAGAAACGAATGCTGAAGCAGGACGTTGGCATTCGTGGAGACTCTGCATTCAGAATCAGTTTCCACCCCATGCATCCAGCAGTTGGTAAATATGACCACGAACACTTCAGCGCCTAGAAGCAAGCTGCCAAAGACTCCCTGTTTCAGAAGCAGGCCCGGCCCTCTCTGCTGGGGAGCAGCTGAGATCATGGGATGCCAGGTGATGCTGCTGCTCTGACAGCTCCTGGGAGCCTCTCCTCCAGGGTTTTGGACAGCGTACACTCTGAAAGTGGCCTTTCCTCTCCCAGAACGTGATGTAACCCCCCATCCTCAGCCTCAAATGGTTTGCAGATTGTCTGGGGTGACTGTTTCCTGTGTTCTGAGATCCCAGGTGGTGAGAGCGTTCTGCTTGCGATCTGTGGACAGCATTTGCTTGGAAAGCTGCTTTTATCAGTCAGGATGTGCTTGGTGGCAAATAACAGAAAACACAGTCCAAACTGGCATAAACAATAAAGGGGAGCTTATTGGCTCATGTAACTGAACAGTCTCTGGATAGATTTCAGGTGAGGATGGATATACGCAGGGACTCCACCATGTCACAGAAGGCCTGGCTTGCTTTTTATGTCTTTTCTCTGCTTTCCATGTCAAGTTCCTCTGAAGGCTGGTTCCCCTCTAAGGAGCAAGAGGACTTCTAGCTGCCCCAGAGAGAATGCTTCCTGTACCTTTCTAGCAGAAAAAGTAGGAGCTGCCTCAAATTCTTAAATATAAGTCCTAGGGCCTCTGATTGCATCATCTAAGGCCATATGCCCATCTCTGAACCGATCACTGTGGCCGTGGACAATAAGCCGACCATGATTGGCTTTTAAAAAATCGCTGTGTGTGTTTTTTAATTGAAGATCCCTTGCTGATCCTGCTTCCACCCCTGGCTGCAATGAGGGGAAAAGGAGACGAGGACCAGTCAGATCGGGGAGGAGTCCTTTCCCCAACTTTCCATTTCTGCGAAGATCTAAACAGATGAGCACTGTCACTATAGTGGTTAGAAGTCGGCAACATGGGAAAAGGGAGAAATATGTGGGGGGTTGGGTGTCAATGAAAAAAGTACAGGCCCTCCCTAAACTGCACTGTCTAGGGGCGCTTGGTCTGCTTCAACCCAAGAGGGATCAGAAGATCAAAAGTGGCTTAGAAAGGCCTGAACCATCGGGGACGGAGGGAGGAGAAATGTCCATGAAGTGCAGGGCCTGTTTGCTAACTGGGGTGAAGGGATCGCCCTGCGCCTGCTGGAGTCCCTCCAACCCTTCAGGTCTGGCAAGGAGGGGGCAGGTCTGGGGCTGCCAGACACGCCAGGCAGGGAGCTGGAGGGGGTTCACAAAGGCTTGCCTTACAGGGAGAAATGATGCTGCCCCCCAGCTTCTCCGTCAGGGTGCAGCGGCCCTCTTCCTCCTAGCGGATTGCTTGTAATTCATGCTTGATCCCCCTCAGCTGCTTCTTGATGGCTCGGAAGAGCCCAGACACACAGGGTCTCAAGGGTTATAACAGCCTACTACTTCTGGATCCCAAACAGTAAAACAATACTATTTGAGAGACAAAGGCCTTTTCTGACTCAGACCTACTAACAAAGATCTGACTAAGGATGTGACCTTCTCATTCATGCCTATATTATTTCTGAGAGTCTCAAGACAACTGCTATTAAACTGGGGCGGGACAGAGAGAGAGAGAGACATGAGTGAGGAATCAAGTAAACAAATGAAGCTTGAAGAGTAATTATTGGAAAAAGCTCTGGGTATGAATCTTTGCTCAGGAAATTGTTGGGAAGCAAAGATTAGAGCTTTCTAGGTTTTTAGGGAATTATATTGCCAAATGCAAAATGTGCCTAGATTTAAAAGGCCTTTGACAGTTAGGACCTTGAGCCAACCCTTGAGTCTCTGAAGTTGCACAAGTGGGAAATGGGCTTCAAAAACTGTGCGGTCTTCCAAGGGAGTGGGCTCTCCGTGCCCACCTCATCGGCTCCTAGGTGGCCATGGGGGGTAACAAGGAGGAACCTTCCAGAGAGCAGAGGGGGGCCTGAGAGTAAAGGACAGGAAACTGCCCCCAGAGAGATAAATTGGGGTACAATAAAAAGGGTGCAATCTAGCAACTTACGCCTACTCCCAGGACAGGATTGCTGCAAGGTATAGCTTCCCATTGGGACCTCATCATCACCGGGGATGTCGGCTGTGTGTCTCCCATCCTTCCCTTTCCTAATGGGCATGTTTATCACTTTTTCCCATCCTTGTACCACCTTATACTGGATACGAATGGGGCAGGAAGGCAGCCTGTCCTTCCAGTTCAGAGGTCGGCAGACAATGAAGAGAACACTCCATCCTGATGGCAAAGACCCAAAAGTCCTGGATTTTTAGCTAAATGCAGTAACTGTAAGGGGCATGGGTTGTCTCTTGGGGAGGCAACACGTGGGTTGTCTCTGTAGGAAGAAGGGTTAGGTGAGTGAGGTTGTTTGGCAACCAGAGGGTGGGCTCTGGCAGAATCTGTGTTCACCAAAACCATTTCCTCTTTTATCTGTAAATACAGCGAGACTTCATTTCTTAGCAATACTTGCAGTCAGATGAAGCCATGAGTCTGAGTTCTGGCAAATGGCAGGGGCAGAAGACTTTCATTGCTCTCAGATATCACCCATTAAAAACCCCAATGAGAGGGGGTGGGTGCCGGGTAGAGGGGTTCAATGGGGGGGAAGGGGGGACATCTGTAATGCTTTCAACAATAAAGAAAAAAAAATTTTTAAACACAAACAAATAGAAATCCTCTCCATTGGCTGGCTGGCAAAAAAGGGCTTTAGGGCGCTAGGGTACAGGAAAGCCACAGATAAAAGGAGTTTGGGACCCTGAACCTCCTACCTGACATCTGCAAATGAGTTATATGTAATGAGAAATAACCACCTATTGGAATAAGCCAATACAATTTTAGGGTTTCTTTGCTACAGTGACTATCATTACCCTCATACAGCCTGCCTAACAGGTTTGTTGTCAGGATTGAGTGAGTTAATATGAAAAATGGTGCCTGGTGCCTAATATATGAAAAAAATGGTGCTATATAAACGTTGGCTACCCTTATTTGCTTGAGAACAGACAAAAATCTGTCATAAACTACGGCTTGGCAGAAAGTGGTAGCAGCAATGGAAAGCAACTTACACTCAGGATAGTGTTCCCAGCTTTAATTGGAATGTCTTGGAGTCTGTAAGAGCCAGAGCTTAATCCTAAGGCACACTCAGGTATTAATAAAAAAGTCTGATCCACCTCCTGGCCAATCTTAAATTCCATTCCTTTAGTGCCATGTATGTGTGAAAGCCAAAAAACTTATTTGCTTTAGAATCCCTCAAACAAACCCAGGACAATGTGTGGTATGCAAATACCCAGGTACTTTTAAGAGCGTAGCTTCATAGAACTAAAAGAAAGACGGGGACTTTCAATAGGATTGCCTGCTACCAGAGCAGAAAATGGAGATCCATTTTTAACCCAGCCCGGAGCACAGCTGCAGAGTTAGCTGAGCCTGGTGTCCTATCTACCTAAGAAGAAGAAAGGAAGGAAAGGGAAAGGAAGGGGAGGGAAGGGATGGAAAAGGGAGGGGAGGGGAGGGGAGGGGAAGAAGGAAGGAGGCCAGGCATGCCAAATTTCTTTGACCACATTCTAAAAGGAAAGTCCATTATTGACACATTTCACTTATACTCTGAAACAGGTTTTTAAAACCAAAGCTTACTCTTTTATATCAGCATTTGTAGCTTTGTGATAGTGTGAGAAGTTTCATTTCATTCAGTTTGACAAATACTTATTACGGGCTTAGTATGTGCGTGGCTGCTTTTAGCATATTTGGTTCTGCAAAATATCATGATAATTACAGAATGTATTGTTTTCAATAAACAACATGCTTCCTAGTGTCACAAGAAACCTGTACCACGTGAATAAGAAAGGGAACAATCACAGAAGGGAGACTACTGGCAAGAGAAAGGAGAAACCCGCCCTGCTCCAGTGTGACATCATCAAAACCAGTTACATCGGCAATGACTGTATTTCCAAGTCAGGCCACATTTTGAGGTACTGGGGTTAGAACGTCAACATATCGTTTTCGGGCGGGGGGGGCACAATGCAAGCCGCAGCGCTGCTCTTACGGAGCTTACAGCTTAGGAAGGAGTTACCCAGTAAACACATCATCACACAATTGAATATGAAAATGTCACTCGTGGTAAATACACTAGAGGTCACAAGAGCAGTAAGACACTGTAACAGGAGAAGCTAAGCTAAGGCTGAAGGAGGTGGTCAGGCCGAGCTTCTCTGGGGAAGGGACCCTCACACCGAGGCCTGAAGGACTGTTGGGCCTGGGACATTCCTGAGCAGGGGAATGACACACAGGGAACCCCGGGCCGAGAAGAAATCTGACAAGTGGCACACAAAAGACCCTCCACATAGGGCGGCCAGAGAAAACCTGAGAAGAAATCGTCTGTCCTGTGTCACTTGAGTAATCTGAACGGCTGAGCACAGTGCGTGTGAGCAGGAAGCTCAGCCACTCCGCTGAGCCTGAAAGAAGGGAGCCTGTCTTACCATCGGGCTCTCCTGCCATTTAAGTGTTTGTTTTGTTTGGTCTTTTCAAGGACCACGCTGAGTGAGCCAAATTTCACTCGCAGTCTTTCCCCCTAGGGATGTGGCGGAGGCCGCCAGGTGTTGTGTCTGACCAGGCAAATGTGACAGAGTCACTTCCAGCGCGAACTGCTGGAGGGGAACAAGCCGCGTGGCCGCGATTTCTGGATCAGTGGAAATCGGTTCGAGGGTCCGGTTTCAGGCCTCGCTGCGGGGATCAGTGTGTTTTCGGCACGGAGCTGTTGAGTGAGGGAACCTCTGAAAGTATGCTTTTATACTTTCCACCCCCACCCCACCCCCGAAGGCTCCAAACCCAGCTATTCTGAAGGGAGTTAAGACTTCCTGAAGCAGGAGACAAAGAATTGAGTGTTAGCTGCTCGGCCAGGTTCGGGTTACCTCCGACGGCAACTGGGCCACAGTGGGAGGCGTATGCTTCCCGGGCTACGCGGGGAGCAGGGGAGGCCCGGGGTCCCTGGCAAGGCTGTGCTGGGGCTGGGTGTGGTGGGAAGTCACCTCCCTCTTTGGGGACAAAGGGTCCCACTCTAGGCCGGATGGTGGCATATCACAGCTCCGCCCCCCAGTGTCACCCACTGGCCTCCATTTCCCACATCATCTGAGGTCAGAGACACCCAAGCCAGCAGAGGTGACCCCTCAGCCTCGCAGGAAGCTAAAGCTGTGAGAATAAGGATGTGCGGCCGGGCGCACGTCCCCGAGGAGCTGACTGTGCCCGGAGCCAGGGCTGCCTCCTGGCCCGCGTCCAGGGCTGCTGCAGAGGGCCAGGTGGTGTTGCAGTTGGCCCACCACCTCTCCTCCATCACATTTTCCAGGAAGGGGTGGGGAGGGATGGGTGGCAGTGGGGACATTGTCAGCAATGAGTGGTGGTGTTTTTGAGAGGGAGCCAAAGCATTGTGTGTGTCAGGGGCTCTGGCAGGCTACCGCCACCAGGGGAGACATACATGACAAGACCGCTGCACCAGCCTACAGCTGATTTGTTTGAATGTTGCAGGGTAGGCTGGGCATGGGTGTGAGTCCCACCATGAGGGCCAAACCATTTTTTTTTTTTTCCAATCTTTAAGCAAATGAAGCAAAGGTGCTGAATGATGGGCTTAATAAGGTGGAAGTGTGCTTTTTATTATGTTTTGCCAATCATATCCAAGGATTAGAAGTCGACAGAGAGTTCTTTGCTCTCTATTGGTCAGTACTTGAGTCTATGTCTTAGCGAAGGCAAGTAGGTATTAATAATGGTTGTCCATGCATACACACACACATACACACAGCCTAGAAATAAATTTAACCAACAACATGAAAGACCTATACATTGAAAACTTTAAGACTTCAATGAAAGAAACAGAAGAAAACACAAATAATGGAAAGATATTCTATGTCATGGACTGAAAGAATTAATATTTTTAAAATGTCCATAGTACCCAAAGCAACCTATAGATTCAATTCAATCCTATCAAAATTTCTATGGCATTTTTCACAGAAATAGAACAATCCTAAAATTTGTATGGAACCACAAAAGACCCCAAATAGCCAAAGCAATCTTGACAAAGAACAACAACGATAAAGGCATCATGCTCCCTGGTTTCAAAATATATTACAAAGCTACAGTAATCAAAACAGTATGGTATTGGCATAAAAACAGACACAAATCAATGGAACAGAAAAGAGAGCCCAGGATAAACCCACCCATATGTAGTCAGTTAATTTATGACAAAGGAGACAAGAATATTCAATGAGGGAAAACAGTCTCTTAGATAAATGGCGTTGGGAAAACTGGACCACTTTCTTACACCATCCACAAAAATTAACTCAAAATAGATTAAAGACTTGAATGTAAGACCTGAAACCATAAAACTCCTAGAAGAAAACATAGGCAGTAAGCTCCTAGACATCAGTCTTAGTGATAATTTTTTGGATTTGACACTAAAAGCAACGGCAATAAAAGAAAAAATAAACAAGAGGGACTAGATCAATCTAAAAAGCTTCTACACAACAAAGGAAACCATCAACAAAATGAAAAGGCAACCTACTAAATGGGAGATATTTGCAAATCTTATAGCTGATAAGGGATTTATATCCAAAATAGTATATTAAAAAGCCCCATAGAACTTAACAACAAAATATCAAACAATTTGATTTTTAAAATGGGCAGAGGATCTGAATAGGCGGTTTTCCAAAGAAGACATAGAAAACGCCAACAGATACATGAAAAGATATTTAACATCACTAATCATCAAGGAAATGCAAATCAAAACCACAATAAGATATCACCTCACACCTGTTAGAATTGCTATTATCAAAAGACAAGAAATAACAAGTGTTTATGAGGATGTGAAGAAAAGGGAACACTTGTGCACTGCTGGTGAAAATGTAAATTGGTACAGCCACCCTGGAAAACAGAATGGAGGTTTCTCCAAAAATTAAAAATAGAACTATCATATGATCCAGCAATCCCACTTCTGGGTACTTGCCCAAAGGCAATGAAAACACTAGCTCCTAAAGATATACGTGTGTGTGTGTGTGTGTGTGTGTGTGTGTATGCATTCCCATGTTTATTGCAGCATTATTTACAATAGTCAAGATATGGAAACAACCTAAGTATCCATCAATGGATGAATGGATAAAGAAAATGTGGAATATATACAGTGGAATAGTATTCAGCTATAAAAAAATAATAGACTCTTGACGTTTGTGACAACATGGATAGACCTTGAGGGCATTATGCTAAGTGAAATAAGCCAGATAGAAAAAGACAAATACAGTATGATCTCACTTGTATGTGGAATTTAAAAAACAAACAAACAAACTGACCTCATAAATACAGAAAACTGATGGTGGTCACTGGGGTGGGGGGACAAAATGGGTGAAGGGGGTCAAAAGGCACAAACTTCCAATTATAAAATAAGTAAGTCATGGGGATGTAATATAAGCATAGTGACTAGAGTTAATGATACTGTATTGCATATCTGAAAGTTGCTGAGAGAGAAAATCTTAAAGGTTCTCATGACAAGAAGAAAATCATTTTTTCAACTATGTATGGTGATAGATGTTAACTAGCCTTACGGTGATGATCATTTTACAATATATACAAATATCGAATCATTATGTGGTACGCCTGAAACTAACATAATGTTATATGTCAATTATGTTTTGATTTTCAAAAGAAATTAAAGAAAAATAATGGTTGTCTAGCTTGCAGCCAGGGGAGCATAATCCAGTATGCAAGTTAACTATTTATAAAAGTCCTTTCCACTGTGGTTAGACTTCCTCACATAACTCTCCTTGCCCTAAAATAACCCACGAGGACAAAAGCAGTAGGAAAATGTCAAAATCCAGAGTGGCCAACTTCTAGCTACTCTCTGGGAAGTTTTCTACCAGAAATGGGCTCTGCCGGCACAGGGCTCTCCTTAAGGAGCCGGGTGGCTCAGTGGGTTGAGGTTGGCCCCTTTCACACTTCATCTGATCACCACTTGTTTGCACTTGGAAGGTTTGATGCTGTAGGCTGTTTCCCACCTGCTGTAAATCATGGGGGCTACCTTTGCCACCAGCAGGATATCAACAAATGAAACCAGGTCCAGGGCCATTTGTTATAGATTTTAGGTCTGTGGTATTTGAAGCTGCACCATCATTTGGGAGACTGAGTATTGGCAGGGATAAGGCCAATGGGATAGTGTTTGCCCCAGAGGAGACCATCTATTTGGTATCTGAACTCACAACCTGGCTGTTGTCTGTAATCCTACAGGTCAGAATTTCAGAGATGACATCACAGGATTGCCAGATGTAGCAAATCAAAATACAGCATGTCCCATTATATTTCAAATAAACAATGAACGCTTTTGAGTATAATTATGTCCCAAATATTGCATCGGATATGCTTATGCTTAAAAAGTATTTGTCCTTTACCTGAAATTCTCATTTAATGAGGCAACCTAGATTTTCTCTTGATGACTCTAACCAGGGTGCAGGATGTTCCCAGAAGCTTCTACTGAAGGCAGAAGTGAAAGGAAACCAACGCTCCCTGAATGCTGGCTTCTTTATTTGGTAATTAGCCTTTAAACCCTTCAGGGGCTGGTTGTCAGACTGAGTGGTGTTTGCTTATGGGATGAACAATTTAATGCAGAGAACCTGAATGGCTAGTTGTCACCAACCCAGCCAAAGAGACTCTTCACAAAAAAGAAAAATTAAACCTTCAGGGAACTTGAGCTCCATGGCAAAATGATGCCTTCATGAGGAACCACGCACCCCAGCCCAGCCCTGTCTGCACCATCGGAACAGCATGCCCAGTGTGCAGCTGGCCGCAGTCTCGCTTTTTCCATTGCCCTCTCAGCCCCGAACTGGAGGTGTGAGGAGGGCGCGGCCCGCTGGCTCCCCTGGCTGGCTCCCCACCTTCCATTTACAGTATTCCCAGAACCTATCTATCTGAGAACCTGGGCCGATATTTAATTATTTTATTGAGGTGAAATTCGTAACATAAAGTTAACCATTTTAAAGTGTACGATTCAGTAGCATTTAGTACATTCACAATATTGTGCAACCACCACCTCGGTTCAGTTCCAAACGTTTTCTTCCATTACCCCCAAAGAAACCTCTGTACCTATTAAACGGTCCGTCCCCAGCAACTTACTTCTGGTCTCTTAAAAATCAGAGTGGCCCAGTGGTTGAGCGTTGACCTAGGACCCAGGCAATCGGGGTTCGATTCCCGGTCAGAGCACATGCCCGGGTTGTGGGCTCGATCAATGACTCTCTCATCATTGATGTTTCTCTCTCTCCCCCCCTCTCCTTTCCTCTCTCTGAAATCAATAAAGATATATTTTTTAAAAAACAACAAAAAATGGAGGGCTGCCCTGGCCGGTTTGGCTCAGTGGATAGAGCGCCGGCCTGTGGACTGAGGGGTCCCGGGTGCAATTCCGGCCAAGGGCATGTACCTGGGTTGCAGGCTTGATCCCTGGCCCTGGTCAGGGAGTGTGTGGGAGGCACCTAATCAATGTGTCTCTCTCACACTGATGTTTCTCTGTCTCCCTCTCTCTTCCTCTCCCTTCCACTCTCTGAAAAGCAATGGAAAAAAATATCCTTGGGTGAAGATTACAAAAAATAAATAAAAATGGAGGCTTCTAACACTATACTGTACACCTGAGACTAACACAAAATAATATTGAATGGAAACTGTAATTGAAAAAGAAAAGAAAACAAATGGCGGGCTTCCCTCCACGAGGCTGGTGCCCACGGACAGTGCTGGTTCACAAGCCTGATCACACGCCGATAACTGGGTGCTAAATGAGAGGTTTCACAAAGGGCCCCAGACAGACAGAGTGGAAACGAAACGAGTGTCTGGCTGACGGAAGACGGTGCACTTCGGGGCAGGGCCTACCGGGGCGAGCTGGCTGCGGGGCCAGGCTGTGAACCCAGGGCCGGGAAGGCCGCAGGGGTGTGAGCGTGGCTGGGGGGCCTGCGGGGAGGGCAAGGAAGGGACACCGAGAAGGTGCCCAACTGGGCTTGAGCTTCCCGGTTCCGAGGGAGCGAAATGAATCACTGTGGGGAGGGGCTGGGCTCCCCCTCGGTCACTAAGAGCTTTGAGGTTCCCTGATTTACAGAAGGAGCTAGTTCCTTCTCAGGGCAACCCTTGCCTCTTTCCCCTCTCCCGGGACTGACCTCCTTACTGTGTGTAAGATCTGGTGCAACCGCATTTTTGGAGACAACAGCTACTTCCTGCAGCGGATTGTAGCACTTTTACTATCCAGCTGGTTCCAGCCTCCTTCGTTCTTTTCGCAGCTCACCACAAAACCAGAAGCTTCCCCACTTTGAACAAGAGTAGCAAGGGGACAGTGTCCCATCTGTTCAAGATTAGGGGTCAGGTTGGGGTAATACCTCCTTTTTTGTAAAGAATGTAAGACAAAGAATGAACCAAGAGGAAGGTCTTCCTGAGACAGTTTGAGCTGCCAGGGTGGCACCGAGCTTAAGAGTCAGCTGCTTACCAAGAGTGTGTGCTTGTGCAAGGCACTGGATCTGAAGACAAATGACAACCGCTGCCCTTTAGGTTCCGCGTTCTATATGCCAGGCACCAGTCCAAGTGCCTCGCTTACATTAACTCACTAAACAGTCCCGTGATTATGTAGTTGAAAAGGAGCTTGCCTCAGGGCGGAGGTTTCCACCACGAGGTCTGTCCTGTGTCCAGGCCTTATTTACCACCCCAGCCATCAAGAGGAATTCAACCTTTCCCCTCTACTCTCCCATGTGCACAGGATGCAGAGAAGTTGTGGTGACAACACCAGGGACGTGGAGGAACCAAGATGTGTCTATCCCTCTGTGTACACAGCCCATCCCACAAATACCTTTACCCTCAGCCATCTCTCCATTGCTCCTGTGGTCCATGGAGTTGAAACAGCCTATTAACAATTTGCTCAGGAATCAGAGAAGTAACAATACTCAAATGGATGCCCTGAATAAATATGTGTGCTTTGGGAATCAGGCAAAAATGTTTAAAGGTGAAAAACCTTAGTATAAGGCTAATGTTTCCATGAATAGAACTGGGAGAATCTCCTCGGCCCCACCTAGAAGGTAACCATTCACCCTGGGTTTGGGGGACAAAGGACCCTGCCAATGTAATTATACTCTTTTCTAATAAAAAATAATTTGTGAAATGTCTAACTTATTTATTTTATACCCTTATATGATTCCTTTCATCTTAACAAATCCATAAATTAGGAAAAAGTCTTTATTGTGTCCCGCAGTGGGGATCAGAAAATATTGTCCCTGTGTTTTTCCTTCCACACTGTACTTAAATAGTGATCGTTTTAAACTACAGTCCATCTGAGACTATGTCTCACTTTTCAACTATTCTTGAGTGCCACATACTCTCACCTTGTTTCCTATCTTGGGTACGGCTGTTGATGGTGTGTGTGTGTGTGTGATTGAAGTCTTTCAAGGAAGGGTTAAAGAGTCATGTGCAAATTAGCCTCTCCAACTAAGGGGCACTTAGAATCACAGTGCTTAGAAGACGTGGGGTAATGAGGGGTTGCCTGTTGTGATGTTGCTTCCTGGGAAGCTTCAGGACGGGTGAGGAGACTAATTGGCTGGTCTGGCAAACAATTCAAGATGAGTCCAAAAGAAGGAGCCAGATGCTGGCAGGAAGTGAATGGAAATTCACCTTCAGTGGTAGGTGCACAGATGGTGAAAAGCAGAACCCTCAGGGGGAGAGCAAAAGCCCTTTCCTACATCATCTGCCAAGAAGGGAACAAAGAGGGTCTGCCGTGGCCTCCAGGAAACAGCCTTTGCTCTCATCTCAAGATCATCTAAGGAGTTTGTCCACATTGCAGACCTGTTAGTATGAGTTTAGTGGCTTTCAGGGAGTGTCCGGGCAGTGTAACTAGGAAAGGCTTATGAGTGAGGCATTAGAGGCAGCAAAGTAAACGGAAATAATTGGCTTAAAATACTGAAAATGGGCTCCCTCTAATCTAGGATGACCTCAAGTCAAGAGGTTGTGCACTATGGAACACTAGGTGGCGGCACCATTGACATGCAAATGGCATTCCCTAGACCCCTGCAGATCACAGCCTACTTTTTTTTTTTAAACTTTTTAAATCTTTATTATTGAAAATATTACAGATGTCCCCTTTTTACCCCCATTGATCCCCTCCACCCCACATCCACCCCATCCCCAGGCCCTCCCCAGACCAGTGTCTGTGTCTGTGGGTTGTGCCTATAAACATGCAAGTTCCTTTATCAATCTCTCCCCATCCACTCCCCACTTCCTACCTTCCCTCTGAGATCCCTCAGTCTTTTCCATGTGTCTATGTCTCTGGATCCATTTTGTTCATCAGTTTATTTTGTTTATTAGATTCCACATATAAGTGAGATCATGTGGTACTTGTCTTTCTCTGACTGGCTTATTTCACTTAGCATAATACTTTCTGGTTCCCTCCATGCTGTCCCAAAGGACAAAAGATCCTTCTTTTTTATAGCTGCATAGTATTCCATGGTGTAAATGTCCCACAGCTTTTTTTGTCTATGGATGGGCACTTGGGCTGTTTCTAGATCTTAACTATTGTAAATTATGCTGCTATGAACATAGGGGTGCATAAATTCTTTGTGATTGGTGTTTTGGGTTTCTTAGGATGTATTCCTAGAAGTGGGACGGACTGGGTCAAATGGCAGGTCCACTTTTAATCTTTTGAGGAACCTCCATACTGTTTTCCATAGTGGCTGCCCCAGTCTGCATTCCCACCAGCAGTGTACTAGGGTTCCCCTTTCTCCACACCCTCGCCAGCACTTGCTGTTTGTTGATTTGTTGATGGAGCCATTCTGACAGGCTACTTCTTGGAAGAAGCTGAGCCTCCCATTCAACTTCATTCTACCTGCTCAATGGGGCTCTTCTAGTTTCTAAGCAGAAAGCATGACAGGGGCAGGCAGCTGCCGCCCTGCACCTCATTTCCGCACGGGATCGGTAGTATATGCTTTCCCAACATACTAACTTCAGGTATAGAAACCTCACAGATTCAGATGAACTTGGTGGAAGGAATTCAATATAAATTAGTAAAAAAAATAAAGTCTGGGCATACTTATAATAACATGTAATATCTTTATGCTTGAGTACATAAAGGAAATCAGAGTAGGGCTATAATTTTTTTTAAAAAAACTCTGTAAGTGGCCTAAATGAAATAGAAAATTTACTAGATGTTCAACTTAACAAGAAGTCCTGAAGTTGGGTTGAAGCAAAATTAGTTATTGAATGGTTCAACAATGTCAAGAAAGATTCAGGTTTTTTATAGCCATCCCAGGCCATGCTCACTCAGCAGCTCAGCTCTGACCCTCTGGAAACCTCATCTCAAGGTTACAAGGTAGCAGCCGTGGTTCCAGACATTCCACACAAACCCCACAACATCCTTTGCACAGAGTCCTCTCCTATGTGTGTGTGTGTGTGTGTGTGATCTGAGAGAAAAACCTTAGTCAGAAGCACTCCATATTAGGGTACAAGTTAAGCTGCTAAAACAAAAAGACTTGAAAATATGCTGGTTCCAACAAGAAGTCAGTTTGTTTTCCTCTCCTGTACCAGTCCCGATGTAAATCTATCTTGTCTCTCTGCCATTCCCTGGAGTCATGCTCTTGCTTCAACTTGGATCACCAATACCACCTCCCACTCTCCAGAAACAGGAAAAGAGGGAAAGAAAAGAACAGCAATCACCTTATTAAGAACATGACCTGGAATTTAGACTCATTTTTTCTTACATCTCATTGGCCAAGACTTAGTCACATGGTCATACCTTGTAGCAAGGGAGGCTGGGAAGTGTAGTCTATAGCTGGGCATGTGCCTAGTCAACAGTGGAGGAAGACTACTACATGGAAAAGAAAGGGGAAAGGAATGAGCAGAGGTGATTAACCTTTTCTGCCACCCCCCAGCTAGATTTCTGCTCTTGTCTCATTGGCCAGCATTGCTTCACATGCTCGGGTCTGAACTACTCACTGCGTGGGAAATGGGACCAGCGTGACTGGCTTAGACCAGGATTTCTCACCTCAGCGCCACTGACATTTTGGACTGGATAATTCTTGGTGGGGGGGCAGGGGCTGTCCTGCACACTGTAGAATGTTTCGCTGCATCCCTGAGCTCTACCCACTAGATGTCAGTAGCACAACCCTCTCCCTCGCGACAACCAGCAATGCCTCCAGACACTGATTGCCAAACTACTTTTAGTCGGGAAGCCCTCCTTTAAATAAACCAAGATTTTACCCTGGAGCAGGAATAGGGTGCTTGTTCCTTGAGTCATATTTGAAAAAGACAAACGCAAATCAGAGCTATTCTAACAGGAGTGATGGAGGAAATAGCCTCACAGTATCCTCTACGAACAATCATGGAATAAATGTCAAACAACATGTTACCAAGCATCATTAACTAAATAATTTGTTTAATTATTCAACATGTATGTCTTAAGAGCATACCTGATGCCAAAGTGTCCCAAGTATGCTAGGCTCTGAAACTATAGTAACAAAGCAAAGTGCAACATCTCTGCCTTTATAGACCTTGCTAATTTTAGCACAAGGCTATCTGACAGTTACGAGTCAGCTATGGAGGTGGTGCAGGGTAGTAGTGAAGCACAGAAATCGGAATTAAACACTCCTGGACCCCAATTTTGGTCCTGCAGCTTATTAGGTATATGACTCTGGGCAAGTTACTTTTAACTCTGAGTTTCATTTTCTTATCTATTAAATGAAGATAATAATACCACCCACCTCTTAGGTTTTTTCTGAGGATTAAACGATACATATTCCTTAGCTCAGCAATTGTCTCTAAATAAGTGTTAGCAGTGTTATAGTAAAAGAGCACTGGACTGAGAGTCAGAAGTTTTTCATCCAATGAATATTTGTTGAGCATATACTATGTGCCAAGCTCAGCTCTAGATCCTGGGCATTCTGGAGAGTCAGATAACTAAGACATCCACTTGTCCTCCAAGAGTCCTCCAAATCCAATGTCTAGTGGGGTGGCACTGGGGCGGGGGTGGGGGTGAGAAAATGAATGTAACCTTGGTATAGATCCTAGTTTAAGCCTACAGTTTTCTTTCTAACATCTGAATTAGCCTAGCAGATAATAGGCGCCCAATAAAATACTTGTTGAATGAAATGTCTCTATATAGTGAGAACAAAAATTCTGACTTGCAAAAACTTTTTGTAAAGTACAAAATCCTATGTAAATGTCAGTGAAGACAGGAATATTGATAATCATCTGTCAAACTAATAGAATTATATGCATATTAAAAATATCAAAGCTTTTTCAAATGCTTGGAAGTTATTTGACTTCTTAAATAGATTGAAATTTTGCTTACATTATTTTCCTAATAAACCCTTGGATTTTAAACCAACTCATATCAAGTCATTGCAAATAAGGGTAGGATCCAAGTGAATGGGGTTTCACTATGTAACTTATCTGGGTTTAAAAAAAATTTTTTTTTAATTTTAAAAATTTATTGATTGATTTTAGAAAGGAAGGAAAATAGAGAAACATCTGTATGTGCCCTGACTGGGGATTGAACCCACAACCTTGGTATCAGGACGGTTCTCTAACCAACTAAGCAACCCAGCCAGGGTAAAGTTTTAAAATTTTTTTAAGTCACCATGTTCAATTCATTGACTTCATCTATAAAAATAGACTCAAATTTGCTTAGAACTTCTTTTGGCTGAAGAAATGGAAACAGAGTAATAACAAATGACAATCTAACAAATTCTAAAAATTATTGGTGACAAAATTGAGTCTGTTCTTCCAATTTGCTTGTAATTATTTTATTCTGACTTTTATTATTTTCTTCTAGCGAATCAAGCTGTTTCCACTTAGATTGCTTCCAAATCTTCAAATGTAGCTGTATTTAATATAAATCAGGAGGCAATTGAACAGTTTGAGAGAAAGCAGGCCCAAATGAATGTCATGCCGTAGGGAGGGCTGCAGGGACTGTTATCACACGCCTCATTTCTCTAAAACGTTTAATTTAAATCTGGAAAAATAAAAAGGTAAAGTGTTTGTTGAATGCCTGAGGGCAGAGGTGGAAAAAGCAAAGGTAAACTTTACAGAGAACTAAATTTGGCAGGAAATTGCAAAATGAGATTTGGCTCGAAAATATAAATTTATTTACCCAGAAGGAAACTATGAAAAGATCAAAGTACCCTTCCTCCCTCCCCCTCACACATTCTCCCAACTGATTCTGGGTAAGACTTGCGAGATGAGGGTAACCACTACTACATGAAAACTAGAGGGTCTTTTAATTTTGCCCTTGCTACTTTGCCTGAAATATATGGGTCACTGCACCAAGGTGTGTGGTGGTGCTCAGCTTATAGCTTTTGCCTGTAAACAGGCTTTTACACGCATGGATAACTGCATTGCTTTTTATACACTATGAGCCATTTATATATGTTTTTCTGTTAAAGATATCTGTTGAAATAAGTATCAGTTATAATCATTGAAAGCATTTTTACATATTCAAAATGAAGTAAAAGCTACATCAAGAGGTAAAGACACACAAGCAAGTAGGTCTAACGGAGTTCCTTCCTCATTAAGTCAGCTGTTAATATTATCTGCTTTGACCTCAGGGGTTAAGTACAGAATTCATCATGAATCTTTTCTTAGGGCTAAAAGTCTTTTATAAATAATCCTTCAGCCCTAGCCAGTTCTGCTCAGTGGTTAGAGCACTAGCTTGCATGCTGAAGGGTCCTGGGTTCGATTCCTGCCGAGGGCATGTACCTTGGTTGCAGGCTTGTCCCTGGCCCTGGCCGGGGCACATGCAGGAGGCAACCAATCGATGTGTCTCTCTCACATCGATGTTTCTCTCTCTCTCTCTCCTTCCTACTCTCTCTCTCCCTCCCACTCTCTCTGAAAAGCAATGGAAAATTGGGCAAGGATTTAAAAAAAACCTCTTCACCATCAGAGCTTATTGTATATAACAGAAACCTTAGGGGATCTGCCCAACCCACAGTCAGGCCTTTATGGCCACAGCTTCTGTTAAGCTGCCTCTTCATGACTCAAGTTCTCACTGGACCCAGTGACACCATTCTCTCTCCTGGGCCCCTCAGGCCTCAGGAAGATGCCAGCTTCCTGCTGTTGTTAATTTCTTGGTGCTTCCTCATACCTTTTTGTGTGCTCTTAATCCCACCCATACCTCCGTAAAACATAGTCTGTCTATTAAACATTTTGTCACTTAAAGCCTATACAGGGACTTAGGCTTTGTTTCCTGCAGGGACCCTGACAACCCACATTCCCTGTAGTATTTTCTATTGCTACTCTAACAAATTACCACGAAGCTGGTGGCTTAAAAAACACACACACACAAACAAATTAATTTTCTTACAGTTCTGGAGGTCAGAAGTCCAAAATAGGTCTGACTTGGCTAAAATCAAGGTGTCAGCAGGGTTCCATTCCTCTGGAGGCTCTAGGGGACTTCACAAGAAGAGGAAGAGATACCAAGGCCTCTCTCCCTTTGCATGTGCAGAGAACAGGCTGTGTGAGAGCACAGCGAGAAGACGGCCATCTACAAGCCAGGAGAGAGGCTCCACTAGTAACCAACCCAGCAGACACCTTATCTTGAACTTCTAGCCTTTAGAACTGGGAGAAAATAGATGTCTGTTGTTTAAGCCACTGAGTCTGTCGTTTTGGTAGCCTGAGCAGACTAATTCAGTGGGAAAAGAAAAAAGGTTCAGTTCTTTTCTTCATACTGTGTATCTGGGACTTCAAGAGAGAATTGCAATGCATCCGCTAGTCCCCTATTTTGGTTCAGTCCTTATAAATGGGGTACTACTGCCACCTGGTGGCAACATACTTAATCCAGTAATTCATTCATTCAGCAAACCTGTTAAGTGGGTGCCTTCTGTGTGCAAGGAAGGGTGCAAAGCTAGTATCAGTGAACGACTGATTAACACCTACTATGTGCTGAGCTTTATCCTATGTGCTTTATTTTTTAAAATATATTTTTATTAATTTCAGAGAGAGAGAGGAAGGGAGAGGGAGAGAGAGAGCGATAGAAACATCAATGATGAGAGTCATGGATCGATTGCCTCCTGCACGCCCCCTGCTGGGCATCGAGCCCGCAACCCGGGCATGTACCCTGACGGGGAATCATACCTCCAAATGAAAGGTAAGTAACCAGTTTAAAGGAATTGTGTAAAATATTAATAATTTGAAATGGCAGCATATGATGTGATGAATGAGAGTGTTTTAGAGGGGACTGAGCCTAGAGCAGGGACACTTTTAGGGAGGCTAATGAACTTGGTGCAAGATGTGATCAAGGGACTCAATCAGGTTGAAGAGTGGGACCGAAAGGGAAGGGACAGATTCCAGACAATTAACAAGGCAGTGATATGAGTGAGGTAAACAGTACTTACCTTGGGTGCTACCCCATTCTGTGTGCTTTTGTCTGTGGGTTATCCCTTATGGTTCTGTTTCTGATTTATCATCACAAACCTTCCTCTTCAGCTAAGAGGCCACATTCACATGACCCATTGTGCATCCACTGGATTTGGGCACTGGCCCAGACCAGGAAGGTTTTAGCAAATAGTTCACATTTCACGGGAGCTATTTCAGCAAGAGGAAGAGGGGTGGGTGGGGAAATAAGGAGAAGGCAGGGTAGAAGGGGGGGGGAGAAAGAAACTATAGAGCTGTGCTATCCAACATGGCAGCCACTAGTCACTGTTTAAATTTTAACTTTAATTAACTAAATTCAACTAAAAATGTAGTTCCTCAGTTGCACTAGGCACATCTCAAGTGCTCAGTAGCCACCTGTGGCTGATGCTGCATAAATATAGGACATTTCCCTTATCATAGAATGTTCCATTGGCAGAACCCTATAGATCCCCTATCCTGGACAATGGGGTCTCCCTCAAGTCTGATCCGGGCATAGGTCACCCAGGGACCGTCTTACACCTAGAAGTCTGCAGGTCAGCGACAGTCAGAGAGCAGAAGTGAAATAATCCCGGAGCGAAGCAGATGGTGCCTCTCCATCCTGCTGACCTGTCCCAGGAGTAGGCTCAGATGTTCAGTAGCAATAGGACTGGCTCCTTTTCCGGGGGAGGTGTTGAAAGCAAAGGGGGCCTTGTCCCTCCCTCCTACTGGGTCCTGGAGCTGGCTGTAGGGTGCTGTTGCCCAAGGGTCTCCTTCCTGGCGTCCACGTGGCTGGTGGTTAGAGGAGGCAAGGGCCACTTCACCTGTCAATCTCCATTTTGCTCAGAGCCTTTGCTCATAATTGGTGCTCTCTTAAATTGTCCAGAAGCTGCCTGTTACTGTAAACTGATGTGTGTGGGGCTCTGGACTCCTGGTCCTATCCTTATGAAGGTCTGAAGGTGTTTAATAAACATTATTTTTTGTGTGACAGTTATGCTTATTTGCTCATTTGTGAGTCTCTGGTTCTCTAATATTCATTTTCCCACTTGTGATAAACTGGAAGAAGTGGGCTATTTAGACAGGCAGTAACCAGCAGTAAAATTAAATTTTAATTTAGGCTGGCTGCTAATGAGAAGCTTACTAAAACCCACAGACACAAACACACAGAGGGATAGAACCCAGGCTAAATACTCTTTACCCCATTCGCATCACTGCCTTGTTAATTCTCTGTCTGGTATCTGTCTCTTCCCTTTCAATCCCACTCTTCGGCCTAATTGAATCCCTTGAGCACATTTTGCACCAAGTTCATTAGCCTCCCTAAAAGTGTCCCTGCTCTAGGCTTAGTCCCCCCGAAACACTTTTCAGCTAATTTCAGTCCACAACTATTTATTAAGCATCTACTGCCGTTAAATAATTACTGTCAAGTAGGGAGACACATTAGTATAAAGAAATAGATATAAACATGTAAACATACAGTGGTACCTTGGTTTTCAAATGTAATCCATTCCGGAAGACCATTCGAGTTCTGAAATGCTCGAAAACCAAGGGATCAACAGCTGGCAGCTGGGCCTCAGGATCTTGCCCTCAGCAGAAGCCATGGGGCATGTTCGACTTCTGAGGAGTGTTCGAAAACCGAAGCACTGACTTCTGGGTTTACGGCGTTCCTAAACCGAAATGTTCGTCCATGGAGACATTCAAAAACCGAGGTACTACTGTATAATGAAATATATCTATTGGTTAATATTCTTTAGGTTGCAAATAATAGAAAACTCCAACTGGTGGAAGCTGAAAAGGGGAATTCATTAGCTCATGAAGTCCAAGAGTCTACTTTGAATTCAGGGGGGCGTGATCCAGAAGCTCAAACAATGACATGGGCCGTGACATTTCCCACTGTCTTGTTGCTTTCACGCTCCCTTCATTCTGGCTTCATTCTCAGGCACCACGTGAAGGTAAGATGGTAAGAATGCAAATGTGCATGTTTCTCTCCAGAATTCCCTGACATGTTCCAGGGTTCACTGATTAGACAGACCTGGCTCACAGGACTGCCTCTGAACTGGGGCTCCTTGGTGCTCTGATTGGCGAGACTTGGGTCACATGGGCTACTCCTGAAATGAGGTGGGTCACAGAACTGTTGCCAGAGAAGAGAGACTAGAAGCTAAGCAGACAAAAAAAGCAAATGTCTCAATACTATGAGCAAGACACGTTGAGAACATAGAGAAACAGGTGCCCAACTCTGTATGCAAATCACGGAAGTTTCCATAGCAGAGGGTAAGTCTGAGTTGACTCTTTAAAAAAGAGCAGGAGTTTGCTGGGCAAAGAAGGGGTGAGAATGGCCTGTGCAGTCACAAAAGAGAATGAGCTATGTATTCATATTTTTATCAGGCAAAAGCTAGGGCTATAGTGCCTGATGTTAATCCCAATTCTGAAACTGACTAGCTGCATAATCTTTGCTGATTACTGAATCTTAGGTTACTCAGCAACTTAACTAACCAGGGCAGGACTCGCACCTTAGTTTTCATCTGTAAAATGGGAAAATAGACCCTGCATCTTGGGGTTGTTATCAGGATTAACTGAAAGGTGCTACTATGTCTAAAGCACTTAAAATGGGGTCTGACACATAGAAAGTGCTACAAAATTTATTAAACAAAAGAAAATGTCTTTATTGTTTGCTATAACCTAGTTTAAAATGATGGCTTATGATTTTGTGTAATGCAGTACAAATTTGGTTTTAAAAAAATCACAACAAAAGAACAACAAAACTTTACCTTTCACATGATCATTTATAAGGGTGACTTAATATATCGTCTAGAACCCCATTACTTCTCGTATGTAAATTGCCCTCTATCCAGTCTTTGTGTTGTAAGCTGTTATCCCACAGTTGCACATTTTATAGGAAATGTAGTTTCTCTTTCCGGCTTTTGTTTCCTAAGGTCTAATCTTACAGGCTCATTTTCGAAAAATGTTGCTTAATTTAGCCCTCCTAGCCTCACTAAACAACAACCTGACCCAAACCACCACAGAGGAAAGAGATATGACAGAATGTATACACTCTGCCTTGTGTGCATTTTATAAAGATCCGGCTCTAAAATTGGGTCAATGGTCTTGTCTTTCATAGTCTGTGAGTTACATTTTCTTAACTGATTAATTAGTTAATGTGGACATGTTGGGGGCTCTGGACAGATACTCTCCTTATATTTCATTCTTTGGAAACCCTCCAATCTCCACCCTTAAGAAACAATGACTTTCAAACGGCCTAAGCAAAAGGAAATATATCTTATTCGCAATGTTTTGTGCAGCAGGGGGAAGAAAGGAAATTAGAAAAAGGCATGTGGGGAGGCCAGGGGACAGGGCAGTGCTTAAAAGGGATGTGCTCTGGGGTCAGCCTGCCTGGGGGCAAACCACAGCTCTGCCTATTCCAGGCTGAGTGACAGGTGCTGATGACTAATCAGAGCCTTGGTGTCCTCCTTTATAAAGGAGACTTAATATATGGGAACAGTAATCATGCCTACTCATGGGAGTAGCCAGTCCCCAAGAAGGCCCCCGATGATCCCCACCTCCTGGCATTCATAGATTGGTATCCTTCCTACTGTCTCAGGGTTGGTCTGTGTGACCAACTGACAATGACGGGGTGGTGATACATCACATTCAAGGCTCAGTGATGCTAGTTTGAAGCTGGAAAGATAGCTTTCCGGTGGCTGCTAGTTCCTCCAGTTCTAGGAGACAGGAGAGCTCAATGAATCCTGCCCTGATCAGCAGGCCAGGGTGGGGTAGACAGCCCCTTGCACACAGACAGACACCTTGCGTAAAATGTGACGAAGTCCTTTTTTGGAAATACATCTGAGGGTTCAAGCAGTGTGAGTTATTTTTCTGAATTTGCCTTTGGTATCTGACTTTGCTCTTGACCATCAACTTCATTGGAAGTACTTTCCTCTTCAATTATCTGTCCAAACCTGACACTTTCATCCAGGATGAGTTTCCAGAGAGGGATGGATACGTGCACACAGCAATCATTGGGGGGAGGGGGGACAGGCAGGAAATATGAAATCTCTCATTTTACTTAAGTGTCTGGTCTGTTTCACAGGTATGACTTATGAGATATAATCATGAACAACGAGATTTTGTTCTTCTGTTGTTCCTTTAACTTTTCTCAGTTGGCTAGTGTTTTCTCTGGCTCTGGTTAAAACCTTCTGCAGGTTCCTGACTTTCCTAAACACTCAGGTAATTCAAAGTTCTAGGATCACATTTCACAAATTGCAGTCTCAATGCAGAAGTTAGGACGTGAGCATAAGTGAGCAACAAGAAAACCGGAGAATTAGCAATTCTCCTATTCCAAGATGAGGAGGGCATGTTAATTTAACAAACAAAACAAAACAGTGGTCATCAAATTAGACCTGAAAAGGTAGCCTCCCTACCATGCAAATCAAAATTATTAAGATGGTTACTTAAAATAACGTATATTCATTATCATTGGCAATGAACCTTGCCCTGAGTGTATTTTGTGCCTTAAGATATTTATTAATTATAGTATTAATATATGTAGATAATTTATAAATAAGCAAATAAACATTTATTGAGGGTGTGGCCCAATTTTTACTAATATTGGTTCACAATACAGAAGAATTAGAGACCCTACTTTTTTTTTTTTTTTTTTTTTCTAATGTCTTTATTGATTTCAAAGAGAGGAAGGGAGAGGGAGAAACATCAATGATGGGAGAGTCATTGACTGGCTGCCTCCTGCACCCCCCCGCTGGGGATGGAGCCCACAACCGGGGCACGTGCCCTGACCCCGAACCGAACCGTGACCTCCTGGATCCTAGGTCGATGCTGCTTTGTTTCCATGAAGCCTCCCGCTTCCAGGAAGCTGCCCACTGACCTTTCCTTGAACCCCTACAGCGTGTGCCGACTGGTCCAAACACTCTTGACTTATTCAGTTTCCCACACTGCTCTTTAGTGATTTCATTTCACGGGCTCCATTGTCCCAGTAAGCGTATGAACTTCCCAGGGACAAGCGGGCATCCATGCCACTTGTACCCATGAAAGGTGCCTGGTCATCCCCAGAGTTGGGGTCACGCCTGCCACGAGGGCCCACTTTTGGCCTACGTTCAGGAGCTCCGCTGCTGCCCCTCTCCAAGGGAAGACCAAGGGCTGGGCAGTTAGGGAAGGAAAACTGGAAACTCTCCAAACAATCTGGAAGATTTGCTCTGTCACATTCCTTACGGAGCAGAAGTAAAAGCCAAATCTATCGTAAAATATCACTTGATTTCTAATTTTATATTTTCTAGCGAATGGCTGTGCTCAGAAATAAAGAGGAAGCATTTGAGGAATGAGAGATTGAGAAATTCTGGGAACCCAAGTCCTCTTCAGCAAGCAGTAACCTCAGGCTCCACGGTGTGGCTTTCCTTTCTGCTCCCCTCCCTTCCTCTGTCCTTCCACCCTACTCTCCCTCATTTGATTCCTTTTAATTAGATTGTTTGGGGTTGTGTGTTTTTTTGGTGTCCAGTTGTATGAGTTCTTTGATATTAACCCCTTATCAGATGTATCACTGGCGAGTCTGTTGCCCCATTCAGGGGGCTGTCTTTTATTTTGTCTTTGGTTCCTTTCTATCAACTAAGGACCTACCGGGCCGTTCGTACTAAGCTTGCCACCTTGTCTCCTTTGGGAACAGAAAGAGGTCGGAAAAAACATATGAACTAACTGGGAGGATAAGAAATACAGGCAGGCGATTCCCCTGAAGCACAGTGATCATGCTCTATAAAGTTGCTGTAAATGCTGAACGAGCAAATCCTGAGCCACTGCTCCCAGGAAAAATACAGGAGGGGCCCTGAGAACTTGGGTCACAATATTTTCATCAACCAACCAACCAATGCATCACCTTGCTTTACGTGTGTTTCTGTCTAAAGATACTTTATTCAGTACATAGCTGACTTATTAACATAAAAGACGTGGCCAACAGCGCTGTGACTCACGCCTGAATGAAACTCATCCCCCACACACATTTCCTCCATAAGGCCCACTGCAGCCTTCTTGTGCTTAGGAGCACCAGACAGCACTTCAGCAGTTGCTTGGAGGACATTTTAAACAGCAAGATCACCATGAAAAAGCACAAAATACAAGACACTAAATAGACCGCAAAAGGATCCTTATTTACATTATAAGAAGCAGAAACAAGAAAACTGAGCAGCTGGGACTGTGAACCTCAGGCAAGTAAAATTTTTCACAGCTCTGCCTGTACACACACACACGCATGCACACACACACACATGTGTGTTTATATAAAGTTCCCATTAAGAAAAATTAAGGCCCAAAAGAGGAAGGAATATACACTGGGAAAATCTGTATGGAGAATGAAGCAGAAGTGAGAGCAGTGAGTGGGGAGGGCTTTCAGCATCAGGACCTGGACAAGCAAAGCTGAGCAGTGAGGTGTGTCTGTGAGAAAGGAAGTAGAGGCTGGCTGGAGAAGGAGCTGGGTTGGGAGCCCAGAGGAAACAGCTTGGAAGGCAGGAGAAGCCAGGTAGTGGGTACATGGAAGTGCATGACTCAGCTTGAGAAATACTGAGATAGACATCTGCAGAAGAAGGGGAGAGAGAGTCAACTATGTGAGTCTCTTACACAAGTTTGCTCACCTCCAAAACACCAAGTAAGAGAGACCTTTGATACGAAATGACCAAGTAGTAGATAATTCCTCAAACATGGATTTGTAGGTGAGAAAAATGTTTAGGAGGAAAGCTGTTTAGGTTGGTCTTTGCTGAAAACATATTTTACAAGCAAGTAGCAATAACCTGCTCTGTTGGCAAAACCAGAAAAATTGGGCTCAAAGCGAACCAACACAAGACAGGAATACTGCTTTTGAAAATGAAATCCTGTGGACACTTGTCAAATCCCGCTCATGCTTCAGATGACCAGAATAAAAGGTGTAAGTACTTGCACTGGTAAAATACTACTGGCTACTTAGTAGGAAAAATATAAGTAGAGCTGGAATCTCTGAGTCAGAAAAAACACATGGGATGGCTGAATCTTACAATCAGGCACACCTAGAAAAGAAAGAGAAGTGACTAAAAGGGGACTAAAGTGTGAGCTAGACCAGCAGTTGCTAAGAAACTTTTCCTTGAAAAGAGCTTCCCTCCCTGCTTGATCGACCTTTCCCCCACTCAAGCTGTGGGATTGTTGGGTTTATGTCCATGACTACAGAATCTGGGCTGTTGCAATCAATGAATTTTTTGGCTTGGTGCAGCAGTACCAAAACAACGGGGTTAAGCTGTCCAAACTTCAAAGCAGCACGTCAAAACCTGGCTCCAACGTGTTCACCAAAAGACATGTTCTAGAATGCCCATAGCAGTGCCATTCATTACAACCCAGAACTGGAAGTTACCCCCATGTCCATCCACAGTAGAGTGGATAAGGGTGGTGTATCCACACATGTAATGCTGCTCGGCAATGAGACTGTACGAACTAAAAGTACACATAATAATAGGGAGGAATCTCACAAGCAGTGAGCCAAAGAAGTTGAGCATGAGAGTATCTACTGTATGTTTCCATTTGTGGAAGGGAAATATATAAATGGCTAAACAGATAGAAGTAATATATTATTGGAAGTGGGGCAGTGGTTACCCCTGGAGAGAGAGATTTCTAGAGACTGGGAGGTAATTAGACGGGGGCCCCTAGTGGGTGTTGGTAATGCCCTGTATCTAATCTGGGTGCTGGTTGTGTTACTGGTCCAAAGTCTGTGTGCCCAAAGCATCAAAAGGTTAAAATTCAAAACCTCAGAGTCTAGAGTAAGGAAAGGTTTATCAATCGAGAAGGTGCCAACCAGGAAGATGGGAGGCCTAGTAGCTCCTCAAATCCATCTTCTAAAAGTACAGAGTTCAGGCTTCTTTTATGGCAAGGAAAAATGGGAGGAGCCGTTTTTGGAAAACTCAAGCTCAAGCAGATTTCCTCTGATGACTGACATGTCTATATGCAAGACAAGGCAGGAGCTATTAGCCTGAAGGCCATGGGAACAACATAGGCTTGAATAAGACGGAGTCAGAGAGGCCTAGTATTTCACTCTGTTACAATTGCACTGTGTGTTCAACTTACAGAGTTCAGTGAGCTATACACTTATGGCATGTGCACTTTTATGAATGGATAGCATGTTTCAATAAAAATGTTTTTAAATTATTTACCATTATCAAGAAGGTGGTAGGGCATTCTCTGTCACAAGCAAACATATTATCTGGTGGGACTGGAGGACAAGAAAGAACTCAGGAGGTGGCTTTCTCTTTGCCTTGAAGTCAACACAAAATAAAGCACAGAATAAAAGGATGTCTGGAACTGCAAATAAAATCTCATTCATTCATTTACACATTTGTCCATTCATACAACATGCTCAGAGAGGGAAAATATATCGTCTGGGAATGAAGAACATTCCTACTGGTGGGGGAGACTGACCAGGAAACTGACAATCACGCAGCCTGGTAGGTGCAGTGTTGGGGATGGCATTAGGGTATTAAGGGAGAACTGATTTGAGGGTCTAGAGCTGTGGACTCCAGGAGAGGTTGCCCTGACATGTTTGATTAACTCTTAAACTGCATTTCCTCCAACCCCCAAAATATCCTTTGAGCACACATCGCCTGGGGATCTGTGTTCTGATCCAGTTGTGGGGTGGGGCATGAGATCTGCATTTCTGATGGAGCTTTCAGGAGGCGCTGAAGCTGCTGGCCCTCTAACCACATTCTGTGGGTAAGAGAGAAAGTCATGTGACCAGCAGTGATTTCCTGGGCTGGATCCAACCCAGCACGGCTTGACAATCTATCTTGTTCAGGACAGTCCCTCCTAATGGTACAAACATTGAAACGAAAGACAGGCCTGTGTGGAAGGAATCACAGGGCCTGGTAAGGCTCTCCACCAGACCCTGCCTGCTGTCAACCATGGTGGGAGGGAGAAAGAAAGGGAGTGGAAGGAGTGGGGGCAGGCCGGATGGGGGTGTCACTTATGCTCTTTTACAAAATTGGAAGAACTCTGACTCGTACTCCTTTCATTTCTGGTCTGCCCAGCTTTCCAAACCTTTCCTTGACATGAGGAATAGACTAAAGATGTAAATATAAACATAAAATTCTTGCACAACTAAAAACAGATTTAACAGAAAAATGAAGAAATGGGTCAGCATTGCCTCAACTGTTTTGTGAGCTAAATGAAAAAAGGTGGCTGAAATCATGCACTTTATCCCGTTAGGGAAATAGGTTCTACTAGACTCCATTCTAGGCTGCAGGGAAGAGAGGCAGAGTCCTGAAGGGGAAGAGAACCCCACCAAGAAGAGTGTGTGTGTGTGTGTGTGTGTGTGTGTGTGTGTGCGCGCGCGCGCACGGGAGGTGGAGACTTCCAGTGTAAGGAAGAGCAGTGGGAGGCAGACAACTTGCACTTCCCTGGACAAGTTTCCTTCAGCATGGCCTGTGGAGGTGAGACTGCAGGGCTAGAAGGAGCCAGTGCCAGAGAGCTTGATGTCAATGGGAAGTCATTGGAGGCTGTTTTTGTTTGCATATTTCGGTTTTGGTGACCTTTATTTTTAAAAATATCAATCAATAAATTTTTTTGAATAGATATTATATTCACATACATCAAAATTCAAAAGGTTTAACAGGTTAGTCAGTTGAAATATCTACTTCTCACCTCTGTTTCTTAGCCACCCTACTTTTCCTCCTCATAGGTAAACCATGCCATGGTTTCTTGAGAATCTTTCCAAAAATATTTTACATAGATATCACAAATTTTATCTATATTACATAGATATCACATATATATATATTCTCCTCCCCCTTTTATATGAAAATAGAAAGTCATCCATAATCTTACTCTGTCAAACTCTCTGCCAATACTGCCCCTTATCTTTCCAGATGTGTACCCTGATTTCCATCACCCTCTGGCACCACGGGAGCTCCAATATGTTGACTCCACCTCTTCACAGCTTCTCACACCCCTGGTGTCCTCTCCTTGCCCAGCTTGTACACATTCTTGGCTAAACTACCCCCAGGCAGTCACATTTTCCAATAAACATAGAGAATATCTACTGGAGATATTGGTGAGACCTTGAAGGATTTTTGGCAACGTGGTGATATGATTAAATTAGAAAGAATGCTCTAGCAGAAAATACAAGAGAGAAGGAAGAAAGATGTAGCTGATAAGTAACATTTTTCAAACTTATATAATAGTCCACAGTAAAGTGGTGCCAAATGGATAAAGTAGCTGGGTCTAAATGGATAAACCCATCCAACTGAGACTAGGTGTCTTAGTAAAGGCTGAGTTCCCTGTGAATGACAGAAAAACCCAAAAGAACACTGTCTTAAAGTGGAAGTTTATTTCTCTCTTAAGGAAAAGAGCCCAGCTGGGCATGGCGCAGCGGTTGAGTGTTGACCTAGGATCCTAGTGATGAGGTTCGATTCCTGGTCAGGGCACAGGCCCGGGTTGCGGGCTCGATCCCCAGTCGGGGGCATGCAGGAGGCAGCCGATCAATGACTCTCTCATCACTGAAATTTCTATCTCTCTCTCTCCCACTCCCTTCCTCTCTCTGAAATCAATAAAGATATTTTTAAAAAAAGGAAAAGAAACCCAGGAGTAGGCAGTCCACAGGGGAGTTCCATGATCACCAGACATCTGCTACTTCTAGCTCATAGCTCCTTCTATGTTGCTACTGCACTACCCTCAGCACAAGGTTCCAATCTCATGATGCAGCATGGCAGGCAGAGCTCTAGGCATCAACTCTGCATTCCAGATAACAGAAGAGAGGAAGGGTTAAAAAAAATCCCTGTTAAAGACCCTTCCTACAAGTCATAATTGACGATCCCACTTACCTTGGCCAGAACTTAGTTGCATGACCATAACCGCAAAAGGCTGGGAAATGTAGTCTTCTGGGAGGCCATGTGTCCAGCTAACCATCGAGAGTTTTACTATGAAGGATAAAAAGAAACACAGATACTGGGGAGACAACTAATGGTCTCTGCCACACCAGATGTATAACCTGGAGAGGAAAGAAGAAAGGAAGGTTATTAGGGAGTATGTGAAGCATTGGGTTAATGTGTAGGGATCTGTATCCCCATAATTGTTCTTTCCCAAGCATGTCTCTGCGTCTGGCTCCGTGCCTGGATTCCTGCTACTATGTCTACCTGGAAAGCTGCCCCCTCACACTCCCCAGTTCGCTTCTATAGCCCCTACCATTCTTCCTATTAAAATTCTGCTCATTCTTCAAGCCCCATCCCAAAGGCTCTACTGCTATTCCTGACGTTCCCTAACGGGATAGACCTTGTCTCCCTAGGACTTCATTAATAGTTCTCCTTGGGCCTTGGCCTTCATTGTAACATCATGCTGTCTTGGGTCACTGGTTCAGCTGTGCACTAGAGTATAAATTATCCAACAGGTAGGACAGAGCCTTCCCCAACTCTATTCTAGGTGGCCACAGTGCAGTAGAATGCACTTAGTATCTGCAAGTTGTATTGACTACTTACAGAAAGGAAAGGTCTGGGTGAAGTAAGGGGAAAGTGAAAAGTCTGTATACCCTTTTAAGGAAAGCGTTAATGCACCAACTGCAACTTCCTGAATTTCCTAAATGTAAATGTGTTTCAGAAGCATGATCATTGCTAATGTTGTAAACACCCTTACAGGCCTAATCCAGCGTGATCTGCTTCTAATTTCCCATGTTTGGTTGCTTCTCATTTCCCGGGTCTTCCTAAAAACTCTTGATAACAAATGAGAACAAATAAGTATTAAAATAAACAAAATAAAAGCCAACCAAAATAATAAGACAAGCTAACACGTGACAAATGCTGACCCTATGCCAAGCTTAGTGCTAAGCACTTCACCTACATTATCTCATTTCACCCACGAGGCAGCGGTATCTCATTTATCTCGAGGGGACTAAAGGCTGGAGGGTTTATGTAACTTTTCCAGGTGAGCAGTAGAACTGGAATACTTCCTGTTCATACAGCCTTCTAAATATATGTACTTTTCCTTTCACAAAATTGTATATAAGTCATCGTTTTCATCCTTGATAAAGCCTCCTTTCATATACATAGACTGATATCATGCTCATTTTATAGAAGCAATGGGAAGCTTTTTTAAATTATTCTCAATCCACCACTGCATATAAATAACACTCCTATTGTTTGTGAATTGCTCATTTTGTACACTATATTTGGGGGTCAGTCGTACCAATTCTATTGCGTCATATTTGTCACCCTATATTTGGTAACACCCAGAACACTTTTAGGCCCCAATGTTTACAAATATCAATTATGTCATGATTTTAGGCCCTATGAAATTAAGAGGTATACAGATGGATTTCATAGTTTGAAGTGTCTGTTTTATTTTCCTCTGTCTATACATTTGGGTATAAGAATATCCTCCTTATACTCCTTATGCCCAAATGGATAGCATCTTTTTCTGCTGCTGGAGCCAAATTCAACTGTGAGATCACTGTGGTACAGAATGGAGCTATGCACACTCTCCAGTGTTCAAGTCATCAACTACCCCCCCACGCTTTTTAAATCTTTCCTCTTCTCTGGAAACCCTTTTACTTCTACATACCAATATGCTGTTTCCTCTCCCCAAAGAAATAAAAAAATACTTTCTCAATGCGACATCCCCTCTATTCCTCTTTTATCTTCCCTTCCGACATTGGCCAAGCATCTTGACAGAGCAGCCTAAATTCTATTTCTCTTCTTCTTTTATTGCTCAACCCACTGCTTGCTGTACACCTTCAACTAAACCACTAAAGTCAACAAAACCACCATCCTCCCTTCCCTCAACCCTTTGCCAAATCCAAATGAGACTTTTTACCCCTTATTTTAATGGCCCTTTAGGCTGCATATGACATGGCTGGTTGGCCCTTTCTAGTTTATTTCGTGAGTTCCTCTTACTCTAGTCCCTTGCCCCCTTAAGAAAATTTTCAGCGTCATTGATGTATAACTGACAAATAAAATTGAAGGTGATTTGATTATGAAAGGATTCCCCCAATCCTCAAGCCCCTTTTTATTAAATGCTGGCGTCGTCCCAGCTACCAACCTTTTTTCACTGCTCTTTACACACTCTCCCTGGGCTGAGCTTACCCACGGTCACAGTTTCAGCCACCACATTATGTGATGCTCTCATGTCTACTCCAAAATCCCCCAGAACTGTGGACACACCAACTGACTCACAGACACCTCCACTTCGATCTCCATATATTCTCAAACTCCATATGTCCAAAATTAAACTTAGATCTTTCCTAAGTTTGCCCTCTTCGCATAGTCTCTATCTCTCGTTAATGATCATCAAACCACTGATGCCAAAAAGCTGAGAATCACCTGAGGTTCCTTCTCAGTCTGAGAATCCATTTATGTAAGGATCCCTTCCAGTCCTGCTTTCCTTTCTCTCCTTACTAGTTTCCTACGTCAGGACCCCAGCATCTTTTTCCTGAACTACTGTAATAGTTTCTTAACTCTCCTGCCTTTGACTTTCAGATCCACGCTCTGAATACTACCATTGCTCTCTTGATAACAAATCTGACCATGTTCCTCCTCTGCTTAAAATTCTTCCCTGGGTCCCCCATTCATGCATTCACGACGAAAGGCCCTGCTGCTTAAAGTCCTTTGAGACCTGTACTCTTCCAGTTTTTTCAGTCTCAACTCTGAAGTCCTATCCTAAAGGCAAGCCACCCGTCAGTCCTTCCTCACCTTTTTCTGTAGCTGAGCTACATGCCCCAGGTCTGCATTCCCCTTGTGGCCAGTGCACGCTCCTATCTCAGGACTCTCTCATTACAGCACACTGAAATAAGCTTCCTCAATTTCTAACATGGGGATGCTGGCTTATTCTGTTTTAGATGTCCAGGGCCTGGAGATGTACATAATAAACACTAAAACACACACAGACACACACAATACTTGATCTGACAGAACTGGGCTCACTTTTTTTACTGGATTGCTAACACGGCAAACCAGCGACAAAACAGCTCTTAAAATCTAAATCTTACGGCTATTTTAACGTGGGTTATTTCTTTGTCCTGTACAACATTTGTATGAACATTTATTACTTAAGAGGAAAAAAAGTTTTCTCGTGCCTCCCCGTCGGGGAATCGAACCCCGGTCTCCCGCGTGACAGGCGGGGATACTCACCACTATACTAACGAGGAACTGCACACGAAACGCCGCCTTCCGAGGCACCACTTATTCTCCGTCACCCGCCCGGCTCGCTGTACTTACGGCCAAAAATAGACTACACTCTTTTACTGCCTTTACAGTTTCCACCAAAATTAAATGGAACTAAAAAGAAAGCGTTCAGTTTTATATCACCCCCGCTCCATTTATCATTTCCGTCCGCTCCCAACCCTCCCCTCTACCTTCTCCTCCCCCCTCCTCAGCAATCTGGAGCCTCCTCCGCACCTAGGCACACACACTCCCAGGGTGCAAAGCGCACGCCTTGTCGCGCTGCACTGTGGGACTTGTAGTTCCACCCCCTCCGTTCCCCACGCTCCTCTGACTTTAAGAAACTTCCTTTCCCGGCAGGCGCCGCGAATCTCCCCTCCTGTTCTTAACCTCCCTCCTTTCGCTTCTTGCTCTCAGTCGAGTTGTCCAGCTGCCGAGTGTCCGGGTGCTGCTGGATTCCCCAGAGCCATGCCGGAGGTGGTGGATACATGCTCCCTGGCCACTCCGGCGTCCGTCTGTCGGACCAAGCATCTGCACCTTCGCTGCAGCGTTGACTTTACTCGCCGGGCGCTGACCGGGACTGCCGCGCTCACGGTCCAGTCCCAGGAGGACAATCTGCGCAGCCTGGTACGGTGGATCGCGGCCCCGTGCCCGCCCTCCCGGCCGCCGGCGCCGCGCCCTCGCCCCTCGCCCCCCTGCGGCCCCGTCCCAGCGCCACGGCCCCGTCTGCCCGCGCATCCCTCGGGCTCCTCCGCAGCCTTCACCCCTTGTTCTGCACCTCCTCCTTCGCCCCCATCCCTTCTCCGCGTCCTCTTGTTCAGTGCCCCCCTCATCCTATTGCGCTTCCTCCAAACCCCCTTCCTTGTCTGCATCCCTTCCCACACCCCCACGTTTCGCTCAGGGTGTCCTCCCTCCAGCCCCAGGGCGCACCCTGCTGCCGCCTCCGCGCCCCGCTCCCCACCCCGGGCTCAGGTTTCCTTTTGGCACCAGTGCCCTCACCCCTACAACCCTGGTTCCCAGCGACAGCGACGCCCGTGGCCTCCCCATTTCCCGGGCCTGGAGCCCAGAACTGCCTCCTCGGGCCCCAGGGTTCTCCCAGTCCCCGAGCACCTCCCTCGGTCACGCCCTCGCGTCAGTGCCGGGCCCACGCCCGGCCGCCCGGTCGCGCTCCTCCCCGCAGGCACCTCGGGTGGTCGCCCAGGTCCGTGCGGTGCGCCTCCCGCAGGCAGCCCCCCGGGATTCCCAGCGCGCACCCCGCCCTCCGCCCCGCTTGGGCACCTACGTCCAGTCTCTGCCGACTGCCCAGCAGCTCTTTTTCTCCAGGGCCATGGTCCTTCCTACCTTTGGTTTTTGCCACTCTTCCCTTCTGATACTTGAAGGACGGGCGGGCCATTCACGCTCTCTAAGGATGTCCCAGGTTAATAGACTAGTTGTCGGTCCCAAAGAGCAAGTAACGACCGTGCTGCTGCTTCTACAGGCTCTTCCAGCTACTTGAATGATGAGAAACTTGTTGAGATTTATAGAATTTGCTTAAATAATTTTACCTCTACAACAGAGCCTGTCTTCAGTGTGCTCTCCCAAATTGTCTGATGTTATTTGCATTGTACCTTTCACCTGGAGATTTCATAGGTGAGCATTTCAGAAATAAGAGGGACTAGGAAAGTCCAGCCGCAGTGCATTTTGCATAAAATAGTGTGGTGATGTCTCCTAAAGTTTAGGTAAGAATTTATGGTTTACATGCCTCTTTTTCCTGCTTGTGTAATAGGCCTGTATTTTGAGTTCATTAATACGAATTAATATAGCACATAACTTTCTTACCCTTTGTTAACGTTTTGCTAGGCTGATTCTGATTTGAGAAATAGAATGACTCCTCTGTGTATTGATATGTAGTCACAAAAAGAACTATAAGGAAGAAAGTAAAAGTATTAGAAGTAAGAAGTGACTATTTCCTTATAGGTTGTACTTTGCTCTTGAAGTACCATGTTATCTTTTATTGCACACAACTTTCCCCAGGCAGGATTGAGTGAACTAAAGTCCTAGTTCAGTGCAATCTCTCCTTTTATTAAAAGAAATTAATTTTGATAGCTTATCACTGCTTAATATGACCTTGCACTCTACCTGCTTTGTGAAAAATAACAATTTACCTCTGCTCCATGAGTAAGCAAGAGTCAGGAAGCCTACATTTTGAAAAGAATGCCCCAGTCTAAAAATCTGCCCATTGTTTTTACATTCCCCAAATCTAGAAAAAAGATTTTTAAATTATGATTTCTAGTTGGCATGTCTGTTTAGTAAATTTGAGCCTGGAATTATAATTATGTTAGATTTTATACAGGGAAGGCTAGCTGTAGTACAGTGACATCTGTTTATAATTGTTTGCATATTTATAACAATAGCCTGAGATTTAAGAGTTTGACTATTTATTTGAAGTTGACTTGTGTGAGGACACTATAAAAAAAAAAAACGTGTTAATTGGCTACGTGGGATCAGGAAGTGGGATCAATTATGGATTATTTGGATGTCTGAAACGTTAGGTACCTTGAGGAGTTCCATTAACAATATAGAAACCAGGGAAGAAAGCTGATTTAGGGGACATAATGGTGGCTTCATTTTTAGAATTTTTAGGAGCCTGTTGAATATGAGGCAGTATTTCCCCTGGAAATGTTAAGCAAATAATTAGAGACATCCAGCTGAGGTCCTGGGGGAGGGGGTACAACTGCAGAAACAGACTGGTGGTCATCAGCAGTGGTGTTTAGTTGATGATGTGGGCATGACTGAGAGGTAGGGTGTCAAGAATATGGGAAGAAAATTAAAGAATCAAAGGACCAAGGCTGGAACATTGGGATAGACCCATATTTAGGAGTTAGAAAGGAGGAGACAACACTAGACAAGTAGGAGAACCATTTATGGGCAAAATCAGTGAAGCCAAGGAAAGGACTTCAAACAGACTGTGTGGTCCATAAGGACTACAAGTAGGCAGAGGTCAAGGTTATTGAACAGAAAAGGCCTTTAGGAAGACTGTCCTATCACTAGTGGAGGAGAGACTGATGAGGAGGTGGACATAGCAGTTGCAGCTTACCCTTGGAGTTTAAGAAAGGAAAGAGAAAAACGAATAGTTAATCAGAGTGAGCAAGAGAGTCAAGTGAAGTTTTAAAAATAATATGGGAGGCTTGCTTGGGTGGTTTGGAAACAGTCTTGTGACACAGAAAGTTTGAAGATTCCAGAAGAAATTAGTTGAGAGATAATGAAAAAATATATGCCTAGGGCTCAGATAGGGGATTACTGGGATGGAAACAACTCACGTTGGCTGCCACTTCCCTCCAGGCTAAAGCAGTTGTCCTTAATCAGCCATGGCAAGTAGATATGCTCTCCCAGTCCTCTTGGTCATTGGGTCAGAGTTGCCATACCAAGCTGGGCTTTCTGTAGATACACAAGAGCAGCTTAACAAGTGCCAGGGTTTGTTTTAAGTTTTGGGTATGTGAAAATGCAGAGGAGTTGGACTCTATATTAATTCTAGGAAGAAACACAATGAGATATATTGAGTCATGATGAAAGAAACAAGTTGTAAATGAATTTTTTCAAAGCAGGTAAGTTTTAGGAAACAGAAGCACGGGCATTTTCATTTGTTGGACTTTTACTAAAAGCTCAACATTGGTGTGACTATCCCGGACTTACCTATCAATATATATGCAACTCTTAAAACCCCCCAAATTTTCAGGAAGTTTGGGTTCTGAGGGATGGGGCTTATGCTAACTTTTGACTCCTTTAGAATTCCTGCATTTCACTGTGTCTTACTTTCCTTAAGCAGCTAGTTCTATTCTGTAGTCATTGCAGTTAACCTATTTCTAAGATTAGTTTTCTCTGGTGTATAAAGCTATTTTCTTATCATTAAAAAATATTGATTTAATTCTAGATTTTGGATACAAAGGACCTTACAATAGAAAAAGTGGCCATCAACGGACAAGAAGTCAAATATGCTCTTGGAGAAAGACAAAGTTACAAAGGATCACCAATGGAAATCTTTCTTCCCATTCCTCTGAGCAAGTATGAATGTTATTTTCTTTTATAGCTAAATAATGGGGGAATATATATTTAATTAATTTAGACATTTTAAAATCTGTTTTTAGCTTGCGTGTATTTAGTAATTGGTACACTGCTCCTACTGATCTGCTATTCAAATGGAAACTTTTAGTGAAAATTATATGTTCTTAAGATACTAAAGAAATTCATTGTATGAAATACTCAAGAATAGGACTTTTGATAACTAGCTTCTTTACTCATCATTTTACTAATATCTAGTAAAATGTGATAGTGGGAGCATGCCATCTTAAGGAAGCATTTCAGGATCACCTGAGAAGCTTATAAAGCTGCACATTTTTCACCTTTTCCCAAGAGGCCAGCCACTTTTATTACTGGAATAATAATAGTGACAAACAGAACCATTTCTGTGTAGCACTCTTGAGATAAGTGCTTTAGATGCAATCTTTCACCTATTCCTTCCAGTAACCCTCTAGGGTATGATTTGCATTTCACAGATGAGGAAAGGGAAACTCAGAAATAAAGTAGCTTATTCAAGAAAGTGATAGCCAGAATTGTCATATTGGGATTATCCACTCCTCGATATAGTAGGGAAGGAAAAAGGGCAGAAAGCCATTGGCCTAGATCAAGGGCAATCTTCCCCACCCTTCAGTGGCCAATGTTTTCATGCCTTCTCTTTTCATTTAAGAAAAAGAAAGGAAATACCCACACATAATTTGTGAGGTGGATATCATTAACCACATTCTGCAAATGAAACTATGGCATAGGAAGGTCAGATAATTTGCCCAAGTTCATAGCACCAATAAGTGGCAGAGTCAGGATTGAAACACAAGCACAGCTGCAGGTCTCCAGCACTATCTTGCTGTTTCCTTGTTATCAATGCTGCTCAGACTATCTGGGGCAAAGGACCAGTTTTTTGTTATTTCCAATCCATCACAGACTGACACTTTTGTAAAATGCAATAAAAATAAAATACAAGGAGGAAGAGATTAATATAAGCATTAATATAAGCACACATTTTTTGTTACTAGATAAACTTATTCTCAATTTCTTGACTTCCCTTGTCGAGTAACTGTTTGCAGACCAGCACTGCTCGGTGTTATACTCTGGCACCCACTGCTGTGTAGTCAAAGTTTCAAAATTATTTCTTCAACTTTACCACTATCATAAAAGAACTACATTGTATCACACACAAAAAAAGCACATGACACACAGTGGGGTATTCAACTAATATTAGCTCCTGTTACATCTTCACAGGCAGTTAGCATGGTAGAATGAAAAGGACCACAGGCTGGCGTGAGAAGCATACTTATCCACTTAGGATGTGACATTCACAGAGCTTACTCTCAATCAGTAACAAGACCTTGTAAAATATTATTTATATTATTCAGTGTTTGTATTATGAATTCAAATTTTAGTTAGATTGGATTATACTGTACTAATATATTGGTTTGTTTCATATAGAAATCAAGAAGTCATTATAGAAATTTCTTTTGAGACATCTCCAAAGTCATCTGCTCTTCAGTGGCTCACTCCTGAACAAACTTCTGGGAAGGAACACCCGTTTCTCTTTAGTCAGTGCCAGGTAAAAAAGATTCAGAATGATTGTTTCCAGCTCATGAAATTGAATGAAGCAAAGTGGACAGAGGTCTTAATGGATCCATGGGCCTTACCTAAAATAGCATTTTAATTTATATTATACAAGTAACATAGATTTTCACTTATGTCTCTCACTATTAAAACATTCACATATTACTTTAAAAAAGAAACTTCCTTTAATTTGAAAACATGTCTACCTAGATTGGACTATCTGGGTCATATTTATATTCATATCCCCAGCACCTAGCATAGAACTTGGCATAGAGTGTGCACTTAATAAATGGTCATAAAATGAAAGGAAAACCAAATCTGTACTATTTACGAGCATTACTAACAATAAAGAAATAGAAAGTGAAAGATTAGATTTCCTAATTCTCTGTAGACACCATTACCTAGAGGTAACCACCATTGAGTTCGGGGCATAGCCTTTCCAGAGTCTTCTTACACATTTACAAATGTATATATTAAATGTACCTTTAAAACGATATGATTTAAACTACTTCTGTTTAAAATCTTAAGAGTAAATAACCATATAATAGAGACAGTCTGTCACAGAGATGAAAAGTATCAAACTCTCTTCTGAAAGGAAAAAAAACACCTAATTCTGTTAGTAATCAAATAATTGACAATTAAAGGAACTCACTTCATTAAGCATTTATTGTATTTCCAGGCATTGTGTTAGATACTTGGCATTTTTAATCCTCTCAATATTCCTGTGTGACAGATAATATGGTAGGGTCAAATTTGAATTCAAGTCTATAACTAAGGAAGTGATGTTGGCACATGAATTAGACATGTTCACTTTCTACTGCCAATTGAAATACCTTAGTTCAATAATCTGGAAGAGATAGAATGCTCTAGGCAAGAATGTACAAGTTATGCACTCTCAGTAATATCCGATTCTCAGCAATTCTTATAGAATGTAAACTAAAGTTGGCAAGAAATACATGATTCATGAGCCACAAGAATGTGAATTTTGAATATATTATTCCATTTCTTATTGGCAACAGTTTTTGAAAGAGAGGAACGAGATTTCATTTAAATTCAGAAATTATTGTTGTTGATGGGAAGCATGTAGACATGATTTTGTTTGATAAATTTGCTACAATGGTTCTTTTCTCTATGCATATTTGCCTGGGTTTGGTCTTACCTAGTGAAATGCATATAAAAAACCCTTTGGCATTGCTGAGTCACCTAACCAGAGACCATGAAGGAACCTAAAGGCATAGTCTTGGAACCTCATTTTAGGGAGAGAGAACCAGGTGGTTCTTCTAGTTCTGATTAATCCATCTAGATAGAGGTCATTTGGGATCTCATATCTTTGGAAAATCTACTAGATCTGAAGTGAAAAGGGCTGGAGTTGAGGGTTTTAAGGAAGTTCTTGGTGGCATGAAGTCTGTCAAGGAATTACAGCAGCTTCAGACAGAACATTAGCATCAGTATTCCTTCATGCTCAGTTCACTCTCGATGAAGCTGGGTTCCTTCGCTCACCAGCAATAGATACAGACTTATTTGTAAACAGTCTGAGATATAACCACCTGTAGGTGGTCTGGCCATCCTTCTCGGTGGAACCAATGTTTATGACAGATGGATTTGCAAGCAGATAAATGCTGTATATATTCTATGAATGAATTTGTCCTGATGGTATTGAGAGAGACTGTTCTTTCTCCCTCCTTTTCTTCCTAGTTTTTATTTTCAGAGTTTGTTGTAAGATGAAAACTTCAAGACCAGTAACATTCCCCAAGCTCTGTTTCTCAGAACACTGGTGTCCGGTTAGATGTTAACTAGCCAGAGGAAAACAGGTTTCATGTTAAAATAAGTGTAAGAATCCAAACAGGTTTCCTTATTGTAGGTCCTTTCAGGAGGCTAATGTTCCGGGTGACTGTCCAAGACAGGGATGTTGTATGCCACAGTTCCCAAATTTATTTCACCAAATAGTCCTTTTTCTCCCGAGTTCCCAGCAGTTTCTCACTGGTCACTACTATTACTCAGAGCATGGAATAGGAAACACTGCTTATCATTGTCTCATCTTTCAACTGAATTGTGAGCAGTGATCATGCATTAAAATGGAAAATCAGATTTTTAAAATCTGCAAGTTGATTTTTGCTACTTTAGAAGATCCCAAGAAACGTGAGACATATTTTTAATTTTTTAAAAAGAATGTGTCTAAGAACAGCGCTGCAATTTTAATGACTTTTTTTTCTTTAGTGACTTGGTTTATACGAAAGGAAATAGCTGTTTCTTTTCTTTCTCCCCCTCCCAGGCCATCCACTGCCGAGCAATTCTTCCTTGCCAGGACACCCCTTCTGTGAAATTAACCTACAGTGCGGAGGTAAGGATCATAAATTATTCACTGAATTAAGTGATCCATATTAGTAAATGTGGTATAATTGATAAGCAGAGATAATAATTGAATTTTTACTTAATTCTACCTGAAAAATGTACAAAAAAGACTATGTACCTCATTTTTAATCTCTCTTTTAAAGGCAGTTTTGAACATAAGTGTTAAAAAAAGAAAAGAAATGAGGAGCATTCTGAATTTAAAAGGAATTCAGAATTCTGGACCTAAAAATAAGCTTATGGCAATAATTTTTTTTTAACTTTAAAAAATTGACATTTGCAGGATTAAAAGTTCTATAAATGTACTCTATACCCATATAAATATCTGACAGGCATATATTACAAATCTTTCTGTATACATATCCAACTTATTCTTGTTGTAGGTACTGCTAATACTTTTAGGAAAAGGTAGATTATAATTAGTTAATAAATACTATCCCGGAGGCCAGACCTACTTAGACCAAGCAAATAGAATTGAGGACCAACCTGTGTTTATGGGGCCTTCTCGATTTCCAGATCATCCTACAACCAAACTACACCTAGGATAGTGCTATAGAAAACCACTCTTGGGGGCAAAGAATCTCGGGGTCTGGACTCTTCTCCACCACTTAATAACTACATGACCTTGGGCATGTCTTCTTATGACCTCACAACCTCAGTTGTCTCATCCATATAACATATCACTGTGTAAATGAAGGGAGGAAGCAGAACCAAATTATGTCCTGAATGCTGTTCTAGAATCCATGGTGGTTGTAGCACTTGGTTCTGGAGCTTCTGATTCTCTGCCTGCTGCAGTAATACCTTTAAGTACTAGACATGCAAGAAAAATAGATTCTAGCTCTTGCTAGAATGGATGCTTGCTATATCACTAATATTCAGAGGATAATCCTGATTCCAGCCTTCATCAGAAACAAAACTTTCAGAATCATGGGGCTGGGATGCACATTTAAGTGGCCATATGGTTTGCTCAAGAAGGATCTTTTCTATACACATTTCCAGAGAAAATTATTCTATAGTTTTTCGCAATAACTTTTAGTTTCTTATGATCCTTAAAAAGATCTTCTATTTGTTAACTCTGAGTTTAAGTTTGAAATATAAAATTGTTCAAAAATGTATTCTCTATCCTAAAGTGAATGTAGGAGCCTTTTGAATCTGTAGAGGGGAGCAGGGGTGGTGGCTACTGTCATTTCCAGGCATGGTGCTGGGCTCTTCATGTGTATTATTTATTCTATGCAGCAATCCTATAAAGTATTATCCTTATTTGATGGAGACACTGAGGCTCAGGAAGGTTATTTGTCCAAGTCTAGGCAGTTAGTAAATGGTGGAGCTGGGATTTTAATTTAGTTTCTACCAAATGTTCTTAATATGGATGGATAGTTCACATCTGCCTATAAAGAAGCCAGTGTTACATAATTCTGTTTTCAAAACTGATACATACGAACTTACTGGGTTCACAGTCTATTATATAGATAGTCACGAAGGGGGAAAAGGTTATATTACATAAGCAGTTCAAGAAACAGACCTTTTACTTTTAACTGGAAATGACTTTTCTTCTCCATGAGGTGTCTGTCCCTAAAGAACTGGTAGCACTGATGAGTGCCATTCGGGATGGAGAAGCACCTGACCCAGAAGACCCAAGCAGGAAAATATACAAATTCAGCCAAAAAGTAAGTTCTTAGGGTCTGGATCTTCATATTAGTTGGTGGTTGAACTATAAATAGCTTTTACCTATCTAGAGAGCAAAATTGCTTTTGAAATATTTCAGAATTTAGAAAGCAGCTTGTTTTTCATTTTCTTCATTTATTTTTCTTTTGTGCTTTTAAAATATTTCGTTCTTTTTATAGTGTCGTATTGAAGAAAGAGGTTGCTGGATAGGCATAGTAGGGAGCGAGCCAGATCCCATTTTTCCTTCTCCCAGTTAGTAGCAGGTTTCCTGATCCTTTAAGTTATTTTACTTTGTCCTGCCCCGGTACCAGAGCAGGGCATGTGGTTGTTTAGTGTTTACAAATTGAAGAGCTGTTTTAGTCCAAAAAAGCATTGTGTTACAGTCTTTTAAGTTCAGATTTCTATGTAGCTGGTCATTTGACTTGTCTCTTTGACCATTAATGAATAGTGGGTTGGGGGGGGAGGGTGCGCCCACGCCCGTGCTTTTTCAGTCAACCTCCTAAACATAATGTATTGAACCACAGTGGACAATTTTGCTCCCATCCCAGCTTCTGAGATTCTAAGCTCCCAAACCTTCAGCATCCTCTTACTGCTGGGTTATTTTGTATGTCTCTTAAATAAACCAGGAGTGGTTTATAAAAAGGAATTAAAAAATTTAAGTGAAGAGAAAAAAACAAAACACTTAGGTTAATTTTTGAGAAAAGCTTAAAATGTACCTTGTAATACTATGTATGATCATGTTTTTCACATTTCAGAAGCTTTCCTTCCTAATGGAATAAAAGGGAAACAGATGTTTTGAAATGTTTTACATCACCCTTTTGAACTGTTTGATCTCTTAAAAATGAGAACTATTTGAGAAGTACAAAGGGAAAGTAATCCATACTCCTGTTTGGATATCTTAAAGGGAATTCACTCACTTTTAAATACGAATTGTCTTACTCTGTAACATTTTCAAACACTAATTCGAGCATGTGGTGTGTTTTGTTTGCCCCCTTTAGGTCCCGATCCCCTGCTACCTGATTGCTTTAGTTGTTGGAGCTTTAGAAAGCAGGTGAGCTTTTGGACAAATTTTGAGGTTTATGGAAAGATCAAACCTTAGGCATCTTGAAGGTTTGTTTGGGATTAATTTCAAGATATTAAGATGACAGTTCTAGAAAAATTCAAATCTAATTGTAAAATGTAACAAAATAATTTTAAATTACAAAATCTTTACTGTTCACTGATTGCTTAGATTTTCCAAGTGTTTTAGACCGAGCATGCGCTTACCTTTAGTTAGAGGTCTGGATTCTAGTGTAAGCTTGGGCCAGTCACTTCTCATAGCCTCCTTGTCATCATTGAAATTATATCTCCCTTTCCTGCCTCATAGGATGTTTATGTGAAACAAATGAGATAAAATATATGAAAGCACTTGGAAGCCTATAAATATTAGAGAAATACAGGATATTTTATTAAAATTTTACCAATACACAGAGTGCCCCTCTTAATTTTTTTGTTTGTTATTTCTAAGCAACTAAAAAATAGAATACCTGTATTAATCGCATTCTCTAAATTGTCAGAAATATGGACATGATGGAGAAGGCAGGCAAGCACAGATTCTGATCCCGGCTCTAGCAGTTACTGGCTATATCCTTGGGTAACTCACCTCTGAGTTTCAATTTTTCATCTAAAAGCTAGAAATAATAATATGAATTTCAAATGCTTTTTGTAAAGATAAACAGACCTAACATATGGAAATCTGGCCTACAGGAGGTACTCACTAAATGATAATTATAATAATTATCTTATCATGAACCAACTCCAGTGCGTTATCCCATTGAATCCTCACATCTCTGTAGAGTAAATACGATTATTTTTTCCGATTTTACCAATGAAGAAACTGATGCTTGGTGAGTTTTAGTAATTGTCTTAGAGTCATATAGCTAGGAAATGTCAGAGCCAGGACCCAAACAAACCTAGGTTCGGTGAGCTCCTATCGCACAGACCTGCACTCTCTAGTGTGGCCGCACCAGCCGCGTGAGGCGTGAGACGTGCTGCCAGTGTAGCACACGCAGGATTTCTAAAGGCCTAGTATGAAAAAAAATGTAAAATACTTCACTGCTCATTTTTTATGTTGATTACAGGTTGAAATAATATTTTGGATATATTGGGTTAAACAAAATATGTTGAAAATAATTTTATGTTTCATTTTGCTTTTTTTTTTTTTTAATGTGACCACTAGGCAATTTGAAATTGCATATGTAGCTTGCATTGGTGCCTTTCATTAAATTTATGTTGGGTAGCACTGGATACTGTTGCTACTCTGTGGTCTATAAACCAATAGCTTTGGTTGGCATCACCTGGGTTAGAAAAGCAAATTCTTGGCCCCTATCCCAGATCTACTGAATTGAAATTTTTATTTTAACAAGCTCCCCAGGTTATTTGTAAACACATTAAAGTTTGAGCTCACTGCCTCTCTGGGGTGGATACCAAGACAAGTCTTGTTGTTTGGAGTTTTGTGTTACATAACATTTGTTAGATGAAAAAAATATTTTTGACTTTAAACTCTATATAAGTGACATATAGTTCCACTTTTTTCTTCCTTTTTTATTGTGGTTTTAAAAAGACCTGGAATTTAACAGCTTAACCATTTTTAAGTGAATAGTTCGGGAGTATTAACTAGATTGACATTGTTGTGAAACAGATATCCGGGAAGTTTTCATCTTGCAAAACAAACTCGATACCCTTTAAACAACAATTCCCACATCTCCCTTCCCCTGGCCCCTAGTAACCACCATTCTTCTTTCTGTTTCTATAAATTTGACTACTTTAACTGTCTCATAAGTGGAAGCATACAGTATTTGTCCTTTTGTAACTGGCTTATTTCACTTAGCACAACATCCTCAAGGTTCATCCATGTTGAAGGATGTGACAGAATTTCCTTCCTTTTCTGTTTCTTTTACATAAGAGTGTTCAGCCTTTAAGTGCATAGCAAAGTTTACATCCACCCCTGTTCTGGAATAATCTCTTACTGAGCTTAGACTGGGTTTCTGCAGTTGTGAGATTGAGGAAGGAAACTAGATCCCACATGTCTTACTGGAAGCCAGTAAACTAACCTTTGGAGCTACTACGTCTCAGTTTTCATCTGAACCAGACTGTCTCTTTAGAGAGCTGCATATCACTTGCTGCACACACAACAGCCGGCTTGTATCTCAGAGGACATTTAACCTTAGCCCTGCCCTAAGCACATGGTAAATCACACTCCTACTGTAGGATTTGTGTACAGTACTTTAAATCTTTTCTAGAACCAGGTGAGTAATTTGCCTTGAATTTCCTTTTTATTAGGCTTTTTAATTTTGCAGGCAAATTGGCCCAAGAACATTGGTATGGTCTGAGAAAGAGCAGGTGGAAAAGTCAGCTTATGAATTTTCTGAGGTTGGTCATATAGTCACTCTTTTTAACAATTGCAGTAGACAATCATTTTAAGATTTTGAGTATGAAATGCAGTGGTCTTAAGTGATATGGTGAAAGAATCAAATATATCTTATTTTATATGAATTTGCGTCAGCTACATTTTTTGCATTATTTTCATTTAAACTAAGCATAATTAACTCATACGGCATAGAAAGTATGTATACTATTAAGAATTTATTATGGTAATGATGAAGACATACAAATATATATATATGTCCATTAATTTTCCAGACTGAATCTATGCTTAACATTGCTGAAGATCTGGGGGGCCCCTACGTATGGGGCCAGTATGACCTGTTGGTCCTGCCACCGTCCTTCCCGTACGGCGGCATGGAAAATCCTTGCCTCACTTTTGTAACTCCTACTCTGCTGGTAAGTGTAAATCTTTTTCATCTGAAGTTTAGTTCTCCTCACATACAAACCTAGGAATGAATCACCTCAGACTCCTAGTAATTTTTAAAATATTTTATTTGTATAACCCTTGGTTCTGATTTTACTGCTTATTGTGGTTATCATAATCTCATTTTTCTAAAGAAAATTTGGCCATTTGCAAGCTGTTTGGGGATAGTAGGGGGCGGGAGGCTGTGTAACAGCAATCCATTGAATTATGTGTGCAGACAAAGAAGGACACCATTTACGTTTGGCATATAGGTGCTGGTAAAAACAGACAGAACAAAACCCTCACTTTACCATGGGTAGGAAAGGATTAGGCCACAGTATGTGGCTATATTTTATATGCCTTGTAAGGTACCTCAGATCCTTCCTAGAACCAAGTGAGTAGCATTAGCTACTAAATAAGTAAAATAAAATTCACAGTAGGAGACACTATAAACTCATAAAAGATAGACTGTGGGTAATAGGAAGAAGGGGAGTAAGGGCAAATAAGAGCAGATATAAAAAATGGAAGTAGGAGAAATGTCTCCTAGAAGTTAGAGACAAGTATACTGTCCCTGTTGGTATTGGAAAAGTTTTCTAAGGTTATTAGCAGAGAAAGAATTATGCTATTTTACAGTCCCACATTTTTTGTTTTATTTTCTTAATACACATCCCTTTTGAACTCTTTGTGTGCCATGCAGAAATACAGTGGGCATTATTGCCAGAATAGTACATCTTGATATAGGTGGCCTTTTAGATATAGTCTGTAATCTGATTACTGAAATACTAAGATAATTTTCTTCTTTTTTAGGCAGGTGACAAGTCACTCTCCAATGTAAGTTAAACATTTCTTATCATGGTCTTACCCTCATGAAGTATTAAGTCAACTGGATTTAAACTATCCGTTGCATTGTTATGTTAACGATATGGTTATAAAAGAAAACTTGCGAATTCTTGTTGTAAGACATTATTACATTAACCATTATTAATAGTTAAATTTTATGGTTTAATCTCTTCATATGTTGATTAAATACTTTTTTAATAAAGTGATGTATCCATTCAATTAAATATTTTCTAAATGATTTTTTGTACCTATTTTTTTAAACTGCTATTTATTTTTTTGCTGAACTGAGTAACAATGTGAACCTCTCCACTAAATGTTAAAAAAAATGAACAACTTGGGATTGAAAGAACTAGAATGCTTACATAACGAGTCATTTTAGAATAAGGTAATCAATTTTACTACTTGTGTCCACTATTTCCTTTAGGTTATTGCACATGAAATATCTCATAGTTGGACAGGAAATCTAGTGACCAACAAAACTTGGGATCACTTTTGGTAAGATTATTTATTTCTTATTAGTTCTTGTTATTAATTTCTTTTCTTGCCTCCCACCACTGTGAATTGTTTTGTGTGTATATCTTGTTTTTCTCTGATGTCATCCCTTCGGTACACAGATTGGTTTTTTTTTAATTTTATGACACTTGTCACAGTGTTAGGTAGAGTGGAGGCATTCAGTTTATGCTTGTTATTTAGTTCCTGGGATAGTCACATTTTAGTACATGGACACATAAAACCAGAACCATGGCTTAATGTTCCCTGCTGCCTCTGCTTGGCCAGGCTCCCCATTGTTCTGGATGGGATGCGGGGAAGCCCCCAGGCAGCCGCCTGGACTGGAGTGGTCATGCTTGACAATTGCTTCACTTTGTAAAAAAGCCAAAAGAAAATAACCTTGATTATAATGCCTTTCCCTCTCAGTTATGTTACTGTTTTCATTTCTGTTTAAAAACATTTTTCAGGTTAAATGAAGGACATACTGTGTACTTGGAACGCCACATTTGTGGACGGTTGTTTGGTGAAAAGTTCAGACATTTTCATGCTCTGGGAGGATGGGGAGAACTACAGAATTCGGTAAACAAGTCTTACTTTTAAAAGCAGTCACCCAAAGTTGCATAGGTGTTCAGAAATTTAGGTTTGAAAAGCATCTTCCCTAATTAGCAGCAAGAAAACCATTTTCACAGGTGTGGGAAATCAAGCAGATGCTGGTACAATAGTCAGTTGAACCCTACCCTAAATGTGTCCATGACCAGTAGGACCTCATTGGGTCTTTGTGATTAAAATAGTTACTGTGTTTGGATTTTATTTGGTATATTTATGTCATTTTTAAGTGTTATCTCCTGAAAGCTGAATTTGCTGACCAGGCATTGAAACATTTTTCTAGTCTTTTACAAGAATAAAGCTTATTATCGGGCAAGAAATACCACGGGACATTACATAAGTAGCCATTCCAGTAACAGACCTATCGAAGTTTACGCTAACATACCCTCCAGTTCCCAGGCTCTGAGTGAGCTGTGTGTGTGCCAGGCGCCCCTAAGGTTGTGCTCTTGAGGGAAGTAATACTGCCCGATAGCTTGTCCACGTGGTGGTAACTAGTCTTCATATTTGAACGCTGACCTAACTCTGTGTCCCGCAGATAAAGACTTTTGGGGACACACATCCTTTCACCAAACTTGTGGTCGATCTGGCGAATGTGGACCCCGATGTCGCGTATTCTTCAGTTCCCTACGAGAAGGGCTTTGCTCTCCTCTTTCACCTTGAGCAACTTCTTGGAGGACCAGGCAAGTCGTTGGCGCTTTCTGATTTCCTGTGGGGGCAACGTGGGGAACAAGGGGGAGCTTTTAACAGCGGATGTGCTGCATTTTATTCTTCCAGGTCCTGCTGCAGTAGCTGCTGGGGGCGCCTGTATCATTTTCTCATGTTACCTCTGCACAAAACCCTGAGTAACCACCGAGTCACAATTGTGCTGCTTGCCCTTAAAATCCCAACTAATCAGTATTTCAAAAATTAGGAAAATAATATTTATTCGTTAAAAAATTTTGTGTGGTGTAGACATTTGTAAGAGTGACAAGCGAGAGTCGCTCAGTGACCCTTTGATCACCATTAGCAGTTTGGTGTGTGTGGCTGCAGATCTTTTTCTAAGTATAAATGAACAAATAGACAAGTCAATGTATGTAATTATTTTAATTACAGAAAGTGAATCATACTATATGTTTGTTCTGCATTCCTTCAGTTCAGTATTTCACATACATCCATGTCACAACATACAAATCCAGCTTCCACTTTTCAGTGCCATCCTAGTAGTACGTGGTCTAGATGAGCCGAGCCTGTGCAACCTTCCCGGTGCTGGGTGCTTAGGTGTTCGTTCCCCTTTGTTGACTGACTTTGAAAGTCCTTCAGCAACAGGGCCCGTTCTGCCTGTCCTGTCTTATTTTTCTCCTCTCTAGTCATACTAGGGCCATTGCTCTCGAAACTTGTGCTGTGTATTTCTTTTCTGTGTCTTCACTGTGTGATCCCTTGTCTGTAATTAGGATTTCTCTTCTCCCTTCCACCTAGTTACGTATATTCTTCAAGTGCCAACTTAAGTCCTACCTCCTTTTTTGAACAATCTTTCACTCTTAAAGCCTTCGTTGGTTTCCCTCTTCTCTGAATGTTCTCTGTGGTTAATAGTGCAATGCCGAGCACCAGAAAAAAAGTTAAATAATTACCTTTCTATTAATAGACTTTTTTAAAATTTTTATTCTTAGAGGTTTTCCTAGGATTCCTAAAGGCTTATGTTAAGAAGTTTTCCTACCAGAGCATAACCACTGATGACTGGAAGGACTTCCTATATTCTCACTTTAAAGATAAGGTTGGTTTTTAAGAGCTTTCTTATTTTTCATGCCTCGTATATCTTTAATGGCCACTTGTTAGGCTGATTGGAGTTTCTTAATAGTAGTGCTGTGCTGATCTAGAATTTGTTTTAAGACAGTCTTTTATTGTGTTTTTTTCTATTTAAAATATGATCTCAACAACATGAACTAATGTGCAGAATTATCCTCTTTCCGAGTGTTTTAGAAATTTATTTTTTGTATGTGCTTAATTTTCATATTTTAATTATTTAACAGAACATGAGTTATATAAATTGATTTTGGAAAAGAGACTTAGAAATTATCTTGGCATGTCAGTATAGACAAAATTATAGATTTTGAGGACATAAAAGTCTATTTTAGATTTTTTTTTCAATAGAAAGGATTGTTCTGTAGAAAACTGGGTGTTCTTATTGTTCACAGGTTGATATCCTCAATCAAGTGGACTGGAACACCTGGCTCTACTCTCCTGGACTGCCTCCTGTAAAACCCAAGTCAGCACTTACCTGTTAATGGTTTCCATCTCATCCTCCCAAATCTGAGAGATTTCAAAACATCTGAAAGGGTTTCATGCCTTCCTTGAGCTGTTACTAGTTAGTGATGAGAGCAGAGTTCTTAGGTGTTTGAACCTTAAATCTGAGGCCAAATGAACCATCTCCATGATATTTAAATATAAATCAGATCAATTCATGGCAAGTAATTATTTACTGCCTCCTTTTTACGTAGGGATGGTGAGAGATAAAGGGTAAAATACTGCCTCTTCCTTGAAAACATTTGCAATAAGAAAAATGACCTAAGTATTATGTTAATCATTACAACAGTGTTATAAGTCATCATTCCCATTTCTAGAGGAGGCAAATGAAGGTAAGCTAGGCAAAGTGCCTTGCCCAAGGTTACACAGCTAGTAAGAAATAGGCATTGAGGTTCAAACCCTGGTTGTCTTAACCCCTCCAATGTAAAGCCTTTTATTTTATTTATTTTTTCAGTGTAGAGCCTTTTAAACTAAGCACTTTCCTCAATCAGGGACCCTAATCATGAGTCACCTGAGGATGCCAGCACCTGCATGTCCTAGCCAGGCTGCTGCTCCTTTTATCTGGCGTGCTCTTTACCAGTGAATCCCACTCTAGCACAAGCAGCACTCCGTCGTGGAAGCATTCCCGCACCCCTCTGACCCTGTCAAGTCCGCAGTTAGGGTGTCCTGGTGCTGGGTGTCGGCTCTGCAGCGCCGCTGGCACAGTAGGACCCCTACACTTGCTGTGTGCTCATTATGCCCCCCTCCTTCACTCCTCACGACGCCAAAGCACCGCGAGGGCAGGGCTCACACGTACCTGGTTTTGCTCATGACTTTTCTTAGGACCGCACCATAAATGAGGGTTGCTTCCGTCCTTGGGCTAATCCCTACCTAGTTCTTTTCATTACAATGAGAAGGAAACTTCAGGGCACCCAGAAACAGACCAGCCAAAGGTTTTGTACTGTCCTGTCTTTCCTTTTGAAATCAGTGCTAAGGAATGCTCTAGTTGTAGGTCACTTACTGCCTGAGCAGTCCAGGATCTCTGATCCCACATGGTCTTGAGGACAAAGGGTGTGCCTAAAGTCCACAGCCTGACTGCTTCTTGAAGATAAACTGACAGCTGATTCAGAGGTCACTGCTTTCCTCCCTTCATTATCTCCTAGAGCACAAACTCTCCTGAAGCAGGCTCAGTGGCAACTTCTAATCAAAACCTACTCCATTTAGGCCCTAAGGCCAGGTACTCCTCTGTTCTCTAGTAGAAACATTTCACAGCAAGCAAGTGTAATTTACGGCTGAAGAGGGCAATGTTTTGCAAGAATTTTGCACACATTATATGGTCTCTTCCATTGTTTTAAAACATATGATTTCCTTTCAAAGGTGAGAACACACAAATTTTAGTGTAACTTGCTTGGCTTAATGGTTAGTTATTTCCACTTTTTTCTAAAAAGAGATAAATGAGATTATCATCACATGATTTCAGGGTCTCCTGTGTCACCAGCATTTCCCCAGTGATTAGAACAGTGCCTGTCACATAAGTGCTCGCAGATTTATTGGAAGGTTTGATGGTTGGAACAACAGAACGTAAGATTTGTGACAGCAAGGACTCTGCTGTTTATCTGTTGTCCCAAGTGCCCAGAACTGCCCCTGCAGTACAGTAAACACTATGTTCAGCTGAGCCCCGGCTCCTTCAGCATCTACTACTTAAGCTTATGACAGTCTTGGCTGAGATGTTTTGGCACTCTTTCCAAAGAGTAGTTAGGAGTTTCATTAATTTGGTATCCACTTGGATTTCCGAGTCCCTAGACGATGCCAGTAATATTTAAGTCAGGCAGGTTCTCTATTCCCAGCACTCAGGAGTTCTTTATCTTTTTTTTTTTAACTTTTTTGTTGAAAGTATTACAGATGTCCTCTTTTCGTCCCCATTGACTCCTTCTACCTCACACCCACCCCCTGCCCCAGGCCTTCACCACACTATTGTCTGTGTCCATGGGTTGTGCATATATGCATATAAATTCTTAGGTTAACCTCTCCCCACCCACCCCAGCCTTCCCTCTGAGATGCATCAGTCTGTTCCATGCTTCTGTGTCACTGGATCTATTTTTGTCAATTTGTTCTTTAGATTCCACATATAAGTGAGATCATGTGATATTTGTCTTTATTTTAAAATAACTGAAATTTAGATACGTTCTGTAACCTCAGAAAGCATGTGCATTTTGATAAATTTAACCTCATATTTTTTCATCTTTGCAGTTATGATATGACTCTGACGAATGCTTGCATTGCCTTAAGTCAAAGATGGATTACTGTGAGTAATAATGTGTGACTTTTGACTCCTAGCTGAATTGTACAAATACATCTCCATGCATGAAGGTGGTGGTATGGCCAGGGGTGGTGGGTGTTTTACTTGTGAACTCATGTATTTGCAAAGGCTTCTTATAAGTCAGGTTTTTCCAAAGTGATACTATACCCAGGTCCCAATGTGTAAAGTTAAGTTTAAGGAGGAAAACAAGTAGGTGTTGATGTTATTGGTTCTGATTTTTCTTGCTTCTTTTCAACTCTTAAAAAAAGTATGCAAAAATATTTGCATTTTCTCTTTTCCTCATAAGTCATTTGTGAGCTACAGCTTCAAATATAGCCATTACACCGCAGTTGAGCCTAAAATGACCTTGGGTGCTGCTCATTGCTAACTGTTGGGGAAGAATTGAGACGTGTTTGCTCTGTCAGCATCATTGTTCATATCTTTGAAACTTCCTAAAGAGCAGCTTCTTCATGTACACACTGAAACATGACCCTTAGAGAAAACAGCGTGAATACAAACCTTGGATAATTCTTTAATGGGAAATTTAGGAATAATTCTTGGAAAGGAGGAAAAAGAATTCTTTCTCTACCCTCTGAGTTCTTAGCTGAGATCCCTGTAATAATAGACTAATATGAATGGTACAAAGGATGTCAAAAGTTTCCTCCACTCTTACTATTAATATTCTAATTTTTTAAGTAATATAAATTTTAGGAGTCATAGTTATAGTGACTCAATTTCAGAAATATTAAAGTAGCTAAGGCTTAAATTTATTTTTTACAATTTTATATATTGTATTTCTGCCTTTTTCTTTCTTTTTTTTTTTTTTTTAATATATCCTTATTGATTTCAGAGAGAGGAAAGGAGAGGGAGAGAGAGAGAAACATCAATGATGAGAGAGTCATTGATTGACTGCCTCCTGCATTCCCCCGACTGGGGATCAAGCCCGCATGTGCCCTGACCGGGAATTGAACCCTGATCTAGATCCTAGGTGGATGCTCAACTGCTGAGCCACGCCCAGTCAGGCTCTGCCTTTTTCTTAATTTTTACTTTTATGTCAGATAAACCAATAAATATTAAATTGTACATGAATGGAAATAACCAAGTAACATTTATTTTAGGCCAAAGAAGATGATTTAAATTCATTCAGCGCAGCAGACCTGAAAGATCTCTCTTCTCATCAGTTGATTGAATTTTTAGCACAGATGCTTCAGAAAGTGAGTACTAGCTCAAAACATTAGAAATTAGAATGGGCACCAACCTGGAAAAAAATATTAATGTGGGAACTAATAGAAAAAACATAATTTATAAAATTTATTCATTTACTTAAAAACGATTGTTGAGTGCCTACTATGTTTAGTATTGTGCTCAGTATAAATATATATATGAGATACATTGTGTCCTCAAAAAGTTTATAATCTAGTAAGAAATGTCACACATGCAAAATTTATCAATAAAAGCAGGTATATTTTAGGTATCATTTGAGAAAAACTTACTTAGAAAGAAGGACTCCCGACTGGGGTCATCACAGAAGGATTTTGGAGGAGTGGGGCTTGCTTTGAGCAGAGCAGTGCTGGCGGGGAGGGAGAAATTCAAGCTGGAGGGGCCACGAGTGGCGGGGCAGAGTGGCGGGGCGTGCCCAGCGTTGCGGGAGTGAGCCGTAGCTGTGGGAAAGGATTAACTGAAGATAACACGAGCAAGGCTGGTAGGGTCTGATGGGGCAAGTCTTGAATGCTAAGAATTGGAGATTTTATTCTAGTCAGTAGGAAAGGATTTAACATGTTTAACGAGAGTCATTTGAGGAAATGGTGGTTATGGAAACGTGTCTGCTGGTGACGTGAAGGCTGGATTGGCATAGGGAACACTGGTGGTGACATCAGGTGGGAGCCTCGCAGGAGGACTGGATGTGAGGGAGGGGCAGGTGGGGAAGGCAAGAACAGGACAGATGAGAGGGACACGCACAGGATGAGAGCATAGGGGTTTGTGACTGACTGGATTTGGGGGTTACCAGGGAAGAGTCCAGGCAGATCTGAAGGTTTAAACCCAGGCAATTACAAGAATATATGAAACAGAGGAGACGCTGCCTTTTGAGAGGGAGGTACAGCTGGGTCTTCACTATTACACGACAGGGAGCTCTCAGGTTTCAGGACCTTGAGAGGGATGGAGAAGACTGCACAGGATTTCCTGTGGCATTGCTGTCAAATGAGGAGTGGGATTTTAAGGCAACAGGGACCTTAGTACAGCAAGTCGTCATGGTTTCACAAATGTCTGTGGCACCACTGTGTGGCCTGGGACCAGGAAGAAGGAAAACGTGACAGGATGACAGGGAAATAGGAATGGCAAACGTGGAGGGGGAGTAGGGAGCCTAGGGGGTGACCTTAACCAGCTGACCTACCGGGCCGCACTTGGAGTTCAGCTGAGACTAAACAATTTGGGAAAGGTCTAGCAGTCAGTGAGAGCAGAGGTGGTCAGTGAGTGTGGAGTGAGTTTTGTAAGATGAGGTCATGGCTGGAGAAAAGAATTCCTACTGTCTACTTAGTGGCACCTGTGGCACCTCAGCCTGCGCTCCACAGGCCCTCACACTCCACTTGTCCAAACTGAACTCCTTTCTTTTCTTTACCCAAGTGTGCTCTCCTTTTCTGTGTTGGTTAAGATGGGCACAGGAGGTTTATGAAGCCCCTGAAATTATATGTAGAAGTTTGTGTTTTTATGGTGTAAATGCATTTTTTTCTAAAGGAAGTGTCCATATTATTCATCAGATTCTGAAAGGAGTCTGTAATGTACAAGTTTAAAAACTGCAGTTTTGTAGGGCTGTAGAAAATTTAAAAGAGATTTCAGAGGAAATCTACAAAGATAAAGCTGGGGGAAATTTGTGAGAAAAAAGTTAAGAAACTGTGATTTAATCTGGAGAATGGAATACATTTAAAATATATAAGGTATAAGGAAGAACTTGAAAGACTCTGGAAAGAATCTGAAAGTTAGTATTTGTACATACCCAAAAGTCTGAGGTGTGTAATTCTCTGTGTACCTCACAAATTACCCCTTTGGTCCCAGTAGAACACCCTTATCCAGAATAAGTTTGCACAGAACTTATGTTAGTGTGCATTTGTTTCTTTTATTTTTATTTAACTTACTTTTCTATTATAAAATATTTAGGATTTTAATCTGGCTAAGAATTTCTCTCCGGCTCCTTTCTTCCAAGAAATCCTGTTGAAATGATATATTTTTTCATTTTGCTCTTAGGCACCTCTTCCATTGGGGCACGTAAAGCGAATGCAAGAGGTGTACAACTTCAATGCCATTAACAATTCTGAAATACGATTCAGGTACATCATTTTAACTTGTCTCTGTGGAAGAAAGTAGAAAACTAGTTCCAAAGGTGGACAAAGGGAAAGCAGAGTGTGAGGCTTGAGACATCCTAGTCAGATTTATTGCTTCTGTATAAATAATTATAATGTGTTTTAAGGAACAGTTGTAATACCTATGACAGTATTAATCTTTTTCTAGACTTTGTTCTGAGCTCTTGCCTTAAAAAAGATGATGACTGAGGGTTCACTGGTACACAGGCATTCTCCCACAGCTAGCCAGATGACTCCACAATGGGAATGGTTAGAAATCTCTGATTCTGTTATGTGGTTAATCTTTCCTAATTCAAACTCGTAGTGTGAGGCTTAAAGGAAAATTTAATCCCTTCAGAAATTACGTATATAAGATACATGAGTACCTACTTACTCTAGACCTTTTAAAACATATGATCTTTTTAAAGAACAAATTCCCCTTTTTTTCTCCAATTACTATATTGTATATGTAAGTAAGTATTTGAGATTCTCAGAGTAAAGAAACAATATAAAATGGTGTGCAGTGTGGCTATAATAGGGTTACTTACCATTACAAAGGTTGTTTTCATACATGCCTGTCACATCCTGCCTCTGCCCCCTCCCCTCCTACCCCATATCCCCTAAAAACCCTCCTTGCAGATGGTTGCGACTCTGCATTCAGTCGAAATGGGAGGAAGCAATTCCTTTGGCTCTAAAAATGGCGACTGAACAAGGAAGAATGAAGTTTACACGACCCTTATTCAAGTAAGAACCAAACCAAGCTACGCTCTGAACTTATATAAAGATGGGGAAGGAGAAAAAACCTTAAATGTTTTTGTTGTTGCTAAAATACTTTGTAAAATGCAATCTAAAAATAATACATATTTTTAAGTTTGTTAAAGATTATACATTAATACTTCAAAATATTTAAAATTTGAGATAATATCATTAGCTTTTTTAGAAGCATTATATACGGTTTACCTCTTTTGAGCCAAATAGGGTTAGACACTGATGAAAAGTAAATAAAAGACAATCTTACAGACACAGAAAGGTCTTTAAAAGCAAGTTGAAGATAATAGGTGTGTAGTCATGGACAAGAGAAATGTCTGAAGAAAAAGGGAGCAGGTAAAGCCAAATTTTTTTACTCAAATGTTGCAGTGAGGTAGGTAGTTGCTTGACAAAAAGGAATGCTTGGTAAAAGGGGGAAAAGTTGTACCTTGACTGCAAGATACATTAAAAAATATCTCAATGAAGTTATTTTGACTATGGATTTGGCAGGAATTCTGAAAAAAAGATAATCATGACATAAATATCCATGAACATTAATCTTTGTTTACTTCACAACTATAATAAAATTTGCCAAAACAAAATAAATCATCTTTTTTTTTTTTTTTGCAGGGACCTTGCTGCCTTTGACAAGTCCCATGATCAAGCCATCCGCACCTACCAAGAGCACAAAGCAAGTATGCACCCTGTGACTGCCATGCTGGTGGGCAAGGATTTAAAAGTGGAGTAGGGACCTGCCTGTTGATCATGTCAGACGTTTCTCTTTTTTAAATTGAAATCAAAAGAAATATAAAAAACTCCAGCTCATATTGTAACTAAAAATGTTTTTACTTTTGGCTTTTAATTGTTTTGTCAGTGATTTTCATAAATAAAGCTGAGCTATCTTCCCCCCTCCCAACCAATGGCATGTTCTTTATATAAAGTGAATTTTATAAAAGTTTAATCTTCTGATTTATAAATATAAAATTTTCAGTTTCCTATTTATTTCCTCCCAGTATGGTCACAAAATATGTCACTGTATTATTTACCTACTGCTTTAAGTTCTTTCACTTGAATCTGCTGCCACCGAGAATTCAGCATGATTAGGGTTTTGCCTTTTAAGTAACCATAACATGAACACTCCTTCGGGTTTGCTCCTCGCCCAGCCAGTGGACATGGGGTGAACCCCTTATCAGAATGTGTCAGCTCTAGGGGAGCGCTGCTCCTCACCCTGATCTCCTGCTCATCGGCGGGCCTCGTCCTGCTCTCCCGCCCGTTAGGACCTGGTGACCACCATGAACACAGTACTTCCCATCGTCTCCTGACGCTCCATTCCACCTGCCTCATCTCTTTAGTGGTCAGCAAACATACTTCAGACACTCAGAGCATACAGCACATAGGAGGAAATATCGGAAACAATACAACTTGATCCAAGTGAGAGAGTAACAAAGTACGCCTGTGAATGCCATGGAGTGTCCCGGGGTGCCTCGGCACACAGTTTGGGAACCACTGTTCAATTTTTTTATGATTCTTTGATTGTGACTGATAGCAACCCAAATGACTAGAAGTCAGAAAGGGAATAGGAAGGTTATTTTAAGGATAGAGGGTAGAGGGAGGTTATCGGAACCTGTGGACAGACAGAAAGACTGACACCCAGGACTGCAGAACCGTCAGTACTCTCGTCTCATTTCTGTCCACATTGTATAGTCTGGCTGCCCCCAGCTTTACTGTTGCAAATAATTCTTACCATGTGGAGAGACTGTCTTAATTCCAAATTTTCAGAAGTGAGACTAACCCAGGTTGGGTCCACTCCTGGTTAAATAAGCTAACAGAGGAATGGTGTGTTTGGGTATAGATGTGGGCGGGAGGGTATATCACTATTAAGTACCCCTCAAAAGTGCTGACGCAGTGACAAAAGTCTTAAAACAGGAGCAAACACCCACGCGGGGGGCAGATAAAGAGACAGCTTCCTGTCCTTTCCTATAATACTGAGACTGCGGCTCACACTCTCCCTGAAAACCTATCTACACTGCAGTGTGATTCTGCCTCTCAGGGCTCTGTTCTCACTTGTCTTCAGTGCCAGGAATAGCAGGGGAGAGAGTTCAGCTCTGACCCCTGGTCTATACTCACATTCTAAGTGATTAGACTTGAGCAAATCCATGAGCCCACATGATACTTTTGAAGGCGTTTCTGGCCTTATACGCTTACCCCATACTCTAAGATAATGTCATTTTTCAGTATCGCTGATGTCTAATACTGATAATGAATTGGGGCATTTCTAATAAGATACAAAGTAAAACCACAACGAGGTATTCAGATCTGCCAGTCAACAAGCAACAAATGCTGGCGAGGGTGCGGAGGAAGCAAACCCTAGAACACTGCTGGTGGGAATGCAGACTGGGGCAGCCACTGGAAGAGCATGGAGGCTGAAGGAGGCTATGAGGAAGGGAGGGGGTGCGCAAGACAAAGGTCTGGACAGACTCACCCGTCCCCCTCAGTGGAGGCTACATTTATCTGCTTCAGCTAATAAGCATCTGTTGAGTGTCTTGTGCCTGGCTAGATATGCACATAATTTCTGGATGAGCAAGGATAGGTAATTTCTATAAAATGCTAAAGAAGAGGTATACTAAAGCAACCCAGAGGAAGGGGTTTAGGGGATACTTTCTGGAGAAGAGAAGGCATAAGCTGAACCTTTAGGAATAAGAAAGGTCTAGCCAAGCAAAGAAAGCTGGAGGCCTACTCCAGGTGGAGAAAGAATAACATAAGGTATAGATTTATGGGTGTTTGGGTCGTGAATTTGGACAGAGCCAGTGGAAACAGCTTATCTCTGCTCTACCGTGTCTAGGGCCTGAGCCTGGGGTCCTCAGATGTCTGGGTGTGATTCAAAATGCTGGGAACTGGTATGGGGCGCCTTCTTCCCTCACATGTCCCTTGTGTGGCCTGGGATTACTCAACAGCTGGGCTCAGTTTGGGTTTTCTCACAGCACAGGGGATAGTTGGACTTACCAGTCTTCCTTAAATGTCTGCATCCATCACCAGAGAGTAAGCACTATAAAAGCAGAGAGTGTATTTCATTTATTTCATCCCCAGCACCTAGCATAGTATTTGGGACTCTGGCACATAACAGGCTTTCAAGAAATATTTAGCAGAAAGTTAAGGTACTTCATGTTGAAGGGCCTCCATTTTCTGAGAGGTGGGAGGTAAGGTCTTCCTCTGAGAATTAGGGGAGGTGGATTTTGAGAAGGTCCTGGAGGAGTGGGTGAACCCACATGATACTTTTGAAGGCATTTCTGACCCCCTACACCTTTAGCATTATAAAGGAATTTCAAAATGCTGAAGAATGTGGTCCAGGTGAGCAACGAGGGGACCAGCTTCCTAGGGAAGTAAGTGAGGAAGCAGGTGGGAAGTGGAGGAAAGAAGGAACCAACTAGAGGACAGGTCCTAAGGGCAGAGATGACCAAAGTAAAGGGGGGAGCTAGCTGTAAGGCTCTAAGGCTGTGGTCAGAAGGTGGGTATTAGAATGTAAGATTTATGCATATCAAATTCAGGGAGCGGTCAGGATTTGGGTGGCTCAAGTGCAAGTTTCAACAGAGCTCAGGCATGGTGGCTCCTTATTTGTACAGATCCGGGGAAGCTACCAGAGAAGGAGATGCTGGGTATGGGTGTTTTCTGTGAGCAACGTGTCTCTAGTCCCAGCAGAAATACGTTTTAATGGGAACAGATCTTTAAGGATTTTTCTATTGTGTTCATCAAATCTCTAGAAACTGGCTTACCACTAAAATGCTGCTGAGCTAGTGCCCACATTTCTTTGATTCTTTTACATGCTCTTCAGACTTTATTAATACTAGTAGCAATGAATTGGGTGCAGGGAGCAGTTATCTGTGTTGAAGAAGCTTCATTGGATTGCCGATAGTCATGTACAAAGATAAGAGAACGTTTATAAAACAATATAGAGAGTATTAAAGTCCAAATTATAGTTACAAACACTTCTTTAGTACCAGGTGCTGCTCTAAGGGCTTTCCACATACGAACTCAATCCTCTCAACAGCCCTTTGCAACAGGTACTATCATTATCTCCATTTTATAGATTAGGAAGCTGAGGCCCAGAGAGGTCAAATAGCTCACCAGAGGTCACAGCCAGTAAAAGGCAGAGCCAGGATTTGATCCCAGGTAGATACCTTTGCCCTCTGAGGAGGAAGCAGAGGCTAGTTAAGAGCTTGTGTGCTGGAGGCTAATAAGGGCCTGAGCTGGAATTCCACCCATGGCTGGTTGAGCTGTTAACCTTCAAGCCCTGATGGTTCTTTCGTCCAGACAGTGACCTTTGAGAAGTTGTGAAAATGATCTCTGGCCTTTGCAGTCTCCCTCTGTGGAGGGGCAGCCTCAGGAAACCCTAACAGTGAGCAGTAGTTGCTCAACACCTGTTTGTGCAATAAACAGATGAGTGAGGATTGCCACACTCCCTGGTGTCATACTTGGCTGGCAGGGTGTATTTCACAGTTGACTAATCCAAGATAAAGACAGGAACACAGTGTTTATAAGTTACAGGAAGGGGGAGGGAGAAATCAGGAACCTGGAGGGAAAGGGCCAGCAGCGGTGCCAGCAGGCGCTAGGACCCCCAGGCCTTGCTGCATCGCAGGTGCACAGGCCTGCTCGCATCCCCCTCGGGGCCTCTAGCTCAGCTGCAAAAATCCAAAGGGACACCATGGGCCCTTAATAAATATTTGCCCAACGTGTGAATGAGTAAAGGCAAGGGTAGTGGCATATTTTGAAAGTCCATCCTTGCCCTCCCCACCCACCGCACCTGGTAGTCACTGCTAGATAAAACTTTCTGCTCCTGGCGACTGTCACCAGTGACTGTGACCTGAGGAGGAGCAGGAGCAGGAGCGGCAGGGAGCCATGCCCAGGTACACGGTGCATGTGCGTGGAGAATGGCTGGCTGTCCCCTGCAGGGACGCACAGCTCACCGTGGGCTGGCTGGGCCGTGAGGCTGTGCGCAGGTACATGAAGAACAAGCCAGACAACGGTGGCTTCGCCTCCGTGGACGACGTGCACTTTCTAGTGCGCCGCTGCAAGGGCCTGGGCCTGCTGGACAATGAGGACTCGCTCGAGGTGGCCCTGGAGGACAACGAGTTCGTGGAAGTGGGTGAGTGGCTGGAGCGGAGGCGCAAACTGCAGTAATTGACTTGCTTTGTCTTATATACCCACTTCCATAGACTTAAAGGTGAAGATCCTTTTGCCCTTTGAAAGACCCTCACCAGATGAGAGGCCAGCGGCACCGAGTTCAGATTTCAAACCAAATAAAGCTGGGATGGGGACAGAAGTAGGGGTTAGATCTTGAACTTTCACTTAAACCCAGGTCCACACCCGGCACCTACATCTCTGCTTTTGCTCTCCTCTGCTGTAAAGATGCTAAGAGCACTTGAAAGTATCTAACGTCATTTTAAAGCAGCCATTTGGATAGAATTCAAAGGCAATTGAAGAGCCCTTCCCTGGTTTACCAGCAAGGCCAAAATTGGCTCTCCACCGTGATCCGTAAAGGGTCGTTCTTGTCTTCTTGTTTCAGTCATAGAGGGGGATGCCATGTCTCCTGACTTCATTCCATCGCAACCAGAAGGAGTCTACCTGTATCCTTTCCTGCAGGCTCCTTGGCCTGCTCTGGGGGCTCCTCCTGCCAGTGATGGGGCTGGGGCTCTGCCACACTTCCCAGTATTTTCCTTTACCCGGCTTCAGGTACAGCAAATACCGGGAGCCGGAAAAGGTAAGCTGCAAACTACTCTTTTTTGTTGTTAAGAAAATTAAGTCCCCCTCATTTAAGGAGGGAGAGAGTCAGCAAAATTGATGAGCAAACACTGTCAATCAGGTCAGGACTTTGTCCAGCTCTGGGAAGTAGGGAAAGGCATTATGCTTTTCGGATTCCTACATTCCTTACTGGGCCTCCCCTTAGGTAAGCTTTCTTTTAATTTAGCCCATTAAATTGGCAGTGATAAAATCTCTGAAGTGCCAAGTTTGGTCCTGCTTGAGGCTTCCCTGCTCTCTTGTTTGAGCAACTAAGCTGTTCAGACTCACAGAGACCCCCTTCCCTTGTGCAGTACATTGCCTTAGATGGGGACAGCCTGACCACCGAGGACCTGGTGAACTTGGGCAAGGGACGCTACAAAATAAAGGTACGGGGGAGGGAAGGGTATCCTCTGTCCTTTACTGCCGCGGGTGGAAATCTTCCAGGTGCTCGGCTCTGACCAATGTTTCCCTAGCTCACCCCGACGGCGGAGAAGAAGGTGGAAAAGTCCAGGGAAGTCATAGATAGCATCATAAAAGAAAAGACTGGTATCTCTTCCCTTTGTGTTATACAATTATTTTTATAGACTTAAAAAAATTGTATATGGCCTGCATCTAATTGGATAATGTCTGTTGTTTATTCCAGTTGTTTATGGCATTACCACGGGTTTCGGGAAATTTGCCAGAACTGTCATTCCTATCAATAAGCTAGAGTAAGTGCGATCCCTGCTCTCCCCAACTGCACACACACTCCCCTGCCTCCTACCCCCATTTTTCCAGATCCCTTTCAACAAGGGAAATAACATCTGGCCCAGTTTAGCGATCCGGAGGCTTGGGTGGACTTGCACAGACTTGCACAGGAGTTGGTACTGGAAACAGGCTGCCTCGCTCGGTCCCTCCAAAGATGTAACTGCCCCTCCCTCCCCCTCGGCAGGTGGGGGGACATTTCACCATGAGGTATCTAAGAGGGTTTTTGCCCTTTCTCTTTCAGGGAGCTCCAGGTCAACCTTGTACGTTCGCACTCTTCAGGTAAATCATTCCAAATGCTAGGTGCCTCCTAGATCTCGTTTGACTGGCTGGATAAAGTACAGCACCGAGCGATGCATCCTGTGACAGCCACAGAGAGCTAGTGCCTTCCGGGGACTGGGTGCTTGGGGGAGGGAGGGACGCAGAAAGCATCAGAAAAGAGCGCCCTCCAGCTGAATCTCAGGAAAGGGAATGGGCCAGGGGAGGGAAGGGATTGGAACAGGAGCACCTGTACAGGTACAGTCATGCCAAGAGAACAAAATGAAGGCTGAAAGTCAGGGAATGAGTTGATCAGGACGAGGTGAGATGGGACAGTCTGTCAAGAATCAGCTCCCATCAGATTGCAAGGCAATGTGTGCTGAGGGGTCTGGACGTTATTCCAAGGGTGTTGGGTGGGAAGTGGGGGCTCACCGAAGTGTTCCAAGAGGCGAAACTGAGAAGGCAAAACTGGGGTTTCACCTTTGTCGGGAAGATACGACTTTAAGAAGCAAGACAGGAGGGAGAGCAGTCCAACTATCTGAGTCAAGAATTGAAGAAAGATTTGAGAGATGGAGGCAGCCAAGAGGTGGAATAGATTTTGGTTTTCAATTGTTTTGTAGGTGTTGGGAAACCACTAATCCCTGAGAGATGTCGGATGCTGCTGGCTTTAAGGATCAATGTCTTAGCCAAAGGATACAGTGGCATTTCCCTGGAGACCCTCAAACAAGTTATCGAAGTATTTAATGGTAATGCAATGGATCCCAGACTGACCCTCCACTGAGGCTGGGCATGTCCCATACCGTAGACTTGATGGTACTTCTGGGGCCCTAGAGTTCTGAGAATCCCCCAGGGTGAACTCAGATCTGGAAGCTGGCCTGTGGGTGGCACTGCTTTACCCTATTGAAAATATTTAGCAATTCTCAAAGACACTGCTCTTAGGGCGTCTGAGTTTACTTAGAAAAACAAAGCCTCTTTTTTGGTAATTTATTGGGAATTTCCTACAAAACAGCACACATCCCTTTATAGGTGGTGGTGAGGTGGCAGACTAGGAGTCTGGCAAAAGAAGAGGCTAAGTTGCCTATGACTTCACCTGCCCAGAAAACTCGTCAACACTTTGGTGAACCTTCTGCTTCTGGAACGTTTTCTATTTCTTTTCTAATGTCAATATTTACGTGTTCCCAAACATTCTCCACTAGGCTTTAATGGCCACACACAACGTTTGGTCATAGGAAAATCTCTTAATTCCATATTTAGATCATTTCTAACTTTTGTTCTTAGAAATAAGGCTATAATGCACCAGCTAGTTCCTGGTCATATCTTAAAGATACCTTGCCAGAATTCTAGGAATTTCTAGGTCAGATTAGAACATGCACAGTAACAATAAGGAAGGAGCACCTCTGCACCTCTGGACCGAGGAGGGAGTTAGCAAATAATCCTCATGGGGATACGGGTTCCAGATCACCTTTCCCCACGCAGCCTGATCTTGATCGTTTCTCTGTGTACAGTGCTCCCCCACCCACCTTCACACAGCAAATCTGAGCATGTCCTGACTGAAACCTGCAATGTGTCCTATTATCTATCCTCAGGAGAAAGTCTCAAAGGGACTACAAGGGATGGCTTTGTTACTGGGAGCTTCCTCTTTCCTTCCTGCTTCCTTCACTCCCTCCCCCCCATTTTTTCTTCCTTCCTGCCTTTCTTTCTCTCTTCCTTCCCCTCATCTCTTTCTATAGCACCCCAGCCTGGTCCCTTAAGTATCAGTTGTGCTTGAGGAATTAGCTTTCTCCAGGTATTTGTACCAGAAGGTGACCCTAGATCCTGTTGGGGGAGGTGGGCCTCACTGGCCAAGTGAAGTTGGCCAGAAGGAAGTTCTCCTGGAGTAACGAGTGTCTGCTTCCCTCCCAGCCTCCTGCCTGCCCTATGTTCCCGAGAAAGGAACCGTTGGTGCCAGTGGAGACCTTGCTCCACTCTCTCATCTTGCTCTTGGGCTCATTGGAGAAGGAAAGATGTGGTCTCCAAAGAGTGGCTGGGCTGACGCTAAATACGTAAGACTTGAACCGCAATGTCCATCTGAAAGATTTTTCCCTGGGCTGGACACTGGACATACAGCATGCTTTCTATCACTTAATCCTTACAGCAGCCCAGTGAGGGGGCCACTGTTATCCCTGTTTATAGATGAGAAAACTGCAGCTTAGAGGTCATACTAGGCAAGGCTCTTAGCTTTCACACCCAACTGCCGGCCTCTGGACTTGGTGATCACCTTGGTGAAAAGGCACAGCTGCCAGTGTTGATCCCGGGAAACTCTTCTGCACCTAAAACACTTCTGGTGCCTATCTGGGAGGTCACACATTGTCAGAACTTTACCTAGTTGCTGGTCTCACAGGTACTGAGCTGTGGATAGTAGCACTCACTCTATGGCCTCTGGAAAGAAGGGGTCCATTGACCCCCAAGCTCCCACCTGGTGGCTAATTAGAAAGGCTTGTTTCTGATAAAGCTCGAATATTTTCTTCATTCAGCTCTCCAAATTCCATTAGAGCAGCCCAAAGAGTTATTTGAAGGGCCATCACTGATCTATTGTTGGGAGGTCCCCTAAGCAAACGGTCCAGGTCCAAGGAGAAGGGAGAGGTTAAGGAAACAGATAATCCTCATGGGAATACGGGTTCCAGATCACCTCCTTCCATGCAGACTCTTCTTGATCATTTCTCTGGGTACAGTGTTCCCCAGGCCCCCTTCACACAGCAAATCTGAGCATGTCCTGCCTAAAACCTACAGTGCTTCCCATTGTCCTCAGGAGAAAGTCTAAACTTAAAGTGGCTGCAAGAGCCTTGTTTGGCACCTTACCCGCCTCATCCCTCCCCGCCAGGTTCCCCATCACACACTCTGGAGGCTCCTTGCAGCTGGAATGCTGCGTCCTAGGCAGAAGGACCAGCACAGGGCCATCCTCTCTTCCCCACTCACTCCCGCTCCTCCTGATGAGTCCTCGGGGAAACGTCCCTCTCTGCTCTTCTGGCTCTTTGCCCTACTCCCACCTGCCCCCCACAAGTCCCCTTTGCTCCTTTGTGCTCTCCTAGCATCTTCTGTGATTGTTTCCCATTGAACTGTACCCACTTCCTACCTCCCGGAGACTGCACATTCTATTTCTGTAATTGCCCCCGAGCTTGTCTGTCTCCATTGCCCCAGCCCCACACTCAGAGCAGAGTTAGATGTGTAATAGATTCTCTAAAAAACCTGGGAAACTGCCATAGTACATGGTGCAGGCTCTGCCTTCCTTCTTCCCTAGAGAGACCTTAACTTAGTGACTGTTTTTACTTCTTTTATTTCAGAGTAAGATTATTCTGCCCACTTCCCCTTAGAATTCTGTTCCCATCTCTTAGGCCAACAGTCCCCCCTTCGTCGACGCTCACACATTTGCCACACAACTGAGAAGCCCTGCTCTGAGGTTCTGCCTCAGGAGGACCTTTTAGGTCAAGTTCAGGAGGCAGGGGTTACCGACAGACAGAGGCCCAGCCTTCGCGCAGCACAGGTGCGTGTGGGCTCAGGAGGCAGCAGGAGACGGTGAATCACTAAGGTGGACACCTAACACCAAGGACCCGAAACCAAAACTCAGGGTCAGTTCTGTAGACACGAGAGCCCCTGACTTAAGTATAAAAATCATTTGAAAGCCAAGTCTGCTTTCAGACTAAAGAACAGAACTAGAGAATAGACCAGAGATGAGAAATAGAGCTAATCCCTGTAGGTCTAGACTTTTATCAGACAGACTTTTGGGCTTAAAGATCTTCTGTTGGGTTCCTCATGAAATTAGTAATAGGCTGGTATTTCATTTGTTACCCATTATAATTTTTGAAATCATTCTTTAGGTCCTGGAAGCGCACGGATTGAAACCAATTGTTTTGAAACCAAAAGAGGTAAGGAGACTCAAGGAAAATTTGTTCATGTCAACAAGTCTGTCTTTAGGCACTATTTTCAGTCTTAATATCAGTCTCGCTGATCTGTTAAAATAAACATGGCTCACATGTTTGTTGAAAGTTGGTCACTGAAGAAACAGCTCCTCCATCGGTATTTAAAAGATTCTTCATGCCACAGATGCTTACGGGTTCTCTTACCTAAGAACTTAAACTTTAAATCGGGATCTCTCAGGATCCCTAAGAGATACTCTAAGCCAAGAGCATCCTAATACTCCTGGACCAGAAATGTTTTAGGTTATCTTGTCTATAACAATGATAAGTTAAAGAAGAAATACAGCATAATTAAGAGCTAGAGATTTTATATGCCTTTTACACTGGAGCTACTCTGCTGCCCTGAGAATGGGGAGACTAACAGCTATTCTATTTGCCAGATTTATAGTAATGATTTCACGTAGGATAGCACTGAGTCCTCAAGTGCTTAAGTAGCATCACTGCCCTGCCCTTCAGAAAACAGGAATAAGCATCGTTTAGCTGACTGACTGGCTAACTTTCCTCTTAGGAAAGCACAAGGTACTAAATCAACCTGTACCTAGGCTTGTTACAAAAAGATACAGTAGGAAACTTCTCTCCCCTGCCCCAAAGGGTCTGGCACTCATCAATGGGACACAGATGATCACCTCCCTGGGCTGCGAAGCTGTGGAGAGGGCCAGTGCTATAGCGCGGCAGGCTGACATCGTGGCGGCCTTGACCCTGGAGGTGCTGAAGGGCACCACCAGAGCCTTCGATACCGGTCAGCATGGTTCCTCTGGTCGCTATTCATTCAACCAGGGCTGGTGGGGCGGGCTGATTGAGGTCTTTAGACACAGGAGTGGGGTGCAGGGGGAACCCAAAAGCCTGTGATGTACTCAATACTGTTATAGCTTCACCTAAATTCTGCCACACTCAGCCCTTGAAATGACCACGTTTTACAGACACTGACCCTGAGAGTTAAGTGACCTGCCCCAGATCACCTAGGTCTGGCTCTCATCAAACTATGTACTGTTTTAGGACTATGTTTGCAGAGTTTTAGAACTATAGTAGGATTCAGGTTGGTCCCCTTTAGAAAATTGGGGGTGGGGGACTATAAAAATGGTATCTTACCTAGAAAGTAATGAGTTTAAAAAACTCTGTATTTTTATATAGAATAGGACAAAAAAAGCTGTTTAAAAATGACTTAGTTAAGTTAGGCTACTATAGAGCTCCCTCCCATTAGGAGCCTAAATCTTTTTAGGGTAGCCCAGGGTTTTGAGTTGAATGCCCAGTAGTTGACCTTGCCCATTTGTACTTGGAAATTTGAAGTAGAAATAATAAAGACAACAAGGAAGATGTTGCTTTTGGAGATGTTTGTAATCCTCAGGGGCGTTTAAGGACCTGGGACTTTGTGGGCTGTGTCGGCAGCGTGGGTGGTTCCGAGCCGTCCATGGTAGCTCGTTCTAATATGAGGGTTGCTCAGGCTTTCTCTTCATCAATTCTAGACATTCATGCTGTCCGCCCTCACCCCGGGCAAATTGAAGTTGCTTTTCGGTTTCGTTCACTCTTGGACTCGGATCACCACCCATCAGAAATAGCAGGTCTGGGCAAGTTTATGTGAGTGAGCTTATTTGGTTTTGTGTTTTGTGGGGGGGAAATCGCTAACATGTTCCCTGCCATCCCCTCCACCTTTTCCACAGAGAGTCACAGGTTCTGTGACCGTGTGCAGGACGCGTACACCTTGCGCTGCTGTCCACAGGTAAAGCAACAAACAGACTTTCCTTTCTCTCTCCCAGTGTGGGGGCGGGGGTAGGAAAAGAGGAAGGTGTTAGAAAATCATGCAATGGTCTATTAGGATCCAAGCTTCTTTACAGCCTCTATTAAAAATGATGTAGATCATACTTCCATTTGTCCTATTATTGTCATTTCTATGTGATAAGCTGGTTGTTTCCTTTTAAATTACTTCGCTCAACCTTGAAGAGACGCCCAACAGGCAACTTGCTGTGTTGGCTTAGTGCCCTCACTCTTGAAAATTCTTAGAAATAACATCATCCTAACCAGTTAGGGGAGTTTCAGTTGCTCTTCCTGCTAGATAGAACTAGAACCAGCCAGCCACGGGTGTTCACAAGAGCGCCTGCTCACCTGCACTCCATAGGCAGACATAAATCATCACAAATGAACCTGTGAGGCTTAACTTCAAATAAAAAGTGCAGGTGATTGGGTTAGCATGAGGCATCCTGTACTGCAGATGTTACAACACATTTGCATATGGCAATTAGTAGAATGAGAGATTAACATGCTTCTCAAGAATGAAACAGTACGGGGTGGGGGGCAAAGGTAGGGTTATGGTTGTTCCTATGGAAAATATTAATAAATAATAATACAAGAAGAAACTATGTGTTTCGAGTTCTCACAACTGTAAACCTGCTTTTGCCCCACCCTGTATTTCAGTTTGTGCCAAATTCCTGTCTATAGGGCAATAAAGAGCCTCCCGCCCAGAGTGAAGGCCCTCCGTCCTTGTACTCAGCCAGCTCTATTCTCGCTACATCAAAAACGTCTATGAGGAAGAATGGCCAAATGAGCTCTGCTATAGGAATAAATCCCACTTTCGAACATCCTTGCTATTCTAATAAGAATATCAGACTTCACAGGGCAGGCACCATTGTCAGCGTCCTCCATGTAGTAACTCATTTACTCTTACATTTTAGGTCCACGGTGTGGTGAATGACACCATAGCGTTTGTGAAGAAATTGATTACCACAGAACTGAACAGTGCAACAGATAATCCTGTATCTTTTGACTGTTTCCTAAACCATAATTATAGAATTTCAGCTGGTAATTCTAAGATCTGAAGTGATCATGGTGTAGCATCTCTGCCCTGTCCCTCCATTTCATAAAATGAGTACCTCTGGTTCAGAGAGCTATGGCTTTCCACATCCCAAGTTTTCATTTCTGACATGGAGTTTACTCAAATCAGTGTTTCTCTGTGTTTGTACAAAGAAGGGTAAGAACACTTCCATTTCTCAGGGACGGGGCTCGGCTTTCTTTCCTGGTGTGGGTATCTCAGTATTTTTGCTATGGAATGCTTTGGGATGGCTTTGTTCCTCTAGACGCTCATGTGATCAGTCAGGGGTCACATTGGCTAAGTCTTCACAGAGACCATACTGCCTGTCTGTCTCCGTTTTGTGTGTGTGTTTTTTTTCAGAGAGAGAGAGAGAGTAGGAGGGAGAGAGAGAGAGAGAGAAACATCAATGTGGGAAAGACACATTGATTGGTTGCCTCCTGCACACGCCCCAATCGGGGCCAGGGATCGAGCCTGCAACCAAGGTATGTGCCCTTGACCTGGAATCAAACCTCAGACCCTTCAGTCCATGGGCTGGCGCTCTAACCACTGAGCCAAACCGATCAGGGCTGACTCGGTTCTTACCCCTGGAGAAAGTGCTGAGTTAGCATCCCAGAAAGCAGCTCACAGCCTGGGCTAGCAGACGGGCCCACAGCAGCTGGGTGAGGTTTCTCCAATGAGCGTACTTTAGGATGTGTGTTTTATGTCCTCTCGGATTGTTTCATGGTTAAGTCAAATCCACACTAAATAATCCTCAACTCACTAACCACCCTCTACACCATCCCACCCCCCAAATGTAGCAGTTTTCCTAAACTCCATGTAGTCTTATCTCATCTATCTGTCCTGTAGAGCAGGAGTATCAATCGACCCTTACATAATTTAGGCTTGAAAGGGTGTCTTAGAGAGCTTTAAAAAAACAATAAGTTATTGGAAATGGGGGAGGAAATAATTCCCTATAAATTCTCCCCCCACCCCTTGCCTCGGCAAAAATTTCAGCCAAAAGTCCTTTACTTCCTCAACTGAATATTTTTAATTGCTGAAGAATTTCCAATAGCCTAATCTTTGGGAGTTCTCCTGTAATACTGGTGTTACCTGAAAGAATAGTTTTACAGGTTTTCTATAGCAGATAAAGAGCACCTATGACCTAGTTGCTGGATATGATGGGAGTTAACCTCTAATTGCTATAATCTAATAGCCAACCAACCTACTTGGAGCTAGAGAACAACAAAACATGCATAAATTATAATGGTGCAGAGGTCGCTTGCTGTAAGGATGCAGAGAATGGAGAGAAGACCAAGGCCTGTGGTTGGGGTGGGTTCGTGGAAAAGAAGAGTGAAACCTGAGATGCTCAAAGGGCAACTCTAGACTTGACAAAGATTGTGCAACACGTGCATCTCCAGCTCTTTGGAAGTCAAAACCTCTCTCACACAGAGTGAGTTCCTAGTTGATATGATAGGTAGTGAATATTCTTTAGTGCAGTAGGTAAAAATGAGCTCTTTGGAATGTGGAAGAAGGGCCTGTTACGGTCTTTTTCTGTTGGTTAAGGTGAAGGGCCTAAAGGGATGAAATGATCCCTGAGAAGACAAATATTCAGTGAGTCCAAAGTTGCCTGTGACCTAAATGGGTTTACGATGACCTATCAGCCACCATTTGCTGTGAACGCCTGCACAGGTCACTGAGTAGAGAGTTTGTTTGGAAGTTTTCCCAGAATTGATTATTCCAGACAATTTGGTGGTTGGTCATCAGCAAAGCCTTCCATTCGGCAGGTTCTTCTACGGAGCACAAGCTCACAGTGCCCATTGAAGAGAGAGAAATTGCTTTGAAACTGGCATCCTGGTCTCTGCTCTTAGTTTCAGGCTATAAACTTTTTAAGAGCAAATACTAACCACCAGATTAGCACAGTTATGATGCTTGAGAGTCTCTAATCTCAAGGGAAACAGTGTTTCATGCCTTGTGTTTCTTTGGCCCTAATTGGGTATACACAGTTCTTAAGATTGTTTGTTTGTGTGTTTGTCCGTGTATGTCAACAACTGCTTGTGGACTTTCCCTCTCTCCACCCCAGATTTTACAAGGGCTGCTGCCTCAATGTTAGAAACAGGCAGACTGGGGAAGGTGTTTTATTTGAAGTAATCAGGAAATGTGTTCAAGCCTTAACCTATTTTGAAAGATGGTCTTTGCCAGCCGGGGAGAGACTATTTCTGGAGGAAATTTCCATGGTGAATACCCAGCGAAAGTAAGTTTTTTAGAATTGCTGCTGCCCCTGAGAGCATATTCCAAATGCCGGCCAGCTGAACCGAGATACTCTTTCAGGCCCTGGACTATTTGGCCATCGGTGTCCACGAACTTGCTGCGATTAGCGAAAGAAGGATCGAAAGGCTCTGTAACCCCTCCCTCAGCGAGCTGCCTGCCTTCCTGGTGGCCGAAGGTGGCCTGAACTCTGGATTCATGATAGCCCACTGCACGGCCGCCGCCCTGGGTAAGGACACTGCCCTCTTCCCAGATAGCAAGCCTGTCCATTGAAGGGCCTCTCCATTTTACCTGAAAATATCAAATTTTGTCTTTGAATGCGATCTAACTTTTTCAGCACCTCCCTTTGCATCCTGCCTCCCTTCATACCAATGCAGCAGGTTGTCTCTTTAATATTTTTTAGAAAAATTATAGAACAAAACATAAACAATATTGTACTGAGACACAGTAACACACGAGTGAGATCGTAAACAATGAGGTTTCCACAACCTCTCTGTAGGACACAATTTGACATCACATATGAACTTTATCTTTGTAGCTGTTCCCCGAAGTCAATTTGAAGACGATCAGAAAGAAAAGGACCCAGATGTTTATAGTTAATGGTGAAACTTGAACGGATCTGAATAATTAAACTTTGGATCCATTGCATTAGATACACCAACCACTAACAATGTGATTACAACATGCAACAGTGCTTATCAGAAGCAGAAGGCCCTCTATGGACACTGAGCTTCACAGAGCTCATTCCCGATTCAAAACTGTAAGGGGACAGATCAGTAACTCACCAGAATGGGCCTGGCACAAACGAAGTGCTAAGGGCTTCACTTATTTTCGCTCACTTAATCATCACAACAATATCAAGAGGCAGGTACTATTATTACTTCCATTTCACAGATGAATACCTAAAGACCCGAGGAGTTAAGTGTCTTCCCCGATCTTGCACAGCTAGTAACGAGCAGCGAATTCAAGCCCAGGCATTTTGGCTCCCAAATCTGTGCTCTTATTTCAATTAATGAGGACCTCATTTTAATCAGTACTTAATCCTAAAATATGGTTGCCAAATTTAACAAAGAGAAATGCAGTGTATCCAGTTAAATTTGAATTATTTGGGACATACTTGTACTAAAACTTATTTTTTTAAATCTGAAATTTGAATTTACCTGAACATCCTGTGTTTTTATCTGGCAAACCTACCCGAGAGGCAGGAGAGCATGGAGTCTGGGTTCGAATCCTGGCTCTGCCATTTGCAGTGTGATATGGAACAAGTCTCAATCCTGCTGAGCCTCGGTTTACTCCTATGTAAAACGCACATGATAAATTTACCTAGTGGGGCTGTTTTTGAGGACCAAATGAATTAATGCAGGTAAAACCTTAGAACTATGCCTGGTGCTCAATAAATATAGTTACTATTCCTCCCAATCCCTTACTCACCTAAGCCTCACACTAAAACTCAATGCAAATAACCAGCAAATTCATCTGAATTCATCTCTGTCAGATATCTTCCACTTGCTCACTTACCTCCAGTTTAAAATACCCCTTCAAAGGGCAGCAAGTTCTCGTATTAAAATGGTGGGGGGAGAGGTCACTGATTTCTAGAGAATGTTATGGACTTTGGGAAGTCCCGTTTGAATGTTTAGCTTCCCAAGCTGTCTACTGAAGTTGTTCTGTGTGCTTTCAAGGAGCACTTTGGGCAGACACGTGTCAGTCGGGCAGTTTTTCCTGTTAGAGCATATCCTTACCCCGCACCCACCTCTTGCAGTTTCTGAGAGCAAGGCTCTGTGCCACCCGTCGTCCGTGGACTCCCTCTCCACCAGCGCCGCCACGGAGGACCATGTGTCCATGGGAGGATGGGCAGCGAGGAAGGCCCTCAGGGTCATCGAGCACGTGGAGCAAGGTAACCCCAGCCAGCCGGGGATGGTGGGCCTCATGGGTAAATGACTTCGGCAGTGGTCCTCAAAGTGGGATCCCCACCGGCAGCATCAGCATCACCTGGATCTTGTTAGACAGGCAGATTCTCAAGCCCCTCCCCACACCTTCGGAAGGAGAAACTCTGGGGAGGAGGGCAGAGGAATCTGGATTTAACGAGTCCTCCAGCTGATTCTCATGCTCACGGGAGATTAAGAATCACACTTGCTGGCTAAGCTGGTTCATCTGCTGGCTTTTTTTTTTTTTTTAAACAAGACTCAAAACATTCAAAAGTGGGGAGATTGATAGCATGAACCTCCTAGGCACCTCACTCTGATTCAACAGCACTTTTGCTTCATTTCTTCTTTTCTCAAATTATTTTCAAGCAAATCCCTGTTGTATTATTTTATATTATTTTCTTCCTGCATACTTTATTTATTTTTTTGGTGTGTGCGTTTTTAACTCTCACCCGAGGATATTTTTTCCATTGCTTTTTAGAGAGAGTGGGAGGGAGAAAGAGAGAGAAGCATCAGTGTGAGAGAGACACATTGGTTGCCTCCCACACGAGGCACACGCCCCGACTGGAGCCTGCAACATGCCCTTGGCCAAAAATCGAACCCAGGCCCCTTCGCTCCACAGGCTAACCCTCTAACCCCTAAGCACACCGGCGAAGGCCTTCCTGTGTACTTTAACTTAACTATCAATGCTCGCTTATGCACTAGAATGCCATCACCACATCCAACAGGCAGCCTTGGATTAGACAATAGAAGAGACATTCTTTCTCTCTACCCGCTTGGAAATTAGGGTCTAACCAGAGAGGCAGACATTGGACAATAGCTTGGCAATTCTTGGTAGCATTTATCAAAATTCTGACTAAATAATAGAGTCCTAGGAGAATGTAACCGAGTCTGAAGGCATGAGAGAAGGCATCTTCAAAGGAGTATTTAAGGGTAAGACCTAAACAACAAATAGGGCCAGCTAATTGGGAGGAGAGGTGCAATGTTAGTTTTGTAAGGGAAGGGGTGTGTGCACAAAATAAATTGTTCTGAGAGCAGTGGACTTGGGAGCTTTTGAATCTGAAATCTCGAAAGGGACATTATACAGGGTGGGGCCAAAGTAGGTTTACTGTTGGGAGTATGCGAAACATGGAGTTTATTCTTGTATTATTATTTATTAATCATTGTATTATTTTTCACCCGAACAACTGTAACCTACTTTGGCCCCACCCTGGAGACTCAGTCCCAGGGCAACCAAAGACTCATCACTGGCTCCTTCAACCCTTTGATGAGGTTCTGCGCGCCAGGTATTTCAGGCCAAAGGGACTAAAAACAGACTAAAAACAAGCTGAACCTCACAGAGGTGGGACTAGCAAGCAGACCTCCCATCTCCTTTAGAGGAGGTGAGGAGAGGGAAACAGGCATTTGCCTGGGTTCTTTGCCCCCCTCACCATTAAAGGTGCATCCAAGAGGCCACCTGCTTGGTCATTCACAGCCCTCAGGCGGGTGGCGGGCTTTAACCTGCCGTCCCCTCCCCCTTTCTCCACCTAGTGCTGGCCATCGAGCTTCTGGCAGCCTGCCAGGGCATCGAGTTCCTGCGCCCCCTGAGGACGACCACTCCCCTGGAGAAGGTCTATGACCTGGTGCGCTCCGTTGTCAGGTAAGGCCCTTTGTAACGGGAGTGACACCGCCTGGGGACTGAGCCCCGGCAGGGTTCGTGCTGGGCTGATGCCTTGATCTGCTTTCTCCGCAGGCCCTGGGTGAAAGATCGTTTCATGGCTCCAGACATCGAGGCGGCACACAGGCTGCTCGTAGAGCAAAAGGCAAGCTCGCTGCTTGGCTTCTTTCTTAGTCTGGGGTCGTTATGGGAAAGTAAAGTGGGTGGGCTGTGGAGAAACAGCGTCCTACTCTTTTGCTTTCTGGCTTTTCCCTGGAAGTGAACATAAAGGCGCCTATGCAATTTGCAAGGCCACCAAGAAGCTATTTGATCAGCTCTTAGGTGTCCCGTGTAGCACCCTAACATTGACTATGTAAGGGTTGGAAGCGGAAATGAATTTTAAACGGAGTTTTGGAACAAGTATTCATGGGGAGAAAGTGAGACGGAAGGTTCATGGATCCCTGTCACCAAGAATGTGCTCTTTCATTCTAAAGTGCCTTCTATAATGCTGTCACCCAGCCACCACCTGGTCCAATGCCTGCTTAGATCTGAAGAGAACACAAAGTCCCAGGTTTTCACTTCAAAGGGCTGTGGGTCTGTCTAGTGCTCTGGTGTGTCCTGCCCACCACCCTGGTGACATACAGATCCCTATGCTGCTGATTTCCTCTGGCTGCATTGACTATAGACTCCTCTGATAGAGACCGTCACCTAGCATGCCGACTCATTTTTTAAAATATGTTTTTAAAGTTCTTTAAGCCTTTTGTAGTAATTTGTAGGTATCGTCTTCCCTAGCATTGCTTGATTTCCCCTGAAATAGTTGCTCTACTCTTGGGGGACAGTTTTTCCCTTTGGTCTTCATGCCTGTCACTTTCAAGTGTGCCCTGCATTCAAGGCGGAGTCCCTTGCTTGCTGCTAACTCTGGCGCTAGTAGAGAAGTGTGTGAGAGGTTAGCCTTTTTTAAATTGAAATACAATTGGTACAAGACTTTATATTAGTTTCAGGTGGACATCGTAATGATTCGGTATTTGTATATATTGCAAAACGACCACAATAAGCCTAGTTAACATCCATTGCCACACACAGTTACAGATTTTTTTTCATGATGAGAACTTTCAAGATCTACTCTCTTAGCAACATTCAAATATATAATACACATTATTAACTAGTCACCATGCTGTATGTCATGTCCCCATGACTTATTTATGTTATAACTGGAAGTTTGTGCCTTTTGACCACTTCACCCATTTCACTTACCTCTCATTTCCCACCTCTAGCAACCACCCATCTGCTCTCTGCATCTATGAGTTTGGTACTATTTTATTTTATTTTTTAATTTAGATTCCACATATAAGTGAGATAATGCAGCATTTTTCTTTGGCTTTTTCACTTAGCATAATGCCCTCAAGATCTATCCATGTTTTCACAAATGGCAATCTTTCCTTTTAAAATAAATATATGTATATATATTTTATTGATTTAAGAGAGAGAGAAAGATAGAAACATCAATGATGAGAGTCATTGATTGGCTGCCTCCTGCACACCACCTGCTGGGGATCGAGCCCAAAACCTGGGCATGTGCCCTGACCATAGGTCGATGCTCAACTGCTGAGTCACGCCGGTCAGGCAAGATTTCCTTTTTTTAAAAAGGAAATAATATTCATATATGTATATATATCACATTTTCTTGTTTTCTTTATCCATTCATTTATTAGTGGACACTTAGCTTGCTTCCATGTTTTGACTATTGTAAATAATTGCAGTGACCATGGGGGTGCAGATATGTTTTTGAGGAGGTCCGCCTTTGAAAGAATACATGTTCTAAGGTGATACAAAAGAATAGAAAAAAAAGCCCCCTTGGCTGTCAGTGGCAATCAGATAAAAAGCTGTAAACCAAGAACAGGGCCTTAATTTGAGAAGGTATGATTCTTGAAAGAAAATAGATTAATGGGTCTGAGACAGTGCTTCTCAAACTGTAATTTGCATGCAAATCTCCTGGAGAAATGTGAAAATGTGGATTTGGGTTCAGCAGGTCTGGAGGGGGGCTGACATTCTGACTTGGGCCTGGTTATGTTGATGCTGCTGGTCCAGGGACAGAACACACATGGCAGGGAAACAGAGCAAATGAGGAAATCCCCTGCTTTGTATCATTCAAGGTTTGCTTTAGAAAACACACAATCAGACCCTTGAGGAACTTTCCTTAATTCTGTCCACACCGAATTCTCTAGGTTTTGTTTGTTTTTTGGCTTGTTTGACTTTAGAAGAGTAAACAGCTAAAAACCTTCATGGTAACTTCAAAAAGTTTTGGGCTTTGTATTTTAAAAGCTTTGAATGCAACCAGAGACTAATCGACACTGATTGTGTGTTAAATGCTTTATAAGAAAAGCAAGCAAACAGCTGCTGGTGTCTAGTCAGGTGTAGATCATGTTTTGGCTTCAGGTGAAGTTGATGTTTAAATGGCATGTGAAATAAATGTCAACGTTCTGGTTTTGTCTTTGTTTCTCAGGTTTGGGAAGTAGCTTCACCATACATCGAAAAATACAAAATGGAGCATATTCCTGAGTCAAGACCTGTTTCTCCAACAGCCTTTTCCCTGGACTCTCTACGCAGGAAATCCAGCAGTATCCCAGAGTCTGGGGACCTTTAGAGGGCTTTGTCGTGGAATTGTAGATCAGACGGTACTTAGTTTAACAGCAAGAGGCATTATGCTGAAGGAGAGGCCTGAGAACTTTGTGTAGGTAGATCAATTCATTATATAATTCAGTTCTTCTAAAACCCACTTTGGATAGACTGGTGGCAGCAATACAGTTGCTAAACCTCGCACGGTGCTCCTGGTGGCCTGGTCTGAGGCCCAGCAAGTGTTTTTTCGGTCATTAAGAGCTTTTCTTCTTTAATGCCTTCCAAAGGCCACTCACCCTTAAGGGTGAGAAGAGCAACCACACTGCAGGGTCTTTTACTCTTAACATCAGAGCAACTCACATCTTGAAACAGATTGATGGCATTCTTTTCCAAAAACATTAGACTTTGGTTAATCGCTCCCTCCCCATTTTTTTTTTTTTTTTGCTTTGACAAGCTCTCTACTAGTTAACTCTGGCTGATTGTACTATGTACGCTATGACCGATGCTCCTTACTGTGCCTTCAGAAACAACCCTTTTAAAATCACAATTTGTCTTCAAGCTGCTCTTCCTACTACTAATCGAATCATAGTGAAGAGTAGTCAGTAGGTCAACAAGAGGCTTATGTAAAGGAATGAAGGAACGAATATAAAGATTGTTATTGGAGTGGCTCTTATTGAACTGTGTATTTCATATTTATCAATTACCACTACACATATCAAAAAAAGGATAGGATGCTTAAACTGGAGTTGAAGGGTTAGTATTATCATTTCCTTAGTATGTGCTAGCACTTGAGTCACATTCTTTATTTTTATTTTATTTTTTATTGAATTTATTGGGGTGACATTGGTTAATAAAATTAAATAGATTGCAGGTGTACAATTCTATAATATGTCGCCTGCACATTGTATTGTGTGTTTACCGCCCCAAATCAAGTCTCCTAATCAATTCCCATTCTTCTAATAACCCTACATTAACCCTCCTCGTTTCACAGACAAGGAATCTGGTGTCCAGAAGTTAACCAGCCCTTGCTGTAATGGTAACCATTAACGTGAGGCCCCATTGACAAAGATCGGGTGGGGCCCTAGGATGTATTACCCAATATGTTTCTTCCCCATAAAGGAAGGTTTCAAGGGCTTTCTGGGAAGGCTTAAGGGTAATTTTCCAGGTGAAGGATGGGTGGGATGACCTCTTGGCTTCCAAGATCTGTGACTTTGCACCCATCCGTGCAAGTGGGTGCAAAGAGCTCCTAGTGCAGGAGTCTGAAACCATGCTCTAAAAACTGCAGCTGGTTAAGGAAGGACAGACGCGCTTGCCAGATTGCTGACCTGATTACAGCCTAAGGTGGGTCCAGCAGCATAGTTCACAATAGTTTCACTCCAGATTGCAGCCTGTCTACAGGAAAAGTGGAGACAGAAGTCAAAACTCCTGCCTACAGCAATTCAGAGAACAAATAGGTGCTGGGGAACCCATTCTTAATGTTGTTCTTTGCTAATATGCAAACACACACACACACACAACACACACACACACACACACACACGAATGAAGTTTACCGATCCTTACCCATGAGCTGCAGCGGAGCCAGTAGACCCAGCTGTCTGGTGGCTGTTTCTCACTCCCGTTTGGGGAGTGCTGGATCCCACAGCCCCAGGGTGCTCTGGGGCCCTTTGTCGTTGAGCTCTTTATACAGCACTCTTAGTAACTGACATCACATGCCTTCAAGAGAATGTCAAGGTAAATATGGAATAAACTCAATTGTCTTATGCTGTGGCTGTATTCTTAGATTTTTAAAACAAAGTTGAACACCTGGTTAGGGAAAGGCTATACTAACTGCGGTTAATCAAGTTTCTGAAAGATGGAGTCGGTGAATGATGAATGTTGCCCTTGAAAAAGTATCTTTAGACAGTGTGGTTGACTCGGTCTTTCTCTCTCTTTCCCATTGAGTAGCAGCAAAAGAGTTAGAGACACCAGGAGTTCCTCCCCAGCAGGCTCACCTGGCTACTTCACCAGCCTTCAGAGGGGAAGCCCCAAAGTGCAAGGGCTTTTTGAGCTCCTGCTGTTTCTGTTGGCCCGAGCAAGTCAAGGTCAATTTGGGAGAGAAGTACTCAAGGGCACGGGCATGTGATTTGGCATGATTTGGGGGCCGTTACTCTAACAATCTACCACATACACAAAATCTCACACATAACCTGAAAATTTTGGAAAAAAAGGTACTTTTCATACTACTTTAAACTTGTGTCTCATTTCTGGATATGGTCGCTGGATTATTACCTTTTTATTAAACCTAATTATCTCACGAATGCATGATCACTTTGCATTTGGAGGTTACTTCTGTTGAAGGTATTTATTAAATTTAAACATTGACAATATTGCCCTGGCCCGTGTGGCTTAGTTGGTTGAGCATTGTCCAGGGTTCGATTTCTGGTCAGGGCACATGCCTGAGTTTCAGGCTCAATCCCCAGTAGGGGGAAAGTGGGAAGCAGCTGATCAATGTTTCTTTCTCTCATTGATGTTTCTCTCTCTCCCCCTTCCCTTCCTCTCTCTCTAAAATCAATAACAACACATTATAAAAACAAGTAAACATTGATAATTTAGCAAAAAAACAAAACCAAAACATACACCCCCGCATTTCAGCTCAGGGCATAGGCCTGGTTTGTCTCAAGGGATTCCCGTACTTTTTGTTCAGTGATTAGTTCAAGAAAGGGTTGAGGTTGCAATTTGGGTCAGTGAGACAGAGAAGAGTTTTACTGGAGGCTTCGAGAGTCCATTTCCTCCCCTGAGAACAATGGCAGCAATACTTTCTCACCTATGCCTGTGGATAGCCGGCCTGACCCAAGGGGGAAGATGGCCTTGGGGTGACACTAACACAAGATGGCAGAGCCAGAGGGGAGGAAGGAACCTGGGTCTTCAGCATTACTGAGCTTCCAAAGAAACCAGTCCTAAGCCTGCTCTTCCTGTGAAATTTTTGGGGGTGAGCCAATAACCTTCCTCATGCCTTAAGCCAGTTTTGGTCAGGTTTGGTTACTTGCAGCTGTTAACATTCTACCTAGCACAGCCACTGTCTGTGAGGTACTGCACCAGAGCTGTGGTGCGTCAATACAGCATGTGGTCCTGTATTCAAAGCTCTCCATCTAGTTGGGGACATGAAATGACAATTACTTACCAAACATGTGTCCTGGAGGAAGGCACGTTAATTGCAGTGCCTTCGAATCATCAAGGAGGCTTCCTGGAAGGGGTGACTAAGCTGGGCTTTGAGTGATGGGAGTCAGAGAGAGAAGGGAGAAATGGAAGCTAAACTTCAATGTCAGCAGGCACTTATGCCAGGAAACCAATTCTATGTTTGCTCAATTTCTATCACTAAACAAATGGTGACCAACATGGCCCCGGTCCTTGCCCTCACGGTGTATAGCCCAGGCTGCCGGCTGGAGGGTGAAGCAACAGCAGCAGCGTGTAGCAGTGAGATGGGAAGCTTGGGAAGTAAGTAGAGGCCAGGTCATCGAGGCCATGAGAATCCATGTGAATGGGACAGTAGGGGAAGCACAACTCTCCCAGGACAGACCGCCTCTGGGATCTCACGACTGTGTGAGCAAGGACAGATTGTTCTGGCTCACTGGTGGTTTCCACCCTCTGGGTGCCAGTTTCCCAATGCCCGAAATAGCTTCAGTAGAACCCATTGGAAAACATGTGCCTTCGTATTTTGGAATAACCTCTCGTTAGAAAAATAATCTCTCCAAGAGGCTGGCACTGTCTTTATCCTTCCGCTTACTATTACAAAGACCAAGATGCTAAAACTAATTTAAATTTAAAAATGACTGTGTTTTACCAGAGTTCCTTTGAAGACAACCAGCTCTTAATGCTGTCTGCCTTTGTTCTGCTCTTTAATGTCAGTCTTACTGCCCTAATTGAATTGTAAGTTCCCTGAAGGCAGGACCCAGCTTTGAAACAGAATTTCGGAGTTGGAAGGGATCCAACCTCTACAGATAGAGTCCAAGAAGAAATCAAAGCTCAGATGTCAAGTCCCAGATCTGTGTTCCCTTCAGTGTACCATGCGGCCTCGCTGTGTCCCACAGCGTCTGGTGCAGGCATCAACTCAGCGGGGGTGATGTTGCCGCCAAGGTTTAGGAAAGGTGAAAAAATTACATGTCACAATGGTTTGTGGTCTTCCAAAGCTCAGCCCTACCTGACAAACTCTTATTCCTTAGCAATAAATTTAATTTTTCTCCTGGGAGGGTGACCCAATAATTTTAGAAGGTTGAGAAAATAATGTTGATCTAGCCCAATGTGGAACATGGAAAGGAGTGTTCACATCTCACTTTCCACCTGGACATCTAGCCCCGCGAGGTCTCCTGTCTCTGCCAAAGGACTTGTTCAAGGTATCTTGCCAGAGTCCACTTGCACAACAAATATTTGAGTGACCGCTATGTACACTGAAACCAGATGAATCTTTCTACAACAACACTCTCGTCCTGGTCCTAACCTATTCAAAAACGTCCAGTGGCTTCCCCTGACTTCACAATGAAGTCCCGGCCGGTGAGCCTGACATTCAAAGCCCTGTGAAAGCTGGCTTCACCTTGTAGTCTTTGCTCCCCCTGAACCCTGTACTCCAGGAACACCCATCACCTACCTGTCTTCTGAACATTTCATGATGTTCCACCCTGGAGTCTCTCCCTCTCATCACAACCCTCCCAACTTCCAAAGCTGAGGATGGCAACCCCACTCCCACCTAACCTTGACACTGTTTCTTTGTTTGGTTTTACTTTACCACTTGACTCTCCCATGAGCATCATCCTCTGACATTATGTTAAGAAACTCATACGCTCCTTCCAATCCACAGAATAACCACGACCCTGGGTTGGCCTGCTGAGTGTATTTTGATAAGTAATTTTTACTTTGATCATCCGTGTGTTTGTGGGGACATTCATTCATTCATTTATTGATCACCTGCTCTAAACCAGTCCCCCATACTAGATCCTGGGGACATGACAAGGTCCCTGCCCTCTAAGTCACAATCTAAAGGGAAAGAATTAAATTACAATGGTATAATGACTGTATTCGAGGTGGGGTGAGTGACTAGCTCTGATTTCCCACCTAGAGAGGAGAGGAACAGCATTTCAGGCAGAGGGAACAGTGCTGCAAGGCCAGGACAGCACAAGCAGACTGTTTTTGAGGAACAGGGTGGAAGTTGGTTTGGCTGCAAGAATCACCTGGGGGCTCCTTAAGATGCAGACTCTGACTCTGCAGGTCTGGGGTGGGGGCCAGTGTTCTGCGTTTCCAGCAAGCTCCCTTGAGTTGCAAGGGCTTACAGACACTGGCCTGGGAGGACCCAGGCAGCTCCCAGAGGGCATCCTCTTCTGCTTTCCTTCCAAAAAGACAGGAGGGCTATTTGTTTCGAGTGACTGTCTCCTAGAGGGCAATAGGCTGCGTGGGTTGGGTTCCAGAACAGACCTGATATTTGATGTTGGCCTTTATATCTCTCTCTCGTACATCCCAAATTCCCACCATTGGCTAGGTGATACCACACCCTCTCAAGACTCCTTCACCAAGCATAGGAGGGATAGCGACAGAGCCCCCAGGCTATAGGTGGTGACAGCCACGTGCCCCGTTCTGTAACATCCCAGCAAGGGGTAGCTTGATTTGATTTATGCGGGATACAGTGAAGCCTCACTGATTCAGCCTCTGTGAACCTGAAATGGGTGATGATTTTGATAGTTATTATTTACTTTATTATTTACTCCTCAAATCATTTCTTCATAAATAGGACAAAGTTTGATAATACAGTTGTGATCACAAAGATGATTAAAACATTTAAAAGGATTTCAAGTAAACTAATATGAAAGAACCCTTTATATATATAAATAATCATCCACTCTTTACAAGTAATTCCGTAATCTGTTTATTTCCTAAAAAACTCTAATAGACAAGGTGCTGCTCTACCTCGGGGGCTGTAAGGAAACAACGGCAGTGCCGGCATATATGTATTAGGAGTTATGACTCATTTTCTATACATTTGTAATGTGAAGAACCAAAAACTTAAAAATGACTTTTTAAAAATTACACTATTGCATTTGGTCAAAATGCATCCATTACAGGAAGGCCCCGGTACCTGCATGTAAAATGACTCGTCTTGAACTGTGCTCTGAAGTTTATTTAGAGCTAGGGTTGAAAAGACATTAGAATTGGAAGGACACTCTCCCTCAGGGGACACTGATGCATTTCATTCTAGGAAGGAAGAACTGTGGCTGTTCTAGAAGGCTACATTTTAGCCCAATCTGGAGCATCTCACTTGGATTTCCCTCCATCCCCCAATTTTCACTAAATATTGTTGTAAAACTGAAATTCAAAAAGCAGAAACAAGATGGGAATTTCAAGCCACATCTGCCTAATTGTTAATCTGCTTTTCCCTACAAATGCGTCCCTGTGATAATTCATCATATTAATCTTTAGAATATTTATGACAAATCTTTGTGGAATAATTTAATGTTTCGAGATTAGCATCATAATTAATTTACCTGTTTGTATGTCCAGGTGCATATTAAATTAAAATAAGTTAATCCCTTGGTTTTATGAGTGGATTAACAAAACATTGAAATACATTTAGGTTTAAGTGACATCATTTTGGTAAACTAATAAGGCATTTTAACTTTTAACATAACTGTATTGATGTATTTTATACAATAGAAGAGTCTTTTCTTTCCTTTAAGATCTGTCATTTTTTATAGATGACTTTTCCTTTAGTTATAACATATTCGATTAATTCGTGATGGCCTCCAAACTGGTAAATCAAATGCTCCCACCTAGAAAGAAATCAAACATGACTTCAATACATACAAGTCAAAATGATCACTGTCACTAAATGCTAATGTAAAAATACATTCTCTAAAAATTTCTTTATACCTAGTCACTGATATTTGGCTTTTTAAAAAATGGCATATTACTAACTAGCCTGTAATAAATCTAATGTCCTTAATAATATCATTTAAGTATTTGATCTTAAAATAGTTGATTCAATTAAATAATACACAAATGGTAACATCAGCATTGTTTTCAGTGGAGAGAATGGTTTATGACCACAGAGAGTGGAATTACAGGGCCACTCTCTTCTGTTGAACGTGAGGTCCAAGAGCTGTGGTAGGCTCACAAAAGTCAAGGACTGAAGATTTAGAACAGTAAGACTCAAACTGTCACACTGGAGATCCAGGTGGCAGCAGACTGTGGGTGAGTAATAAGGAACCAGGGCAGGAGCAACGATGCAAGAATTTGGGGATCCAGTAGGAATAAGAAATTAGAGCGGTAATGGATCAGAACCAGGCTGACGAGCTGGGACGCGTGTGACCCGGCATAAGCAGACGGTCAGAAGCTAAGCCGAAAAACAAAAACACAGGCCAGAAGCACAACAAGTCCAAAGTCCAGGTAGACAGAGGAGAAGCCTGGGAGTCTATGCAGGATGTAAGATGGATGAAGAGACCGGAACACTGAGCCTGCCCCCCGGTTTAGGGACTTTGTTATAAAAAAGTGAAGACAGAGGGACTGAGTAGCCTCTCAGCCTACACAGAGCCTGACACTAATTATTAGTGGAAAAGGGATTTAAACCAGGTCTGTATCCTATAATGGGCCTAAAACAGGTTAGTTGGGGCCCGGCCGGGCATGGCTCAGCGGTTGAGCGTGGACCTAGGATCCACACGATTGGGGTTTGATCCCCGGTCAGGGCACATGCCCGGGTTGCGGGCTACAGCTGATCAATGACTCTCTCATCATTGATGTTTCTATCTCTCTCTCCCTCTCCTTCCCTCTCTCTGAAATCAATAAAGATATATTTTTTAAAAAATTTATAAAAATAAAACAGCTTAGTTGGGAGCACACTCACCTGGAGGAGTTGATGATAATGAGATCTCCCTGTTTGCCAACTTCCAAAGATCCATGTGTGTGAGATTTCCCCAGTGCGTAAGCCGCATTGATGGTGGCAGCGGCCAAGGCCTCGGGCATGGACATTCTCATGTTGACACAGGCCAGGTGCATGACCACTGGCTGAGGCGGAAGAGAAAGTGTTGGAGGAAAGTAACACAACGGCAGCTTCTTCTTGGGACATTTCTCAACACAGCACGACAAATAATGGTGATTAAATGTGTAGGTGGAAATGGCTTAGATTGGTATGGGAAAATTTAACCTCATACATAAAGGTTCTTAGGCTTTAGAAAAAGGTTCCTTTATTATAGAGATTACCCCCATGTGTACTTAATATTTATTTACAACTTTTCAAGACCACTTACTGTATAGAATGAAGCTCCCCTCCACACTTACTTACTTCTTTGAGCTTATCCTATCTTCCAAGAGGGGAAATGGGTTATTGTAAAACCACAAGGCCCAAGGCCAAGCCAGATAATAATGCACATAGGATCCTTTCTCCTTTCCCTATGCCTGGAGGCATTCATGTGTACAGAAAAATCCAAGTACACTACTATCTATATCTTTTTTTCCTGTTACACAGGAAAATATTTTTTGATGTTTGGTACATTTCAACAGGAATATTTGTAAACTATTTATATACTTGGTAGAAGTTTGATATTCTGCGCAGAAAGGCATGCTAAAAATAATTACCATTGAAAAGCAATAGGCATTCGGGTTGAAGTCGCTGCCCAAAGCAACTATTACTCCTTCATCTAACATCTTCCTGGCTCGAGGCTGCTTCAGTCTAATGAGAGGAAAAAAGATGTCAGTATCCGAAATTGGAGCTTTTTCAGAATAGATGTGCAGAATGGAAGAGTTAAGATATCCAACCCCTTTGTCTTCTGGAAGAAGAAATAGATTAGTGTTTAGTTATTGATTGATATTTCCTGGTTGTAGTCTACATTAATGTATGTGTATAAAATCATAATAAGTTTTAGGAAAGCACTGACATCATTGTCTTCTCCCTTATAACAGTTGCTCAAAGCCTTGTTTTTTGGTCCCTAAGGCAGAGTTTTTCAACCTGGACACAATTCATTTCTTGGGCTGGTTAATTCTTCGTTGTGAGGGTTTATTCTGTGCATTGTAGGATGTTTAGCAGCGTCCCTGGCTTCTATCCACTAGATGTCACTAGATGTCAGGAGCACCACTTAGTTATGACAAACAATGTCTCCAGACACTGACAAATGCCCCCTGAGGGGCAAAATCACCCCGAGTTGCTAACCACTGTGCTAAGGCCATAACTGCAGAATCACTGCCTTGAAAACCAGATATCCCAACCTCACAGGAGGCACCTGGTCCGAAGTGAATAAACTGTCTCTTGAATGCCGGCCTCCCTGACCACAGACTAGATGGCTTCATGCAGGTGGTACAAAGGAAGACCTCAGGTTTGGTAGAATTAGAGTGATGGCAGTTACACAAGATGGACTAAATACAGGGCATACAGCAAAATTCCTGGGGAGACTTTGCAAAATATACACCTCCTCTCTCCTCTCACCCCAGGGTTTATGAGGATTCTGGTACACAGTTATGGCACCCACACTCATCTTCTCAGAAAACAGCTCATACAGATTCTGAATACTGCTAAATATCCCTAATATCTTACGTATGTTTTTTGTTTGTTTGTTTGTTTTGTTTTGTTTGGAGAGAAAGGAGAGAGAGAGAGAGAGAAACATGGATGTGAAAGAAAAACATTGGTTTCCTCCCATATGCACCTGACTGGGGATCAAACCCACAGCCTGGGTTTTGATCAGGCCAGGAATTGAACCCACAGCCTTTTGGTGTACGGGACCATGCTCCACCCGGCCAGGGCTCATGCACGTTTTTTGAAGTCTAAAGCCTACTTCATTTTTTTCTAATTATAAAGGTGAGGCATACTGATTTTTCTTTACATCAGAAAATCTAAAAACCAGTATAAAGGACTAAGAAAGAGCCCTTCTCCCCAATAACCCCACCACGCAAAGTCAGTTTAGTTCTGAGCTCCTTCCTCAGGGTAATTCATTTCTGAACATCATTCCACAATTGGCATCTTCCATGAGCTAAGTTTTCTTGATCTGCATTTTTAAGGGATTTGTAAGGGCAATGAAATAAGTTAGGCATCTTGGAAGCCTGTGTCTTCACAATGTGTACCTGCAGCTCTTGCGTGGGGAGAGGACGCCCTCACCTTAGCATGTAGGCGGTGGTGGGCAGAAGGACAGCGGAGCACCTGGCCGCTGCCATGGCGGCAATGCCTTCATCACTCACTTCTTCCAGGTGACTGATAGCCCGGGCTCCCAGTTCAGCCCCGAGCTAAGCAGAATGAGCAGAGAGAAAAAGATTTAACCAACAGCAACAATAAAGTACCATAAAACTGCTTTTCCTGAAAAATAAGCACCACTCTATTATTAAGATTTCTTGCCAACTACCTCTCTCAAGCACAAGCCCCAAAACAGACAAAGAATTTGTGATGGACATTCACTTGAAAATTAGCTAGTGTGCTGCTTCAAAAACTATTAGACACAAATTTTTACTGACATTCTTCAGGCATTTGCTAAAAACAAAAATGTTATGGATCTTATGAGTCAGAATAAAACATTGAGTAATATTGGCAATAAAATCTATCATAGCATCATAAAATCACAATAAAAAGGTATCTTGGAATGCTATTGTTCTCAGTGAAAACAGATCAGTTAAGAAAACAAACATAAAAAATGTGAATCATAGGTGTAATCTGAGGACACTACTTGAGCTTGATTTCTCTCCAGCCAGAGGAAAAGTTTGGGCTAGATTGTAAGAAGAAAACCAAGAGGCAATGCTATGACGACCATGAAACCATGCATTAACGTGGATTTCTTCTCATCTTGACAATTTTAAACACATGAACACATGCACACACACACACACACACACACACACACAGCCCAGGATGAAAGGGTATGTTGAAAAGACTTATTCCATGGAAAGGAGAGAAGACAATATTTGACATTACATTGTGGCCCAGGCAGGCTACAGTCCCCCCACATCAGGGCAGGGAAGAGCTGGCCCCTTCTCAGCAGCTGGCTCAGGTCTAAGAACGTTTTGGACCACAGGACAGACTACGTTTCCCCAGGGGAGTTCCTTCCTGACCTTGGAATCACCCTCACTTTTCCAAACTTGATTTGCTCATCCAGGGTATTGACCTCTATTGATGTAATTCACCAGTCACTCTCTACGACCAAAAGTATCTTGTTGACCACCTAGTTCACAGTCATTTAACAAATATTCAATGACTATTTACTTAGTAAGGGCCATCAGTATGCCAGGCACTGTGCTAACCTCCAGGGACGGGGCTGTGTAAGACATGGGTGCAGTCCTCAGTGTTTGCAGTCCAGTAGGGATCGCAGAGGCAATTTTAACACAGTGGGATAAGTACAGGAGGAGCTATAACCCACTGGTGGAGAGGTTTGGGAAGGACCCTAGAGAAGCCATGGCTATGATGAAACATGGGAGTTAGAATTAACGAGACAAAGGGGAGTTCAGATGAGAGAAACAGTCTGTGCAGAGGCCTGGAGGATTTGGTGTACTAAAAGTAGTTCATTGTGGCTGGCTCATGGTAGACAGGGTGAATGGGGTGAAAAGGGAGAGGAGAGAGTGAGGAAGATAGAGGTAGACAAGGGCTGGATCCTGGCAAGCCTACATGCATGGGGTTTGGAATTCACCCTATGAGCAATGGTAAGCCTTTAGGTGGTTTTAATCAATGGAGAGGGAGGATAGATGCACTACGGGGATGGATTAAAGAAGCAGATTAAAGATGAGGCAAGAAAGTTGTTACAGGAATTCAGGTGAGAGCTGATGGTGGTTTGACCTATGCAGTGGGGTGAAGACCGGTGGACCTAGATATTCAGATGGAAAACTGGTAGGTAGGACTTGCTGGTTGGTTGAAATGTGGCAGGTGAAGGGGAGGGAGGAGTCAAATGAGGTCAGGTTTTTAACTTAGGCAATAGATAGATAATGGTGTCATTCACCGGGGCAGGAAACACAGGGCACGATTTGGAAGTGATATTAGGGGATCAAACAGGACATGTTGTGGTTAAGACACACGTGGTATCTACATCTGTATTTATGCCCAAGGGCAGTTGTTCATTTAGCCCCTCACCCCACTCCAGAGCTGGCTTATTCAATGATGAATTCTCAGGGCCTATAACAGTGCCTGGCACACAGTAGACACTCAAATATTTGTTGAAAGCAGGAATATATGACTCTGGGTCAGAGGTATAGATTTGAAAATCATGTCGTGGCTATCGGTGGTGAGCTTTACTCAAGTTCATCTGGATGGTGCCACAGAAAGACCCTACAAGCTGCCAGTGAAATTAATAGACTCTGCTAGTATGGCTTTCTGTACCAACCAAAACAGGTTGTGAATTTAGTCAATGAGATCACTTCTTTTTTTATGAATACAACCAGCGGGTGATAATGAAAGTAAACGGCCAGCCAAAAAGTAAATTTCTAATAGAGGTCAGGGATTCCAAGGCTCAGCCAGAGCAATCTTCACATTATTCAAACAAATTTCCCCACTCTCTCTTTTCAGAAGGCTGCTCCTGTCTTTGAACAAACGAGGTAAGTTTTCCATGACATGAGTGTTGACAAAGGAAAAGCCAAAGGTTAGCCGTACCTCCGCGGCCTTCATCGGATGGAGTTCATCCCCGTGGAAGTTAATCTGCAACCCTATGTCTTTTCCACCTTGAAGAATCCTTCTAGTAGAATCCAGATCAAAGACACCCTTCTCGCAGAACACATCTATATTGTCGACATGAATCTGCCCGTTTCTGCCAAGCTCCTTCAGCTTCGGGAGGTGGTGGTTGACGATGTCATCAGCAGCTTCTATAGCAGTTTTTCCCCTGAAGGAAGAAAAGAAGATTCCATGGGCAATTTTTTTTTTTAATTGGAGAAAGGGTTTTTTGGTGCTTGGGGAACCTGAAAAACTATAAGTAAATGACCTCAAGCCTCATCGAGGATATTCTTTCCATTGCTTTTCAGAGAGAGTGGAAGGGAGAGAGAGAGACAGGGAGAAACATTGATGCAAGAGAGTCACATTGATTAGTTGCTTCCCACACAAGCCCCGACCAGGCTGGGGATGGAGCCTACAATCCAGGTATGTGCCTTTGGCCAGAAACGAACCTGAGACCCTTCAGTCCACTGGCCGATGCTCTAACCGCTGAGCAAAACCGCTAGGGCAAAAATCTGTGTTCTATAGATAAGTCATCCCAAAAGTCTTAGGGCAGTTTCAAGCTTTAATAATTTCAGAAGTATAAATGCTAAAAACATACAACAAACATCACTGGAAATATTAATTGTTTCTTTTCTACTTAATTCATTTTGTGAATTTTTAATAATAAATTTTAATGTTAATTTTTTTAGTTCCTCTGAAGATGGTAAACACAAAATTACCATTAAAATTTCATTTTTTAAAGTTCACAAGAAGGAATACATTTATAAAATATATAAATTCTTTTCCAAATAATTTTTGTAATCCTGTAGCATTAATATATCTAAGTTGTCAAAACTTAAAACTGCACTGAGACTGCGGAGAAGCCTGTGAATTTCCAAGCCCTGGATTTTTTTTTTTTTTTAAATCTTTTTGTTCCAGAACTGCAGGCCTTCTGGTCTAGAAATTCCCGGACAGATAAGATGCAGATGTAGAAGGAGACAGCCATTCCCTACAGTAAAGCCAGAGAGGAAAAACCTTAAAGGGGAAGCTAAAAAAATCCATTTATGACAATAAAACAAAAATGTTTTCTGTTAAACAAGCAAATGAACAAAAATAAAAACTCTTCCTTCATCATGAAGGGACTAGCAAAGTGATGGGTCTGGTGGGGGCCACCTTCCTAAAACCATGTGTGACATGACTGACCATGAGAATCAGACCACCTTTCCAAGGGCTTCTGCTGGTCTCTCTCTGCAAGAGCTAAAGTGCTGAGCCACCGCTGGAGAAAGCAGCCCCCTCACTGCCCGAGTTAAACCCGGTCCCACCGGCTGACGTTACTTTGGCACTGAGTGAGCCCCGCAGTAAGTGGCCGAGATGCCCAGGGCCACCTGGCGCCGGGCGCGCTCGATCACGCGGAGCATCTTGAGCTCGGTGTCCAGGTCGAGGCCGTATCCGCTCTTGCACTCCACCAGCGTGGTCCCCGCCCTCGCCATGCACTGCAGCCGCTGCTGGAAGGAGCTGAACAGCTCCTCCTCCGAGGCTTGGCGTGTGCGCTCCACGGTGAAGTTGATCCCTCCTCCGGCCTGGTGGATGTCCATGTACGTGGCTCCTGCCAACTGAACACACGGCTCACTGTTAGGCGGAACAAATGCAGGGAGGTTGCAGGCAGGTCTACAGAACCTACCTGCAGGGGTGATACTCAAAATGACTCACGATCCCAGCTGATCAGGAAGGGGGGTGGGGTCCCAGGAAAATACTGGGGTGGCAGAGATGGGAGATGTGGTGGAGACTTCTGGTCTCAGGGCAGTGACAATTTACCACCCGGTATAGAAGGGTGGGCGCAAAGGGGCCACATGCTAACCTGAGTAGCTCAGGGAAGGCCTGCATGGCAGCCTTGCAAACTCAGAGGCCTAAGGTAAGCACAAAGGATGGTCTGAAATTAAAACTTTTTTCAACTAAAAAAGCAGTTTATGGTGGGTAGTCATGTCCTAGGCCAGTATCTTCCCTGACAAAGGTCAATCTTTACCTTAACTGAGCCTATTGTCTTTTTGCATCTATGACAACATATTGTTGGAATGTCAAAGCCATTTATTTTCCTTTTTCCAGACCCCTCAAAGCACAAACACCTCTCTGGAGACCACAAATCCTCTCATTGTTTGTTATTAATTGTTGCCTGTTAACTATCCTGCACCCATCTAAGTAAAGAAGTGTGTGTCCATCATTTTACTTTTTATCTAATCCCAGACGTTTCCCCACTTTGCTTTCTCCCGCCTCCCTGATCTATTACCAATGGATTTCATGTAGCCCACATACATCTCCTCTTTTCATTGTAATGTATAAAATAAGGTGCAAAACTGCCATTCTCCAGAGCATTCTCTCCATCTGTTGAGATTCTGTTTCCTGGCATGTCAACAGTTTGGCTCAAATAAACTCACAAAAATTCTTCACAGGTTTGAATGTTTCTTACATTAACAGAAGTATTTCAGTATTTTAACAGCCCAATTGACCCCAGTGTGCACCAGTTAAGTCTCTGCCTATCCCTCAGCACCTATAAGAAAACAAAGCTTAGTCTATTCTGGGGCCCCACTGCAGTCATTCAAATCTCCACCAAAGAGACCCAGGGCGGTTTCCTCTCCTCAGTATTTGGCCACAAGAGTTTGGGGCCTGACCTCTGTGGCTCAAGCAAATGAAGCGGCTCTTTGTGGGATCCCAGTGGGCTCCTGTTACTCTGAGCAGCAAGGAGAGTGGTGCAAACACAGTATGCCTGCCCGGCGTGGAGGCGGGGGGTGCCTCCCGGCCAAAGTTTCCATCTGGGCTCTGCCACGGTGAGCTGGTGAACTCAGTCAACACCCTTCCCGCTGTGGGCCTCACTTTCCACATCTATACGATGAGAGAACTGGATTGCAAATCTCTAAGGTTGCTTTTTGGCTCTGAAACTCTGTGATTTAATAAAGAAGCCTTACAAGCAGCTCTAGCTTGTCGAGGAAGGTACACAATATTTGAAGAAAGTTTTTCTTTTTCTGAAATAATGCAGTTTAGCTGTTAGGATATATACATTTTTAGAAACAGTGTGGAGAAAACTCAAGTGCATATTAAAGCCAATCTGGGAAGACTACATACAGTGAGTCCAACTATATGACATTCTAGAGAAAGCAAAACTATGAAGACAGTAAAAAGATCAGTAGTTGCCAGGGGTGAGGGGAAGAGGGGGACGAACAGGCAGAACACAGAGGGTTTTTAGGGCAGTGAAACTATGATCCTACAATGGTGGGTACATGTCATTATACGTTTGTCCAAACCCAGAGTAATGTAACCTGTGGACTCTGGGTGATAATGATGTGTCAACGTAGGTTCGCCCATTGTAACAAATACCACTCTGCAGGAGGCTGTTGAAAATGGGAAGACTGGGGCAGGGGATGGTATGCGGGGAACCTCTGCAGCTTCCTCTCAGTTTTGCTGTGAACCTAAAACTCCTCTCAAAAAGAAAGTCTACTGAAAACAAACAATGTAAAAATAGCTCCAACTAGGGATTTGAGGATTGACTACAGTTAATTAATGACCGACAGATTACATTTTCTGTTTCTTAATAAATCTCATTCTGACTTATTTTATTTTTGTTATTAGTAATATATTTTTCCTGGTATGACCCTAATGAACGTTTCAAACTGTTTCCTCGAGCCTTTTCAAAGGCTACCAGGGCTGGTGGGATGGAATGGGAGTGAGGAAAAGAGAAGAAATTAGTGAGCAAGGCAACTTAGTTCTGTTAAAATAAAGTCTCTACAGCTAAAAAATTTTTTTAAACTATTATACTTAAAATGCTTGCTAGCCCTGTGCATAGAATAAAGATTTGGACAGTTATAAACTAATTAGTTTTGTTATAACTTATTTTCCATAGTCCAGGGCAGTAAAAATATCCATTAAAAAGACACAAAGGCGTACGTTGCAAAGCCGGACAGCCTACAGCCTCTTCAGAAAAAGATCTGTCTGTTTATGCTTCATTTGGATTTGCCATGGTTCGTTGCAGTTACCTTCATTGCAAACTCATGAACTCTTTCACCAGCCCATACTGGATGTGTGTGCGCATCCACCAAACCTGTAATCAAGAAAGTAAAAATTACTTTTAAAGTTAAAAACTAGAAAGCCCTTAGATAGCAGGCCGGCTCTCCCATCTTTCTGTTTGGAAAGCATGATCGTGGACAGCCATCTGGGAGGGCGTGGAGGTGCAAGAATTTGTCTGTAGAGGAGGGTGACTCAACATGATGAAAATATTCCATATTCCTTAAAAAAAAATACAGCTTCTTTTGCCCAGTAAGCCCATGCTCACCAAGGGAGATCTTTTAAAACAGGATGTCAAATCTGTTAGTTCAGCAAAACCAAGGACTATATCACCAAGGAATAATTTGGGTGTGATAACAGAATCATACAGTCCCTACCATCAACCTTGAGAAGGAAAAATATGAAACCAGAAAGATGAATCTTTCTTCGAGAACGAAATATATTTTAATTAAAGACAAACTATAAAGCAAGCAACCACTTGGAACTTTTGCTTACTCAGGTACAATTCAGTAAAGTGTGTCTTTCCAGGATATTCAAAATACCTAATGGATCAAATGGCTGATTAGTGGGCTCTGATTTGGAGTAAAATCAAAAGTCCCGATTCAGATCGCTTTCTGTTGTATTCTGCCCCTCTCATAAGGTTCCACACTGACTTTATCTTCTATCTCCCAAGAGCCAGAAGGTAGAAGCTCTATCAGATATACACAGTACACACTTTAAGTGTATAAATCTTAGCCTCTATGTTTGCATAGAGCTCAACATTTGTGAAACTTGTTTCAGATCATTATATGAAGCCATCAAATATAAATCATGTAGGCGAGAATGGTAAATAAACTGATTCTGTTGTTATCAATCACCAAAGATACTTCGGTGAAATCTCTAGGGATTTTTCCCCCTCTTTTCCATCTAGAGATGGGTCCTTTGTTTAGCCTCTATACTAATGTAAAGTATATTCTGGTAAGAGTTTTTCCTGTCTGCCTTCTCTACAAAATGCACTAATAAAATTCTTCCAACAGTTTTTGAAACTAAACACAACATGGCTGGTGTCTCCATTATGTGAGTGGGAAGAAGTGGAATGAATGGATGGGTTTGAGTCCCAGCTTGCCCTTTACCAGTTTAGCAATCTCCGGTAAGATATTTCACCCCTGAACTTCAGTGTTCTAATCTGTAACATGTCGATAATGATACTTACCTTACAGGGCAGCTATCAGGATTCAACGTGAAAACATGTTTGTAAAGCAGCTAGACATTTAATAGTAGAAATTCAATAAACTGTAGCAATTATTATATTTTAATATCATTGTGAGACCGTCTTTAAAACAAGCTACTACTCTTCCTCTTTACATGACTAAAACTGCATTTGGGGTTTTACTGAAAAGAGGTTGATACCCGGCAAGATGCATTTCCCAGAGCAGTCGATTCTTTCTTCAAAAGTTTCTTCAGAAAACTGTTTCTGGATAACATCAGCAGGACCGATGGCTTTTATCAACCCATCCCTGAAGAAAAATCAAGAAATAATTACTAAAGTTTGGGGAAATATTGTGAGAAACCTGACTAATGATTTAAAATATGTCATCAATGTCTCTTGGTGTCAGTCAACATTTATTGTATTTCCTTTTTGAAGCTGTGTCTTTGGGAAAGTGACTCTAGCCACCTTAAAGCAAAAAGTCAACTCATGTAGCCAAGAATACTAGCTGTTCTCCAAGATCAGCGCTCCCTTTTCCCACAGTGCTAACTCGATTCCTAAAATTTAGCTGGACACATGACCCCCGGGGATAAAGATACATCTCCCTGTCTCCCATCAGCCTGGTGTGGCCATGTGACTGAGTTTCGCCGATAGGATTGTCTTCTCTTCCCCTTTCCTACTGGCTGGAATATAGACACCACGAGAGATGGAGCAGCCATGTGGCAGGACGGAGTGACTGGAGAAGGGTGGTGCACAGCAGAGCAAGACGGTGGGGGCTGAATCCTCAGGACTCCAGATTGTGGCCATCAGCTAGCCCTGGATTCCTACTTTTGTGCAATTCTGTTAACTGATTTTAACAAATTTTGGACGGTAACACTGGAAATGTTTTTATCCCTTTGTTAATTAAAAACACACAACCTTAATTAAAAGCTGAACTCTTACACAACCCTAAGCAGCCTCAGCCCAGGGGTGAGACTGCTCTTGCACAATGGTCCTGCCACGTAGCTCTCCAATTCATTCAAATTGGCTTCCAATCCCCATTCCCACCCCAGGCCTGCCCTCCCAAACTGGCCCTTCTTTTATTTGCTTCTAGCAGGAAGTGAAGAAGGTTGAATGAAAAAAAATGAAAATGCCCTGTTTTCTGGTGGTCGAACCTTAATTTCCTATTACCCCAAACCACCACCATCTACACGTTTGCCGTGGTTCTCAAGCTTTATTGCACAGAAGAAGGGGGTGGGAGAGGTATCTGTAAAAATTCAGGTCTCAGAACTCCACCCACAGAGATGCTGGTTCACAAGATCTGGGATGGGGGGCAGGGGAGGGCGGGCTGTCTTTAAAAACAATACTAAATCTCAGGACATCTGACGCAGGTGGTCCCCTGGCTGCACTTCAAGAAGCACTGAAAAGAATCCCAACCCCTTCCGATTGCTGGGAAATGATATTTTATCAACAGAGACGGGATCCTGACGCCTCCCGGTGCCATGTGCGGCTTGAGTGCGTTTTTCCACCGAATGACAAGCTGAGGCAGTCAAACATGTTAGCAACAGGTTCCTGACCGGCAGCCCAGCCAGTGTCCCCCCGGGGTTCGGGTAAGCTTTCACCCGGTTTCCCTCTACAGCGCCCAAGTTTAGAGAAAAAGCGCCACGCTTGGGACCTGTCTGACGGGTCCCTCCGCCCCGCAGCCACTTACGTGCCCACCACCAGGCTGGCGCCCTCCAGCACCGCCAGGCTGCGCAGCGCGTCCCGCACGAGGAAGCGCTCCCCGCGCGCGCACACCAGCACCACCTGGCGCGCGTTCTCCAGCAGGAGGCGGTGGTCGCCCGGCATGTCGCCCGCGCGGGTCGCGAGGTGGTGGCCGCGCCGTGGCTGCGGGAAGGACCGCGGAGGAGGGTGCTCAGGGCCGGGGTGGGTGCGGCGGGGCGGGGCGGGGTGGCGCAGGGGCGGGCGCTCGCAGCCCTTCCAAACCCCGGCGACTGAGCGCCTCCCCCCAACCTTGGCAATGACAATATTAGTACCAAGGACGAGAATGTCGATTCATAATCGATGTTGGAATGAAGCTCCTCTTGTTTTGGTCGCCTTGTCACGCTCAGAGTAAATGTGGTAGAGATGACGGTCCCCCCTTAACAGACAAAGACACTGAAGTTCGGCCCCCGGGAGAGAGAAAGGTGGGCTGCGCCGACCACGTGGCCGGGTGGAAGGGGGTCCCCGTGGGCGAGGGCGCCCGGAGCGCGTAAAGTGGGGAGAAACCTGGTAGAGGCAAGTGCGGGAACCCGGGACGGAGCCCAGGGAGAGGGCGAAGGCGGGGAGCCTCTGCCCGGGCGCTGGCGGGCAGCCCGGGGCGGGGGCGCCGGCGGCAGGACCGCGGGGCGGGGGCGCGGCGCGCGGGGCAGCGGCTGCGGGGGGCGCGCGGCCGCGAGGCGGGGGGCGGGTGCCGCGCACTTTTCGGTTGGCCAGCTCTGCTCTGGGATCCCCTCCAGGCGGTCTCCGAGATGAAGGGGGACCGGGGTGGGGGAGGGTAGAGCCGAGACCGGAGAATCGATTGGCGCCTCCGCCCGCCTTCCCCGGACGCCTCCCTGGAAGGACTGGTTGAAACGGCTCCTGGATCCCAACGCGTCGAGGTAAAGCTGGTTTCAGCTCCGCGTCCCCCAGCCCGGCTGCGCCCGGTCCCGCCTTCCCTCAATTTGCATCCAAGGCTGGAGACAGAATCAGTTTAAGGAAGATGGGCTGTAATTCTCACCCACAGCTCTTCCCGCCTGTCAGCTGCTGTGGAAACAGGCCCGGGTTTTGGTTTTGAGCGTCTTCATTACTTTGTTTAGTGTATATTCGTTTAGGGAAAGCTTTGTGTTAGGCCTGCGGAACAAAGACAGGGAGGGCACCTTCCCTGCCCAGCACAGACCGCAATCAAAAGGAAGACACTTTATGGATACAGTAACATACCAGAAACGCAGGCTTAAGGCCTGTAAAACCGTAACATATAAAAGTAAGCCAAGTTAGTGTCATTTTAAAGCCATTTAAAAACAAAGAACAGAAAGCACAATAAATAAGAATATACTTTAGCTTCAGATTGTGTCCATAAAAGAGAGAGACCAGTCAAGTAGAAAAGAGAGAGCAAAGAAAAATATTGGAAAATAATTCAGTAGGCAATATGAGTAAAAGAGGCCCCAAAAGAAAACAAAATCCATAGATTATTCATAATATCTCAGACACACAATCACAAACAGATGTATCGACACACAAGTCTTTAAAAGAAAGGTATAATACATAGAGAGAAATAGAGAAGAGCAGAAATAGTAGATAATAGAAACAAAAAAATCACTAATTCATAGAAAAATATTAAACATTTTATATTATAAAATTTCTGCTGAAGACTTGAATATAACATTTTGCAATTTAAGTATATTTGCAGATTTATGCAATTATAAAGGATGGAGGGAAATTATAGGAAAATAGAAGACTTTGGGGTTCTATAAACTTGTCCTAATCACATTTCTGTTACTTATAAGCTATTTGACCTTGGGAAATTAATTTCTCTGACCCTTAGTTTTTTCATTCATATCATGGGGATAATTGTTTTTACTTTATGGAGTTGTCTGAGCTTTAAATAAGATGAAATGTAAATCACTTAGCGCAGTGCCTATCTCTAAATAAGTTATAGTTATTAATATTATTATTATTACTATTAGTTTATTTTAATCCTGCCCTTTGTCTTGTTGGCCAGTTAAGTTAAAGATTAGATTTCAAAAGTACTAAGTCTCCTCCTGACTTCACAGAATGTACTATGTACTTAAAGCTTACAAGTTCTTGCCCTGGCTGGTGTGATTCAGTTGGTTGAGCATCTTTCTGTGCACCCAGAGATGGCCAGTTAGATTCCTGGTCAGGGCTTCTGACTCCATCCCCTGTAGGAGGAGTGCAGGAGGCAGCCCACACATGTTTCTCTTTCTCCCGCCAGTCCCTTCCTCTCTCTCGCAAATCAATAAAAACATACTTTAAAAAAAAAAAAAAAAGCTCGCATTTCTTGGTAAATCTAAAAAAAGTTGTACTTTTTAAAAATGGGGATTTATACCTGTGGGTGAACCAAGGGAATACAATTACAGTCCAGCTAAACAGCATTGCGTGAAAGGCCCCTGCAAAGGAGAGGCTTGCAGAAGCGGGAAGGATGAGTGCACCGCCCTCCTCCCTGGTCACTGTTAAATGTTTATAGAGAGGTAGGGATACCATTTTTCCTTAGAATAACCAACATCCCTATAGTACTTCTTAGCTCAGAGTACTCGAGTACTTTTCACATCATCTGACTCCATTCCCCAATCTTCCTTCCACTTGACCTCCAGTTACTTTTTCAGCTTGCAAAAGGGGCAGTCAGAAATGTCAACAGAAAAGTCCACACAAAATAGCGAGCTTGACGCCAGTGGGGCCTTAAAGGTCAAGCTGAAGGTAATTTCCTCATCACTGTGCTCTGCCCCTGACCTCATCACAGAAGGCAGTCATTGGGCAGGCCAAGGACCTAGTGGCTCCTGGCTCTCTGGTAAACAGAAAAGTGCTAGCTCTGGTCTAGAAAGAGGGCACAGTTCACAGCCCTTTCTCCCAGTATTTGCCCAAGTGGGCGGGAAGGAGGTGGGAAAAAATGGAAAGGCCTTGGGCGTGAGAGAATTGCCTCAATCTCTATTTGCATATGTGAGATCAAGTTCTTTACCTCGTAGGAAAGAATCTGGAAATCCATTTTCATTGCCTTTGTGGAGTTGTTGAGAAAATTAAACACAAACTTCTTTAAATAATATCTGGGTAGCTATTATTATAGTTCATCTGATGTAGAGTTGGCCTAGGACTTTAGGGTCGGGCATGATAAAACCCCACTCCTCTTTCTCCACTTCCACGAAGCTTGGAATGCTAAGAATCTGCACTAAGGTGGGTCGGATTTCCCAAATTTGCACTGACATTGCTGGTAGATTCCTCTCAGATGACCCAGGTTCAAGAACTTTAATGCAGGGTTTCTCGTGACCTGGTTCATAGGTCGAGGCTGCTGGGCAGAGAGTCTGTGTCCTTAATCATCTGCTGCAGTGCCTCTGGGACACTTAGCTCTTAAGCGTGGCCCTTTGAGATTACTAAGGCATAAATTTAAATAAGCCGCCTGAAATGGGATGTTTTGTCCCATTTTTCCCATTTATATAAACTCCTGAATATCCCTTTCCCTCCTCCCCCCAACAATGAAAATACCGTTGTTATTATATTAATTGTAAAAATGACATAAGCTCATTTGAATGACACAAAATTTGAACGACACAAAAAGTTATAAAAATTCAAGATAAAGACCAGGGTGAGGCAAGTGAGGCACTTGGATGCAAAATTTCAGGGGGAAGCAAAAACACAATAATCAGATATTTTCATTCACTATTTTAAAAAATAAAAATTAATGCAAAAAAATCCATGATGAGCAAAATATCAAAATTTTAAATAAAGATAAGCTCTGTGGGCTGGGACAGGGTGTGGCAGGTGAGATGCTCATACTCAGGATCATGTAAGTGCAAAGTCAGGTCCTATCTATATTTAAAATGTTGATATTTTGTTTTTCTTTACTTTTTTCCTGCATTAGTTTTGAATTTTTTAAAAATTGCATTAACATGTTATTTGTGATAACAGTTTTTGGGGGCATTTCCTTAAATTTTGTAGCTAAGGTGAGTGTCTCACTCAACTAACCGTAACCCCAAACCTGATGAAAATGAAAGGAGAGATTGCTCCAAATCAGAGATCACTGCTGTTAATGTTTGGTGAACAATTTTGCAAACACCTCTCTGATTTGGCATGTGTTTTTTTTTATCTGCACTATTCCTATCTTTTTGAAATATTTTGGTTTTTACTTATGTAGCAAACAAGAGTAGTGTCAACAGCATCATTTTAAGGGGCCACATGGCAATCCACTTTATGTGTATGCCGTAGAAATTTATAATCAACTCCCGATTTATTAAACAAGACTGCAACAAACATTATTGTACATACTTTTTTGCCCACTGACTTGATTATTTTCTTGGAATAAGTTCCTAGAAGTGGAATTGCTGGGTCAAAGAGTTTGTGTGTGCACTACTTTTATTTTTTTTAAATATGTTTTTATTGATTTCAGAGAGAGGAAGGAAGAGGGAGGGAGAGAGAGAAACATCAATGATGAGAGAGAGTCATTGATCGCTGCCTTTTGCATGCCCATGCTGAGGATCGAGCCTGCAACCCGGGCATGTGTCCTGACCTGGAATCAAACCTCGATCTCCTGGATCATAAGTCAGTGCTCAACCACTGAACCATACCAGTTGAGCTGTGCACTACTTTTAAAAGCAATAAAGCTGCCCTGGCTGAGTGGCTTGGTTGGTTGGAGCATGGTCCCGTGCACCAAAAAGGTTGTAGGTTTGATTTCTGGTCAGGGCACATACCTAGGTTTCAGGTTCGATCTCAGGTTGGGGTGAGTACAGGAGGCAACTGATCGATGTTTCCCTCTCTCTCCCTTCCTCTTTCTCTAAAAATTAATAAAAACATATCCTCAGGTGAGGATTTTAAAAGAAGCAATAATACCTATTTGGGAGTTACCAGCAATTGAATTTAGTGACTTCATGCAAAGATTACAGAATTTTAAAAATATTTTTTCTTTTCCTTGGACAGGCCCAGGAGACAAAATGTCATCAAAAATTTTGCCCGTACCACTGGCTACTGGAGGTGAGGAAGAAATCAATCCATGAATTCTTGCTTTGTGCCTAGTACGGTTAGTCTCCATAGCAGGCTGGGAAAGTAAGAAAGGGGGGATGCTACACAGGAAGCATCGCACATGGTCTCTAGTAAAGAACTTATAAACTACCTGCTGAGAAAGTTCTCTTCTACCTTTCAATTCTCTAATGAAAAATCTTTAAATCAAGGGGCATTAAACTCCTGTATTTAGCAAGATTGACAGTCTTTCAGACATAAAACCACTAACTCAATTATTTGTCATAATAACTGACATGAATAACTACATTTTATGAAAACCTATCATCTCCTTTCCTTCACCAACCTTTCTATCCCTATCTTTCCACTTTTTTTAATCTTTATTATTGAAAGTATTACAGGTGTCCCTTCTTTCCCCCCCATTTGACCCCCTCTACCTCGCTCCCACCCCCTCCCCAGGCCTTCACCCTGTTATTGACTATGTCCATAGGTTATGCATATATGCATGTAACTTCTTTGGTTAATCTCTTCCCACCTTCCACCCCCCTTCCCTCTTTCCTCTAAAATATGATCATCTGTTGCATGCGTCAATGGCTCTGGATCTATTTAGTTCATCAGATTCTTTTGTTCGTTAGCTTCTTCTTAAAGAAGACCCTTCAACTTTTCCTGTAGTGCTGGTCTGGTGGTTGATGAACTCCTTTAGCTTTTTCTTATCTGTGAAGCTCTTTATCTGACCTTCAGTTCTAAATGATAGCTTTGCTGGGTAGAGCAATCTTGGTTGTAGTTCCATGTTTTTCATCACTTTGAATATTTCTCGCCACTCCCTTCTGGCCTGCAAGGTTTCCGTTGAGAAATCAGCTGACAGTCATATGGGTGCTCCCTTGTAGGTAACTAACTGCTTTTAAGATTCTCTGTCTTTAACATTTGGCATTTTAATTATGATGTGTCTTGGTGTGGGCCTCTTTGGGTTCCTCTTGTTTGGGACACTCTGTGCTTCCTGGACTTGTAAGTCTATTTCTTTCCCCAGGTAGGGGAAGTTTTCTGTCATTTTTTCAAATAGGTTTTCAATTTCTTGCTCTCTTTCCTCTCCTTATGGCACCCCAATAATATGAATGTTGGATTTCTTAAAGTTGTCCCAGAGGCTCCTTATACTATCTTCATATTTCTGGATTCTTTTTCTTTTTGCTCTTCTGGTTGGGTGTTTTTTGCTTCCTCATGTTCCAAATTGCTGATTTGATTCTCAGTGTCCTCTACTCTACTGTTGATTCCCTGTAAATTATTCTTCACTTCAGTTCGTGTAGGCTTCATTTCAAATTGGTCATCGATTTTCTCAGTTGTTTTCGTAATACTCTTACTAATATGCTTGAGCATCCTTATAAACAAAATTCTGAACTCTGTATCTAGTAGCTTGCTTGGGTCTATTTCATTTGGTTCCTTTTCTAGATATTTCTTCTGTTCTTTCCTTTGTGACATGTTTCTTTGCCTCCACATTTTGGCTGCTTCCAGGTGTTTGTTTCTATGTACTAGGTAGAGCTGCTATGTCTCTTGGAATTTGTAGAGTGGCTTTGTGTAGTAGGTGTCCTGTAGGATCCAGTGGTTCAGCCTCCCCAGTCACCTGAGCTGGGCCTTCTAGGTGCTCCCCTGTGTGGGCTGTGTGCACTGTCCTGTTGTAGTTGAGCCTTGGTTGCTGTTGGCGTCACTGGGAGAAATTGACCCCCAGGCCAATTGGCTGTGAGGACCAGTTGCAACTACAGCCAAAGAGCTGCTGTGCTAGAGACACCCCTATGGAGCAATATTTACTTCAGTGGAGCTTGGGTGTTCAGCAAGTTCACCCCTTGAGTGTGTCACTTGTGGATGTGGTAGGGTTGTAATCCAGTGTGGTCGAGTCTGACCACCAGGTGCACTGTCTCTGGGGCCTCCCAGGAGGTGCAAAGTCAGCCTATGCCAGTACCTTGCCCAGGGCCACCCAGCATGAGCTACACTGCAAACTGTAGTTGGCTGCTACTTGTGCTGGGCTTGGCGGTGCCCAGGAGAGGCCAAGCTATGAGCCAGTGCAGGCTGCCACTAGTGCCAGGCCTGGGCCACTTATCAAGCCATATGGGGCCTGCTGCTGCTTGTTTGAGAGATTTTAGGAAAGTCCTAAGCATGAGGCTTGAGAGGCCACTTGCATAGAAAAGCCCCTGGAAAGGGCCTGGATGAGCTGCAGGTGGGGAGGGGCAGGGCCTCCGGGAATCACGGGGCGGGGCCTAAGGTGTGAGTCAGGTGCTGACGATTCAAATATGGCGCCTGCCTGCCGCTGTGTGCGGGGAGGACTCGCCAAAGGAGCAATGGCCTCCGCCAGCCCTTCTGCCTGGGAGAAAGCAGCGCCTCCATCTCTCCCCCCAATTTCAGGCAGGTTAGTTCCTCCCCAAGTGCCCCGGGTCCTTTCCGGCTGCTGCCCGGCGCTGGGCTCAGAGGGAGCGTCCGAGTGAGTCCGTGCCGGGCCCTTTAGGAGGAGCTGCTGGGGCTCCCGCAGCCTCCGCCACCCTCAGCCACAGTCCCCTCTGGTTTCACAGCCTCAAGGTGTGGGGACGTCTCTTCCCGGCCCTGGAGCCCTGGGCTGGGGGCTGCTGTGGGGCTGGGACCCCTCCCTCCTCCCTCCTCCCTCCTCCGGGAAACCTCTGCCCGAGATTCCCTCCCGGGTTTAACCTGCGCCACCGGGTGTGGGCCCGCGGCCGCGTTTCTGATCCAGCCCCGATCCGCCCGCATCTCCGTCCCTCCTACCGGTCTCGGTGCTTCTTCAGGTCCCTGGTTGTGGGGCTTCTGTGCAGCCAGATTTCAGGAGGCTCTGAGTGACGGTGGTTCTGTATTTCAGTTGTAACGTTGATGTGGTTGCAGGAGGCGGCGGGTGCCGCTGTTATCTGCTCCGCCATCTTGTTTCCTCAAGAGCTCTTTCTGCTTCTTTACAAGTACTCAAGGAACTAGTATTTATCAGTATACAATAATAATTTTTTTTCACTTATAAATTTGACAAAGATTTAAAAATTGAATAACACCAAGAGTTTGTTATGAGTAACAGGCACTCTATAGGAATTCTCCTTGAAGGAAACTTGGCCCTATCTGTATTTAGAATGAAAAGATTTGGCTGCAACTGGTAGGAAATATGAAAACAACAGAGTTTAAACATGATAGAAGTTTGCTTTTCTCTTAGATAACAAAGTTTGGACATAAGCATTCAGGAGTCACATGGAGGCTCATGGAGGCCTGGGCTTCTTCTAGCTGTTGTTGGCCTATGTTGTTGATCCTAGGTGGCTGCTTCTGTACCAATGATCACACCTATCCATATTCCTGACAGCAAGGAGAAAGGGGGAGGGGAGGAGCATGCCCCTCTCTTTTAGGACACTTCCTAGAAGTTGCACTCACCACTTCTGACATCCCCTTGCCCAGAACTTAGACATATGGCTACATGCAGCTCCAAGGGAGGCTGAAAAATACAGTCTCTACTCTGGGTGCCCATGTGCCAAGCTAGAATGAAAGACTCTATTCCTATAGAAGATGGGAAAATGGGTACCAGGGGACCACCAAATTATTTGAAAAGCATTTAAATAGAGTGTTGGGAAAATTTCCCGAGGTATATTGAAGTCGATCTCCCAAGGAGGACAGGCCAAGATCAAAAAAAGAGGCTGACAACTCCAAAATTAAAGTTTATTAAGGGAACTTAGGACAGAAGAGAGTCTTGGGCATCAGCAAGAAAGTGGACCTCTATACCCTAAAGGGGGTGGGGGTTTGATATATGTCCCTCTAAGAATAACAAGTCGTTTGTAGCCAAGTGACTCGTGCTTGTTGAGAGGTGCATATTCCAAAGCACTAAACAACTTAATGGGCCTACTGACCTATGTAAGAACATTCCTTTCAGGTGATAGGCTATCTGAGAGCAACTTGCTCCTTAAGGTGGCCTTAGTCATGGCAAGCACCAGAAACCAATTTTCCTAAAATAGGGCCATGTCGACAATTTATTTTACAGATATGTTTGCACAAGTGATTAAAGATGTGTACAAAAATAGTCATCGCAGCATTGTTTATGATAGCAAAAGACTGGGATCAACTATAATGTCCATTGATATGGGATTGGTTATAGAAAGTATAATACATCCAAGGAATGGAATGCTAGATAGCTATTCTTTTTTTTATGAGATAAATATATAAATGTTGATGTAAAAAGAACTCCTAACTATATTACTAACTAAAAAACAACACACACGACATTCAGAACAGTAGACTAGTATGTATTGAACAATCTCTATTTTATTAAAGGATTTATATTTCTTTGTCAGGAACTGGGAGGTATCTAAGCAAAATTAACTATTGAAAAACATTCATGTACACGTTTTTGTGTGGACAAATGTTTTCGTATCTCTTGGGTATATAGCTAGGAGTGGGATGGTTAGATCATATGGCAGCTCTGTGTTCAACCTTTTGAGGAACTGCCATACTTTTCCAAAGTGGCTGCCCTATTTTGCATTTCCACCAGCAGTGTATGAGGGTCCAAGTCCTCCACATCCTCACCAACACTTGTTATTATCTTTGACTTTTTAAAAGACTCACTGGTCTAGACTGAGGATCTCCCTAAGAGTGTTGGGTGTGTCTATTGTGGTGGAAATGGTGTTGTAAGTGCAGTGGTGGGTATATTTGGAGGGGGGTGGGAAGAATCAACATGTTAATATCTCAAAATACAATCCCATTACCCTGTAATAGGCCCCCTTATCTACTTACACAAGAAATATAGACTCATTCCCCCTGAGTCACTAAGCACTGTGCGCATTGGCACGGAAAACAGACAGATGAGCTGTGGCTCCTGCTCCCCAGGCCAGGCCCCACGTCTAGTTGGGAAGGGAAGGCTGGCTGCTTCCTCCTCAGAGACCCACCCATCCCACTCACTCGCTCCTGGCCGGTGGGAGCCTGGTCAGCTGGTCAACAGAGGAGGGATGACACAAGTTTTTCCTTCTTTCTTTTTTTTCTTAACAGATAAAGTAAACAATGAGCCAAGCAAAAAGGAGAAGCCGTATAAGATCTTTTTCAGAGATCTCTTTCTTTTCAAAGAAAGTGAAATTGCAGCAAAGAAACGGGTAAGTTTTTATTAAAATCTCAGTCCCAATTAATGTTAGAATCATAGCCTCTTATCCATCACTTTTATGAACTTTGCTGGGGTAAGGCTGGTGTCAGATGTCAGTGTGTGCACCACACCCTGTGCTGGGGGAGATGGTGCACATGTGCGCATGTGTGCGCACACACAGGCCAAAACAGCATCCAGCCTGTGGTAGGGACCTAAAGATCACCCCCTACTGGGGGAAGACAGACACATCGTTACAATCCACCCTGACAAGTACGGTATATCCTTATTTCATTGATTTTAATGGCCACATTTTTTCACAATTCCTCAGTCCTGAAATTGAGATCCAGCTTATGTAGGTGGGATGTCATACCTACCTGGCAGTGCATAAAGTAATACCGCATCTTACAGTAAGTGGCACCTTAGAGCTGTTGAGATATAGTAATGGAGGCATATAAAGGAAATCTACAGCAGGTGGTTGTTGGCAAGAAGAGGGAGAGGTGAGTGGGGGTGGGGGTGGGGGGGTGTGTGCAGGTGTGTGTGGGAGTGTGTGTGGGGGTGTGGGTGTGGAGTGTGTGTGTGGGTATGTGTGTGGGTATGTGTGTGGGTGTGTCGGGGGTGTGCAAGTGTGTGCGCGGGTGTGGGGGGGGTGTGGGGGTGTGCACAAAGACTACACTGAGGAGATAAACAGGGACAGGATTGTTAAAAATAAGTGAAAAGCTACTGGGCAGATGCAGGTAAGAGACTGTATCCGTGTGTACTGGGCGGGAAATGAAAGTGGAGGAGGGGTGTCATTTGGAATTCTGTGGTATGAAGCTACATCAGTGATGAGGCTCACTCTCTGGGTGCCTTACAGTTAATCTCATGCATCACATGGCTCAGATTTCACTAGGTTCCCTTTGCTTACCCTTAGATGGGTGATTACGGGATTTTTAAAAGGTGAGGAAAAATCCAGGAGTACTCAGTGACAGACCCATCCACAGGGTGATGGTTTTATGCACGTGTTTTATAGTTTGATTAAAAGTATCCAAAATTAAATTGAGAACAGATTCACGAAATCTGGGAGCTATTTTTTTGTGTCTACTGGGGAGGTAAAAGATTCATGAAATCAGGAGGCTATTTTTTATGTCTACTGGAGAGGTCAAAAATTTTTTTTTTTTCTAATCTTCACCTGAGGATATTTTTCCCATTGCTTTTCAGAGAGAGTGGAAGGGTGAGATGAGAGAGAGAGAGAGAGACATCAATATGAAACAGACACATCGATTGGTTACCTCCCAAACCTTCAACCAAGGTACATGCCCTTGAATGGAATCCAACCCAAGACCCTTCTTCGGTCAGGTCCGAGGGCCGACGCTCTAACCACTGGGAAAAACTGTCTAGGGCAAGGTCAAGTTTTCAATTCCACAGAATCATTCCTTTCAAATCAGTGGAATTTTCAAGACTCTGCATTTGGGGTAACACAAGATTGTGACGATAAAACCAGAGCAATATCTTCCAGTTTTGTATTTGTCACGTGCATGTTTATAGTAAAGGTTGAGTGTCTTTACATTTGTGCTCACTTTGTAGGAGAAGGAATTGGAAACTAATCACGGTTCTTCAGAAATAAGAACCTGAGGTTGCTCGGTCAGCGTATTGACTAGTAGTGAGAAAAGGACTTGTTGCAAATGATATTGTTATATATGACCGCTATGTTAGGACAATATTATTTTGGCATGTTGCAAATTCTTTTAAACTTTCCCACTTGGGCAGGAAAAATTTTTGAACCGCAGCAGGAAAGTCTACCAAAAGTCTACATTTTCATCTCGAATGAAGAGTCGTTCACACCTGAGCCAAATAGCGTTTCCCTCTGACACGGGTGGTGCCTCATTTGACAAGTATGGGTTCAATCCTGCTCTTATTCTCAGGTTAACAGAAGGTAAGTCTAAGTGACTGTTTAAAAACATGGTTTGAATATTTACTATTAATATCAGATTTGGTGGTTTTCTGCAGGTGAGAAACAAAGTGTGCTGTCTCCTAATACGGTGGTGAGGGGCTATAAATGGGGGTTGAGAGTTGGGAGAAAAATCTATTTTAAATAAGAAAGCAGGCTTTTCCAAGAAGAGACTGTCACTCATTTTCATGGCTCTAAGGAAGAAAGTCACTGCCAAAATCACGTAGTATTAAAGGGAATGGCTCTGGCTATTTAAATTCAGTTTTCACTGGATTTAAGAGAAGTCTTTCTAAAGAGCAGCCTTGATTGTCTGGGCCACACAACTCATATATCCAGAATCAGGAAGCTAATAAGAATTAAATAGTTTGCCTCTTGTTGCAAAAACATAACCTGTTTTAATGACTGGTGGAGGCAACATGCTAAAATGCTACATGCTATTAATTATTGCTCTATGAAAGGCCAGTCTGAGAATCAAAATGCCATGGCCATTTCCTGCTTATCAGATCAAGAAGTGCCTACAAATGAGACAGAAAGCAGTTTGAAGCTTACGAGCTTAAAGTGATTAATTCTAGGACGATGGACTGATAAAATCTTCCTCCAAAATAAATCTTATTCAAATTTTTTTTTTTCCAATCCTCACCCGAGGATTTTTTTTTTGTTGCTTTTCAGAGAGAGTGGAGGGGGGAGAGAGAGAGAGAGAGACAGAGAGACAGAGACAGACAGACAGACAGACAGACATCTATGTGTCACCACACTAGCCCCGACTGGGCCTGGGAATTGAGCCTGCAACCGAGGTAGGTGCCCTTGGCTGGAATCGAACCTGGGAGCCTTCAGTCTATGGGCTGATGCTGTAACCACTGAGCAAAACCAGCTAGGGCCTTATTCAAATTTTTAAATTAAAAAAGGAAGCATGAAGAAGCACTATTGTATGGAAAAGCAGCAAGTGATAAGTGACACAGTGATGTCAGCGACCAGGCCACCGATAGGGTGGGTCCCCAGGTTCAGTCTTGTGTCTCATGTTAACAGTTCACTTCTGTTGCGTGTGAACCCTAAGTCATCAAGAGCAGTTTAAATGACACATGATATGTTTTAGAAAGAGCTCTGCACAAAATGGCCAACTTCAAAAGTCCTTGCCACTCTAATAGCTTTGAGACTGCTAGGAGGTGTGACATTGCAGACGACCCTATTCAGCATCATTGGTGATTAACAGAGGGGTTACTGGTCACTTAAGGGTAAATGAGGTAGGGTAGACCCTTAAAAAGGAAATAGTAAAATTGTTTGGTATTACCCAAGGCCACCTGGGCTCCGTCAGCAGTGGAAATCAGGTTGTCAGTTTCTGCTGATTACACAGACAAGATACTTGGACATTCTTGTTTAAAATAATCAGGTCCCCCTCAGCTGAGTAACCTTGGACAAGCATTTTGACCTCTCTGAGCTTCAGGATCTCACATACTAGAGGGGGCTAGTGCCTTATTAGGGTTATTGTTAGGATTAAATAAACTGATGATTTAAAGTATCTAATAAAATTCCTGGAATATCATGGACCCAAAATAAATGGTAGTTACTCTTATTAAATTAGCTTTTAAGTCCAGATACAGATTGTATGCAATAATTGAATTACAATAGCTGAACTAAAACCTAAGTCAATTTCCATTTTCTTTAAAGGTGCAGACACAAAAAGGACTCTCCATGAATTCATTAGTGACCAGCGAGGCAGGTTTCTGCTCGAGGTAGTACAAATGTTTTTTGTCCCATTAGCCAAATAGAAGGCTTCTTGCGTAGCATTGCCAGATTTTTCACCTTGACGTTTTGTTTGTCCATTACATGCCCCGACCTATTGCCCTTCCTCTCCTCTCCTGAACCCACGTCAATCAGGCTTCGGTTCTCATCGTTCCTCACGTCACAGTCTTCCTTCTCTCTCAGCAGCAGCTGGCCCATGGGACCACTTTCTCTTCTTGAAACACTTTCTTTAGCTGGTTTCCAGGACCAGCTGTCTCTAGATTCTTCCAGGTCACTAGCTACTCACTCCTTTATAGTTTTCTTTACTGGTTCCTCTTCTCCTTGATCTCCAAATGCTGGCATGCCCCAGGGCTCACTCCCGTTATGCTCCATCTACCCTCCTCCAGGCCCATGGCTTTAAATTCTACTCCCATACTAACAATTTCCAATTATTTCTCTAGCCTGCCTCTCTTCCCTGAACACTCCACGCTCACAAATGCAACTGTAGTTCTTAATATCTCCACTTAGAGGCTCAACAGGCAGCTCAGACTTCACATTTCTAAAGTGTGGCCCCTGCTATACCCTTCGCTACCCTTGAAGGTCTGCATCTCATGCAGCGCTCCCTGTCTCAGCAAACAGCAATTCCATTGTTCCGGTTGCTTAGGCCCAAAATATTGGCATTATCCTCAACTCCACCTCCTTACAACCCACATCCAAATATACTTCTAAATATTTTTTCTGAATATATCCATAATCACACTACTTCTCATGACCACCACTGCTGCTGCTGTAGACCACGTCACCAATATGTCGTGCATGAAGTCTTATAACTTCTAAACACTGTTCCCCTGCTTCCACCTTTGCTTTCCAGTGTCTGTTCTCCACACAGCATTAGAAGTCTATTCTCACCCACGCCTCTCCTCTGCTGAAGACCATTAGTGACTTATCTGGCGTCCAGCTCTCTCCCTCTTATCTCGTTCCTACCACTCCCTTTTGCTCCACCTGCTCCAGACATACTGGCCTCCTTGCTGTTCCTGGGACACATCAACCATGCTGTTGCTTCAGGGCTTTGCACAGAGGCTCTTCCTTCTGGGAGGAACATTCCTTCCTCAGATATCTGCATGATTTGCTCCTACTTCCGTCCAGTCTCTTCTTTAATTTTCACCATATCGGGGAGGCTTTCCTTGGCTATACATAATGGCAACCCCTGCCCTTACCCACTGGACTCCTTAACCCCTTTAATAGGTTCCTCCCCACCCCTTACTAGAATGTATACCCCATAAAAGCAATTTTGTTTATTTTGTTCATTGCTCTAGTAACACCCCTTGAAACAGCCCTGGCACACAGCAATCACTCAATACTTGGTGAATGAAGTAATACATGAAAACATGTTTTTGTTATAAACTTGGAGTATCTAATGATTGGTTGTGTTGCTTTAAAATTATCTTATTTACATAGTTTTAATTCGTTTATATTGTAATGTATGTGGCTTCATTTATTTATAGTTTATTTTCCATGCGTGGCATTAAAAACCTAAGTGGATTCTTATACTCTGTACTAGAAAAAATAGAAGCTTGATGTCAAAATTGGATTTGGGGATCTAAATGGGGCTCTTTGGGGCTGAGCACGGACGGCCCTCCTTGGGCTGGCTGGGAGCAGAGCCTCGCTGACACAGGGCCTGAGCCTGCTTCTCCTGTGGCACTTCCTGTGCGAGGAGCCTGTGAGGCTGCAGGCAGCCCAGGTTTCCAAGGCTAGAAAGTACTGGAGGGACGCTGTGGGGAACACCAGGTGGACCTGCTCTTTGGAGTAATATGTAGCTATTTTTTATTAGTGGGGCCCAGCCATTGTGGAACAATATTGAGCCTCTTCATAAAAGTGCGAGAGAAGAATGAATCTCCCTTCTAATGACCTCCCAAATAAAATTCCTTCATGAAATAAAGGCCACCCCTGGCCTCCCTACCCCCCCCCCCCGATTTGGGCATCCCATTTTTTTGTAATAACAAATGCCTACTTACAATGCAAGCCATTTGCCCCTTTATCATGAGACTGTTGAAATGCGCTAGAAATGTGGACTAATGCTCCCGATGCACTTCTGTTTCCAATATTCCCAGTATGCTGTGTCCACCAAGAGGAATACAATTACCAGGTTTGACAAACACATGACAACGAAGGAGCAGCAGATCCTCAAAGCAGAAACAAAGCTCCAGGAGGATGCCGTGGCCTTCGAAGAGTTCCTCCGCGAAAATGACCAGAGATCCGTAGACGCCCTGAAAATGTGCGTTTTCTCATGCCAGCCACATCGCTTTTTGCCTCCCTCTTCCTTCTTTGTAGGAACACAGCTCAATGCAAAACTAACAAATCTGTTACTTTTCAGCGCAGCGCAAGAAACCATCAACAAACTCCAAATGACAGCTGAGCTCAAGAAAGCGAACATGGAGGTGCAGGCAGTGAAAAGGTGAGGCCCGAACGCCAGCCTTCTCTTACCGAGTGTCCTCGCCCCATTCCGTCCTGCCCATGCTTAGCAGGACCCAAGTGGGAATAATCCTTGTCAGGTCATGATTTCATACGCATCACCACGTTTTTAAAATGAGTGATCTGTTGATGGAGGAACATCTCCGACTGGATATCAGGACAGCACAGTGGTCTCGAGCTGAAAAGTTTCTCTAACTTGTCAATGGAGAAGCCAAGAAATTAGTTGAAAAGAAGGAAGCCCGTGTTGGGAGTAAGCAAATTACTTTCAAACTGTCCTTTTCCGTCCCACATCTTAACATCTCTGCAAGGGGGATTCATTTTACAATTATCTTACCATTATAATCAGCACCGTTTTTATTATATTTATCCTCACACTTAGATGAGCCTAGCATTGATATTAAAAACCAGGATCTATAATGACAAAAATACAGGAGGAGGAGTTGAGATTAAATTATGGTACCACCTGCCACTCTTATTTATTTTTTTTCCAACCTGGATGTTTTCCTCTATGGTCAAGTGTATTTCGCTTGATCTCATTTTAAATATCTAAAGAGGCTCCCTGCTGTCACCATTGTTGGACAGCAATTTCAGTGGCCCAGGAGACTCTGTGGTCTTGGCATCGAAGCATGCTAAAAGTTTTTTCTTTTTGGGGATGTTTAGTTCTGCTCTAAAACCAAGTCCTAGGTTTAGACTTAGATCTTCGACATTTTTAGGAGAAAGACAGGAGCTCGTCTAAAACACAGCAAATGAACTGGTGGGCAGTTTCTTTGAAACCAGTTGTTACTGATAAAACATATGTTTCAAACACATTCTGGCTGCAGCAGCCTTTGTTTTGGAAGGAGCCTAGCTGAAGATGGAGAGTTCCCTTCCCTCCTTCCCTCCATAAAGTAATCAGGAGAATCCATCTACGTATAGAACTAGAGTAGCAGCTCCTGTGTTTGAATAAAGTACTGTGATTTCTGCACAATGGCCACCCAGTTAAACCCTCCAGACAGCCTTTCTGGAAAGAACCTGCTGATTGTTTTCCAGTTGCATCATCTCAGCAAGGTGCAGAAGGTAATGCCAACCAGGCTGGTAACAGAGCCAGGGTCGCAGGCCCCTGCTACCCATCTCCCCCTTCTCTCTCTACGGCCACCGTAGTCCTCCACTGCAGCGAGGGCTGGAAATCTGTTCACAGAGGGAAAGGGGACTGGTTCTGAAGCTTTTGCAGTTCTAACCATTTAACCCTGTTCTTAGCAGCACACCTGGAGGATTTCAGTTTAAAGAGAAAGAGGTGGTGCAATGAGGGGCTCCCAGCATCTTGTGACTGGTGATCTGTGAGCTTCTTCAGATATTTAACATAAATCAAGTGAGATACACTTGACCGTGGAAGAAAACGTCCAGGTTTGACTCTTGACTATCACTCACACACCAGGGCTTCAGGAAGGCTCTGACAGAAAGAAGTACTGAGGCTGAAGATATTGATACAGGAGCAATATTGATCAGGGCATTGAAGCGTGTGTGTGTGAACTGAGTAAGGAAGGCTCTGAGGGATGATGGTGGAGCTCGCTTTCATGAGGGCCTCCGTCGGTATTTTAAACATGACACTCCCTTTGGGCCCACTTTGAAACATGATTATGGGAAAGCCGTGTGAGGCTGGGGAAAGGCTTTCGGTCCAGTTTGAGTGCCGGCTCTGCCATTTACCAGACAGGTAACTTCCAAAAGATGGGAATGGTAATACCTACTTGAAAGTGCCCTACTGAGGACGAAATTGGATCTGCAGTGTTTCTTGCCTATTGCCCAGTACATAGTAGGTGCTCATTGATTGCTAGTTTCTACCTTAATACCATATTTCCCTCAGAAATAAATAAGTTGAACCAAACTATCATCAATCTACCCAACCTGTGCATATCCTGGGGCATATTTTATTCAAACAGATTCCCTACAGGTTATTTCTTCTTATATCTTATTGATGCCCATATTTTTAGGGCCATACTTAGGATTTTTGTTAATGCATATAAGAGAATGAATTTTGTAAAACCTTTTTTAAAAAAATTGAACATGCTTTCACACACATATATCTAATCATATCTTTGTTTCCTTTGAGTAGCGAAATATCAAAAACAGAATTCCTCCTTAGAGAGTACATTAAATATGGGCTTTTTCTGCTGAAATTGTCTCCAAAACATTGGCAAATCCAGCAAGCACTGAAAAGGGTGGAGAGATCGAAGAGTAAAGAAAATGTGGATGTCACTCTTCCAAAAATATTAACAAGTGAGTCTCGTGTTCATTTCAATTAAGTAAAAATCCCAAATTCTAAAATGCTCAGCTTCAGTGTTTGTTTGCTATTTATTAAATAGTTAGAATTTCTATTTCGAGCATGACCTGAACAAGGATTCTCACTGTCTCTGTTGTTATATATCATTAATTTGAAAACTCAGGTTAATTTGAGATATCAAGCAATAAAAATATATACACGGAGTTATAGAAAATGTATTGTTTACAGATGATATGATAGCATACCTAGAACCTCCCACCCATAAAAACCTGAAAAACTATTTGAGTAAATAGACACAAAGTCAATTATATTTATTAGTCTAACATATTAACCTAAATAAACTAACTTTATTAATTAGAAAACATACAAGGAAATTAAATCCAAGAAAGCAACAATAACCTTAATTGTGTGACCTGGAGATCTGACAAATAGAGAAATGTGTCATGTTTTTAGATAGAAAGATTGACATTGTAAAGCTGCCAATTATTCTGAAATGAATGTTTAAGTTTTATGGACTGTGACCAAAAACTTGTCAGGGACTTTGAGTGTTGGGTTGGGGAGAACTTTACACAACTATTCCGAGGCTCATCTAGAGAAATAAATTCTTTTGAAGGAAGGAGGTAATGGGGCTGGGAGGGGTGTTACTAATCCTTTAAGATAAGTAACATATTCTGACTGAGTCTCGAAAATTAAAACAGTATGGTACGGGTGTTTGGAAGTCAGCTTAATGGACCAGAAATAGATGTTATTATATGTAAGAACTTAATAAGTGATCAAAGTGGGGTCACAAGGGAAGACTTCCGCTTCTAATAACTTTGGGGTAAAAAGACCCAGACACCCTCCTGCCTGAAAAGTCTGAAAAACATATGAAGCAACAGTTTTCAGACATTGGACACCAGGAGCGATGCAAAGGAATCCCTCAGAGAGAGGAAACAAATGAGATGGGCCCTGTGGTGGCCTCTGGGTACTGCCAGGGACAGTTTTCTAGAGCCCAAGTAGGCCTAGCAGTCCCCACAAATTGAAAAGACAGAGCTGGGGTCCAGGGAGGGCACAGTGGCTGGAGTTCCCAGAGAGTTCTGCAGAGTCTTCAGCTGAGAGCTGAGTCTGAGACTCTGGGGTAAGAAACATTGACATCCCAGAAATCAGTCAACTACAAATCGGGGAGGATCTTTTCCCCAAAGAGCACACCACAGATGGTTGCCCTGCTCAGTTTCCCCGTGTCTTTCACTGTGCAGATTGTAATTAAATTAGATCAGTGTGTATGAAATATTGAGAGAGCACAGTGATGACCCTTGGTTAACTGAATACATGGTGTTTGACAAGAGGAAAAACAAATGGAAAGGAAAAGTGAGAAGTATCTGCATCTCACAGCTTAAGGTTCAGTGCTCCTAGACCTACCATCTAACTAGAGGATGCTCAGAGAGCAATGAGTCGCTCACTCCAGAGGAATGAATGGCTCACACTGGGATTTTAGAGGCTATGACAGACGGGTGCAGGAGATAGAGGCCTCCTCTTGCCCTGCCGGTCGGTTCTCATCCATTCTGCCTGCCCCAGAGACCAGGCCTTGCCTCCTACCTCATACATTTGCTGGTGACAATGTCCCCATCTTATATTTCTGTCCCTGGAAGCTTTTACAATAACACTACTTTCACTCTAAGACAAAGCTCTCAATCTCAGAGGTGTTTCCCTCCCCCCCCCTCCCTATTTTCCATTTCTAGAATTAAGTTCAAGGAAAATGGAAGTCAATACTGAGGACTCCAGGAAGACATCATTTTCAGAAGAAAATTCCCTGGGAAGAAGTAGTCAAGGTAACATCACAAGAGATGAAACTTCACTCACTAAAGTAAAACCAGAGAAGGTGCCTACATCTCAAAGTGGAGACCAAGGACCTATACGCTAACCTGGGAAACAGAGGGCGGGGACAGTGAGGCCTGCTGTGACTTCAGGACAGAATAGAGGGAAGAGGGGTTGGAAGTCTAAGAGCGCTGGTGTGAGGAAAGGTGATCTGGAGGACCTGGGGGCCACAGGATGAAAAGATCCGAGACCACTTTTGCCCACTGCTCAGTTTCAGATCAGGATCAGGCGTAGACACGATGTGGGGGGACCAAGTGCATGGGCAACTTGTACGTGGCAATGACAAGTTTCTCCACAAGATGTAATGATTGAAGTGTCCATCATCTTTCCCTTAATTAAAAAAAACCCCTTGTGATTAGAAATATGTATGATTAGATAAAAACAGAACTGTGACTTTTATTTCAGTTCATGTCCCTGATTTGTGACCTGTATCGTTTTTTGACAAATGTCCCCCCGCCCCCCAGTGTTCCTTTGATTTTATTCTTATGCTTGGAATCCAAGTTCAGCAGAATAAAAGAGCTCCATTTTCTGTATGATTCTAATAATTTTTAAAGTGATGGGCATATCCGTGCAGAACAATGAATATCTTGTGCCAAATAACAAGGACTGATTTCTAATTCTATGCTATTTCTTTTCACCTCCACCATCACCAACGACGTGGACTTCACTTGGACATTTTGAACAGGAAAACTACGCAAGAAGGCCACTCGCACCCTAGAGGGTAACAAGTCATCCCTGTCAAAGTACAGTACTTACTTGATGAACTCTCTTGGAAACAATGTTTTTCAGCAAATATCTCTCTTAGCCTTTCTTCAACATACATACCATGTAGCACGCCCTTTGTTACTGATACTGGAGGTAGTGGTTGCCATTTCTGTGTGCTCCTGAGGCGACTGAGCTCTTACGGGCCTCTCTGCATTCTTTGAGAAGTGTGTGCAACTGCTCTTTGCAGAAACTGCCTGCTGCTCCCCACCCCCATCCCATCGTGAGTCTTTGCCTCTCAGAACCTACTGCCCAACTGCTTATTAAGTTCCTCTGCTGACCTGTGTGTTTGCAGTTCACCACGTCATTCAAAACTGACGCAATAGGACCATAAAGCATTTTTGTTTGTTTCAACCCTGGCCACCCCAAGGGAGCTTTAAGAAAATATATTGATGCCCAGGTTGGGTACCCAGGCCCCAAGGAAAGGATCTGGGCCAGCACCACAGAATCCATGACAATCATACATGACAAGTCAACACAGGCACTGTGCTCTGAATCCCAGGGGCACTGTGGCATTTAGCAGTCACTGTTTTGTTTTGTTTGTTTTAAATTAAATGTTTATTTTGGGGTAATTGTAGATTCACATGTAGTTTGGAAAAAATTATACCGAGAGGGCCCCTTTACCCAGATCCCCCCAATGGTAACATCTTGCAAAATTTTAGTACAATATCACAACCAGGACATTGGCACTGATACAGTCAAGAGACCATCAGAACATGCCCCAGGGGTTCTTCTTGCTGCCCCTTTATAGTCACTTTCACTTCCCTCTCTCTGCCTCCCCTCTGACCCTGACAACCACTGTTCTCCATTTCTATGGTTTTTATCATTTCGAGAATGTTCTGTAAATGGAATCATACAGTACGTAACCTTTTTGGGATTGGATGTTTTTCTAAGCATAATTCTCTGAGGATTGATCCAGGCTGTTGGGTCTATCAGTAGTTGGTTCTTTTTTATTGCTGAGTAGTATTCTGTGGTATGGATGCACTACAACTTAATTATCCACTCATGAAGAACATCCTGATTGTTTCCAATTTGGGGCTATAATGAATAAAATTGCTATAAGTATATTTATACAACTTTCTGTGTAACATAGTTCATTTCTCTGGGATAAATGCCTAGAATACAATTGCTGAGTTGGATGGTAGATGCAAGTTTAGTCTTTAAAGAAACGGCCGAATTGTTTCCCAGAGTGGCTGTACCGTTTCACATCCTCACCAGTATTTGGTATTTCCAGTTTTGTTGTTTTAGCTATTTTGATAGATGTATCTTATTGTGCTATTAGTTTGCATTTCCCCAGTACCTAATGGTGTGAACATCTTTTCACTTGGGACACAAGCTTTGTTTTGAGCACAAAGGCACATTCAGTTTTTCGAGAAGACTGAGTCAAAGCGGACAACATGGATGTGGGCAATGTAGGTTGTCATGTGTTTCTTTAAAAAAAAAAAATCACCTTACTCTGTAGATGCACCTCAAATAACTGGGACTGTCTGGTACAGCCTTTCCTTCTGGTCCCATTGTCTGCATGTCACACTTGGCTGGGTGAATCTAATTTTCTTTTACATTCTCATGGAATCCACTGATTCCTGAAAGAAGCAGTTCCCTAAAAGGCTCAACAGGCTATGGAAGAAAACTGTGTGACAGGTTCCAGAGAAAAGTTAGAAGTGAAAGCGAATCTGCTGACAGAAAATGACTCAGGGACCAGGAATTTTCTTTTTTGTCTTTTACAGCCGATCTGACAGTGTAAGTTCGGAAGAGAGTTTGGAATTCTTGATAGATGAAGAGATGGACTATGATCTGGTAACCAGATTATATTTCTTGATTTTTACTATTGTGTTTGGGGAAATATTCATTTCTTCTTTTGAAATAAAAATTTCCTATTCCAAATATTCCACAACTTTCCAGAAGAAAAATATGATTTTGATACTGTTCCCCCATTGTATATATAGTTCACCTTTGTCAGGGGATATTTTATGAAGAATGAATGTCTGTAAGTAGGTAACAACGTAATAGGTATATTATCGACAGTCTTCCTGTAAAAAATAGCCACTTCCTGGCTGCTTATCGTTTTATTGGGGCTTGAGATACATTGAGTAGCTGAATTGGAAGAGAAACTGACCTTCAACAAAACAGTCTGTCATGGCAACAAGACTGACTTTGAGCTACCCCCCCCCCCCAAATGCAAAACCAGAAACTCAAAAGGCGCAAAAAACACCTTAAAACACCATCCATTATTGTATAAAACGCAGGTTACCCAAGTCATCTCTTTTTTTTTTTATTGTGGTAAAAGAAAAGAACATAAAATTTACCATCTTAACCATTTTTAAGTGTATGGTAGTGTTAACTAAATGCACATTGTGGTGCAATAGATCCCTGTAACTTTTCATCTGGTAAGACTGAAACGCTACACCCATTGAACAGCTCACCTAACCCCGTCCCTCTAGCCCCGCGCAACCACTGTTCTGTTTTCTAAGAGCTTAGTGATTACTTTAAATCCCTCAGAAAAGTGGAGTCATGCAGTGTTTGTCTTTTGTGCCTGGTTTCCCTTAGCACATCTGCCAGGCTGTAGCATGCGACAGGTCTCCTCCTTTCCAAGGCTGGCACCCCGTGGTATACATACCTCCCTTTCTTTACCGGGTCACCCACTGACGGACGCCTAGGTTGTTCCCGCCCCTTGGCTATAGGAAATATTAACATGGGGGTATAAATACCCAAGTCATCTTTTTAAAAATTGAATTTACTTAAAATAATACATGCTTATTCCTAGAGTTTTGGAAAATATAAAACAATGGAAATGTGGGGGAGAATGGCCTTCACTTAGCCCTGCCTCTGTTCCCTCTCCCTTGCCTTTCCCTAGACCCCTTTCCCTTCCACCCCCGGCCTCTGCCTCGTCTGCCCCATCCTCGCTTCTTTCTCCTCTCGCCACCCTCTCCTTGCATTTTCCCGATACCTCTCGCCTCCCCCCAGCACCCCAAGTGTCGTCTGCCCGAGGGCCGGCTCTCACGCGGGCATGGGACATCGGCTCCTTTGCTGTCCTGCACCCGTGGCGCCCGCCCTCGTAGTCAGAATGGCACTCGGGATGCGTTTTTCTGGGTAAGTCACCGGGACAGAGGCGGCCAGTTGAGTGAATTATGTTCTTTATTATTGATTGATTAGGAGCCAGAGCTTTATTTCACAGAACCAGAGCAGCTACTTCAAGTCCTCACAGAGCTGGAAGAGCAGAACCTGACCTTGGTACAATATTCCCAAGATGTAGATGAAAACCTCGAAGATGTGAACAAAAGAGAAAGACTTATACAGGATAAAATGTGAGTGATTGCGCACAAGTGGATTTAATCTATTAAGCAATTTCTAACCAGGGACAGAGTCCAGCGTATTCGGGCGTGGCCCTTCCATGTGGTCTCTCTGGATTTGGGGAGAAATTGTTATTCACGATAGTTCACAGGGTGGCGTGTACGGAGTTGAAGTCCTACTTACACAGAATAGACTGGCTGTAGCTTAATTTTTAGTCCCTACTTCCTTTCCCTTGTCAAAACGTTTTCCTAGCTAGCAATAATAAATGATTAAAAATAACGGAAGGGTCACCCACTGCCTTAATATATATATATTACTGCCTTAATTTCTGTTCACAGCCATTTTCACCCTATCATCTGGCTAATCAAATGTTTTGGAAAATAATGTTAACATGTGCATTCTCCTTGGCTGTGACTCTCCTCAGCAAAGCAGCTTTTTGGTGACTTAAATGTTGTATCATTTTGCAATGTACATATCAGTACATCAGGGCTATGATAAAAGGGATTTCTGTCAGGGGAAGGAGGCTAGATTTGATGACTCACAACACTCCTTCCTATTGTAAAATTTTATATTATTACAATTTTGTTAAACATCTTCAAGTCCCAGAGAATAGATCTTTGCATCTACCCATTACAAAAACGTGTAGAAGCTTTTTCAGAACGTTTGTCTGGGCCAGAAGATGGTGATCTTTTTAAACAGCAGGTCAAACCATATTGAACTTTGGAACAAATTCACTTGTTTCAAGCTTATGAACCTAAAAACCATGATCTCACAGCCATCCGTTACCACTAATGTGTCCTTTAAATCCGTGTCTCCTCTCTCCCAGTCCCCACAGCTATGGTGCCCCCACCCCTGACAATATGATTTTGGGGGACGGGGTGGGTGTGGCTGGGCAGGAAAAGGGGGCCTATGTCCGAATCCATTTCTAGGTCTCTATCAGAATCTCTAGGTGAGGGAGTCAGGAGTCTCCATTTTTAACCCTGGGCTCCCCAGATACTCCGATTACCAGCCAGGTTGGAGAACAGACATCACAGCTCTCACCGTGACTCGAGGCTCCCGACACCTCGGCTCTGCTGCTCTCTGTTGGGGGAGTCAGGGGAACCACGATAGTAGCAGAGGGGCAGAAAATGAAATGCTTCCTGGTGGAAGTTCAAAACAGCCTCTGTGCGTTTTTCTCATTTTAACCTGAAAAGTTGCATGTAAGTTGACAATGTCTTCAAATATAAACTCGGATTTGGCTTGCTGGACTTCGGATGCTAACACATGATCTGGAAGGAGCGTCAAAGCTCCCGACTGATGGTTTACTTCACCAAACCGCACCTTACAGCCAAGCGTCTCTTTCTTTTGCCATAGAAATAGCAACATAGATTTCCTTTTGGAACACAAGAAGATGCTTAAGGCTAGCTGCGTGAGAGAAGAGGAAAAGGCGGCGGAACTGGAATTAAGGTCCAGGCTCTTTAGTTTTGGAGAATTTAATTCAGATGCCCAGGTAAGCGTTCTTTGCCTACGGTCTTCTTATTTTGCCTCGCGATAATAATTTGCACTCCGTGTCCTAAGCACCGAAAGGGAAGAATGAAAAGTGAACCACGGGCCCCAGGTGGGTGCCAAAGGCAGAACACAGCTGGGATCTTGTCAGTACGGAGCCGTCCGTTTGTGTAGTAGCTAGAAAGCATTCAAATGGGCATTAAAACACTGCTCTATTTATTACACAGTATGATGCTGGGCTTTTCCCCTATAAAAACATTTCTTTTAGTCAGAGTATATACATACGAAGTAGCTCCCTCACTGCCTGTGACCATTTTGGTAGTAATTTAAGGAGCAAATAACAGAGGAAGCACTGAGTCAATACTGGATGGAGTATCTGACCAGCACTGAGCTTGTAATAGATTTTGGCTCCTTGGGGCCTGCACAGTCATTATCAGAGCACCTGTAACACACACTAACATACTCACTTATTTACATGTTACTCTCTCCCAGCTGCATGCAAACTCCTCGAGGGCAGGGATTTCTTACCCTTCTTTAGCTAAGTTTAGTGTCCCTAAAGGAGGTGCTCAATAAATGTTTGTTGAATGAATGATTAGGTTAGTTTCTAGACTCACAACTCCAGCTAACATTGGTTTTCTTGTAAAAATCTCAAAATAAAAATTCATGCTAATATGGGAGTTTAATATCACATTTATGGTCATGAACTTGATTTTCAAGCAGAAGTAGATTTGGGGGAACTGTCTCAGTAGATGATTGTCCTCCCCTACCCATAGGTAGGCAGGGTTACAAAAAGCACCTCTTCACACACACACAGGCTTCCTAGGGTGGTACAACACCCTCAGTTAGGAGGGGATGACAGCAACCTTTCAGTTCTTCAGCACTGGGTTTTTAAACCATTAAAAAAAAATGTGGCAAAACATACATAACATAAAATTTACCATTTATCCATTTTAAGCGTACGATTTAGTGGCATTAAGTATATTCACAATATTGTGTAACCATCACCACTATCTATCTATAGAACTTTTCATCATCCCAAATAGAAACTCTGTGCCCACTAACAATGATTCCCTATTCCCCTGCCTTTCCAGTCTCTGGTAAATCTCTATTCTACTTTCTCTGTAAATTTGCCTATTTTAGGTACCGCCTATAAATGAAATCATACAATAGTTGTCCTTCTGTGACTGGCTTATTTCACTTAGCATGTTTTCAAGGTTCATCCATGTTATAGCGTGTATCAGAATTCCTTTGATGGCTGAAAAATATTCTGTTGTATTTATTTACCACATGTTATTTATCCATTCATCTGTTGATGGGTACTTGGGTTGTTTCCACCCTTCAATTCTGTTTAAATAATTCTGAAGCTGATTGACATGAAAAATGTCAGATAAATGTGGTATCTCCCCCTCCCTCCCACCAAGCCCCTTTCATCCAAGAGGACAGCTATATATTAAAAAAAAAAAAAAAAAAAAGCATTTTCAATACTCTTAAACCTTGAAGCAAACTTGTCTAAACAGAAAAGGTGCAATTTACCTGAAAATTACTTTAAAGAAACTATGAGCTCTTGCTGGTTTGGTTCAGTGGTTAGAGTGTCAGCCCGCTGACTGAAGGGTCCCAGGTTCAGTTCCAGCCAAGGGCACGTACCTTGGTTGCAGGCTTGATACCCAGCCCCAGACAGGGCACCTGTGGGAGGCATCCAATCAATGTTTCTCTCTCTCTCTCCCCCTCCTACTCTCTCTGAAAAGCAATGGAAAAAATATTCTCAGGTGAGGATTAAAAAAATTTTTTTTAAAAAAATCTAACTTAAAAAAAAAAAACGACTATGAGATTTTGGTCACAGGTGTAATTTTGGCATTGATGTATTACCCACTCTGGGAAAAAGCATACACCCCTAGGGATGTAAAATGCTGGGGTGGAAAAGAGGCAGAGAGCAAACAAACCAGCAGGGGAAAAGTATTCTTTTCTTAGAATTTTCTTGCCTACTCCCTTCTTTTAGATCTCAACATGTGCAAAACATAATCCTTTATGAGTAAATAAACATAATCGCACCGAATTTTGATATTCACAAAATAATCAGTTACTTTAGAGCTACAGTAACTCTAAAATCAACCTTATACTTTCAAAACTTCCACACTCCTGACTGTATTTAGTCCCCTAAAAACACTTTTCATTGATTCAATATATTACTTTGATAGTAAATCTTAAATTCAGGTATAATGTAGTATTGAAAAGTACACAAATCACAAGTGTATCTCTCAAAGAATGTCCTCAAAGTAAACACAGCCCTAGATCAGGGAAGACACCATTATCGGCATCCCCAATGCCTCTTACCATCCCTTGAAGGTGACCGCTGGCCTCACTTCTCCCACCCTCAATTAGATTTTATGCTTTTGAACTTGATATAAATGGAATCGTGTGGTATGTCTGGCTTATCTGGTTTCTTTCTCTCAACATTATGTTTGAGATTCATCCCTGCTTGTGTAGCAGTTTTCATTGGATGTGAAATGGAATATAAGTTATTCCATTGTTCAATTTTCAGAATGTGTTCACCTCTGGTTTAATTTTCCTTTCAACAGGGAGCTGATTCAGTTCAACTGGGAGAGTTTTTACATTAAGCACACAGTAGAATGCAGCATGGATTAGAATGACAGAATCCTTGAGTTGGAAATGAACTTTAAATGGCATCTAGACATCTCCCCATTCCCATCCAGTGTTGATCACAATTATTCCTTCTAAACGGTGCTCTGGTCAGATCACTTCCGTCCTGTTGGAAGGCATCCCATGTTCTTATCCTTGCAGTTAGTCTTCCACCATCCGGGCCCACTGAACCTCAGGAAGCAGGTCCCCCCACCGCCCCCAGCCCTTCCCGAGGTGCGCTGGACTGGGCCTGCCACCTGGCGGCAGCTCCAGGGATTGGACTGACAGCTGGCTTCTGTCATGGGTAGGCCTGCACCTTGAACTCCCTTTTTCTTTGCCCTTCTGCCTGGTTAAGCCAGGCCTTCAATCTCTTTTTCATGAGTATTTTCTTTAACTTCATTCCTTAATCCTATTTCGCACGCTGTTCTTACCTTAAGAAATCATTTCTCCTTGTCTTTTCCTCTCGTTTGACAGGAGGAACTTAAAAAAAAGGCATCCTGAAAGGCCACTGCCCATTCATCTCTAAAATGCTTACATGTTCAAGAGGTCTCCTTCAGAAATCACCAACTAACCAGTCTCATGTTAAAGTTACTTTTTCTCAGAACTAGTGTTCAATGTATTTTTTTTAAACGACTCACATTGCAACAATATTGTTTTTTCATATCCAATGTATATTTCAGTCCTTTGATGGGTGACTTTTCCTTTTATATTTTTCTGTATTTCTAAAGGAATGTGTTGTTAATATAAATGTTATTTAGAAAGGGAGAGAAAAAGGGAGCTTTATGGCAAATAGGACTTTTGCTTTTTTGATTTTTTTTCTTTTATTTCATACTTCTCCACATTTTCTTTAAAGAGGTCTATATGTAATATAAATAGAAAATACAATAAATGTTACTTTAGAGAGAAAAACGGGGGCTTTATGGTAAATAGGACCATCAGAGAGGTGGTTAAAGTAGAAGGTGAGAGAGACAAGCTGTTGGAAGCAAACTCCTGGTAACAGGTCTTGACTTGTGATTGTTGGTGGCTCTGTAAGGAGCCCCGTGACTCCAGGAGCTGTATCTGACCTGAGTGTTATTTGTCCTTCTTGGCTTCATGGTGATTCTCATCTTCTTGAGCAGAAGCAGGCACTGGGGCAGAAAGCTACCTGGAAACAGCTTAACTTTGCCCAGCAGTTTATTGAGATGCTCTTAACTGCGAATGCCCAGTACAGTGTGGAGAATTTCGATGAGAGTTTTCTTTTGGTCCCGAAACACGTTACCTACAAGCTCAAGCAACTCTACCACCTGTTAAAACGGAGGAGTGGCCAGGTACAGGGATCAGCAAGGTTTGGCCAAAGCCTCTGTTTAGACCAGAATACTGCAGTGGCTTCCCAATGGAGTGAAATTTAAACTTCTCAAAAGGCTTTTGTAGGTTAGCCAGGGAATCTGTTTGCTTGTAACTGTTATTTTCCTGAGAGAATGTATTCATTTATTCAGCAAACATTTATTAGGTACACAGTTATGTGCAAGGCGCTGTTTTAGGTATGTGTCAACCTAAGAAATAGCTCCTGCCCTCCAGGTGCTTACAGTCTAGAAAGGGAAATAAGGCATGCATGCAAATAACTATCACACAGGATGGTCACAGTTTTAGCAATTAGACTAATATATGCAAAATAAAAAGGGAGCTCATAGGCTGTGTTGCGAAGAAATGCATCGGAGTGGCAAAATAGGATTTAAAATCTGTATGCTGTCTCTACTTGAATGCCCAGGGACTAAGTACACAAAACCATTCAAGCAAAAAGATTACAGTTATAGTTACTTTTATACCTAGAATAAAATATTTTTAAAGAAAATAATCCAGGGTATTACTATAGCAATGATCTGACAATAAACTGCTATAAATATCATTGCTGCACTTTCTCCCCCTTCTATGTTGCATTGAAGTTCTTCTTTTAAACAAGGAAACAATTAGTAGCATATAAAAGCCTTTTCATTATACTATAGCAAAATAGAACTTTACATTTATTGAACAAGCAAATAGTGATGAGATGTTGTTTTCTGCTCTCCTTTTCTTCTCAATCTCAGGAAAAACTGATAGACTCTCTTAGTAAAAAAATCAACCAAGTATACAAAGTCTGCATCGGAGAGAGTGAGGTTGGCAGCCTCAACGCAGTGCAAAAGCTGGTAAAAGTAGAGTCTCGCCTGGTGGAACTGAGTGATCTTATTGAATCCATTCCCAAAGAAAACGTGGAGGCAATTGAGAGAATAAAACAGAAAGAACGACGGCAAAAGTACAGTGTCCTAGACAAGTGTAGCGAATGACTTAACGAGTAGCTGGTTTTGCTTGGATTCCACTTAGCGGGTCTCTAGTACTTGGCAAGGATGACCACAGAGAGGCAGTGGGAGGACCCAAACCCAGCCCTCCCCTCCCCAGACAGCTGTTATTTAGTGGGGAGGCACATTCACCAAATACTCCTGTGAAATAAATGGGCCATTACCAATGGAACATGAGCGCCGTGAAGGAAAGAAGGGCGAGGGGTCCTTTTAGCCTGGAAAAGTGAGTTTTCAGGGTGAATAGCCACTACTTATATGAGCATTTTTGAAGAGCTGTCATGTGAAAGAATTGCACTTGTGGTAAAAATCCCAAGGCACAGATTAGAAGCCCTTCATTGAAAAACTGCAGGGAGACTCAATTTATGAGAGAATCCTTTGCAAGAGCCATACAATGAGGGTTTTCCTCTGTGCATGACTGCCAACGCTTCCCTACATAGCATTTACAGATCAATTCATCCATTCCTTAAGACAATCTCAGGATTATCATCCCTGGAACATGCCCCACCCCCACAACCCATCGTCCCTGGGATGTGCCCAACCCCTACAATCCTACATCTTTGCCTACTTTGGGGCCTTTCAGGAGAATGCACCAATTTACACATAATTTCCATACTGAGTTATGTACATACTATCTTTGAGGCAATGATTATTACAAATATATGATCCCTAGTATAATGTGGCACATAGAGAATGCTCACAGGTGGAATGATATTCATGTTACAGAGAACAAACATGTTGGGAGGCAGACTAGCACTATGGCTAGAAGTACAGTCATGAGAGCTGACCTGCCTAGGTTCAACCCAGGTTCCACCATTTACAACTTTTGTGACCTTAGGCAAGCCAAATAATCTCTTAAATCTCAGTTAATCTGTAAAACAGCCCTAATACTGGCAGTAATAACTTGTATGGCTGTTGTGAGGATTAAACTAAGTGATCTATGTAAAAGCAAAAAGGCATGTTTGGCAATAGTAAGTACTCAAATATTAGCTATTAATATTATTTTGTTACTGCTTACTATATTACTGGTACATGGGGGATATTGCTTCCCCATATACAAACGAAGTCTAGAATATATTAAGGTGAACCTGATGGAATTTTATCAAATATAAAGCAAATGTTTAAAAATTGTAAGTGAAAGATGGCACCTTCCATAACATGACCTGTGATTAATTACACTACTAACACTTGTATCTTTTTTTCAGTAGGAAATAAATTATCATCTGAGGGTAATTAGAACTTAACTGTCAGTAGTGATATATGAATCTAATTCCAATTGTTTATTGTTCTTATCAAGAGAATTTTAGTTGGTTTTCCCCATGGTTTGTAGGCACCTAACATAATACCTAATCTTGCATAAAAACTGTTCAGTAAATGTAACACTTAAAATTAAAACTGTCCATAAAATAGGTCTCACTTATTGAGTACACTAGGCATTGGAGTAGAAAGACTGCCTAGGTCATCTCATCTAATTTTATCCAAAAAAAAACCTAAAGAAAGCAAGACAAATCACATTTGTTGGCCTTAATTTGAGAGCCCCATTCAAAAAGATTAACTGGGAAATACACTTTTGTGGTAATTCATTGAACACTTGTGATCTGTGTACTTTTCTGTATACGTCAATAAAAAAGTTTACTGGAAGTTAATTAAGTGGCCGCTGTACAGATTAACTATGAAGAGCTGAAATGTGAAGAGGCGGCTTTGCTGAGGTGCTTGTTTAGACCAAAATGGGGTCGATTTTCAGTTCTTCCAAAATGGTGACATGCAATTTCTTCCCATTTCATCAGAAATAGGATGTATTGTTGAGAGGTCACCTGATTATTTAAAAGCCACAGTTATGGGTGAAGATGAATTATTTTCATTTAACATAATGGAAATCTTATAATACTTATAGGCAGTTCATTTACTTTCTGTGATATATAGTTAAAAGAACATTTTCCCCTTTTGACAGGTTCCGTGAAGAGAAAATGAAGGAAAAACAAAGACACCAGGAAGAAAGGCTAAAAGCTGCCCTGGAAAGAGCAGTAGCACAACCAAAGAAAAAGGTTTGTGTTTTGTTATTAATAGGTCCAGTTACATCAATGTGTGAGTGCTTCTGTGGTATAAAAACAAAATATCTAATTCCTCTGACTTATCCAGGTGAAACTTCAGTAAACTCTCTCCAGCTCACAGCTTCCCTCTCTCCGGTTCCTTACTTCCAGAGTAACTCAAGTTGCTGGGTAACAGTTCTCCACCAGGCCTGCTCTTTAGCAAAAGAAACTTGTCCCTTCCCCTTTTTCTTTAGCTCCAGGTTCACGAAACCAAAGAATTACTTTAAAAACTAGTTTTGAATAGGTACTACAAGCATATGGTTCAAAGTTGAAAAGATACGAGAGTATTAAGTGAAAATTGTCCTCCTCAGTTCCCCTCCCTGGAGGCAACCACTGCCAAGTTTCATCTGCATCCTTCTGGAAATATCCTATGTATCTATGTATATTCATCGTTAAAGTGGTAGCTGTGAACCTCGCTCCTTTCACTTAGCAATGGAGAGAGTAAACCCAAAGAATTACATATAACTGGAAGGGTCTTCTAACCTTCACACTGTAAAAATGAAATTAACAGGTGTAGTTAAAATGATATGCCCAGTGTCACTTCAGATGTAGAAGACGAATCTGGACCGGAAGCCAAGGTTCTTTATACTGCAAGGTCACCTGTAATGATAAGTTTGGGGGTGGGCAGTCCCTGAGAGCTTACAGTCCAGGCCTCTGAACCAGGTTGTGGAGGGCCTTTATTTCCATAAGCCACTCTCCCTCCTGTAGGTCAGGGCCTGCAGTATATTCCAGGAGCAGTGTCATGGCTATCTACAAAGCTAGGGTGGACACTGATTCTTAACATACTAATAGCTAACCCATAGTGAACGCTTATTGTGCACCTCACAACCAGCCTTTTGAAGGACTGAAAAAAGTTTCCAGGTATGGTAATTGTAAATATGTATGTCAAAAGTTAACGATTACCTTAAATTATTTAAATAAGCATTTCATCTTAAAGAGTCTGTACTTCTCTAGTTCAACTCTTCTAGGAACACACGACTTGTCCTCTTTCTCCCGAGGGAAAATTAACCACTCCCCATTCCCCGGCATGTATGCACTCTTCACTGAACACACAAAACTGAAATGATTATTTTAAAATATATCTTTCTTTCTAGACCATGAATGAATTTTATGACCCTTGCCTGGCACATAGTGGATACTCAACAAATGCTTACGGAATTAACAGACTAAAAATGAAAATCAAAACTAAAACTAGAAGAAAATTTAAAATAAAAATGGTGATCAGATAAGCTGACAATGTATGAAAACCTGTGATAGAAGTTCTTACCCAGCTGGGACACTTCATCACTAGAAATTTTCTAAGAGTATTAACAAAGATTACCAAAGTTCTGACTTTAGAATCCCCTAATGGTATTTTTGTTGGTGTAATTATGGGGAGGAGCACTAGTGTTATTTAGTTCACTGGGGCCAGGAATGTCAAACATTCTGCAATGCAAGGGACAGTCTCACATAGGGATAGTACCCCTTCTGAGACACAATAGAGATGTCCCATCAAAACTCCCGTCCAGGAGAATACGATAGTTTTCTCATCTATTTAATTGACACAAACTCAGATGAAAAGCAAAACAAAAAAAGATTACAGAGAAAAGACTAAGAGACAAAAATAATTAGTATGATATAACTGAGTATATTCCCCAGAGAGAATGAATAGGTATGAAACTAAGGATTTCCCTAAGCCTGTCCTGGTGGGAACATCTCCAAAAGCCAACAGGATTACTAGTGTTTAAGATAGTACATGGCTTTCTCAAATTTTTGTTTAAAAATGAACAGGGTTTTAATGTTAGTCAACTGGTACTCAGCAGAAGAAAGTGACCTCTTCTAACCAATGGAAGAAAAACTAGCTACGGCACTTTTGAGAAATGAAATATTGGCCTCAGACATGGTTCTTTCTAACCATGTCTGAAACATATGCTATACAATGACTTTACCTTCAACGTCCCCACTTCCCCATAAAACCCCATAACATGTTAGACATCCATTAAATTATCAATCCCTTTGTAACAGGCTATTTACTTTTTTTTTTTTTTTTTTAACTGTTTACTATTTTAAACCATATTATTCCTTGGAAGAATCAAGTTACTATTAGTATTTTACTTATAGTTCAAAAAGAAAAAGATTATGCTAAAAAATATTATTGTTTGTGTTTCAGCTGGGAAGACGACTTGTCTATCGTTCAATACCTTCATTTGATAACAAACATGAACTACTTTTAGTCAAAGATACAAGAACAAGATCACTAGAGAATGAATATTTTTTCACTTGAATAGGAGCAGTAAGACATTTATTACCACAATGTTTTAGGCATATTTTATATATTCTGGTTTACAGTAATGGCAATATTCTGCCCCATATGCTTGCCTAACCAATTTGAGGAAGACATGCCCTTGTTCTAACAGCTATATAGGACTGGAAATGGGAGTTACTTTCTTTTGTTGAAGGCTTTTTATTACCCATAGCCTAAGTATTATTCTATACGTTATACATCTATACTTTTAATTGTCCCAGTTGGGGATACACATCCAAAGTTACTTTACTGATGTAACTATATGGTTAGTGGCATTCTCTGACAACATGAGACTTTAAATGATTTTTTTTTTTTCAACCACTCTACAGGAAAGTTCATAGTATACATTTTACCACTGTGGAGTATATATTGTATGTAATAAAGTACAACACTAAAATATCTTAAGGGTTTTGAGTTTAAAACTTAAATGAAAACCACTAAGTTACGTTCTGAGAACATAACTGTGAGACTGGATTTTAACTCCTATTAAGAAGTACTGTTCAGAAACTTAATTCTCTTAAGTGAACAGACCATGTCTTCATCAACCTAAATGTCAGTTCACAATTTCTGTTGTGCTCTGTATCCATAATCGTTTTTATTTTCAGCTGTTTCATTTTAGCTATGCTATGTGTATTATTATTTAAGCTTACATTATAATTTGTAATTTGTCCATTACTAAGTAATATATACTAATTCTAAGAAAATATTTCACTTTATACATGTCAGAAATGGCTCAAAAATAACTTTAAAAGAAGCAGTTGCTTTTAAAAGGTCTCAGTTAATATGTGATTACAAGGGCTGAATTTCACCTTCATAAATTTTTATAGAGCATATAAATAATCTTCCCTTATAGAAAAAAATACGAGTTTATAAAAAACAAACCAAAAAACCCAACTTGAATGAAGTTGGGTGGCTTTTAAAGCATTACTTCTGTGAATAATTTTTCAATTGTTTCAATATTGAGTTTTGCTTGTGAATACCTGAATATGAATAGTCCACAAGTCAAGTTGAAAAAACAAATTTTTATTGTCTAGAAATATATATAAAAAAAAAAATCCCCCACAAAAGATGCTACTCTCTCATTTCTCCATCTTCCTCCTCTTCTTCAACACCCCTGATATAAAGGACATTATTACACCTGTAAATAGAAAAACAGTCCATTTTGTTGTTCCAACTGGAAACCATGTAACATCTGATTTACAATTAACTAGACTTTTTTTCATTACAAAAATAATGAATGCTAATTTTACAATATAGCATTTTTTCCTTTCTCTTTTTAAAGAAAGTTTTTACCACTAATTTGTTAAAAAGCACATGGTACTTTCTTACCATGTGGTTATTATAAAATGTTATCTTTATGATCTATCAAAGGGAATGACTAGAATTTGAAGGTATAAAGTTAGTTCTAGAAAGCAAGTATGACAAAAATCCCTAACAGCAGCCAGACCCAACTAAAATTCAAACCCAAGCTCCTACAATTGAAACCACTGAAAAAGGTTATAGCTAAGAGCTAGAAAGTTTAATATCAGTACTAGAAAAATCTTAAGAATGAATAGCTCCAAAATACTCAAATCTTTGACAAGTTTAACAATTTCAAAGACTCCTGAAGTCTAGTTGTAGAATATTACGGTAAATTGTGATTTTAAAAAGTAATTTTGAAATTGAAGCACTAGTTTATTCAAACAGGTATTTCTAATGCTCACCAGTAACTCCTTACATATATACTACTACTGTTTTGTTACCTTATTAAAACTTCACCCAGGTGTCCAGACAAGGCTCCATCTATGTATTCTTCTGTGTTTGCAAGCTTTAAATAAAAAGAAAATATATTAATATAATAATACATAAGGAAAACAGTAAAACACACCTAATATTGGTGAGAGAACTTATTAACTGAGACCTTTCTATACCAATAACTCACATTTATCAATAATTAATATAAGATTAGTCTTCTGTTACTATTAAAGTACTTTTGGTTTCATATAAATATCTGGTAAAGTTAACATTGATGGATGTAGAACTAATATATAATAAAGCTTGTTTCAACATAATTTTTTAAAATCTCTCAGTTGTGTATTATTTCTTTCTAGTAGACATTAAAACATGTCGAGGAAGGCAATCTCCCAATTTATGAATAAGTTGATTAAAAGTTTTCTGCAAATTCAGTTCCAAAGCAGACATTAATTTCTCTTGGAATAACAACTTTATACTGTAGCATCATATTGAGGAACCCAATGGGTGTACAAAAGCTATGGTTAAAATACTTTCATATTAGTCACCAACCAAACCAAAGAACTGAATAAATTTTTTTTTTAAATTATGTGCTAATCAACAGAAAGTTCTTAAAAGAAGGTTAAACAATAAAGAGTAACCTTACAAACTTCCAGTTATAAAATAATAACAGGAATATAATATATAGCACAAGGAATAAATACCATAACTTCGTAAAGTGACAGATGCTTACTAGACCCATCATGGTGATCTAGACCCATCATGGTGATCATCAGTCCATAAGGGAGAGGGAGGGAGGGAGGGTGTGTGTATGTGTATAATTACTGTTATATACCTAAAACTAAGTATGATATCAACTATACTTTAAAAAACTCATTAAGGTTGAGCATCAACCCATGCACCAAGAGGTCGCAGGTTCAATTCCCCATCAGGGCACATGCCCAGGCTGCGTGCAGGAGGCAGCCGATGGATGTTTCTCTGTCATCGATATTTCTCTCTCTCCCTTCTCCTTTCCTTTCTGTAAAAATCAATAAACACATATTTTTTTTAAAAAACCCACATCAAAAAATTTTGACCCAAAACACCTTAGGAAATGGGGTTTGCTATTCGTTCACAGATATTTAGATTCAACATTTTCTTTACTAAATTGTGGCTGGTGGGTTACTTACCTACTATGCGATAAATTTATTTATAAAGGGGATCTTTTAGGGACTTGAAGTTTGATGAAAGCCTTCATATTTCAACTGCTAAATGTTAAACATTAAGTTTTTTAAAAAGTAACCTTTATAGTTAGGGAACAATATTACTTCTAATTCTACATCAAAATGTTTAGCTTTCTTCTCCATATAGGCAATAAGCTTTACTTTTAATTTTTAAAAATCACAACCCATGCTATCTGTGACTCACACGCACAAAAAAATGAGCAGGAAAGAAAGGAGGGAAGTTTCCTTCATTAGCCCAGCAAGTGGCAAAGGGAAAGAAATATAGGGCTTATAGAGGATGTGAGATAAGGCATGTAAAACACGTTAATGAATTAATACTGCTACTGGGTGTTATTCTCTCTCCTACAGAGAAAAGTAGCCTCCTATACACGGAAAGGTTCTGTCTGAAGTACATGTGGTTGAGACAATTAGTTTTGTATATAACAGCTCTCAGAAATAATGTACTAGCCCGGCCGGGCGTGGCTCAGCGGTTGAGCATCGACCTAGGATCCAGGAGATCAGATCAGGGTTCGATTCCCGGTCAGGGCACATGCCCGGGTTGCGGGCTGCAGCCGATCAATGACTTTCTCATCATTGATGTTTCTATCTCTCTCTCTCTCTCCCCCTCTCCCTTCCTCTCTGAAATCAATAAAGATATATTTAAAAAAGAAAAAAAAAAGAAATAATGTACTAATACCAACTAATTTTTGGGTTAAAAGTGGCTTTTTGGCAGCTATTTAACATTTAACTGGTTTCTAAATTATACAATGCTCCAAAGCATTCTATCACATTTTAAATAAAATCTAAAGTCCTAACTATCATTTAAAAAGCCCTCTAGGACTACCATTCCAACCTTTCTATCATCTTTCCCCTAATTCACTCAGCTCTGGCCTTCTTGCTATGCCTTTAACACACCAACCATGTACCTGCCACAAAGCCTTTGCTCTTGCTGTTTCCCTCAAAATGGGATGCTCTCTCTCCAGCTGTTCTCACTTTTCAGCAACACTCTTCAGTTGCTCACTCAATTCTGGTCGTTGCTTAAATTTACTTCCTCAGAGAGTCTTTCCTTGGATATCCTATCTAACACTGCACACTCTTTTCACTTTATTCTGTTTTTCTTTTTCTCCATAGCACCTATCATTACTTGATACATTATATTACCATCTCCCATCACTAAAACAAATTCCTAGAGGGTAGGGACTTTATTTGGTTCATTGGTGTCTTCCACAGAGCCAGGCACATAATGGGCACTCAATAAATGTGTGCTCAGTGGAAAAACTCAAAGGCATCATCGATGTGGTTACTTCAAAACTGGCAAGCTCAAGAGGAAGTTATATTACTTTTAAAACCAAATATTCAGTGGGTATTCATTATTCCTTTCTTTTACTGAGATGTAATTCCCATAACAAAATGCATTTTTAAAATATATGTTAATGGTTTTAACTATAACCATCACCACTATCTAAGTCTGGAACATTTTCAGCATAAGGGATATGCTCTTCATATTTTTCTATGGCCTTAGTAAGTGATTCCTGCTTAGGGAATTTTCCAGGCCAAAACCATGCTCTATAAGGATTTTGGGGACCTGAGTGTTATCTGTTTAGGGGGAAGACAGAATGGCAGTTCCTTAAGAAATTAACAAAGAATTACTATAGGACCCTGTAATTCCATTTCTGGATGCCCACCCAGAACAACTGAAAGTAGACTCTAGCAGATACTTGTACAGCGACTTTCACTGCATTGTTCACAACAGTGGAGAGAGAGAAACAATTCAAATGTCCACCAACAGAATGGATTAAAATGCAGAATATGCATACAATGGAATATTATTTCAGCCATAAAAAGGAATGACATTCTGATACATGCTACACCATGAATCAGCTTTGAAAACATTATGCTAAGTGAAATAAGCCAAAAGGACAAATACTGTAGGATTCCATTTATATGACGTACCTAGAATAGAGACAGAAAAAATAGTAATTACCAAGTGCTGGAGGCAGGACATATGGGGAATTATTTTTTAATGGGTACAGAATTTCACACTGAGATAAAAAAATATGGGAAACTGAAAAGGGGGACGGCTGCAACAACAATATGAATGTACTGCCAATATGAATGTGATGTCAATGAGCTGTATACTTGAAAATGGTTAAAGTGGTACATTTTATGTTATCACAATTAAAAAAAAAAAACCCTGACTGAAACATTTACAGAAGCTAGTGTAACAGACATGCAATCAGTTGATCAATTTATTTGGCTGATATCTTTTCCCTCAAGAAATGCTTGTATGGAATTACTCTGTTGTTATGCCTTTAGCACTCATTAAAAGACTTAAGAATTTCACTTGAAAAATTTCTTTGAGAGCCAAGTGAAAGCTTTTCTTTTTCGGAAAGCTTTTCTTTTTCCGTAAACTAGTGTGTTTCCCTTCTGGCATTATGAACCAAATGTCTCAGCTCTTCTTACTTTAACGACTAGGAGTCAAATCTGTGGCTGTATTTTGGTTTAACATCATGTCTCACATGTAGTTTATCAAGTTATAACATCCTCCCTGACCTTGACCTTTTTCCTGAATTTTTGCTTTGTCAATTTAATTAACTGCATTCTCATAAGTCGCACTAAACCTTAAAGTGGAAAACCCCCCACAATTTAATAATTTTTATAATTCCTTAACTTACCTGCATGTTCATATAGCCATCTACAGATACCAGGTAGCCTTTGTATTCCATTCCCCACTTAAGTTTCACCATTACTGGCTTTCCTGTTAATCCATTGAGGAAAGGTTTGGGATTGAGGGGCAAACTCTGCACAAAGAAAAACAACAAAAAAAATCAATTATTTTCTAGAGCTCAGCGCCCACCACCTAATTTGTTACCAAATCACCAATATTTACGGTATCCAAAAGAAGCAAACTCTTGACTCCTTCTCACATAATTCTCACTTTTATTTGTTGAAGAGCATCAGAGAAATTTAAATGCCCAATTACCCAATTTCCTCTTCAAGCCATCAAACCATATAAAAGTACTCATTATTCCCTTAAGAAACACTGAATAGCTATTAAACATCACTCACTGTTCCAGGTTATAAAGAAACAAAGGTAAAGGCCTAAAAAAAAAAAAAAAAAAAATGCAGGTGACAGTCCTCAAGCAGCTCACAGTGGGAGGGGAAAGGGCAAAACACATACAAACAATTATATTGCAATGTAGTAAGAGGAGATATGCTTTGTACCAGGGTATCAAACCACTCCAGCGTAAAAAGAAAAGGAAAGGTTGCCTGAAATAAGTAATGCTTCCATTTTAAAGGATGAGAGATACTTCCAGGGGAAAAACAGCTGTTCTAGGCAGAGACTACCTGTACAACAGGAGGGAAGAATGAAGCAACAAGATGACCTCAGGGACACTCGAAAAATTCAGTGTTGTCAGTGCCCTAAGGAGGCTACAGAGTGAAGCAGGGGGCAGGCAGACCACGCGCACAGACTTTTGCTTGAATTCTAGGAGCTAGGGGTGGGTCCTACTTGCCTTAGCAGTGCCTCTTACATACCAGCTACCACTTAATGTTTGTTTGTTCAGCAAAGCAATATTCTCCCCAGTAGTTCACACACTTTTTCTTTCCTCCATCTGCTCACCACCCATCAGCCCAAAGAAAGAAAAGAACCACGAAACTTGGCTACTAAACCCCTTTAAGATAAGCATATTCAGAGCGATCTCAAAGAATGTGGGACTACTGCAATAACCTCCTGATGAGTCTCCAGTTTTCACTCTTGTCTTTCTCCAACTTATCCACACAAAAACTGTTATTTTTGTCATGTCGTATTTCTGCTTAAAATACTTAAAGGGCTTCCAATGGCAGCTGGAGTAGAATACAGACCTCCTAGTGTGTCCTGAGAGGCCTTGCCCGGCCCTATCTCACAACCACTATTCTTGCAAGAAACTGGCTTTCTGTTAATTCCTCCAAGTGGTCGAGCCTTATTTTCGGCCTTAAGACCAATGCTCCTGTTCCCTGAGCCTGGTGCACACTTCCTCCTGCTCTTCTAAGGGGCTGTATTTCACATCATTTAGGTTTCAAGTTAAACCACTCCCCTGCCTGGGATGCCATCCGTGGCCGCTCTTCTAAGGTACCGCCGCGCCCCCTCACAGCATCCTGCTGGCTTCCTTCTTAGCACTTAGTATTTGCGTTTATATATTTGTTATTATTTAATTAATGTCTGTTTCCCACGCCGGACAGAATTTACCTAGACCAGGGTCCGCACCAGTACTTTTCACCTCATATTCCTACCGCCTAGCACAGTTATCTGGCAGGCAGCGTGCGCTCAAAACATACTTGCTAAACGAACGCCCAAAGCCTGGGCTCTGGGCTCCAGAGCGCTGCAGGGCTGGGAGACCCAACGTCACGGCATGGAAGCAGGCTTTCCTTTCAACGCGCGGCGTGAAAGACCTCTTCGTCTTTATCCTGACCCTGCGGCCCCAGCCAGCAAGGATACCTCAGGCTCCGATTCAAAACGCAGCTGAGCGGGAAGAGAGCAGAGGCACTCCTGGGAGCTGAGGGCGGCGGCAGGAGCGCGCGCCTCAGACCCCACAGCAGCCAGAAAAGGGCTGCCGACCGCTGGCGCAGCGCCTCACGCGGATGAATGAGAAAGGCGCGAACCAACCACCAGGCCCGGCGACGCTGGTCACCCGCGCGCGCGCTCTCTCTCTCTCTCTCTCCTTCCCTCTCTCTGCAGACTCCACCGGTTCTTTTCCTCCTTACCATCGCGACGACCAGAAAATGCTGCAGGCTACTCGCCGCCGGCCCTACTGTCGTCCCTCGCGACTGGAGCGTCTCCTGGAGAGCCCGGTCTGCGGTGCTTCAAGAAAAATGGCCGCCAAGCAGCAGCGTGACCTTTTACCTCCGACTACAACTCTTCCGTTTCTGTGATTGGACGCAAAGAGATAGGTGCTGATTGGAGGAAATGGTACAGTGTCTCCTGGCAACCAGAGATGGTGTGCGCCTCGTTCCCTTTTCCCGCCGCGCGCGGGCCTGTGGGATGCACCCGCCTCCGGACTGGGGGGGTCCCTGCGGCCCTGCAAAGGTAGTGAGGCCCGCGGGGTGTCTGGCCGGCTGCCCCGCGTGGAGGGTGCGGCTGAGAGACGCCGAGTACCCTGTAGAGCGTACGTGATTTCTCGCCGGCTTGGCTAATGGGGGTTCCCTTTGTCCTTTTACACCTGGAGAACGAGTTCGGGTCTCCAGTTCCTTCCTCGCTTTCCCACAGATTCTGTGATTTGGGGGTTTCCCTGCCACCGTCCCTTTCTACCTGTTCTCTACTCTGTAATGCTCATTTCGACCCACTATAAATAAAAATGTAGGGGAAACAAGACTGGACTAAGGAACAAGAAACGCACCCGAGAAAGTCAAGCACAGAATATATTTCAGATGAGGGCGAGGCGAGGGTAGAATACGGTGCGGTGGCTCCCTGTCCGCCTGTCTGCCGCGTGGCAGCCTTTTTCCGCGCATCTGTCGCTGAGGCCGCGGGGAGGTGTCCGCCAGCCGGGTCACCCTCGGCGGGTCGCACTTGCTTTCACCCCCTGCGGACTCTCCGCTCGCTCAGGCCTGGAATGCTAAACGCCGTCCTGGGAGAATACGCACTTGGAGTAGTACTGTTTTTTGGTTTTGGTTTTGCAGCCCTAAGGAGATGCATTTGGACTTTAGGTGTAAATGTCGTTTATTGAGGCGTTATGGAGACGTGGGTGAGGCTTCGGAGGCAGCCTGAATTCGGAGCCTCCGTCCATCGCGTGGGGATGGGGTCCGGCAGTTTCTTAACCTGCTAAGGCCTTTGTTTCCCTCAGCTGTGCGTTGCTTTAAAAACTATCCACAGCGTCGTGAGGATTAAATAATAAATGCGGAGAGGTTAGGACTGTGGTTGGCCATGTAAAAGGTCTGTTGGTGGTAACTATAGTTTTAATGTTGTCCATGTAAATGATGGAGAACACTGACAATTTTTGGTACAGGTTATGCCAAACAGTTGGAATTATTTACCCCAAAGTTCAGCGGGTTTTTCTCTTAGTTCCAGGAATCTTTTAATGAATAGTTAGCCTTTGTACAGACTTCAAGTTCCTACTGTGTGCCAGGCTCCTTCACAGTTGCTATAATGGAAATCTTAACCACACGGACCAATTTAGTAGTTAGAGCCCCCTTTTTGAGATGAGAAACAGGCTGAGCCAAGTAACTTGTGCAGGGCCACACAGCTGGGTTTCAACCCGAAAACTCTGCTTTTTCTACTTAGAAAGCTAACTTTCAAAAGTTCAGTATATACTTTAGAAGTCTCATAAGGCTTTTTAGAAGACTTTTAAAAACTTTGAGTTTATTGGGGTGACACTGGTTAATAAAATGATATAGGTTTCAGGTGCACAATTCTACAATACATCATCTGTATATTGTACTGTCTGTTCACCACCCCAAGTCAAGTCTTCCATCACCATTGATCCCCCCTTTACCCTCTTATACCTCCCCCCACCCTCCTTTCCCTCTGGCAATCCCCTTGCTGTTGTCTGTGTCTATGAGGGGTTTTTTGGTTGTTGTTTGTTTTGTTTTTGCTTAATCCCTTCACCTTTTTCACCCAGCCCCCCAACCCCCCTCCCCTCTGACAGCTGTGAGTCTGTCCTCTATCTGTGAGTCTGTTTCTATTTTGTTAGTTTATTTTGTTTATTAGACTCCACATATAAGTGAAATCATATGGTATTCGAAGACTTATTTTTTATATATACTTTAGAAGATTTATTTTTTTTTAGCTGTTATCTCAGTGAAGGGAAACAAAATATTACTGTAATCTATATTTTAAAAAGTGACAAAACTGAAGCTGTCCTACTTCAGGCACGTAATGAAAGGCAGGGTTCTTTGGAAAAGACAATAATGCTGGGAAAAAATAAAAGGCAGCAGGAAAAAAGACCAAATACGAGATGACTGACTCCATAAAAGAAGCAGAGCTGAGTGGTTGTTGAGGAGAGGACATTGTGGACTCATTCATAGAGTGGCCAGAAGTCATAGTCAGGTTTACTCATATCAAGTTGGTTTTAGTAGTTATCTGGCTATGTTATTTGTAGTTGTTGCAATTCTGAAAACAAATCATTTTAAACATTACACTTGGTACCATAGGTATTTGGTCAAGTTCCTGTACCTCTCCAGGCCTTAGTTTTGCACTAAATTAAGGGGTTGAAATAGATTATCTTAAGGGCCTTTCTAGCTTTAACATACTATTATTTTCTGATATTCTAAATTAATAACTGGAAAAAATGAAGATTAAAATAAAGAATATCCCTTGCATTGTAACTATGCTTTCAATTATTCAATTATAATTTATTATTACTTGTTATTAATACATACTAATTATTATCTTCCAAATAAGGGACAGAGTAACTTTTCAGTTTCGGTAACAATAAGTTTCTTATAGATTAAACCTTTCTGTTTCCTATGTATGTTGAGAACGCTAGGCAGTAAAATATAATTATTTTAAAACCATACACTGTAAAATGAGATTTTGCAGCGATGCTGTTAACACTTGCATCTTGATTCTCAGAGAACAATTATAAATGTGATAAACTAAGAAGGGAAACTAAAACTGGTTCTGTTTCTGTCTGATTATAGATAACAGGTTAGGTTATATATTATTGTCAGTGAAAAAGATAAAATTTATCAGCAGAAAATATTTTTATTCATAATAGAATTCATTTAATCAATTATTTAGACTCAATAAAAGTTTTCTTCTCCCCATAGTTGCATATTCTATTTGGGGAAGAGTCTAGACTGTTATTTGATCTATATAATAATAATAATAATATGTAAGCTAGCCAGCAGCAGTACTCTTATGGCTGCCATTTATTGAGCACTTATGTGCCAGTACTTTACATAAATGATCTCATTTACTCTTTAGCAGCAATTTTTTGAAGTAGGTATTATTAGCTAGTGTTGCAAGGTAACCTGCTCAAAGTCCCACAAGGAGTAATCCTTCAAGCCAGGATCTCTCTGTCCAAACTTTGCTCCTTTAACTCTTCTAATCCAAGCTGTAAGAACCTCAGGGAGACTAGACCAAGCGTCTTAATTCTTAATTCCACACATAGTTCATAGCCTCAGTAAGACAGTGAAATTCCTATACCGCAGACTGAGTGTGAATTCTTTTGAGAGATGTGACTGTCAACTTAATTCCCTATACACATGGCCTTCTGTATAGTATCAGGTTCATCTGTCAGTCTCTGAATCAGGCTTTGGTGAGTGGTCAAAATTAAAATCACTCATATTGGAATGTCTGCTGTGCTTTATTTCATTGTCTGTCTATAAGCAGAGGACACACAGACAGCTTCTGGGAGTTTAAAGTAGAGGAAGACTTTTGTAGCTTCTTAACAAGCAAGCCTACCTCCCCTTTTGAGTGGCAGTCCTTCATAGGCTTGCCGAGAGAGAGAGTTTCCCACGGCCCCCTGCTGGCTCTGAGTGAACAGATTCTCAGCCCCCTGCTGACTGGGGAATATGTCGCTTATCCCCATCTCAACTCTTTACCGACAGCCTTCAAAATGACTTGTTTAGAAGACAGATGGCATGGCAGAATCTCTGACAACCGATTAAGGAAGAATACAATAGATTCCTGCCAAATATCCCTACCATTTCAATGTGAACTAACAGCAGTTTTTGTCATGATGGAAAAAGGAAAGGATGATGTTAAGAACTGTTGTCTTCTGTCAAAAGCAGCATACCGTCTATTTGCATTGTGTTTAGAGAGGATTTAATGAAGTCAACATAGGTTATGCATAGCATTTTGCCTTTGCACATGCTGTTCCCTCTGCATGGAATCCCTTCTCCTTCTCTGCCTACCTTTCCAGAGCCAGCCCAAATGATACATTCAATATGAGCCCTTTCCAGATTCCCATGGCGTCACTCCTTCCTCCAGGCTCTGACAACACTTTCTTTCTACCTCTGGTGTAGCAATTAATGTGTTGCAGTATAGTCTGTGTAATTATTTGTCTGTCTTGACTCAACGAGAAGCTTCTGGAACACAGGGACCATAGTGTGCTTATTCATCCGTCGCATCCCCTGCACCCAGAACAGTGCCTAGTCCAGAATAGGTGCTGTGTTACTGATTTTTAAATGACTTCCCTGCCATAGTATGAGATTTTTCTTGTTGGGGTCCAGAGCTACTTAAGAGTATGGTTATTGCGATCGTGGAAACTGTCGACAAGTCCCAGTTCTGCTAATTCCTTGACATTCATTCTTTCAAGTTTCTTCATTCTGTAAAATGCGGATGTACTGATACCTGCCTCGTGGAAATAAGTTTCTGCAAATGTTTTCAGTTTTGTTTTGTTTTGTTTTTTCTTAATTATAGATCTATTCAGGTTTTCTGCTGTTTACTCCTGAGTCAATTAATGTAATTTATGTTTTCCTAAGAATCATTCATATCTTGTTTTAATTTATTTTCATAAAGTAATAAGTATTCTCCTATTTATTGACTTCCTCTATATATCTGGTTATATCACAGTCCTAATTTGTATATATATGTGCTCTTTCTCTTTCCCTTTTTCTAGAGAGAAAATGTTAAAATGTTGATAGTAGCTTTCTCTGGCAATAAGATTATGGGTTATTTTTATATTTTTCTGTTTTTTTCAAATGCTCAGAAATCAATGGATATATTACTCATGTAGTCACAAAAAATACTTAATAAAATATCTTTCTTTATTTCCAAGTATGGAAGTTGAGGCAGAAACATTATGTAGATCATGGCCTTAGAGTGGAATCAGGAAACCTGTACTGGCTCAGTCACTTTTTGCTATGAGGTAAGAACTATGAAAACAACCATGATTTCTCTATGTCTCATCTGATATAAAGAAACTGAGCCACTAAACCATCTCACTTCCTCTTGTTCTTATGTAAAGGTGAAGGTTGTTATAGAGTTGGGTAAAAGATCACTCAGAATTTATCTTTGGGGCCTAACTCACCTTATGTGATAAATTGACTTTTTTTGGTAACTTAGCATATAATTGATGGTGAAAGATACTGTATAGTATAGTGATAATGCACAACTTAATTAATATGTGAGCATAATATATTTGGCAATGAGTGAAACATTTGAACATGTAATTGGAAGGTAGATGCCATATATTTGAGGTTTTAAAATTCCCTGTGATCCTATAGCAGGATTTTTAAAGGAAACTGTTTTTCTTTTCTGTCTGGGAGAAGGCTCATTGTGGTTTTCCAACTCACAGCAAATTAGAAAGAAAAGATATGTGGTCCAATTTGATTCAACAAATATTTTTGTATTCCTTACTTTGAATCTTTTACTAGACCACAAATAGAAATGCTTTAATTATCTTGTTAAAGACATAAACTACTTTCAAAGAGACTTTCTACAATTAGATTTTAACTATTAGATAACTAGTTTACTACACTATAAATCACTCAAGGGTAGGCAAGGCATCTTATTTCATCTTTATACTCTAAGTGACTTGCCTGGTGCTGACCACATAGGAAATGTAACAGTAATTGTTACTTTTCTACTAGGTTATAAACTTTGTGAAAGCAAAACATTTTCTTTATTTAATTGTTCTAAGATCCTCATTACCAAGCCTTAGAGCACTATGACTCAGTGGAGGTGTTTAACAGATTTTTAAATTAATAATGATAATAATTGATGGCATTTATCAACGTACACAACATTGTGCTATCCCTTAAATAAATTATTACATTTAATCTGCACAATAACTCTATGAGATACTATTAATCTCTCCATTTTACTGAGGTTTGGAGAGATTATATATCTCACTTAGGCGCACATAGCTTAAACATGGTTTGGCCATAATTTGACGTAGGCCTGTCTGGATTGCAGAGTTGGACGTCTTTACTACTTTGATCACCAAATTTGATAAGTGTTTGGTGGCTAAATAAATGACTGACATTTCATTTGCAGAAATTTGCATTTATTTCATCACTGTTCTTAAAAAAAAAAAAGGATTTCTGATTTTAAAAACACCTTCCTAAGAGAAGGAATAATTGCAAGTGCCTATGAGATTTATTGTACTGTGTTTCGAAGATGCACCATTGTTTTATGTACCAATTTTGTATCAGTTGTAATTACAGATCTCATTTATGTATCAGTTTATATATTAATTATAACTGTAGACCCTATTGATTCTTGGTAATATCCCAATTATAGAGACATTAAAATTTAGAATAGGTAATATATGTAATGTGTCCATACACACATTTTCTGTATTGTACTGTGAGTTTTTTTCCCTATAAGATCTGAGTCAATACAGTTATAGCAGTTAAGCATGCAGACTTTGATGCCAGTTGCCTAGTTTTCAGACCCCAGTCTGCTTCTTATTTGCTTGTAGTCCTGGGAAAATTACTTAATTTCTCTGATTTTAGATACTTTATCTATAAAAAGGGGGCAATGATAATACTTCCCCCTGGATCACTCAAAATATACTTCATTAGACCTAGCTAGACATTTAGTTTGATTTCTAAAGCCTTTTGCACGATAGATCTGATTCTTTGCTTAAAATATCTATCAGCTTTCAGAGGAACTGAGCCTGTATTTTATTTTCAAAGACTATTAATTCAAAGACTGTTGTCTTCAGGAGAGAGAGAGAAAACATATATATCAATGTGGTAGAGAAACATGTTCCCTTCTGGGGATGGAGCCTGTGACCTGGGCACTTGCCCTGAGCAGGAATTGAACCGGTGACCTTTTGGTGCATGGACAACACTTAACCTCACCAGGCAGGGCTGGGAACTTTTTTTTAATGCCATCTCTGAAACCAAGTACAGAGATTCAAATTTAATTGTTTTGAGGCGGAACCTGGGCGTTATTATTGTTTAAAAGTTTCCCAGGTGATTCTGATTTGCAGCCAGGTATGAAAGTCAATGAGATAAAGTGCTGCTTATCTAAATGTCTTCCCAATCTCTTAGTACGCAACTTGGGAAGAAAACTGATTCCAATACTCCATTTTTTTTTTATTCCTTATGGAACTTTGAAATTTGTTGTTTGGTTGAAGGTAAAAAGGAAGATAAGAAGGAAAAGATGGGACCTGTGATCTGAACTTTACAATTCAGTGATGTAATTGGTCAGTCAGAGACTCAATTGGTTTATTTATTTTTATTTTTAAAAAATATGTCTTTATTGATTTCAGAGAGAGGAAGGGAGAGGGAGAGAGAGAGAGAGAGAGAGAGAGAGAAACATCAATGATGAGCCTGGCCGGGCGTGGCTCAGCGGTTGAGCGTCGGCCTGGGATCCAGGTGATCGGGGTCCGATTCCCGGTCAGGGCACATGCCCGGGTTGTGGGCTCGATCAATGACTCTCTCATCATTGATGTTTCTATCTCTCTCTCTCCCTCTCCTTTCCTCTCTCTGAAATCAATAAAGATTTAAAAAAAGAAGAAAAAAAAGAAACATCAATAATGAGAGAGTCATTGATAGGCTGCCTCCTGCATGCCCTGACTGGGGATCGAGCCCACAGCCCGGGCATGTGCCCTGACCTGGAATTGAACCTTGATCTTCTGGATCCTAGGGTGATACTCAACCTCTGAGCCATGCTGGCCAGGCCAGTTGGTTTATTTTTGAATCTCAGTGCCACACATTTACTTTAATATCAACCTTAAGCTAAATCTCAATGCTTGTCTCTGCCACAGTAACTAAAAATTTTACATCCATGGCCGGAATAATGACAGAACGTGTTCCAGGACCCTTGTTTTTCTGTTCAATGAATGCCTGATTGGCTGTGTGCCAAGGGGATCTGCTGCCCTCTGGAGGGTACTGTGCTATTGTTCTATGACAGATAAAATGGCACTCCTCTATGTATATTCCAAAGCACGTGAGAAGTTATGAAACAAAAAGATTTCATGGTCAAATCATTTGGAAAATGCGACACTATCTCTGTGTAAGGAAGTCACAATGCAAATTAGTGAAATAAAGACTGAGAAGTTCTATAATAAAGAAATTTGTTTCCCAAACGAATTGCACCATTTTCTCCCCCACCTGTTCTGTTAATATTTGGGAAATTAATATTATACAAATTCTATTTTGTATTAGTAATATATAAATAACATTTTGGATTTGGAGAAAATAAAGGAGAAAAACTTAATAAAAGATTTTTTAAGTAAACTAGAAAAAGGGAAAGATTTATACAGTAGATGCATTAAAATGAAAAGATCCCACATCCCTGTAGTGACATTTTGATTAGAAATGTAAAATTGGATGTGGCAGTGTGATATACCATGCAATAATATTCATGTTTATCTTTCTTCTTAGTTTTTATCCTAATGAAGCATTTGAGATATATGTGCTGTTGCTTAACAAATAGAACTGTGACTTGTGCTTTATAGCATATGAAGTTGATTTCATGTACTGTCAGATGTGCCAGGAATCATATTAGACCAAAGATTAATGGATAGTGAGAGGCCAGGCATAATGGGGTTCCACCCAGAAGTTCAGTTAGTGCAGGTGTAGACGTCTCCTGTGCAATTTACAGCTGTGTTTTCCTCAGACTAGGAAGGTAGCAAATTTAGTAGGAATAAAATATTTTCAGTCAAGAGGCTTTTGTGTCATTCTTTGATCCTTGCCAATTAAATACAGTTTCCCTCATGTGTAAAAGAAAGGCATACAGAGCTTTTCAATGAGCTACTATGTGTGAAAGTGCTTCACACAGCCTATGACATATAGTAGGTGCTCAACAAATAGAAGTTCAATGTAAAGATGATTGCTGAGCACAGAGATGACACCAAACTAAAGAGTCTTGAGGTCAACATGAGAAGCTGAAACTGGAAATAAGAACCAAAGAGACCAACCATCCCATCCCAATTTGCCAGTTTTAGCCCTTAAAGTCCTGTACTGGGCAAACTGGGATGGTTGGTCACCCCAATTCAGAGTCCAGAATACCCCAAGAGAAAACTAGTGAGTGGTCAGAACACAGACACAGAGTCTGGGAACATCAGGAAGCATGGCCCTGAGATCGGCAGTATTTCTCAGGCAGATGCAAACCAGTCTCTGTGAGTCAGGATAAGCCCACAGGTGGAGGTCAATAGACACAGTTAACTCTGCTGAGGAAAACTCGAGGTGCTATACAAGAGATTTTACAACCAATTTCTTGAGCGACCGTGGTGATAAGACTAAAGTAAACAAGCAGGAAGGGATAGACTCTTCAATGAATAATACCAGGGCAGTTATTAACCAGAGGAAAAAATGAAACATTCCCTGCCTCACACAACACAAAGTTAGCAACATAGAAGCCTAAATATGGAAATCAAAGCTTTAAACAACTTAGAAGAAAGTAAAGGAGAAAAGCTTAAGGAATGATTTCTTAAATAAGTGGTGAGAAGGGAAAGATTGATAAAGTTGATTGCATTATGATGAAAAGGCCCCCCCATGAACACACTGAAGAGTCAGGTTATAAACTGGGGAACATTTTTCTCAGTGCATCAAACCTACAAAGTGCTTGTACCAAGAATATGTTAACTACAGTTCAATAAGGAAAATGCCAGCAATTCACAGAAGAAACTTGAGTGGTAACATTTTTAAAGAAGCTCATCCCAAACGTGTGCACAGGGGTCACAGGCAAGAGTTCAATGTACCATGGTTTACAAGAACAAGAAACTGGAAAAACACCCAAATGTCCATCTGCTATAAAATAAATAAATTATATAATTCAGTCAGTGGATTACTGTCACACAGCAGTTAAAATAAATGAGCGCTAATGACCAATATGAATAAATCTGAAAACCATATATTGAACTAGAAAAAGCAATTTGCAAAGGGGTTTATACAGTATGGAATCTGTATCAAGAGTAAAAAAAATGCAATGTTTTAAATTTTATAGGTACACAAATAGGTAATGAAAATATAAAATCAGTCACAGGAATAATAAACCAGATGGTTACTTCTGAGGAAAAAAAGATGGAAAAGAAATCAGGCAGGAGTCCACAGGGCAGCAAATGTGCCTGATGGATTTTACTTTTAAACTTCCTAAAGCAAACACAGAAAACGTTAAGATTTGCCAAAACTGGGCGATAGATACATGAGTGTTACTTTGTTCTCTGTACTTCTCTCTATGCTTTGAGTATTTTATTTTTTAAAGAAGTAAGAACAATGTTATTAACATTAAAATTCAGATTATTTGAAAATTACTCTAAAATATTAAAATAACAAAGCAAAACTGCTTTTAAGAGTTGGTCAGGCCAAGTTTAATATTATTTCCAAGGACACGTTTCACTGCCACTTAACCAACACTAGATGTCACTTTACTACCTGCATTTAGTTTCGTGTGGGAGCTTTCTAGTTGAAATTAGATGAAGTTGAGCATGTTTTATACTTTTTTCCTCCAGTTGATACAGAGAATGAGGAAAAATGAGAGTGCTCTCTGCTATATGTCCCTGGAAGGGGAGGGACGTGCCTGTTTTGGTTCATCGTTTTATCCACTACATCTACTGCATGTAATAGGGATGCAAAAATATTGTTAGCTGAATGAAGAGACTAACAAAAGAAATGTTTAATATCACCAAAATGTATAAAATTACATTTGGAACGGTTTTTCTTTCAGTGGCAGCTAGGTATTTGAAGGGTTTGCCAGGGAAAGGTTGTGAGTCAAATCTCAAACCTCAATTTGTGGTCAACGGGGAGGGGGCATGTTTCAGATTCTTTAACCCAAAGTTGTATCACGGTTTATTGGCGGGCTGGGTCTTCCATAAACAAGGATTCCGATCAATAACTGTTACCCTTTTAGGGGGATAAGCACCTTTGATAACCATTGAAAACCATGGACTTTCTAAACACTTTCACATAAATACATAACAATAGTTTCATGCAGTTTCTGCAGATTTGCAGACCTTAAAGCAGACCCCAGACTGGGATCTCCTGCCAGAGATAGGCAAAACGCCTGCTCAGGGGCTTTTCCCAGGCTTCTCAAACTCTGCTTTCACTCTGGCAATAACCAGAATGTGTGGCTGAGGCCTGCACAGGATTTGGGCTAAGCAATTTAATCATGTGAATGAATGATATGGAAACTAACCCTGAAAATTCAGGTAGTAACCAGACGTGGGCAATATCTACATTGGAAATATATGGCTTATAGATAACAAAGTATTTATGTGTTTTTTCTATCAGAATATTTAAGAAAAAAAATATTTAACATATTTCTTTGCTAAAATATTTATTTGGTAGCTTGTTCTCCCCTGGGGAACAAACTAAACCCCAGGAATTAAAAATATTTTCTTGTGCCTATTTGTCCGACTGTCTTCATTTTACACATCCTAACTGAGAAGAACTTTTAAATTTTTATTATTGATTTTCTTGTATCATGAATATTTGAAAACTAATCTTTAGCCCAAACTAGGTGATATTAGTTGACTTTATGAATACAAGTTAATGGAATTTTGCTGCATAGTGTAAAAATACGTGAAATCAAATAAGCCTAAAACCTCTTTATCTTCTTTGTTCCAGATTATTTCCTTCTTCAAAAGGACTCCTTTTTCCAGGGACTCTCGGTTCTGATAGTCACATTATTAATCTACCAAAATCAGGTGGGGAATGACAGACAGAATTCTTTATCATGACAACCCTTTTATTTAAGCTACTTAGGCCATAGTTACAATAGGTGGGTCAGTTTTAAAAGTTGTGGTTTTGCTCAATAGAGATGGTGTTAATGCCATGAGAACCTGGTATCAGATGGTGCCAGAGTTCATTTTTCTCCTACTGTGCAACTCTACTGTAGGTGCTAGACTGAAGTAGAGTAAGCCATGAGTACTTAGGGTCCTGATCTGGTGAGGTGACCACGCATAAGCCTAGCTGGTTGTGGAACCCATCGTGAAATTACATGTGAAAAAAGGAACCTGCTGTAAGAGGACAGAGTCTGTCTTGGGTTCTAATTATTTGACCACCAAAAACTTCCACAACCCTTTCAAATAAATATAGAAGAATATATGGACTTTATCAGAGATTTAAAGGGCTCCATGTAGCTGTTTTATTGGGACAATTAAAGAAAAATTCAGAGTTCTGTTTCCCTAAAGCAAAGAGCCTGAGTACTGATCCCTCTTTGTAATTGGTAATGTCCCTAGGATGTTTTCTTAAAGTGATCAGTATAAACATTTTAACTCTATGGAGAAAATTTTACATTTCACAACAAAATATGTAACCATTTATCCAACAAAATCTTTAAATTTTCAGTTATTGATTTAACTATTTCTCTTTGACCTCGTGAGAACTTTGAAACATCTGACTTCTTTTTATAAAAAACTGTTTTTATAAGTGCTTAATTGAATGACCAACTTTTTCCTGGAGAAAAATCGTCCTACATGAGTCATGGCAGGCTTAATCAATAGACCCATATTTCCAGTTCTGTAGCCAAGACCTTACAATAACATTTGATCATATGTCAATTTATGGTTCTGTAATAAAATATTTTGTTTTTATATGCTAATACCACATGCTGAATTTAAGTGTTTATTTTACCTTAATTCTTGACACTTAAAATTATTAGCCCTTTTTTGTTTTTAAAGTATAGAATTTCTCAGCTTGGGGAGAAGTTCAGTGAGGACTGCTGGGAATTAGCATTAGGCCCAGGGGGTTCCTGAAAGCTGGCTCTACTTCCTTATGCTTCTGGAAAAGATAGACTTCATAGCTCAAGTTACTATATCCTTTTATTATTCAAGGTCTTGCAGTCTTTTCTCCTTCTCTGTCATGAAATAGAAGTAATTGGGGGCAGATAAGAATCAAACACAGTATAATTTTGGCAAAACAGAAAATATGTAAACTCCTGATTTAATCCCACCTGCACCCCTCAACCCCCAAAGAATGTTCAGTGTCCTTGGAGCAGGAACCTGTCTTTTATAACCTACGGAATCCCCAGTGCCTGAAACAATGCCTGGCCATAGAGAGGACTCAGTCAATCCTGACTGACTGAATGAGTGAGCAAATCCAGTTTTAGGATTATGTGAGTCTGGCTTTGGGATTAGAAGCCTATCTCGGTCCTTGCAGTCTCCACTCCTTAAGCAGCATTGTGATTTTTAAGGATTACCAAGAAGAATTCTTCATTATAAACATTTTCCAAATTCACAGAGAAAATTCTACCTCTGAAGTGATCCCGCGGTCTTTAGTACTCGGTATGCTTTATGTTGTGTAATATCCTGAGTTGCTAGGCTGTTTAAAGACTTTCACAAGTGAAGAGATCACCTACATTGATTTTTACATACTGTATCACGAAATTCGCCAGATTAGATTCGCTTTATATACTTTAAGGTAATTTTTTAAAACTCATAGACATCGCTGGTTTTAATATTAAACAAGTACCAGATAACTATACTTTGTAACTGTCTTAACTCACTATACTCAAAGCCTTAGAGTTCCACAGTGTTTTTCGCTTGAAACCTGAATTTTTATGAGGCAAATCTACACCACAAATAATGCTGGAATGTGAGAAAAATTTTAGAGTGTTTTTTGATCTCATGTCTAATCTTTTGAGCTGGCCAACGATGGAAAGGCCCTCTATCCTGAGAAAGGGTGACCACCTGGTCAGAGCGTGGACTTTTTGCAGCCACCGTGTGAGGGTCTTGGATCAGCTACTCACCAGCTCTGTGACCTGAGGAAGTTACTTGCCCTCTCCTTGCCTCATTCCGTCATCTGTGAAGTGGGGATGATGCCCATACCTCTGTCATCGGGTTGTTGTAAGACCACCTGAGTCAATGTCTGTGAAGTCCTTAGAGCAGTATCTGGAGCATAATAAGTGTTTTGCTAAACAAACAAGAAACATAATAGTCGATATTAAATAGCTACCATCCAGAGATGTTATAAAAGAGATTTTTGCGTGTTCAGGAAGATGAACACGCTCCCTTCCAGTGTTGAATTCTGTGATTCTACTTACCTCTGTGTGCCCTGCTCCCGTAAGACATGCCTACCCAGTGTTTCCCAGACACTCCTTACTCACTTTAAACCTCACTTGTGGCTGTGGAGACTGCACCCTAGGTTATCAAATCTTATTATCTTTATATAGCTTCCCCCCTCCTCTCCTTCCCCCCCTCCTCCTTTTCTCGGCATCCTACTCTCTGAGTTTTATTGCTTTATGTTATTCTTTCATTGTTTTATGTGCAATTATTGTATTTCCAATTAGATTATAAGCCTCTTGAGAACAGCCTTATGCTTATGTTTTCCAGCACATAAGTAAATATGTATTGAATGAATAAACGGGGGGGGGGGGCTAAATTGGGATTTAGCTCTTCAGTAATAATTAAATGCAAGTCAAGTGGATTATATATTCAATGTTTAGACTATTGATGAGCAGTTCTTATTTCTAAAGAAGTTTTGGTTCATAACTCCTCCCCTCACTTTTTTTTTTTTTTGGTCTGATCTACTGTTGGTGAAATATTTGTAGATTAGCTGGTTCCCCTTCATTCCTTCTCTTCTGAAATGTGCGGTAAAGTAAAAATGCCTAGAGCAATAATTTGTGGATAAAAAACAGCTGCACATGAAAAATAATTGATGTGGTTTTAAAATTACTTTGAAATAGAAATTAAAGTGCCTTTTCAACCTATGCTTTAAAAAGAGAGCTAAAGATAATTCTTTGTGAATCATGAAATGGAAGTGGAGGAAGACACACATTTTTGGATAGTCAATTGATTTTAAATAAGTAGAGTTTTAAAAAGCTCTCTATATTATTAAAATGTTCAGTTTGCTGAGAAGACTTAGCTATAGTTAAATAAAGTCTTATCTATACCCTTAGTAATGTGAGTGTAATGTTTTCCATAATTATAAATAAGAAAGCCGATCCCTTTGACTTCTCTATGAGTTAATTTTTAATGATTATGTAGAGTTAGTTCTTTTTTTCTATTATGCTTCTGACATTTTCCAAGGAGTGACCCAAATGGCAAACATTGTTTATTTATCTTATTTCCTGCAGGGGGATGATCACAGTCATGCTGCCCTAATGCCACTCATACTTGCCTGGTGTGCAGGTATGTGAATGATGTCAGACATTGGATCAGGAATGGAAGATTCACAAAATAGTATTCTGTCAACATGACACAGACAATATTTGATTGAATTTTTAAATCTAAATCTACACAGACCCATCGTTTCTAAACTTATAAAAATACTTATGTTCTATTCACTTGTTCCTTTATCCAAAAACAAAAACAAAAAATCCTCTTACCTCTAGAAGATGTGTTTGTAAAAGAATTCTAATTCCCTGGTTTTCTTTATATAGAGAATGTCTGAATGATGTCAAAAATCCAATACTTTCCTTTAGAAGAAAATTAACCAGGAAATAAAAAAGGGGGTTAGTCATTATTCTTTAAATCGCAGTATCTCTTAGCTATTTCACACAGGAAGTGGAAAAATTAAGCAGCATTAAAATGTCCGCTTGATGTGAGCCTGTTGTTAATTTCAATACTTTATAAATGGTAGTTAAGCATAAAGATGAAAAATATGTACATGTGTTTTATTTAATCTTTGAGCCCTAAGACTTAGGATGCTTAGCAATGTCTGTATAAAAAGATAAAGTATTCTAAGTATTTATCACATTTACTATATTCTAACAGTTTTCGTTGTCAGGGAATTTGCTATAAAATGATATAAACATTGTAATTTAAACCTATGCATGGTTTTTGGAAAAAGTAACAGGCTGAGATAATAAAAGGCAACTAAGTATCTGAGGATTAAAATAGAATTAAACCAATAATTAGAATGTACTAAAATTAGGCAGATAGTTAGGCTTGAATTTCAACCTTATAATTACATATATTTTAGGCATTTAGAGTGGGTAAATTTGAATGTTTCCTTATGAATGCTTTACTAATAAACTTTTTAAAAATCAATGGCAAAATATATCTTTTCAACTATATGGAAAAATAACTCACATAAGTGCATAGTGTGTGCAAGACACTATTCCTAGAGCTTTATATGTAATGACTAATTTAATCCTCATAACAAATCTATGAAGTAGCTACTATTAGTATCCTAATTTATGGATGAGGAAACTGAGGCACACAGAGAGTAGGTAATTTGCCCAAAATCACTTTGCTAGTCAGTAAAGGATCTGGGATTCTAAACTAGAGTTAGAATGCCAGAATCTGAGCTCTTAACCATTTCACCATTCTGCCTTTGCTGGATGATTAACAGTCTTTTAATTTGCTTTTGTTAAAATGTGAATGTCTAGTTAAAAGTGTAAGTTATATGTTATATTTAATTAAACAGGAAATATTCAAATAAGTTGTATAGAATTTTTGAAAATATGAGTACATTCCAGAAATCACATTCTTGGGCTACAGAACCTGAAGACACATCATGATATTAAAATTTTCTTTAAGCTAATTAGCAAAAGAAAAATTCCACTGCATCTGATAGAAAAAAGATAAATACTTCAGTTTTATTAAGTGCTTATATGCCAAGCATTATTCTAAATGCTTTAACTTATTTAATTCTATCGAAACTTAAGATACACATTATTATTACTCTCATTTTATGAATGAGGTTAATTGGGAGGTAATGCTCACGGTGTTCTTTCTCACCTCTATTCTTCATCCCTGGAGATTTATGGATCTTTGGTGTTTCCTTGTTTTATATGGGTGTATAATTTAGAAACTTTTAGGTGGCTTTTTATGGTAAGGAAGGTTAGAATCTTTGAGTGAGTTGAAAGATAATTGCTGCTTAATGACAGAATGGGGGGTGGAAACTTTAAGGCATTTTGCTCTCTACCTGCCATGGAACTACTGCATAATCTAGTTCAGTAGACTGGTAATGGCCAGGAGCTCTGCAGTCCAATTTTTCAGATCCTGGCTCCACTCTTCTCAGGTGACTTCGGGCAAGATACTTAACCTCCAAAGACAGTGCCCCTGAGTGGATTATAGGGAAACACCCCTGCCCTGTGGGGTTGGGGGAGGAGAGGGGGAGGGCCAGGGGAGGAGAGAGCTGTGTGAAAGGGGATGAAAGAGGGAGAGGGTTGTAATTAAGTACCTAAAAATGTTTCCCCCTATTCTCTTTCAACATTTTCCATTACATATTTGATGTTTTCTATTTGTTTAAAGATGAAATCTGATTTCTGTCAGCTTCTTCTTAGTCATATGAGAACCTTCTAGAATAAATGAGCTTGTGGGAGAACTGGCCTACCGGACCCACCCAAACTGTTACAGTGAGATCCCTTTGCAGCACTTGTTCTCGGTCTGTTTGCCAAATTTCCTGGTGTGTCACCAGTGCTGCCTGTGGACCACACCCACAAAAACAACTCAGAAACAGATTTTCTTTGACCACATGTGACGTTGATGAATTGGGGTATTTTTAAACTAGGTCACATAGCTATCTAATGGATAATTCTTCCTCCATTTTCCCCCCAGAAAAATTTAACAGGTTTATTTATAATTGTTATAAAGTTGAACTGCTGAAACTTGTGCATGGAAACATTTTGACTTGCCTGATGCTTTATGTCCCTACATGATATCGAAAATTCACACACAAATAAAAATGAAAAAAACTGCCAACACCTGATTTCTGGCTCCTGTTTTCCAGTTGCAATCATATACTTAGGTACCTTTTGACCCCATGGGGGGGGGATCTAATGTTCAGAACTACCAATAACAGGAAGAGAATTATTTTTTTTAAGAATGAAATGTTTTCCATCATAGTGTATTCACAAGCACATTCTCTACGTATGCTGCCTGATAGCTGGGTGTCTTTTGGCATAATTGTTACACATTTGGCATGGATAGCACACAGGTTGGTATCTTCAAAAAGGCCAACCTGATGGGCCTCACGTGCCTCCTGCAGAGCACCAACAGCTGCACGTGCAGATCTCTTTTGAAGTCCTGAGCAATTTCTCACACCAGGCGCTAGAAGGGAAGTTAGCAAATCAGAAGTTCAGTGAACTTGTGATAAAGTCCAATTTCATGGAGGGCCACCCCACCAGGCCTCTAACGATGAAGCTTCTTCACCCATCCAGTAGAGGGCACACTCTTGCAAGTGGCTTTGGTAGTGAGTTGCTTCCTGAGTGCTTTACCACGGGCCTATTTGCAGGCAGGCAGCTTGTCTGTGCCATGGTACAGAGAGGCCTCCTTCCTTACTCTCCGTCTCCTTCGGTTGGAGCTTCACGAGCTAGAGGAGGTGTGGTGGCGGCTGCAAACACCCCCTCCATTTCCAACAATATATTCAGAGAACTTACTCTGTGCTCCGCACTGGTGACATAAAGATGAATTAATCACGGTTGCAGTCCCTGGCCACCCCATAGTAGCAGCAAACCTAATATGCTTTATAAGTTGTCAGTGCTCTAGATGTGCAGCTACAAAGATGAATGAGATGAGAGTCCAAAAGTTACAGTTGAAATCTGGTGTCACTATACGTTTGGCATTCATCATTAATACTGACTTTTCTTTTTTAAAAGACAGATTTTAAAAAATATGTTTTTATTGATTTCAGAGAGAGGAAGGAGAAGGAGAGAGAGACATAGAAACATCAATGATGAGAGTAATTGATTGGCTGCTTCCTGCATGTCCCCCACTGGGGATTGCGCCCTCAACCCAGGCATGTGCCCGGACCAGGAATCAAACCACGATTGCCTAGATCATAGGTTGATGCCGAACCTCTGAGCCACACCAGCCGGGCAACATTGATTTTTCTTAGTGAGAAAGTAGTAGCTATGCCATGTAATTCTCTCTCTCTGTCTCAAATAATTTTCTTATGGCAGAAACTAAGCCACAATGCAGCTTAAATTTGTAACTAAGTCAAACAACTAGAATTTATTATCATGATCACCTTACTATTATCATGATCTCATCACAAATATTATTATTACTACTAATGAGATTTGTAACTGTATTAGTTTTATATTGATTCTTTCCCCAATAATTCCTCCCAACTCTACCCATTTTTTTAACCTCATACTAATTGTGTTTATATAAGCAGAAGTGACAATTTACTTAATTACATAATACTAAAGTAAAGAACATTGAATAGATACTGATTTGGTGTAGAAGATGATTACCCTACTAAAGCAATATTACAGTAACTGGTCTTCATATGCTATTTTTCTGCTTGTAGCCAAAGAGTCCTTTCAAAACACAATTAGGGTTATTTTTGGAGTCAGATACTTGAGGTTTATCACCACTTGCTTGAGAGAGACCCCACAGTCCTAATGAGACAGAAAAAGTGAAATACATAGGCATGCAAACTGTACACTGCACAATTCTAGTGCATGGCACTCACAAACACAGTGATGTGAATGGTGCATCACTGTGCAAAAAAACCAGCTTGCATATTTGGATGTACTGGAAATATTGAAGAAAAAATAAAGAATAATTCACTGAAGTGTTAGGTCAACCCATAGTCATCTTATTGCTTTTGAAAATAATTTTATTTTTTTTAATTAAGTTTTTTCTGGAAGCCATGAGTATTAAGAAAAAACCTGAATGAAAAGAGAAACACAATTTCTCAGTAGGGAATTGATTTCACAATCAATATTTAATTTCACAAAAATACACCATTGGAAATGAAAAAAGTGAATGTAAAACATAGAAAGTGTTTAAAGAGCAATTCAACTAGTAGAAAAGGTAAAGCAATGGGAAATTATTAAAGATAGAATATGGGTCTAACAATAGTTCAGATTGCTCAGATAGTACAAAAAGGTGCTGGGTAAAAAAAATCTCTTGAAACACTTTCTTTACATCACAAGATAAATCACCAATCTTCCAACACTGTGGCCATTCAAACTGTACTAAATGTTCTAGCTGGGGTAATTGGCAGAGAAAAATAAATAAAAGTTACAAGAATTAGAAAGGAAACAAACTATATATATGCATATGATGTGGTTGTTTATGCAGAAAAATTCAAGACTACAAATTATTTAAACTAATAATTTAGTAAGGTTGCTAAATATAATATCACTATACAGAAAAATCAATTACATTCCAATATATCATTTATATAGCATTTATAGCATTTATATAGCATTTATTAAATATAGCATTTATAAAAACAACCAAAAATAGTGTCTAGGAATAAGTCTAATAAAAGATTGGCAAGATTTTTATGAAAAAAAAAATAAAATGATTAAAATGCCTTAAAGAGCACCTAAATACATGGAGAGTTATACTATGTTCATAAAAATGTAAACTCAATTCCTTAAAGATGTAAATACTCCTAGTGTCAATGATAAATGTAATACAGTTCCAATTCAACCCAGCCCAGCGGATGTGAGTAGTGGAATAGAATTGAGCTGCTGGTATTTGAGGTGAATCTGGAATTCTTTGGGGAGCCTAATATAATTAACAATACCTCTGATAGAAAAAGTTATCCCAGTAAATTCTGTTATCAAAGGATGAATACTCAGACATATACTGCAATTAGAAAAGCTATCTTATTTACCAAGACCTGGAATATTTGTGTCAATGTTGGGAAATTAAGAATGTGATTTCTTGGCAAAGGAATTGCTGTCTCAAGATGGCATTTTTCATCTATGACTCAGAAGGGAAGTCTGGAATACCTGCCCAGCACCTAAGATTCAGACTCCAGGTTTCCGGATCTAGAGAGGAGAATGCTTTAACAAGTGCACCCTGCCACACATGAGAGCATCCAAAGCATCCAAAGGTATTAGAATGACTATACCTCACCCAAAGGCCACTTGTTAAACTATAACAGACATGCCACCTGTTCCTTCAGAGGCCAATAAGTGATCTTTGAACAGGGCTGGAGTTAAAAAGTAAACCTGCGCTTCACGTTTTTGCATTGTTATAACTAAAATACAACAGCTGACTTGATATAAGTATGCAGTCAATATTTGCTTCTAAGATTGACTCAGTGTTTACATTTTAAAGGAAGAACACATTTGTTATGGAAAAGGTTTTCCAAATAGTCTGATTGCTTTGAAGCAGCTCTTAAAACTGTAATTCTATGTAATCAGCTAAACTTTCTGTACTACAGTTACCTTTCCAACTCTATAACTGTGTGTTTGTGGTATTTTACAGTGGAAACAGGGTCAGTTCAAAACACAAGAATATAGGCGCTCTTTTTAAGAGTTATATTATTTTTTTAAACCATCACCCGAGGATATATTTGTTGACTTGAGATAAAGAGAGATGTGGGAGAGAAACATCAATCGGTTGCCTCCCACCCAACTGGGGAAAGAACAGGCAACCCAGGTATGTGCTCTGACTGGGAATCGAACCCGCAACCTTTTTGGTGGACAGGATGATGCTCCAACCAACTGAGCCACCTGGCCGGGGCAACAGTTATATTATCTTTTCATTAAAAATTATGAATTCTCAAGAAAGATAAAGATTAAATCCCTGTTCAATAAGCTTTTTTTTCTTTTTCTTTTCTTTTTAATAGGCGTGAAAGCATCATTTAGAATATGGAAAAACCTCAGACTGGTGATGTGATTGGCGTTTCCCTTCAACATTTTCTCCCGTGTTTCTGGCTCACCTTCTCACCCAGCTTTTCCTCTCATACAGTCCTCCTCATTGTTAGAAAGAGGTGCTAGATAAAAACTGAAAACTTCATGGAAAGCATGCATGGAAGTCTGCTCCCTACAATATAAGCTTTAGGTATTATTTAGTTTTTATATACTCTTCTGTTTGTTGTCTTTTCACTAGTTACTAAAAGTGAGTATAGTTTGAAAGGGGTGAAAACAATAAGGATATAGCTGACTTGGACAGATCATTCAATTCAATTGAGTTGACATTGACAGACTACTCCATCCAACAACAGAGGAATTCACGTTCTTCTAAAATTCATATGAAATAGACACCAAGGCAGGCCATATTCTGGGCCATAAAACAACAAGTTTGAAAGAATAGGAACTATAAGAGATATTCTCTCAGACCACAATGAATGTAACAGAAAGATAGCTGTTATTTCCCCAAATATCTGGAAATAACACACATCTGAATAACCCATGTACCAAAGAAGAAATCTCAAGAGAAATTTAAAAATATTTTTAATTAAGAAAAATAAAAGTACAACTTAAAAACATTTGTGGGACACAACAAAATTAATTTGCTTAGAGGGAAATTTATAGCATTAAATGCGTATGTTAGAAAAGAAGAAAGATCAATAACCGAAGCTTTCACCTTAGGAAACTAGTGAAAAATTCAATTTTACATATAATCCAAAAAAGAAATGCAGATAAAAAATATCGCTGTTCACATACTGAATGAAGACATTTATATGTCTAAAGTATACTATCCAGTGCTGGTATGAGTAAAGTGAAATAGGAACCATATATTAGTGGTAGTTGTACAAATTGATACAACCCTTTTGGAAAAGAAATTTGGCAGTGTGACCTTAAATCTACCCTTCCATTGACCTGGCATTTCCATTTTAATGGATCCCAGATTAAGAAAATATTTCACATAGAGAGCTATAGAAGTCATATTTATAATAGCAAAAATCTGAAAATAGCCTAAGTGTCCAAGTAAGTGTGGCACTCACTGGAACTGTTAATGGCCATGAAAATTGATATTTGGGAGAATTCCTTAGAACTTAATGAGTGAAAAAAATGTATGGATAGAAATAAGATCAGAAAGAAATATACCAAAATGAAAACAGTTTCTTGGGATAATGGGTTTGCCCTTTTTATATTTCTATATTTCTCGAAGACCCATAATGGACACAGTGGTTTTGCTCATGGATACCAGCAACTTGGGTTACAATCTCAGCTCAGCCGTGTCTCAGTTCTCATTTGCAAAGTGAGGATGATGATTGAAGGTCTCTTCCTACAGTGACTGTGAGGACTGACGGTGATAACGTACGTACTGGGTGTAGTACCAGGCCCTGCCATACATTAAGTCTTCAATAAACACCAGCTATAACTATTGATTATAGTGGGGGGGAAATCTTATCAAGAGTAAGCACATTAGGACAGTTCATTCAGATTTACTTAGAGGAGTTTTTATTTCTATATATAGGACTCTATTTACTTGCCATTTGAATTATATACATATTCAAGATATTTGTTTATTGAATGCAGAATATTTTTAGTCTATAAAGGGACAATTAAATATCCTTTTATACAGCAAAAAGGGGGAGGGGGCCATACTAGGAAACCGTAAGTGTATTTGACTCTCTTTGTGTATTTAAAAGTGTCATATCCAGGACCACACCAGTGAGACTGAGAAAATTCAAAGCTACTGGCGTTAGCTACTTATTACCTCAAGTCTGTAGGTTTGTGTGTTTTTTATTTCAGAATAAGAAATAGTAATCTGTACCTCCTTCTCTTCCCCTGTTGGGTAGGTGGGAAACCAGAGACTATGATGATTCCACAAAGCAAACTTCCTATAGGGCCCAGCCCATGAGGCTCAGCGGTTGAACATTGATGGAGGTTCGACTTCCGGTCAGGGCCCATGCCGGGGCTGCAGGCTTGATCCCCAGTGGGGGGCTTGCAGGAGGCAGCTGATCAATGACTCTCTCATCATTGATGTTTCTATCTCTCCCTCCCTCTCCCTTCCTCTCTTAGAAATCAATAAAGACATATTAAAAAAAAAAAAGGGATGTTAGCTTAAATAACTTCCAAAGTCTTTTCCTCCGAATGACAATGTTTTATCATGATAATTACAAATTAGGTAAAGTTATAATATTGATGGTAAATATTCTTAAAATAGCTCACTTGTCTTGGAGATTTCATTTCTGATTATTGTTTCAACTGTACCTTTATGTAAATGATTCTCCTAAACCTGTGTCTGGAGACATGACTTCTCTGCTAAGCTCTAAACCCAGGTTAATTGTCTGTTAGACATGACTGGCCTCCCAATCTCTGTAGACCAACCTGTTCAAAATGGAATTGGCCATCTCCTATCAACCCACCTCCCAAACCAACTAAATTTCCTGATGTTCCTATTCCTTAAGAAAGAAACTATTATTTTTTTCAAGTAACCAAATTCAGAGCTACCAAGTCATTCTTAACTTCTTCCTATCTTCTGTCAGTTCCCATGATCAATTACAAAGTCTTGTCAATTCCTTGTATTTTGTTTTTTCTTCACTCCCTCTCTCTGTTTCCATTTTTCTATTATCACCCTTGGTTTAGACCCAGATCTTCTTCTAAAGTAGCTCTTAACCCTCCTTCTAGGCCCTCTCTTTTCTAATCTGTCTTATGCTATTTCTAGATACTGATGGCTGTAATCATGTAATTGCCCAACACAAATAGCTGGGCTTGCCCATATCTACTTTTTATTCCTAACCTACTTATTACTCTCCATTTCCCATTGATACCATAAATTCACTCTCCCAGAGGCACTCTGTATATTCACAGGTGAGCACTTATGTGACCACTACCAGCAAGGCCCACCCCCACTGGCCACCACATCCATCCACACCGATCCAACTGCTAGGGCCCAGCTCAGTCCACGTCCTCCTGAGCCCACAGTGTTCCACCTGTCGCTGTCACCTACTTCGGGTACTGCTTTATCGTGTCCTGCCCTAAGCTGTTATATTTTAAAAATAAAAATGTGATCATAATAATTATATAGTATTGCTGAAAGTTTAGTAGGCAGAAAAACAATTATCTTTAATATTTTGATATAGTCCATGCATTTTCAAGTGTATGTTTCTCATAGCTGTAATTAAAGCATATATAAAATTTTATTTCCTCCCCCCCCCCCCCAATATATAAGGGAAAAAAGCCACTATAATTGAGGACAATGAAGTGATTCATGGGAGGGTAGAGGGGAGCTAACCCTGATGGTGGAAGAGAGCATAAGAAAGGCTCGAAGCAGTTGTGTGAACTGGACTTCCCAGGCCCTGGCCGAGTTAGCCAGGAGGAGCAGTGAGGAGGCAAGGGAGAGCGCAGAAGCAAGAGGCGTGAAGCGGAGTCCACTTCAGAGACTGTAGGCCTCAGAGCCTGTGGGTGGAGCTAGCGAGCCCGCGGCAGGAACTGTCACGTCATGGAAGGTCTGGGTGCCAAGCCAGACGGAGTGACTTCCACTCGCCCGCCCATGACCAGAAGCAGCGGATATGCTAATAGGTGCTTGGGCCAGATACATTGGTGAGATTGCTGACTTTTGATGAAATATGCAGTTAACTGTCTACTTGACATTCACCTGCTTTTCTTTATGACAGAATCCTGATTGTGAAAGGGTAGCAATGTGCCCAGTTAAAATAATCACCTCCTCAGACGTCTTCCTGGTCTGGAGAGGCCGCATAACCCAGTTCTGGACAATTAGATGCCAGCAGTGGATGGGGCGGCTGGAAAAAGCTTTATAAGACTCAGCTGGCATATATCATCTTTCCCGCTCTCCATTTCTCTTGCCTGGCATGGGGACACAAGTCCTGGAGGTGGAGCAGGCATCTTGTGACCGTGAGAGGAAACCACACAAGTCACAATGACCTCACTGAGAAGCTGCAGTCGTACTGGACTGTCTACCTCCTGACTTCCTGCCATGTGAAGAAAATCAGTCTCGGTTGGTTAACCCACTGAGTTGGGTTCCTGCAACTGAATGCAGTCCTACCTAATATAATGCTATGCCCATTTCTTAGAGAGTTGCAGTGAACTTAGCATAGTGAAGATCCTGAGAAATCTTATTTAACTTTGTTTAGCCTGACTTTAAGATGATTTGACTACCAAACTCTTTTCCCTCAGAATACTTAGCATATCTCACTGAACAGTGTTTTGCAGAAGTTTGGAAAACATTACTCTTTTTGTGTTGATCCTGTAGATGGATAGTTGTGACCTTCTACAGGATAGGGCACACAAGAGGAGTAATGCGTTAGGAGAGAAAGATACTGTGTTGAATTTCAAGTGTCCATCAACAATTGGATAAACAACCCTGAAACTCACGAGTGAGATTTTGGAGGTAAGCAAGGTAGGTAGTGTAAGCCAAGGTGGCTTAACCATGGCTCCAGGGGTGAAGGTAGAAAACATTCTGGGAGTGTTTTTACTAATGAGATTGGTATGTAGTTTTGAGCCCATCCTTTAACTGCCCTGCTACTCCACCTCTCTGGAAAGAGGACATGGGAAGAGCACTTAAAGTCACACTTAAAGTCCTCACTTGTCCATTTACTGAGCTGTGTGACCTTGGCTCAGATACCTAACTTCTCTGAGCTCCAGTATCCTCTTCAAGGGGTTGACAAACTAACCTTAGAGAGCTGTTGTGAGAATCATAAAGTATTCAACATTGTTCCTGATGGATTGTAGCTGTTCCATCAGTGCCAGTTCCCCTCTCCCTCTAGCTAGAGATTTGTGGTGTAGCTTCAGACTTTCATCTCCTGTGGATTGCCTTTTATAGATGTACAGCAGCATTTAAGTTAATCCAGGACAATGATTTAGCTTCTCTCTATTAAATATCTTTATAACTAGAGGTGAAATTCCAGGGCACACAAATGTGATTTTACTTACATGTGGAACCTAAAAACAAAACAAAACAGAAATAGACTCATAGAAACAGAGAACAAACTAATGATGCCAAAGGGGAGGGGAGATGGGTGAAAAAGGTGAATTAAGAGGTATAAACTTCCAGTTATAAAATAAATCATGGGGATATAATGTACAGCATAGGGAATATAGTCAATAATATCATAAAAATGTTTTACAGTGGCAGATGATTACTAGAATTATCATAGCATGTATATAGTATATATATATACTTATAGTATATGTATATATTAGACTCTACAAGGTATATAAGTGTTAAATCAGTATGTTGTATACCTGAAACTAATATAATATTGTATGTCGTCCAGCCTGCATGGATCAGTGTTTGAGAGTTGACCCATGAATCAGGAGATCACCGCTCGATTCCCGGTCAGGGCACATGCTGGGGTTGTGGGCTCCATCCCCAGTAGGAGGCATGAAGGAGGCAGCCAATCAGTGACTCTCTCATCATAGATGTTTCTATCTCTCCCTCTCCCTTCTCTCAGAAATCAATAAAAAATATTTTTAAAATGATTTTTAAAATATTGTATGTCAACTAGAATTTAAAAATAAATAAAAATTTAAAAAATAAAATAAAAATTAGAAAACATCACACACACAAAAAAAATCCCAGGGAAGGTCAAAAGAGTTGTATGTGTATGATGGACTTGTATTTTACTATTTTATGTATTTAACAAAATGTAAAGTGCTTCCTTTGTGTATTGCTCTTCTCTACCACTTCATAAATATTAACTATTTAATATTTGTTATAACATTATTAATTAGGTACTATTATTATTCCTACATGGCAGATAAGAAAATAGCTGCACCAAGAGGTTAAACAATTTGCCCGCAGACACACAGCTAGTAGGTGGCAGAGCCAGGATTCAAATCTGGGGAGTCAGACCTCATAGTCCATGCTCCTAACCATTGCACTACTATATAAAAGGTATAAATAAGTAAAAAGAATCACCTATATGGCTTACTGTTCCTTCATCCTCATGAGGCCTCTGGTAATTGTTTCTTCATCTATTGCCCTACACTTTAAAGAAGTGGTAATTTGACTCCAAGCATCTTTTCATTAATGTCAAAAATAGCAATGATGTATAGCTATTTAGAAGCGAAAGTGTTCAAAATTTGTGCCAGTGCAGTGCTGTCCAGAGTAGCTATCTCTGTAATAATCACAGAACTGTTCTTATTTGTTTGAACTTTCTGGTCTGCATATAATTAATCTAAACGTGGGAGAGCATGCGTGCAGTTTTGTGTTTTGTTTTGTTTTTTAAGAAAAGTACTGCTTACCTTCCTGAAAGAGCACATGTATTTTCAAAAGCTCTCACTCCCTTCCTAGGAATGAGCAGCCGTAGCCAGGAAGCACACGAAATAAGAAACAGTGCCAGTGGCAGAAGGCTTAGATTAAAGCTTAAGGAAATTCCCAAGATGATGTTTTTAAAGGGCATTTGAAGGACATAGACCAGGTAGCAAACAAAATATAGGATTATTTCAATGGAAACAATTCTCCATTTCATTTTCTCCCAATAATCTTCTAGTTCAAAGAGAGATAAGACTGCATTCATGGGAAATTAATGGATAAGCAATGTTTGTTTTTTTTAAAAATCTGAAAACCCTTTCCTGTCTCCAATGTATACTTATTGGATGATCTAAGTTTGGCTCTTACATCTTTCTCATCATTTTCTTTCTCTTTAAATGAGCACAACCATGCCTGTCCCTTCCCGCACATTGATGCCGTGAGGATACATGAGATAATGTTTATAGTTCCATGAAGGAAAGATACTAGGTATCTAAAAGTCACTCTTTCACAGTCCTTCTTTCCCTTGGAAATGTATAAGTAATACCACTTGTATGTAGTGTTTGTTGAAGAGTCAAATTTTCCACAGAAGTTTTTTGGGGGTTTTTTGTTTGTCTCCCCCCCCCCAGAAGATACTTATTCCATTTGGGACTAACAATTTCTTTTTAAAATTTAACTATTTTTCAAATTTTACAATTTGACTTTGTTGATCTTCTTTAAATTCGTATTTATTGAATGCTTACTACCTGAAATGTATTTTACCAGAGCCCTTTTCTTCCGGCTAAACAAAATATATTTTACCTTTTATTAATGATCTTTAAGACATCAATATGTGAAAAGAGGGTTTTCAGTTGCCTCAAGCATAATATCAGCCAACATCGCAAAGCTGCTAATGCATTTTTAGGCTACAGCAACAGAAGTCCTCGACCTAAATTAAAGGAACTGCTGTTCCTGCTTCATCCTACGCCCATCCGGACAGACCTGAAGCTGAGTGTTCTAGAAGCACAGCGTAGAAGCAGCACCGACGAACTAGTATATCTGGAAAGAGATGCTGAGGAAGTCATGCCCTGTGGGCGAGTCGACAGACACTTGGAGCAGAGACTAATGAAGGGGCTCAGCCGTGGGAGCATCGCCCGCCCACCCAAGGGCGGCGGGCTCGGCCGGCGGGGGCACGGACGCCAGGCAAGTGCTCCACGCCACGCTCTCACACTGGGGTCTCCCCCCCCTCAAATCAATAAAAGCAGCCTTGGATGAAGGTTAAAAAAACCAAAAAGCTTGACTTGAAATCCAAGCAGCATTATCCATGGCACCCAAGACATGGAGGCGGCGTCGGTCCGCAGCCCCTGGGCTGGGCCCTGGCAGAGGGGCTGCCCCCTGGAATGCCCAGGAGAAGCCCGGCGGCGCTTGCAGCCACACTGAGCCAGGTGGAAAAGGGCAAGGACCGTGTGACTTCACCCACACGCGGGACGGAAACAACGCAGCGGGCGAACAACCCCAAAACCACAGCCCCCAGAGGGGTGCCTACCAGCCGGGCAGGGGTCCAAGGGGGGATGGACGGTGAGGGGCAAACCTGTCGGCCACGGAGGGAGGCTAGACTTGGGGGGGTGAGCACACCATGCAGTACACGGATGATGGGATATAGCGCTGTGCCCCTGACACTTACAGATGTCATTAGCCAATGCCGCCCCCATAAGTTTAATTTTAAAGCAATTTTTGAATACCTATCAGGAAAGAAGTTGGGCCTATTCTGTATAGTTGCAAACAACTAAACTGTGAACATAGGTAGGATTTTAAGAAGAGAGATGCCACCGTTAAATACAACAGTACCAAGAATGGAAACGGCTGCTTTTGCGGCTTTCACTTACTGAAATTCCTAGAACAGAAACGGGATGACCACTGGACAGAGAGTTTGTGGAGAGAGTTCCTGAGAGGGTGAGAAGTTGGGCTCGAGGATCCCCCAGGTCCCTTCCGATGCAGAGTATCCTGTGATCCGTTAGGAACCTCACGCACGGTACTGTTATTACAGAGCGACACCTTTGCAGCCTTCTGTGCTTTGCCTCTGCACGAAGAGGCCTCAGACTGCTGTGGGGTTTTTGTCCTGACGGCTACTTTTCATAGTTCTCCCTCCCTCCTCATTACCAGGTTGTCTCAGCTCATTCCTTGCTTTAACGACACCCAGCTCCGTTCTGATCTGCTACTTCTGATATGCGGTGGCCTAGGGACACAGCATAACCAAACTTATTAACACTGCAAGAATAACAACTGGAGGCCTGAGGAGCTCTCCCACGAATAAGGTTTTTGGTACATCAACGTTTTGCCATTTGTTTTAGTCCTTATAGGCCCTCTTAGCTTTCTGCTCAGCTCTCAGGAGTATTCTAGATTTAATTTGATAATTATGCAGCTTCTGGAAACTTGTTACTGAACTTCTATAGGTTTGCTAAGCTTCCTGCTAACTCATAATTTTTTTAAAAAAAATTATTAATCATCACTAACGTTTTCAAAAACACACCATCGGCAATGATATATATACTTATCACTGAGCAAGATTTCCCTTATGTAGGTAAAATTTCCCTGAATAGCATCTTCAAAATGAAAAGAAAATTTATATCTAAACTAGAATTTAATTCGAATTTAGAACTAGATTAGGTTACCTAACCAAGTAAAACTGATTAGAAGTGGATTAGAATGCTCATTGCTTTCTCCCCTGGGCCACTTTATATGTAAAGCGTTGTTGTGAAGGTACAGGTTAGTTCAGAACATGGAGCTCCATTCTGAGTCCACTAGTTCTGCCCCTTGACCCCTGTTCTTAGTACTCAGCAATAATTTTAACACAGTGCAGTCAAGAGCATTTAATGAAAATTTACTGTATACCTGGCAGGTGCTCCCAGTTAAGAACAATGAAGAACGTAAGAAAAACATAATGTTTCCTGTGGACTAAGTGTAAAAGACTGGCTTACCATTAAGGAACTTGCTGTCTCGCTAAAGGAAACAAGAACCAGGTATAGCATGATCAGGGACATGCAGAGTATTACTAAGGCAGGGTTGCTGCAGATAGTAAATGCTTTTGAAACTTGCAATGAGAGGTGGAGTAGTTTTGCTTTCATAAACTACAACATATTGTTAGCTCAGAAGTTAATAAATGTGCATTTCCTCTCTCTATTTTTTTAAAATTTGCTTTGGTCATTAGGTTAATATTAGTGCTAAGAGTTTTTAGCTGTTTTAATGTCCTATCATTTATTTGGTAAAAAGAATAATGTGGAGCCCGGCTGGCATGGCTCAGTGGTTGAACGTTGACCCATGAACCAGGGGATCCCAGTTCCATTCTCCCTCAGGGCACATGCTGGGGTTGCAGGTTGCAAGCTCCATCCCCAGTAGGGGGCGTACAGGAGCCAGCTGATCAATGACTCTCTCATCATTGGTGTTTCTATCTCTCTCTCCCTCTCCCTTTCTCTCTCTGAAATCAATCAAAACATTAAAAAAAAAAAAAGAATTTGGAGAGGTGTTTAGTGGCTCCATTGGGAGCATATCTATAAGAGATGAAGAAAGCTCCAACATTGCTAATATTTGAAAACTCAAAGGTTTTATTTTCTAAAGTGTTCTATGAATTGCTGTCCCATACTATTTGTCACTTTCCAGTGTTGACCAGAAGAATAATTTTAATGTCTCTCAAATGGATGATGCTGATCTCACCCAGTTCCTCCTGGGAGATATAAACTTATATATCCCCAGCTGAATCATAAATAATATCTACATGTGCCCCAAGGCTGTGAATTGTCCTCATAAGTAACACACAGAACTGAATGGTATCTGTAAAGAAGTTAACGTTCTGGAAATTATTCAAAGGCACAAAATGAACACTGCAATAAAATTGCTTTCTACTTTACTGTGTCAGTTTCCCTAGCCGTGTACATAGAACAATGTTTTCATAGAACTTGCAAAAGTAGACCCAAGTGCTATTTAATCTCCTTCCATAAGCAGCAGCCTTGTGCAATCTAGCCACAATTAGTTACTTGTGGTTGCTACTAAATTGTTCCCCATAAGTCTCTACAACATTATTGTTTCACGGCACAACACACTCGGTAGAGTGGAAGTGCCGGGGAAGACCAAGGACGTGCTCTTTGTCATGACCCTGTCTCTAGACAGTGATGTGCTTACACTGCCCACTAGCTAGTCCTGGGACCCTTTTCTGTGGGCACCTTGAGTTGAATTAGGGAATGCTTCTAACGTCAAAATGGAAACACCTAGCGTAAGTCGGTCCTGATTGTTTAGCCCGGACGCCCTCCCCGCCCCCCAAGGCGGCCAAGGAGCCGCGACGGCCACCCAGTCGTCTGTGCGCGCGCTCGGCCTCCAGTGACCCGCGGCTGGGCTGGGGGGGTCCTGCCCCGGGTCGGGAGACTCCCAGAGAAGGGGCGGCGGGGGCGCGGGGAGAGCGGGAGGGCTCGTTTTGCCCGGGGGTGTGGGAAGTAGGCGCTAGCCTGTTTCGCGGTTTTTTAAGCCCCTTGGCATGCCCTGACCTGATCAGCAGAGCCAACTGCTCTCTGGAATGTTCCGGGAGAAGGTGGGAGATTGCTTCCCAGAGGAGGCCTGTGGGTGCTGGAGGGCGCCAGGGGGGTCACGCGGGGCGATGGAGGGCAAGCGCCGGGAGGGGCACGAAGGAAGCTGGGGGCCAAGGTGACAGGCGCGGGTCGGGGCCGGGGCGGGCGGGCCGAGCTGGCGGCGAGACAAGGAGGGTGGCCGGTCGGGCGAAGGGACCCCTCCCGGCGGCGGCGGCCACCCGGCCGCGCGGGCTGCGCCGCCCCGGCTGTCAAGCGCGCGCGGGGGGCGGGCGGGAGGAGGGGTGGAGGTGCGAGGGGCGGAGGGCTGGCACCGGAGCGCCGCGGTGTCGGTGCAATAAAAATGCATCCCATGGAGCTGCCCGCGGAGAAGGACGGGACCGAGACGCGGCGGCCGGAGGCGGTGGTAGAAGCGGAGGACGCCCGGGAGGCGGCGGCGGCCGGGAAGTGAAAGGTCTCGCAAAGTTCAGCTGCAGCCGCCGCGAGCGCCCGGCCCCGGGCTAGCGGTGCAGGCGCCGCAGGAGCGCACCGCCGGGCAGCGCGGCCCGGCCGGCTATGGTCCCGGGGCCCCCGCCGGCCCCGAGGTGCCCGGGCCCCTCCAGGCCAGTGCTCGAGGGTCACCCCACCGCCCGGCGCGACCCGGGCTCGCAGCCCCCAGTCGCCGGCGACCACTGACGCAGCCTGGCGCCCCACGAGGAGGAAGAAATAAGGAGCCCCGGCTCCTCCCGAGGACTGCTGGCGCTTCGCCCCGCCGCCCGGCCCCGGGGCTCCCGGCTGCGCCCGGACATGGGGAGCTGCGCGCCGCTGCTGCTGCTCTGGGGCTGCTCCGCGGTGGCCGCAGGTGGGTGGTGACGCCGCCAGCCCCCCATCCCTCTTCCCTCGCCCCTTCGGCTCCCCGCCTCAGGACTCAGGGGTGCAGGGCAGTGCGGTTCGGGGGCGCCGAGCTCAGCTCCCGGGGATGAAATGAGTGGCCATGTTCCGCCTCCTTTCCCCGGTCTCCGCAGTTTAAAATACTATTGATTTTTTTTTTTTTTTTTTTTTTTTTGCATCTGCGATACACACGCCCTTGGATAACCCGATATCCTGGGTGTGCCCTGCCGGAGATACCGTGACCTTGGTTTCTTTCTGGGTTTGGGCTAGTAAAAAACTGCCTTTCCACTTTGTGAGGGAACAAAGGACGGAGCTCGCCATCCCCCGGCGCTCCATGGCCTGGGGAACGATGGGGAGGGGTGGCCCAGCGACCCCGGGCGCGCGTGGGCCCGCGCCGCGCTCTCGCCAACAGCGAGCGCCCCGGTTCCCGACCTCACGCTGGGTGCTAGCGGGCCAGGTAGGGACACCTGGGGCGAGGTGAGTGCCCTTGCACCGCGGGCAGCGGCTGGAACGTAGGGAGACCCGGGCTGGGACGGTAAGTGGCGGTCGCTCTGGGTCGCCAGGAGCTGGCTGGCCGCCCCCGGGGAATTGGTACCCTGGCCGAGGCTCCGCGGGAGGTCGGAGGCGGGTCCGCTCCGCGTCTCGGGAACTGGACGACCCGCGGAGGCACCAGCAGATGCGCTCTTCCTCCCGCTCCCATCCTGGCTTTCTTGGGCTACGCTGGGCCACCCGTTCCTAGCAAGCCCTTTCTAAATGTGGGAGCTCCTTGCGCTCCTCTCCCTCGCTCCTGAGGGTCACCTGGTTTCCAATTAGGCATAAGCGCCGCTCAGTGTGTGCGGGGGAAAGAAAGTGAGGGGCTCTCCGGCCATACAGTCGGTCTCTCAAACACGTCTCGCTTGCTCCAGAAAGGGGAGTGTGGGCTGGAGGGACGGACTGCTGGACAGAGAGCATCACTTTTCCCTTCCCTTCGGCTTCTTCTACTGTGTCCCCAGAGATGCTGGCCCGCAGTAAAAGCCAGGCTCTAGAATCTGCATCCCAAACCTGCGTCAGACTCATAGGAGCATCCTTCATAGAACTGGCTGATCACTTGCCTAGGGATCTCCAAGTGTTTTCGCCCACCCATTATTTATCTGGCTTCGATCTTTTCTGGACTTATTAGCTTAGGCTCATTGAGAAGGATCCAGTACTTTCCCCAAGGAGCCTTAATGGTCTAAGACTTTACTTTCTTTCTTCCTATTTATGTACCCTTGGGTGGACTTACGCCTGCTCCCCTAACCACAAAGTGAACTTTAATAAACCTTTCCCTTTCCAAACCATGTTACGGCAAAAACATGCAAGCAATCAAGAGGTTGTAAATAAATATCACAGGCCAAGTGTTTCAAGTCAGAAATACTTGTACGGGCAGTATATGATTTTCCCTGAGATGCTTTACAGGTGAGTCATAGTGCATTGTGCGTTTGGGTGATCCTGGCCACAAGCAACTGTTGCCCTAGCTAACCAGAACAGTAGCAAACAGAGTCCAGGCATAAAGCACACTTGGATACATTTAAAGACTATGCCTGAGGAATCCCTTTCTTTGGTTGCACAGGCCTTGTGGGGCTGTGGATCCTCATTGTGTGAAGTGTCTCTGTTTTAATCTAAGCTGTCATTTGGCTTCTGCTGTGATAGCAGTTCAGAGGTGCTCCCTCTTAAGGAGCACAAACGTTCAATTAGCCAGAATTTGGGGTTTGACTTCCTTTACTTTCTTTCCCTGTCTGTTCTAATGTTTAAAATAGGTGAACTTACGGTATTCACAATTAAAACAAGAAACCCAAATTAAAGGATTACAATATGTAGTCAGCATGTTAATAAGTGGATAATGTTTATCATTTTAAGTAATTTTGTGACATTAAAGCCTGTTGGACCTTTGTTCGGCTGGAAGTGCATGTTTCTTTAAGAGGGTGTTTCAGGTCACAGATAATGTTTAAGGGTGCTGAAGGTGGCAGCCGGTCTGCGAGCATTCTCCTGCTAAGCTAGCAGGTAACTACTACATAACCTGGCATAGGCGGAAATACTCAAGAGGCAAAGAGCACGTCAAATCAGCTCTTCTGCCATTTGGCAGTTTAGAGGGGTTTTTCCCCTTATACTTATTTAATAATAAAAATAGCTAGTGCACCTCCCAAATGAGTTCCCTTATCTATTGATCATATACCTCATATTGCTTTTCCTAGGGAATTTGTCCCTTTATATTTTTGGCTTAAAAATATAATAAATCCTACATTTCTCATAAATGTTAGATAATGATTAGGACTGAAATTTTACGTTTAAAAGACTAAGTTTGATGATCTTAAACACGCATTATTGTTTTGGGTATGATTTAAGTTGTGACATCAAAAACAATAAGTATATTTCAAATATGGAAAATGTTTAGAAAGCAAAGTACTTGAAAAGGTTTAGGCCCATTATCTTTACCTCGATGATTCCATTTTCCTTCCTCTTGCCCTTTCCCTAAAGTGATCTTATTTTCTTTCATGTGAATTTTACATCCGAACATGAAATGCACACGTACACACGTGCACACTCACACACTTGCATACACAAATGCAGTGTAAACACAGAGCTGTATTTATGCTCAGATTTGGTAGAATGCCTCTTTACTGAAAGTCTCAAGCTCTTTAGGGATAACTTGACTGTTGAAGATGGACTAGGTGGACAGAAGAGCTTTCCAGATGGGTTTGTCTTGAATAACATATGCTTTCCCTTCCCTAGGACTGAGTGGAGTAGCTGGAACGAGTTCCCGCTGTGAAAAAGCCTGTAACCCTCAGATGGGAAATTTGGCTTTAGGGAGAAGACTCTGGGCAGACACCACCTGTGGTCAGAACACCACTGAGCTGTACTGCTTCTACAGCGAGAACACTGATCTGACTTGTCGGCAGCCCAAATGTGACAAATGCAATGCTGCTCAGCCTCACCTGGCTCACCTGCCAGCTGCCATGGCAGACTCGTCCTTCAGGTTTCCTCGCACGTGGTGGCAGTCTGCTGAGGATGTGCACAGAGAAAAGATCCAGTTAGACCTGGAAGCTGAATTCTACTTCACTCATCTAATTATGGTGTTCAAGTCCCCCAGGCCGGCAGCCATGGTGCTGGACCGGTCCCAGGACTTTGGGAAGACATGGAAGCCTTACAAGTACTTTGCAACTAACTGCTCGGCTACCTTTGGCCTGGAAGATGATGTTGTCAAAAAGGGAGCTATTTGCACTTCTAGATACTCCAGTCCTTTCCCGTGCACTGGAGGAGAGGTAAGGGCACACGTTTAACTCTACACTGGTAGAAAAATGTTACCAGCCCACATTTTTTTTAAAGTATGAAGGTATACTTGTAGCAACATGAATGAAATTAGAATTTTTCATGAGCTTTATTTGTCATAAATTATTTCTCACCCTTAGACATGGATGTGTAGTCATTTTCAAGCAGGTTGCCCACCGTCTGGGTTTAAGTTTTCTTTTTTTTTTTCAGTGTCATCACTCTGCCTTAGAGGTTTGAAAGGCTAATGATTTCATCAGTTAGCAGGACTACTTACTGTGCTTCTGAAGGGGCAGGAGTTACTGAGACAACCTGTTCCTGGAGCCCATGCTGGTGTCTTCCTCAAACTGTTAACATAAATAGGAAGTAAATTAAAATAAAGCCAAGGGAGAAAAAAAACTGTTTGTCAGAAGGGTACTTTGTATACCAGTGGAGTTCTATTGTTAAGATTACAAGAGTGCATAGCAAACAAATGAAGGTAGTTTGTTTTTTAAGATACAGAAGTTATTTTTGTACTCATAGACACATCAACCAGGTAGGGGTCTTGGTTCTATTCTGGGCCCAAGGCCATTTTAATTTTATTCTGTAAAACAGCCTCCTGAGCTACTAGTCCATTTTCTGTATAGAATGATTTCCCTTTATTTCATATTTCCCTTCCCCTAAGGTGGAAACAGGTCTTTTTAACTTATATGGATGTACCTAATGTACCTCCAGATATACAAAAACATCCAGAGAAAATTGGGTGAAAACAGATAAAGAGATTAAAATACCTTCATCAAGTAGATCAAGAAATATTGATTCTGGTATATGTCATGAACTCACAGATTAAATAAGTGGTTCTCAACTAGGGATGATTTTGCCACCATCTCCCCTCCCAGGGGACATTTGGCAATGCCTGGAGACATTTTTGCTGGAGGGAGGGACACTACTGGCGTCTAATAGGTGGAAGCCAGGGATGCTGCTAAACTTCCTACAGTGTATAAGACAGCACCCCTCCCATTCTCAACAAAGAATTATTAGCCCAAAACGTCAATAGCACCAAGGTTAAGAAAGCCCAGACTAGTTGTTAGGCATATATCTAATGCATATAGTAAAATGGCTACAGAGACTAAGATAAACACTATTTAGCGATCATCTATATTACTATTTTCAGACTTCCCTGATATAGTATTTAGTAAACATTTATTGAGCCTCTACTGTGTGTCAGGCACTGTGCTCAGTGCTATTAATTCTGCCTCTGGCTTGGGGGGGAGGGGTGCTTGCCAGGGGCCTGATGAAAAGGTTGGTTGGAAAACTCTTCCCCCCACTACCACAGACACATATGGACTTTGCCATGTGATCCAGCTATTTCTCCTGTGTGCACTTTGCAGACCAGAAATAGTGCCACTGGCACCAGAACCAAAGGATATGGCACAAAGCACATGGACTGTTTTCCATTTTTCTTTACGGTCCCTGAAGTTGGCTTAATGTTGTAAACTCATGTGCACCCTGTCATGACGGACATTTTTAAAGATACCAGAACAGGAAAGAGACAGATAAGTTAGACTCATTGTTTTTTTATGTGGAGAACACTTTGTGTTGAAAACAAATGAATGGCTTGAACTCTCAAATTGCTTTGGAATTGATCCACAGGCTGATATCAGCTCCCTACTTCTCAGTGCTACTGGGCCATGTGTATCTATGAAGAAGCATAAATACAGTTTCAGTAACCAGGTGCCAGGCATGCTTGCTTAGCAAACATTACATTGAATGTATTATAATGGCCCAGCAATCACTTAGAGATGACTAAGGTAACATTTAGTTAACCTATAGTAAAAGCAGAAGTCCCATCTTTTTTAAAGCCAAGCTACTTATTGTCATCAATGTTTACATCAGATTTCAAGCAGATAGAGACTAAAATTTGTTAATTATTTCGATGTACACTCACCTAGTTTCTATCCAGTTTTTAAATTTTTTTCATTGTAGTTGTTATTTCAACAGACTTGTATTTCAATGGCAAAAAAAAAAAAATCAAGTGCCACCTAGTTCCCTCTAGAGCAGTATTTGCAAATGCACATTAACCCATCGTGGACGGTCTTTCCTTTAGAGGGCAGGTTTTAGAGTGAATCTCTTTCTCCTGAATTAGAGAGTAGAATAAAACCTTCCTCAGAGAGAAGGACCATGCAAGCCTTCCCGGAAATGGTTACTACTCTCTCCTATGTTGCTCTGGAATATCAATTAGTTCTAAGCTATGAATTAATTTCGCAGTACACCTCTGTATCATCAATCTCTATCTTTGGAAACTGAGTGATCAGAAAACTCAGCCAATGAGTCTAGTGTCAAAGAAGTAGTCCCCAAATTTCATTTACTGCTTACTTGTAATATTACAGACCTGTATCTTCCTCCATTCTATACCAGACTTCTTAGGACTTCTCTAGGTATATTATCCTACTACTCAGGCTAAGATAAATATACCCCAGACTTAATTTGTTTTCATTGTCTATTCCAAAATACTTCTTTGGGCTTTTAAGGCCTTTGAGAGCCTGTAGTTTCATGCCTAAGACATCAGATACCTACATTTACAGAATTGAAGGCACCAGTCATCCGAAAGAAGACTTTAAAAATGTAGGCCTAAAAATCCACCCAGAAGAAGACTTTTTAAATCAAAGTTAAGTCTGCTATATAGAAACTTCCTAAACTGCAGTTTTAAAGAATGAGGTAGGGCTATCCTATAATGTGTCTCCTTTGTAGGAGAACAGATTGAGTCTCAGAGGTAAATGTGATTGGCCCCAAAACAAACTTCATTATGTCACAGAGCTAGGACCAAATCACAAGTCTTCTGACTTTGCGTCTACTCTTTGTTCCATAAAACTGTGTTCTTCTCCACTATGGACCCCCAAGAACTGCTCGCGGAGAGATTATATGCACAGCTCTCTCCTTCCTTGCTCTCATAACCATTTGCTCTTCATTTGGATATGACATGAAGGTAAGAAAGAATTTGCCAGACAACATTCCTCGGAGCAGGAATGTCCTCCAAGATGTCAGTGGTGTTCTGGGAATAGAGGTTCCACGGCCAGACCAGGTTGGAAAACACTGATTGGGTTTAACAAAATTAAGCATTTATAAATACCTACATATTCACTTTATTTATCCTGTATCCCCAAGTGGGAAATATAGGCTGTAACACTTCCAAACCCATTTGTCCCTGGGACCCTTTTTTTTTTTTTTTGTAGAACTCCAGTTGCTATCTCTCAGAACTCCAGAGATCCCCAGAGCACAGCTTGGGAAATGCTGGGGTAGACGTATAAAGTGCTCCCCAAAATCCTGGTAAAAGGCACAGCCAGGGGAGGTGTTGTCCAAGGGGTACAGCATTTCAAGTATGCAAGATGAATAAGTTCTGGAGATTTAATGAACAGCAAATATGACTATTGTCAACAAGACTGTGTTGTATCCTTGAAATTTTCTAAGGGGGTAAATCTCAGTGTTCTCATTACACACGTGCAAAAAAATAGTAACCCTCTGAGGTGATGGACATGCTAATTAGCTTGAAAGTGGCGATTATTTCACAATGTATATGTATGTCAAATAATCAAATCGTACACTGTAAATAAATATAATTCTTGATTTTCAAATATACCTCAATAATTAAAAGAAAAAGAAAAAGGCACAGACAGGCTTCGTGCTTGACATGGTTAGACATCAAGGCCCTCTGTCAACTGGGGACTTAGTCTCCTATTTAATTGGAGCAATAAATAATAATCACCTTGAAGCTAAAGATGATAGGTTAATTAGGCTTTTTCAGGATGAAGAGAAGCACCTCAGATCTGCTCTGGGTACAGAAAACGGAGGGAAGTGGGGAGATGCAGCGAGCCATTGTAGGGCCCACACAGGCCTCACGGGACTAAAATTTTGATTATCCCTGTTTAGGAAACAGCTTTGTTCTAGTGACTCCAAAGCAACTCTAACGTGATGTAGTTACCATCGCATTAGAAGTTAGCATCCCTTGCTCCCTGCTCTGTTAACTCATCATTAAAAGAACTCTTCAGAATTGGATAACAGCCAACCAAACTGCACAGATAGTTTTTCTCCAGGGCATCATGGATATATAATACTTGATGGGAGGGAGCAGCACAGAGAAGCCAAGAACAGAGGGAGGCTGGGTCTCAAACGAAGCACTAGGCAGGGATTGTTAAAGGGGGCAAGGATTGCCTCAGTCTTATTTACCTCTGTGTCCCCAGCATTTAGCACATTGCTTGGACCACAGTAGGGAATTAATAAATCTGTAGTTGAATGAATGAACAAAGGAATGATATGAAAGCAGGTGTCAGGTAGGAGAATATCCTTAAATGACACAGATGGAGGAATGAAGTGCTTGGGTAGGGGGTGAGATTCAGAAACCCTGGTTTGCATGAGAAGCCGAGTTGGTAATAACAGGGGATAAGCTGTGGTTGGGGAAAGGCGATTAATGAAAGAGCTTAAATAATATTTATTCATCCATTTATTCATCCAGTAAGCTTTGAGTTACTGTGTCTGATCCCATTCCAGATGCTGGGGATATAGCAGTGAACCAGAGAGATAAAAATTCCTGTCCCCATGAAGTTTAGGTTCTAGAAGGGAACAGGGAGAATAGAGAACAAAGAATTAAAGTAAAATATACCGTATGTCAGAGTGTGATAGTAAATGAAAACTAAGAAGAAAATAAAACAGGGTAGGGATGGGGGATGCTGGCAGGGAAGGGCTTGCTGTCTTTAAAACTGATGGAAAGATTTGTATTTGATAGAATAAACCATGACAAGAACTTTGAGTTCCTGACAAGTTCTCAGGAGTGAATAAAATCTGTAATTAAGGGTTCTGTTTCTTCCCATCTGTAGATATGGGAAAATAAAGTTGTGTATTAAAATGACAAACATTGGTAAAAATCCCTCTGTCTAGTGTTTCTTAGAATGAGAGCTTTTGAAAAGGAACCTAAATGTCATCGATGGAAAAGCACATGACTGATGAGTAATCTGAAGCCTAAAGAAAGCTGAGTGACTTGTGTACAATTACTCAGCTGAAATCCCTATTTCCTGACGTCAAGCCCAGTGCTGTTTGCACTAGGTTCAGCTTCCTTTGTGCCACGCCAGGTAGTGTGAAAGATAAAAAAACGATATGCATTCCTTTCCTTCACAGTCCTTACTGTGAAGGGAATCTACTGGGGAAGGGAGTGAATGTGGTAATTTATAGACCAACTTATTAAATAATATGAGATAATGCCTGTTTAATTTCCCCGGTATGTTGTAGAGTTAATATGCCTTTCAAGATTCGAGTATTTATTTGTCTCTTTAGGCCATTGGAAGGATTATGTTTTTTGTGTGTGGTTTTTTAATATGTCTATTGATTTCAGAGAGAGGAAGGGAAAGGGAGAGAGAGATAGAAACATCAGTGAGAGTCATTGATCGGCTGTCTCCTGCATGCCCCCTGCTGGGTATCAAGCCCGCAACCCGGGCATGTGTCCTGACCGGGAATCGAACCTCAATCTCCTGGATCATAGGTCAGTGCTCAACTGCTGAGCCACACCAGCCAGGCAGGATTATGTTTCAATATCTCATGATACAGTCAGTATGGCACAAGTGTGCAGAATATGATAAATTACTTAATCAGGTTTTTACAGGTATTTGCATTTATAATGTGTTAAGCAATACTTAGGATTTTTAAACTTCAAAGATAGAGTGTAGCAATACGTGAGTAAGACGGTTTTCTAAGCACGATTCTTTGATTAGCTACTTGTTCCATCGGTCACTGAAATCTGCTCATGCCTGCTTCACCAGCAATGGTCCTGAGTCCTGGTGGCAGCCAATATCAGTTGAAGGCTTCCATGAGCCAGGCACCCTGTAAAGTGCACTGCATCCCTTATTCTTACAAGAACCCTGCTAGTTGGGTACCAGTATTAGACCCATTTTAGAGGCAAATATGCTGAGACTTAGTGAGTCTAAGTAACTTGGTCAGAATCAAATAAATAATAGCTAACCTGAGCCAGAGCCCCTGGTATTATTAGCTTGCCTTGAAATTATTTATATGATTAAACTTTATTATAACTTCAAAATGTCACAAAAAAAGCTAAAACTAAATTGCTGTAGCAATTATTAGGTATTATCTACAACTTACTGTTTAAGTGATAATTTGTAAATGGTTGCATGAACTTTGCATTTTAAAAAAGGGGTGTTTGTTTTTTTTACATTGATAGAAAATAAGTAAAGATCATTTGCACTTAATGTTACCCAAGATCATTTAAAATGAGCTAAATGTGAATGAGTATCAGTTCTTCAATACCACTTGGCAGACTTCTATTTGATTGGTTTGTTTTAGGGGGAAGGGGAGTCTTTTTATCAAGCTAGTAACAGCTTTAAGCAATTTTTCTAAGTTAGTCGTTGAATGTATTAAGGTTTTGCTTTGAAGCACATTCTCTGCTACAATTTTGTTGAACTTCCTTGAAAATAAAATATTGTATATATTTGTTTAGGGTGCTTCAGTTACCCACACCCTGGGGCTATACCCTTCCTATAGGGGTGGAGCTAGAGATTTATAACAGCACATTTCCAAAAAATGCCTTTAGTTTAAAGAAAACTCACAGGGTGGTTATCAATTAAAATTATTTAAAGAAGTGGCACAAAAATTAGAATAAACCCAGAAATAAAATCAATAAACTTTGATTTATTGATTTCAAAGGAAGATTTTTTTCCTCCAAAAAAGATACTTTCTGTATAGCTATTTAAAAAAATCTGTTTAGCATCTGTTTGCTTTGTATTTGTTTGATTTGATGGTTTAACTTTGCCACTATTTGGCTAAAACATTCTGGACACTTTGAGACACCAGATTGTAAATGCTGAGTTAGTAATGAATGGTTTCCATTGAAAAATTAGGGCTGGACAATAAAGAACAGGTGAAGAGCAGGCACCTGGAGGTCAGGTATATCTGGGTATAAAAGGCAGCTTTCTGCCAAATAATGGAGAACCCTACAAATCAGAACAGGGGTATTAGAAGTTGGGGGCTCTGGAATATGAGGAAATGAATCATGCCAGGGAATGGAAGCTACTGCTTCTGATCAGTCATCAGCAGTGCCTGAAAAGTTGGTGCATATACTCTCCCCCTCCCCTGCACTGCCATATACTTTGTGTCACTCACATGTAGCTGTTACAGTGTGTCCCCTATCTCTTCTACTCCTTTAGTATTTGCTTCTTGAGCAACTTTGTCCCTTCCGTCATTGTATATGCTTTGTGGCTCCCAGCCCCCCAACCTCTGCACCTAGCACACATCCCTATAAGGCATAAATGTCCAAAACACGTTTGTTGAATTGAATTATATGAAAATAACTATGAAATAATGATACTGTTTATAAACTGTGTTGGATGTTATACATCTACTAAGTATGAATCCTTTCAGAGTAGTCATGATTCATTCATTCTTTCTACAAATATTTATAAAGTATCTCCTATGCCCCAGCCACTATTTCAGGAGTTGGGGATACAGAGTAAAAAGTTAAAAATGTCTGCCCTTGAGCTTACATTCTAAATGTAAGGCGTTTAGCAAGGTGAAATAGTAGAATGTTAGCTAGTGATAAGTGTAAGTAGAAAAATCAGTAAGTAAATGAAGCAGGGAAGGAGGCTAGGAAGTGGGGAGGTTTGGTTTTTGTTTTTTGTGTGTGTTTTTTTAATGTTTAGACAGAGCTCTCAGGGGAAACCTCACTGAGATTTTGAATAAGGACCCGAAGGAAAGAGAAGTGAGCAGTGAACATATCTTGGGAAAGAGTAAAGGCGCTGAGGACATCTGTTTGGTGCCCTTAGGACAGTGAGGAGGCTGTTTTGGAGGCGGAAGGGTCAAGGTATTGTGTAGTAGGTGAGGTCAGGGGTTAGGGATAATGGGGAGGTGTGGGAGAAAAGATGGGGCCTTGTATATAGGTGCCCGGATAGCCCAAATTTACACCTAGATCAGTTAAAGCCTATTAATTATTGTTAGCATCCCCTTTCATTTTTATTTTTTTAATGTCTTTTAATTGATTTTTTTAGAGAGAGAGGGAGAGAGAGAAACATCTATGAGAGAAACATTGACTGGCTGCCTCCTGCACGCCCCCTACTGGGAATCAAGCGTACAACCCGGGCATGTGCCCTGACTGGGGATCGAACAGGTGACCTCTTGGTGCATGAGACAGGGTGCAACCAACTGAGCCACACCGGCTAGGGCCCCTTTCATTTTTAAATGGGTCCCAATTTGGACCATAAGTTTTTGCAAGTTATTATAAGATCATTGCTTTTACTCTGGATAATATTGGAAGCCATTTGAAATTCTAAGCAGAGGGTTGATATGATTAATTTACTTTGATAGGATCACTTTAGCTTGTGTGTTAAAAAAAAAAAAGACCAAAGTGGGAGGAGGGAGACTAGCTAGAATGCTATTGAAATAATTTAGGCTAGATTTAATGGTGTGTGGACAGAGGCGAGCAGTGGAAATGATGAGAAGTGGTTGAGTTCCGGATCTATTTTATGGAGAGAGCCAATAGCAGTTGCCAAAAGGTTGGATGTAGAGCATGAGAGAGAGCAGTAAGGATGTTTTTAGCCTGAGCACCTGGAAGAGTAGAATAGCCATTTAGTGAGATGGAGAAGACTCTAGGGGGAGCAGATTTGGAGAGGGATGCCAAGGGCTCATTTTTGGACACATTAAGTATGAGTTGCCTATGAGATATCCAAGCGGAGACACTCAGTAGATAGTTGGATCTGTGAGTTTAGAGTTCAGATGAGAGGTCTGAACTAAATATATAAATTCAGGAGTCATCAGTTTAGAGATGATATTTAAAGCTGTGAAACTGGATGAGATCATCAAGGGAGTGGGTGTGGACAGGACAGAGGAGGGTCCAAGCCTGAGCCCAGGGCGGATCAGACTGCCATTACCAAAAACACTTTAGAAATTGCCAAGGCTTATACGCAAACCAGTCTCAACAATCTCTTCGCCCAACAGTTGTTTAATTAAGCAACGACATGAACTGAATGACGCTGACATAGAACAGTGGGTGTGAATTCTCAAATGACAAGTGAGAGAGGAGGTTCGAGAGCTGCAACTTGAGGCTTTCGAAAGACAAACCATTACAAATAGGGAAGGGAAAGCACTGATTGGATAACAGATGACAATGGAAAAGAGAGAGGAAAGAGTACAGACGGAGAAAGAGATCTTTGAAAATACCATGCTGAAAGAGAAATGTCGACTCTAGGGACCTTCAGGTTTTAAGGGCCTCATATGTGTCATTTTATCTTGACTCATTCAAGTTTTCATTCTTTTTAGACTCAGAATTCCAGCTATAGGAGCAGTTTGTTTTTGGAATGCCCCTGGGCCATCACGGTATTGGAAATGAAATTAAAATATAACATTGTACACTTTTTTTTTCTGCTTAGTATGTCGTAAAATTTGATTTGCAGAATGTGATGGGGAGCATCTACCTAAGGCATAAGAGCTATACAATAATCCCATTTAAGCATGTACACTTTCACAATTTCAAGGAATATCTTGTTAATGTTTTAATTAATGTTTACTGTATTAATGTTTAATTGTTCTGTTTAGAGGGAGAAGAGAAAGCCAACATTTAGAGATCACAGTAGGATATGCAGTTACTGTGCTGGGCCTTTTGCACACATCTCACTTTATCTCCACAAAGTACAGTCTTTTCCTGTATAGTTTGTCTTGTTAATGAACAAAGAAACCAAAACACCAACCCTCTCTCTGTGTCATATTTCTCTTCTTTTCCTAACCTTCCCGCAACTGACAGAGGAGCAGAAGTCTTTCCAGGTGTTGCTAAGTTGGCTGATGTCACTATACACCTTATAATCACAGTTCTAAAACAAATTTTAAAAATTATGAAAAATATTCAGATATTTTCTGCATGACATCATGTTTATTTGAGCTAACACTGTATCTTTCGGCTGCTACTGAAAAAGACTTCATTTTAAAATTGAAGAGAGAAAATGTAGTTACTTCCTTATACTGTTTAATCTCCATAAAGAATTATTGTTTCTTTTTATTTTGGCCAATTTAACCCTTCTGAGGTCTTTGGGGCTTTCCATCAATTCCTTTTGTAATCAATGCCTTTATTTCTCTCATATTCTGTGTCCCAATAAATAACCTCTGATCCCTTCCCCACCTCCAAATAAAAAGCAAAGGTCAATGGAGAACACATCAAACCAATGATCTATTAGAACTAGAACCCAGGCAGCTCGATCTCCAGGAATCCCAACACACCCAAAGGGATGCAACACCCTTTTGTAACAATAGCTCTCTCTCTGATGATTATCAAAGTTCAGAAGAATGTAAGCCCACTAGGGGATTCTCTCTGTGGGAGGGGTGTAGTGGGGAGGTGTAGTTTGCAAAAGCAAAAAAATAAAAACAAGATGATTGTCAACTTCTGCTCCTTAACTCCCAACTCCCTTCCTTTCCATGTACTCTATCAGTTTCTGTTTATTCCTTCTGGCCATTTATCTTCTCTAATTTTCATTTATTTCCTCAAAGCATTTTACTTATGTCACATTAGACCGCTTCTTTTATCTCTTCTCTGGTCCCCAAATACCTATTTGTCTCCAAAAAATGAACATGATACCTAGCCTGTTTCCATGATTTTCTCTCTGGAACCTTCTACAGTTCTCTCGACCCCTTTGCCCCCTTGTCTTTCCATCGCATCCCAATCCTAGACCAATCCTACAGTTCACCTTCTTGTTCCTTCAGCTAGACAGCTGAACTCTAGTGAGAAAACTAATAGCACACTTTTCCTGAGAAATGCTCTACAAATTTAGGTTTTTACTGTCTCAATTTGTCCCTCAAACGTCCCTGGAAATCCTTTTTTCTTCAGCTCTTTCATTCCTTCGGTGACTCCATCAGTGCCTCTCCCCTCCCTAAGTCCCCTCCTCTCACAACTTGTTGCTCTCAGTTAAAGTGCTTGCCTCTTACCCCATTGAGAAAATGAAAACTTGTCTACCCCAGAAAGGCCCATCAAGGTGAAAAGCAGAGATCCATTCTCAGTTCTTCTCTCCTCAGCCAACTCCAGTTACTCACCAAGTCCAGCCCATTCTGCTGCTAGAGCCGCCCTTGGGCAGGTCTGCTTCTCTCCATCCCTACAGCTACTCTGGTACAAACCACCATGATTTTTTATCTGTATACATTATTGCACTGCTCTCCCAAATGTTCTTTCCAGTCTGTTTTGCTTGCTTCACAATCTTTTCTCTATATCACACTCTGAAGGATTTCTTTAAAATCCAAAATATCACTTCCTTGCTTAAAACTCTTCAGTGACTCTCCGGTTCCTTCATAACATAGCCCACATTCTTTAATGGGGCATGCTAGGCCCTTTCTGAATGCCCCTTGGCCTCATCTCTCCTCACTGTCTCTTATACCCTCACCTCCAGCTGTGTCTATTGAACTACTTGTATTGCTCCAAGGTGCCAGGCTCTCTCTTACTCTCTGACCCTTGCACACATGATGCCTTTTCCCGATGCTCTTCTCTTATGCTCCCCTCCCCAAGTCCTACCTCTCATTCACTTAGCTAAGTTGTCACTCAAATATATTTTGGATGGATGCATGGATGGATAGATCATTCCTATTTATTCTTAAGGACTTGACTTAAACTTTACCTCTTCCCACAATTCTGGGTTAGGTGCCCTCTATATGGGTATCACTCATGTACACCGTGGCACATGTCCCCTATATCATAACATTTGTTACATTGTGTTGTGAGATCTTCAAGGTAGCCCATACCGCACTGTGAGAAACACTACCTTAACACTGAACATGCTGCCTGGCACATTAAGTAGATATTTATCAAACGAATGAACTCTGAGGCATTGTTAATATTATCAATAATGACTATTTCTTTTTGTGGTTCAAAGCCTTTTTTGACACAGGCGTGCAGATACATTAAACAGTCTGTTTGATAGATGACTTGCTAAGTGTCTCATAGTTTTAGCCATTTAGGATGACAGATCCTAAGGCAGACAGTTGATCAGTATAATTTCTCAACAAGCACAACGTCATAGGCTCTGTCCCTTTGCAAACCCAACCCACAGACTCTATTGCTAACCTGTGAAGGCCTGGCACAAAGGGTTTCAGTTTAACATGGGAAGGCACAATCCTATCAGTGCCTATTGGAAAACAGTGGAAAGTGCATGTAAAGGTTAACTTGGGGATTTTATTTCTCATCAGTGTTACTGGAAATGATTAGATAGTCTCATGCTTTTGCTTCTGTGGTGTTTCCAGCTGGGCTTCTCTTCACAATGCCGTGTTGGGTGCAAGGGTGGTTGTTTCATGATTCTGGATAACAACTGTCTCATGACTGCGCCTCTGGACAAACTTGTGCAACTGTTTGATTCTTGGATAAACCACCGAGCTTGTTACTCTCTCTCCCTAAGTAAGAACTGCTATTTCAAGTAAGCCAAATCCAAATCACCTGCATTTCTAGAGTTGGAAGCAGAAACTAGCTTTGAAGAAAGAGCTTTCTTTGACAAAACAAACCAAAAAAACTTAAAAAACACACAAGCAAAATAAAACTTGTAAGCTATGTCCCTTTCCTGTTACCTGAACTTCACTGGAGTGTAATCCTACCTCCAAGAAGTTCACAGTCTGATTGAGACTTTTAAGTGGTTGTCCCTTAAAGGATGAATAATAATTAAAAGGTAGGGAATGGAAAAGTGCACATGTATAAGGAAAATCAACCCTTAGATGGATGTTATGGGGGGGTAGTGGGGAAGAGAGAGGGCTGGAGGAAACGGGGCTGGCCTGGAGGCTCAGGTCAGATTATACAAGGTCTAGTGAGCCAGATATTTTGGACTTGATCTGGTGAGGAGTGGAGAGCGACCAACAGTTTTTCTGGGTAGGGAGCTGTTTTAGAAAGTCAACTCAGGGAGCATTATGGAAGACCTTTGAGCAAAACTTACGAGACTAAGTTTAGTAGTGTTAAACATAAATTCCTCTTTTTAAAAACCAACTGTAGCATCACTAGAGAGGTGTCACTTATCAGCCATTCATCTGAAAAAGACCTGAGGGTTTCAGACGATTGTAATCTCAATGCGAGTCAACAAAATATCATGACTACCAAAAAAACTAATGCAACCTTAGGCTACGCTGATAGAAGGCAATGTTCCAATCAAAAGAGAGAATAGTCCTTCTGGTGTGTTCTCTAGTTGAAGCATAGCTAGAATATTATATTCAGGCCAAGGATATTCCTGTTTAGAGAGAGTTGGGCAGAATTGGTGAGATCAATTAGAAACCTCATTACCTAATGAACAATGAACTTGGGATATTTCTCCTATGAGAGAGGATTTATGGATGCTCCAGTATTGCTGGGATTCTTCAGATATTTGGAGAGAAACTAAATGGACTCTGATGCTTTCAGAAGGCAAGAGTATGACCAAAGAAAGGCTTTCTTAAAAACTGGATGTATCCAAAAGACAAGGTGAGCTCCCTTGAGTTTTCCAACCATGAAATGTTTTGGCAAAGGCTGAATGATCCCCAGTGAGTGATGGTACAGAGAGGACTCCTAGACAGATTTAAAGGTTTGTGTCGGGACTCTCTAATGTCTCATTCACCTTTGAGTACATAGAAGATTATACCATCAAGTGAGTAAGTGACTGAAGAAAATCCTTTACATCCAAACCATTCCAACAGCAGAGGTGATGGGTTGGGCACTGCTTAGCTAGTCATGACAGTCTTCCTGCTAGGTAGACTAAAGCCCTCAATTTTGACATAATCTTTTTTTAGGAGATAGCATTTATTGCAAGGTGAGTGGTCCTTCATAACCATTGAACATAAGGAAGTCACTTCACCGACATAGAAGGGGAGGCAGGGAAAAGAGAAATGAGTCTCTATTCTCTAAGTCTCTCTCTTCTATTAATAGATGATATTTTATTTATAGTTTATAATACAACTAGATGCAATGTGGTAGTGTTGTGTAGAAGTTGGTGTCCCACATCTAGTCTATCGCCAGGTTCTGGTGGCTCTGTCTGTAAGTTGGTCCTCACTTCCACTGTCACCAGTTCAAGCTCCCTCATCTCACACCTGGACCTTTCAAGTAACCTAAAGGGACTCTCTCTCTTTAACTTAGGGGTCTTAGATTCTTCACTTGTAAATCAAATCAATGTCAAAGAATAAGATAAGGCACACATGTGTTTTATAAGTGGCTAACTACTACATAAATATTAAGTATTACTAAGTATTACTAATAATATAGTTCAATTACATTATTAGCGAAGTCAACTTTTGGGTCAGTCCATTCAGCAAATATCTGGGTGCACACTATGTGTCTAGCACTATCTCAGGTTCTGGGGGTACAGTAATAAACAAAAAGACATAAAATGCACTCAAAAGCCCAGACAACTGACTTACAAATAAATTTTTAGAACACAAGCCATTTGTAACAACATCAGTCTGAGTTGATAAAGTTGACATAAGAAATTGTATGCTTTTTATTAAAGCAGTAGCTCAGTCATCTTCATAGACAGGAAAAAATAAGCTGGAAGGAGTTAGATTTAGAGAACATGAACAAGTCAGATGTACAAAGGACAATTTGTGTCTCTTTGTTCCATATTTAGTCCTACATATCTACTGTGACTCTAAAATTCTTTTAAAATTATACTATGAATGTCAAGTACTAGATAAGGAACTAAGTTTTTAAAGATATTTTTAGATGGCAATGTTATGATAAGATACAAGTATGAGCTTAAAGTAAAATTTCTTATCAAAACTGAAAACAATGTAGCCACCTACACCTTGCTGGTATTTCAGACGCAAGGAGGAATTTCCAAGTGATTCTCGTAAGAGGTTGCTCTGTAGTGAACTTTGAGTGCTCCTCAGAGTTTGGGTCCTGGAACTCATCTGGATTCCCTGTTCTTTTGTTAAGAATAGATACTCTTTGTGATTTTGTGTGGCAGGTCTGTTTTTAAAATTAATGTCCTTTTAAAATAATATGCTTGAAAAAGGTCTTTCTTGAGGCCTTGTTCAAGTTAGTTAGGGAATTATAACATCTTTGTAAGATTATCAACGTGAAATATTGCAACCATAACTCACAAGCACCTGTTTATCAAGAACTTGCACCAGACACATTGGAAATTGGAAATTCATGGCTGGGAGTTCAGTGATGTGTTATTTCCGCTCCTTTTTTTAGCTTTCCTTCTTTAAAAGCCCACTTAATAAAGCATTTAACTACTTCTGAATGGTCTAGTAGATGCTATGAGCGTAACTGGGAAGATATGTTACTTGTGGAGCTGTCCCCTGGTACCGTTGTCCTCAAAGGCCATTTTAAATCTCCTGGTCAGTTTCCAGCCAGTTACCTTCACCACTTTATTGGTAGAGAGATAAGGGAAACGGATTTGTTTCACAGGTAGCTACTGAATATTTAGACTGCTGCCACCTCCCCCTGCCCCCTTTGTTACCTCAGCCTTTCCTGTGAATTTGCCTGTCGGTTTAGTTGGCATGGAACCAGAAATATTATTTCTCATGAACAAATAATATAATGACAGATGTTATGGAAATATGCAGATAATATCGCCACATTCTATACAGATGTAGAAGTAACTCTGTCATCCCCTTCTCCACTTCCCAAAACCATGACATTAGAACTGCAGTCATGCCTCCCTGATTTACCACGATTGGAGATGAGTGCTCAGGAGGCTACAGAAATGATATTCTCATAGAGAAATAATTTTTTCCTATCAGTTCCCTGTTTCCACTCATCAGCTCCATGTCTTCCCAAACTTCTGCACTGAAAATACTATAGATCTTTTAAAATCTGAATATTCCTTGCATTACAGGGGGAAAAAACAACCCTTGGAAATACACTTGGATTAAAAAAAATAAAATTGGGAAAAGGGATATTCAGAAATAGAGGTTAGAGCTTGTTTGACATCTGAGAGAGGAAAATGTCTGGAAAATATTGTCATCAGTAACTTGTGCATATAAATGAAACAGAAGTCTTTGCTACTCAGCCGTAGTGGTCGATGGTCTAGAAATTATGTGAAGTGAGACACAGTAGAATTTTAGCCGGAGAATGAAAATTAAGTTGATGGCTGCCCTTAAATATTTGGGACTTATTTTGTATAGCTCCAAGACCAGTATTAGAAGTTGCACAGGACAGATCCTAGCTTAACACAGAGGAACTTTTTGATGATTAGATCCATCACAAAATGAAACATGCTGCCTGGTGAGGGTGTATTGGAATCTAGCAGAGAATGAATGTGTATCAGCTATTCCAGTGGAACTTCCTGCATTGAGAAATTTTGGTTAAGTGCCCTTATGCTTTCTTCTGATATTTAAGACTATTTTGACCTGTTTTTTAACACCACTTTGACAGAGCTTAATTTTCAAGAATTAGGGGACAACTGAAATCTATACATATTATTGATTTTTTTTCTTATTCAGTTTTGTATCCAGAGTACCTACCAAAGTGCCTGATATGAACTATTTCCTCAATAAATAATGATTGAATTAATAAGTAAATGATATAGTAAATAAAAGATAGTAATTCTTTTATTAAAAGGCTTACTGCCACACACACCTGGAATTTTATCTGATTTAATCACAGCTTTGTCATCATTTAGAAATGAAAATAACGCTGATGATAAGAGATACAGTTAGAATTTATATTAGCCAAGCTTATGATCTATTCAGGTTGGAAATCTCTTCTTCTCATCTAAAGTATAAGAAAGAGCCCTGGCCAAGTAGCTCAGTTGGTTAGAGTGATGTCTCAATACACCAAGGTTATGGGTTTGATCCCTGGTCAGGGCACGTACAAGAATCAACCAATGAATGCATAAATAAGTGAGACAATTTGATGTTTCTCTCTCTAAAAATCAATCAATAATTTTTTAAAGTACAAGAAACACTTTTAGAAACTGAAATGAGACTTAATATGTTTCTCTTTGGGGGTCAGAATTTCTATTGTGGGCTTTCTTGCTCTGTAAGCCCAGTGGCTTAAATATCCTAAAAAATTCTGTACTTCAGCTCTTCTCTATATATCCTCTACTCTGGAACAGAAGGAAACATGAACAAGTTTTGTAGTATTTACTGTTTTCTGTCTTTATGAATCCTATAAATTAGTCTACCAGTCTTTCAGTTGAACTGATTGTAATTCACTAAACATAGGTCAAAGTAGAGAAAATAATATCTACTTTTTACTTTTTAAAACAGTTACTGGCTTTTGGTTCTACAAAGTCCTTCCTTCTAATTCAGCTTTCGCTTCTCTTCCTTAATTCATCTCTTGCAACTAATCCTTATATCTCAGACTAGGTCTGAATGGGAAAACTCTGCTGGGAAACCTTTTCATGATGGTGATTAATACCAATCTTCAAGGTCTCCTACAACGGGAAGGACAAAGGGCCCTGTGCTACCTAGTACAACAGTAACAGCAAATACTTGTCTGTAGTTTAGGGTAAGTTGGAAGGTCCCTTTGAAGTCTATTTGTTTGGTAGCCAGGATGTCCTCACCAGGGTAACAGTGTTTAAAGTCTGATATTTTTTTAAAACTTTTATCAGGACATTTTGGTTGCTCCTGATTAAGTCTCCTGAATGAAAAGATGAAAGCACATGCTAGTCTAGGTTTGCATTATGGAAAATCCTCAATAGGCACGCACATCTTCAACAAGAAAGCTAGTTTTAAAGTCAAACTACAGTAGCTGTCCCCCAGGGGATATGTTGTTCTAAGACCTCCAGAGGATGCCTGAAACTGCAGATGGTACTGAACCCTACATATACTATGATTTTCCCTATGCATACATATCTATGATACAGTTTAAACTACTTGTGCACTTTGGGGGCTATTATTAAGTAAAATTAGGGTTTCTTAAACACAATACTGCAATATTAAGACAATTAATCTGATAACCTAGATGGCTACTAAGTGACTAAAGGGCTGGGAGCATGTACAGTGTAGATATGCTGCACCCCAGGGAGGGACCGAGAAGGGTGGAGCAAAGTTTCATCACACTACTGAGAACAGCACGCCATTCAAAACTTGCGAATTGTTTATTTCTGGAATGTTCCATTTTCAGGCTATAGTTGAGCACAGGTGACTTAAAACAAGGAAAAAGAAACCAGGGCTAAGCGGGGGTGGGGGTGGGGGGGGTGGTTCTGAAATTGCCAACTATGGTTCTCTGTGGAATGAAGTCAGGGAAAGTGTTTTATTCGTATACACATTTTTATAGGGAAGATCGAGGGGGGTAAACAGAGCAGGAATAAAACCATTTAAAGCCTTTACTGTGAGGAAATGGCTGAGGTTTTAGCCACAGTGGATAATTTTACTGGCATTTGGTCTTGTTAGTTTTGAAGAGTTGTCTTACTTTTAAAGAGGGAACTTTAAAAAAAAAAGAACTATGTGTTTATAGAAATGTAGATATATTAGGTAGACTTAGAGAATTCTTCTGGATGTTAACAAATGAGTATTAATGGTTTATCTTTTTTCTAGTGTGACTAGGTTTTGTAAGTCAATAGGGGGTCCAAGGATAATTCTTTTAGTGCACTTTATTTAAGGCAGTATCTTTATTGTCCTGTGGCAGGAAAATTCACATTTACTATATGCCTAGTTTTACATTCTGCACTGAAGTACTTTGATATTACAGCTAAGTGACTGCAGCAGAGAAGAGTATAAATAGCTTTGCTCTGATCATGCTGAATGATAGCAGGGCCAAAGTGAAATTCTAGGACTTTCACTAGGTTATTTCAATAAGTGAAATAACCATGCAGAGCTGTTGTAATTTCATCTTCTTTGAAAAACAAAAAAGAATATCTGCTATGCTACAGTTTCTGCTACCTAAATACTGAGTATGCCTCCAAATACAACACATATAGAAACCAATTTTATTTTCAAGTTTTATTTGCTTAACAGAAAAATCCCAAGTAGAATCTTCTACCCTTTAGGGAGGAAGGGGAGATGGGTAGGGAAGGAATAAGAAAGAAAGAATAATTAGGTTTCATATTCAAACTGACCTTAAAATCAGATAGGTTTTTCCTTTTGTCCCATTTCTGACACTTCATAAGTTGCAACATGTTAAGTTACTAATTCGAAATGGGATTTCTGTTTCTGCTCATCAAGGATTAACTGCTATAGTAATTACCTCCCCACATTAGAAAACTAGAAAACCAGAAAAAATATGTGATACAATTGTTTCAGACATTGGACCACAGGCAGCACCAGACTGATTTCTGAGAGAGGGGAAACAAACACAATGAGCGCTGTGACTGCCTTGCTTACTAATGGCACTTCTAAACCACAGCACAGGAAGGGAAACCCAGAGCCCGGTGATTCACGGACTGGAAGAAACATGTGGCCTTTTGTGTTTGGCTTCTTTCACTTGGCATAATGTTTTCAAGGTTCATTCACATTGTAGAATGTATCAGTACTTCATTCCTTTTTATGGTTGGACAATATCTCATTGTATGGATGTACCACATTTTGTTCATTCATTCATCAGTTGATGGACATTGGGTTGTTTCCACTTTGGGGCTACTATGAACATTCATGTACAAGATTTTGTGTAGACATAGGCTTTCAGTTCTCTTGGATATATACTGAGGAGAATTGCTGGCTCAAATGGTAACTGTATTAAACTTCTTTAGAAGCTGCCAGACTGTCTTCAACAGCAGCAGCAGCACCATTTTAGATTCCCACCAGCAGTGTATGGAGGTTCCTATTTTTCCACATGCTCGTCAACACTGTTATTATGTCTTTTTGATTATAGTCATCCTAGTGGATGTGAAGTGGTATCTCATTGTGGTTTTGATTTGCATTTCCCTAATGACTAAGGATGTGAAGCGTCTTTTCATGTGCTTATTGGCCATTTGCATATCTTCTTTGGAGAAATGTCCATTCAAACCTTTACCCATTTTAAAGTTGGATTCTTTTCTTAGCATTATGTGGATAAATGTGACATGAAGAGAATAAATTCTGGGAATAGATACATTGGGTTTCTAATCGCTGATCTCAATAATCTTGGATAAGTTCCTTAATAAAAAGATATATGTTTCTACCTTTAAAATAAAGATGATACTGGCCCCAGGTGTTTGTTTGAGGATTAAAACAGAAGGTGTATGTAGATGTGTGGCAGTCAATTAAAAGCAATAATTTTTAATGTTATTAACATTATTATCTGAAGTGAATCTCTTATTTTAAAATGCCATTGATTAATTAATTCATATGCTGATCCAGGATTTTTTTTACCATTGTGGGAGATTTAAAAAAATATTTTTTTAATTTTTCAATTATAGTTGACATACAATATTACATTAGTTTTAGGTTTACAACATAGTGACTAGACATTTATAGAATTTATGAAGTGATCCATCTGACACCATACACAGTTATTAGAATATTACTGATATATTCCCTATGCTGTACTTTATGTTCCCATGACTGTTTTTATATTGGGCAATCTGTACATCATAATTCCTTCTCCTTTTTCACCCATCCCCCAGTTCCCTCCCATTTGGCAACCATCAATTTGTTCTCTGTATCTATGAGTTTGTTTCTGTTTTGTTTGTTTGTTTTAGATTCCACATATAAGTGAAATCATACGGTATTTCTCTTTCTCTGTCTGACTTATTTCACTTAGCTTAATACCCTCTATCTCCATCCATGTTGTTGCAAATGGCAAGACTTCAATATTCCATTGTATATGTGCCACATCTTTATCCGTTTGTCTACTGATGGACACTTATGTTTCTTCCATATCTTGGCTATTGTAAATAATGCTGCAATCAACTCAGGGGTGCATCTGTCTTTTCAAATTAGTGTTTTGGATTTTTTTAGATAAATATCCAGAAGTAGAATTGGATATTTCTAAGTGGATCATATGGTAGTTCTATTTTTAATTTTTTGAGGAACCTCCATGCTGTTTTCTATAGTGGCCTCACCAATTTATAGTCCCACCAACAATGCACAATGGTTCCTTTGTTCCACACCCTCGCCAGCACTCGCTGTTTGTTGATTTATTGATGGTAGCCATTTTGACAGGTGTGAGTTGATATCTCATTGTGGTTTTAATTTGCATTTTCCTGATGATTAGTGACATTGAACATGTTTTCATATATCTATGGCCATCTGTATATCCTCTTTGGAGAAATGTCTCTTCAGGTCCTCTGCCCATTTTTAAATCTGATTGTTTGGGGTGGGAGGGTTAGTGTTAAGTTGTATGAGTTCTTTATATATATATATTTGGATATTAACCCCTTATTGGATGTATCATTGGTGAATATCTTCTCCCATTTAATAGGTTGTCTTTTTATTTTGTTGATTGTTTCTTTCACTATGCAAAAGTCTTTAGTTTGATGAACAGATACTTAGAAGATGTATGCCAAATAGACACATGAAAAAGGTGTTAAACAATATTAGTCAACAGGGAAATACACATTAAAAGCACAGTGAGATACTACTCACGTTCTACTATCAAGGCTAAAATTAAGAAGACTGACAATGCCAATGTGGATGAGGGCATGTAATAACTAAAACTTCCTAGTACAGGTGCAAAACAGTGCAGTCACCTTAGAAAAGCCTTGCATGCGGTTCTTTATAAAGTTAAGCGTGCTCTTACCATACCACCTAGCAATTATTCTCCTAAGTACCCATGAAAAATAACTTATGCTCTCACAGTGACTTCTATCTGAATGTCTATAGCACTTTTATTCACAAAATAGCCAAAATTTGTAAATGACCCAAATGTCTACCAACTGACGAATGAAGGAACAAATGGCTGAAATTCCTCAATCACTTATTCCTTGGTTTCATTTGCCTGTTCTCTCTCTCTTCTTTCTTGAAACCATTATAAATTGTCCCTTATTCCATTTGGGCTCTCAGAAGTCTTCTGTGAGCCAGCCAAACTCCTGAACTTTTTCTTTTCTCTCTTGTCTCCTGAATTGCATTTGCCGTTATTAATTACATTTCCTTTCTTTGCATTCTCACTTCCTTTGGCTTCTATGATGATGAATTTTTATTATTTTTCTACACTACTCACTAGTCCTTTTGGTGTGAGTGTTATTTCTGGCTCATTTGCTTCCCTTCTGACCTCTAACTATGAGTGGCCCCTAAAACTTAGCCATTTTCTCGTAGTTTTTGTTCTGATACTCATTTTTTGGTCTCTCACAAATGACTCTTCTGCCCACCCTGCCACTACTGGCTATACCATGGTTCAGGCTCTTCTCTTTGCCAGATTTATTCTCCTGAGGTGAAGTTCTGATCATTTAAGTCCCCTGAAGACCTGCTTAAGACCTTCAGTTAGTCTATAACCAAACAAAGTTAGCTGTGATGTAATGGGAATAACACTGAACGTGGATTCCAGTAACCTGGGTTCAAACACTAGCTCAGCCACTTACTAGCTAGGTGACCTTAGAAAAGTCAATTAAAATCTTTTCAGAGTTTCTGTATCTGAAAAATGGGAATGAATAAAACCATACCATAGATTTACTGTAAGAATGAAATCAAATAAAAATAAAAGCAACTTATAAAATGTAAATCATTAAGCATGAGTAAGATCTTCCAACAAATACGTGTTTATTCTTATATGTGCCAAGCGTGGGCTATCAGTTGGCAAGCAGACCAGGCCTGCTGCCTTCATGGAGCTCACAGTCTAGAGAGGAACAGCAATTAAAATCGACATGGTAAGTTCTAAGTCTGGAGGAAACAACAGGTGCTTGAAGTAATACATAGGAAGAACATCTCATCTAAGCTAACAGTGGAGAGGAATGATGAAGAAAGCTTTCTGAATGAAGTGACATCTAAGATGACACCTAAAAGATAGGTTGAGATGGCCAAATAAAGGGGTGGAGCAGTGGGTGGCAGTGGCAAAGAGGTGTGAAAAGTACTCCAGGCAGCGGGGATAACCTGGGCAAAGGCTGGAAAGGGAGAGAGACCACAGAGCTTTCTGGGAACAGAAAGGAGTTCACTATGACTGGAGCATAGAGTTCAGTACAAAGAGAGGGAGTAAGAGTTGGAAGGGATGGCAGTGATAGCAGAGAGATAATACATGCAATTTCCAGCATAGGTCAAGCAAACAGAAGGTGTCCATGATCCAAACTGCTCCAAGCATGGTGATAAGAAACAGAGGTGATCAATATTGGGAAGTTGCCCAGGTAGACAATTGACATCTGGCTCATAGCCACTGGGCTACATTCACAGATAGGGCTCAGTCCCAAAGATGGGAGATGGGCAAAAACAAGGCAGGTCCCCAGTAAAAGCTATTCACGACCCAATTTTATTTATAAAGCACATTGATTTTCAAGGCATTTCTACATCTGATACTTCTTTTAAAAAAACCTTCATCGCATCCTTATAAGCCAAGCAGGGATCATTCCTTTTATCAAGGGTACAATTAGTCACATCCATTAACAAAATGAAGGTGGCACAGTTAGTCCTATCCATTATTAGGGTGACAAGGGGAGGTGGGATAAATTATACATAGTATTTATATATATAGTATTTATTAAATTATATATAGTATTTTATATATATAGTATCTATTAAGTTATATATTGTATTTTCTTTAATCTTGCATTTTGAATTTAACTTTAATCCAGGAATGGCTAGCTGCAAAACAAGTATAAAATGGTATATAGTGGGGAAGTTATTAGACTGGAGATGAGGAAACTGGATTCTAGTTTTAGCTCTGCCACACACTTGTTGGTTGACCTTTGGCAGGTAATTTTAAGCACTCTGTGCCTCAGTTTCCTCTACCTTAACAAGATCGTCGATTGCTAAGGACCCTTCTGACACTCAAATTCTATGTCTGCAAGTACTAAGGGCAAAGGAAAGCTGGGATTCCAAATGTACTGGAGAATTTTTAAAATTTCTTTTTAGCTCCAATTTTAATTTTGGTCTTCTGTCTTGTTTCTCATTCTTTCTTGCAGTTCTGTCATTTCCCTCCCCACTGAAGATATTTAAGAAGCTGCCTTTTCATCACTTTAAAACTGTAAATATGCCCTTGAAACATGCAAAGAGGCTTTTGTGTACTTACAAATCGAGGTTATTATCGTACAAGTAAGTCACTTGAGTGCACTGCATTCCTCAGCTTGCTCCATTGAGAGCTTTATTAGGTTATATTGTCCTATCTTAGAAGGACTAGTCGAGTAGATAAGACTCTCCCACTTTAAAAGGTGGACTATCTGATGAAACAGGGTGCCTAATGCTCCAGAGTGTAAGCAAAAGGATTTTGGTGCTGCCCAAAAGACAGACACACTTCTCTAAGACAAGTAGGTGCTCCACTTAAAGTGACACAGTCAAGGACAAACGTTCTAAAATTAAACCAACCAGCTGCTTTCGAGCATATGCCCACCTGTCACTTACGCTATCTTCTTGTCCAGTCTTCTCTCTGCATGACACCAGAACGCCCCACTCACTGAAACCCTTTGAAAGCCTGAAACTTCACATACTCTCCAAAAGGTTACCTATCCAGGGAAGCAGAAAGCCCGTCTCAAGAACATATTAATATTGGGGTACCTGTACTCACTTAAGGAATCTATGCTCTTTGAGCTTTTTGTCTCAAATACCTAAAACTTTAACTTAAATGGTGCCAGGAACTGGCTGCAGAAGGCAATTGACATAAAACCTTCTTTGTTAATGAGGTGACAATACAAAACTAGAGAGTGAATCCCAATGCATTTTAGGAACGTAAAAATATCGGAATTTTTAGTTTGGGGATAGTTAGCTTGAGAAACAGTAGAAATGGAGACAAAAATATCAGTTTCTACACTTAGGTCTTAGGTGTGTCATCAACCTAACAATAAACAGAACAGTTGTGGCTGTGTAGTAACAAGCTTCAACTGAATTAACCAGATGCTATTTGTAAAAAACTAGCTTTATAACACAATTGGAAATGTTTCTTGACATAGATGTTATTCTAACCAGGCTTAAATAGATTAGGGAAGAAATGTAATGATTTTTCTTATATAGAGGTAGTTTTTTAAAAATATTTTTATTGATTTTTAGAAAGGAAGGGAGAGGGAAAGACAGAGAGAAATACCAATGTGAGAGCAGAACATCAATTGGCTGCCTCCTGCATGCCCCCCCACCTGGGATCAAGCCTGAAACCCGGGCATGTGCCCTGTCTGGGAATCAAACTGCCATCCTCTTGGTTCATAGGATGTCACCCAACAAACTGAACCACACCAGCCAGGGCTATAGAAATAGTTTTTACTGTGAGATGATTTGCCTTTTTATGAGCTTATGTTAGGCAAAAGTTCCAGGGATTGCTCTCTAACTGTGTTGGTCATTCTTGCAATTGGTGTAAATTTACTATATAGCTATTCAAATTTGGCACTCAAAAAGTATTTTAATATTAATTAATATTTAATCCATTTTATTAGTAAAATTTTATTAATCATGTTGGGTGTAGTGTAAGATTACCATACAACTAAGATATTTTGTAACATGATAAAGTTTATTATGAAATACTATATACCTAGTATATTCTCTTAAAAACAAAGTGCACATTATATAAATAAAATTGTATTATATTTATATTATTATTCTTATATTATAAAATTAAAATAAGCCTGTCTCACCATCATTCTATATTGATTCGCTCCTTCAATATGTATTATTGAGAATCTGTCAGACAAAGTATTAGATGGGAACACAAAGATGCATCGAAGCAGAAGATAAATAAAATTATAATAGGTATCATAAATTATAAAGAAAGTTATAGTGAGGGATTACCTATCTATTAAAAGATACAAGTTACTAAAAAAAAAAAAAGAATTATTGAATAAACTTATAAAGTTTAAATGCTTATATTTTAAATTATTTTTTCTATTTCTTAGTTTGATATGCCCAATAAGAAAACTCATTTGTTTTTCAAGCCTTTTAATCTACTAAATGTAACCACACATCTAAACTTATTATAAAACTTGCAATACAAAAATAAGGACTTAGTCCAATTGTAGTTTTATAAATCATATTTCATAAAAGTCAAGCCGATTTGGTTTTTTAGACTTTAGCTCTCACCCAAGATGCAGTAACAAGAACCCTACTGCCTGAAACAACTAAAAAACTGGACAAAATATATGAAACAACCGGTTTGGGTTATTAGACATTAGGCAGCCGAGGACAATGATTCCTGAGAGAGCAGAAGTAAATAAAGTGAGCCTCCTGATTGCCTCAGGCTGCTTCCTAGAGAGAATTTCCAGGCTGGGGTGCAGGGAGTAGGAACCAAGGAGAAGCCAAATGGATTTCCTAAATTAAGGAGCTAAGAGTCTGGGAAGGCTAAGGTGGCTAACGCTTGCCGGGCAGAATACCAGAGAGGAGAGAGTTGCATTGGGAGAGACTTCCAGAGATCTTCAGACAGTCCCCCTCAAGTTTTTAGCAGAGTACTGATCAATACATGAGTGTAAGAAAACTACCTGAGACAAGAGAAAGAACAAAGAGAGCATATTTTCATAGGTCACTTAGGACCAGGACTAGTAAGCCAGAGTGGAAAGCCTTATAATTTAATTTTGTAATGGACCAATAGAGTAATTAGAAGGGTATTGCCTCAGCAGAAGAACAGAATTGGCCCTATACCAAAGGGTGCATTGGTCCTTCCTAGCAAAACTTTAAAACAAGCCTCAAAAGGATCAAGCTATATCCAAGTAATTTAACTGCATCTCAGAAAAAAGCTCAAGAAAACAAAAATATCCAGCACTCAACGAGGTAAAATTCACAATGTCTTGCTGTCAATCAAGCTATGCAAAAGTAGAAAAATGCAATCCATAATGACTAGAAAAAGAAATCAATAGAAACAGATCCAGAAATTGCACAAATGATAGAATTAGTAGCCAAGAACATTAAAACAGTTGTTATAACTGTGTCTGTGTTCAAGAATGTAGAGGAAGATTGACCACATTAAGCATAGCATGGAAAATATGACCAAAATCCAAATTGAACTTCTATTGTTGGAAAAGACAATGTCTGAGATGAAAAATACATTGAATGGTATTAGTAGATTAGACACTACAGGAGAGAAGATTTGTGAAGTTCAGTACATAGCAATAGAAATGACCCAATATGAAATGGGGGAAAAAGAGAAAAATAAATAAATAAAGCAGTATTTAAATAAAGCAGTGAGCTGTGGAAAACGTCAAGCAATCTAATATGTTGTGCATTTGGAGTCCACAAAGGAGAGAAGTGAGAAGAGTGGAACAGAAAAAAATTAAGAAATAACTGCTGAATTTGTGACAACATGGATGGACCTTGAGAATATTATGCTAAGTGAAATAAGTCAGGTAGAAAAAGCTAAGGACCACATGACTTCACTCATTTGTGGGGATATAAAACTGAAACTCATGGACACAGACAACAGTGTGGTGGTTACCAGAGGAGAGGGGGTGGTAGGATGGTGGGGATTGGAGGAGGTCTAATGTATAGTGACAGAAGATGGTTTTACTTTGGGTGGTGGGCACATAGTGCAATTACAGGTTTTGTATCATGGAAATGTACACTGGAAACCTATACAATCCTGTTAATGTTACCCCAATAAATTTAATTAAAAATAATAGATAAATTTTGCTAATAAAAAAAGAAATAACAGCTGAAAAAAACATTCTAAATTTGATTATAACTATAAATCCACAGATCCAAGAAGTTCAACACATCTTAAACACAATAAACAAGAAGAAAACTACCCCAAGGCACATTATAATCAGACCGCTTAACAGCCAGTAATAAAGAGAAAATCTTAAAAACAGAGGGAAAAGAATTAACACATTATGTACAGAAGAACAAACATAAGAGTGACAGTTTTATGACAGGAACAATGCAAGCTATCAGAAAGTGGGGCAGAATCCTGAAAGTACTGACAGAAAAAAATTGTCAACCTGAATTCTCTACCCAGCAAAAATATTTTTCAAAAATGAAGATGACATAAAGACTTTTGCAGTTACAGGGGGGGAAAAGAAGTTCATTACCAGCAGTCCTGAAGTACAGAACATGTTAAAAAAAAGTCATTCAGGAAGAAGATTTGATACCAGATGAATATCTGGACCTACACAAAGAAACGAGGATCATCAAAAAGGGAAAATGAGTGGAGATGTAAATTTTTTTTTCTTATTTTTAAAATCTCTCTAAAAGATAATTGACTCTTCAGAGAAAAAATATTAACAGTATGTTGTGGAGTTTATAATATAGTAGAAGTCAAATGCATGAAAATAGTAGTGCAAAGGCAGAGAGGAGGAAATGGGAGAATACTGTTGTAAGTTTCTTATACTATATGTGAAGTGGTAAATATTAAAGATAGACTGTGTTAAGTTAAAGATGTATACTATAAACCCTAAAGCAACTGCTATTTTTAAAAAAGAGTTAAACTAATAAACAAAAAAGGAAATAAAAGGATCCTAAAATATTCAATCCAACAGAAGACAGAAAAATATACTTATAATAGAATATAAAACAAAAAGCCAGATGGAAGATTTAAACACAACCATATCAATAATCACATTAAATATAAAAGGTCTAAATACTCCAATTAAAGAATATTACCAGGGATAAAGAGGGACATTTCATACTGATAAAAGAGCCAGTTCACCCAGTGGATAAAGGTTTATGTACCTAATAACAAGGCTTCAAAATACATGAAGCAAAAACTGTAAGAAGAAATAAGTAAGCCAATAATTATAGTTGAAGATTTCAACACCTTCCTTTCTATAATTGATAGAATAAATACAGAAAATCAGTAAGGGTACAAATTTGAATAACACTGTCAAACAACATGACTTAATTAACAGTTATATAGTGCTCCACCAACAACAGTAGAATACACAATCTTTTCAGGGGTACAAGGAGCATTTATCAAGATAGTTCCATATCCTGGGCCATAAAACTAGTACCAATAAACGTAAAAAAATTCATATCATACAAAATATGTTCTCTGACATCAAAGGAATTAAATTAGAAAACAATAACAGGAAGGTATCTGGGAAAATCCCCAAATATTTTGAATTAAATAACATACTTTTGAATAAACCATGTGTCAAAGGAGAAATCAAAAGAAAAATTAGAAATCAGTTTGAACTGAGTTAAAAATAAAAACACAGCATCAAAATTTATGGGAGGCAACTAAACAAGTGCTTACAGAGAATAAAAAGGTCTCAAATCAATCATCTATGGTTCCATTTTAAGAAACTAGTAAAAGGAGAGAAAATTAAACCCAAAGTAAGCAAAAGAAACTAAATATTAAAAATAAAAGCAAAAATAAAATATAAAAACAATAGAGAAAGCCACTGAAATCAAAAGCTGCTTTTTTTTTTTTCTCCCCCTGAGAACATGAGACGTCCAGGATTTCACAGACCATTAAAGAACAACTGTAGTTATGATCCTGAAGCTTACCTTTTTGGTAGATAAGAAAACTAGACCAGAAACCATAGAAAAGATCTAATGTTTTTATGTGTTTGGGTACTTGCTCTTGCCTACCTGACCTGTTTTCTTAAGAATATGAAAGCTCTTGTGTGCTACTGAAGAGAAAGAATCCATAAAGTCATTTGAAATTACATATTTTTACATAGGTATTTATACATACATGTGTGTGTTCACATACTTCTCATCAAGAGTGTGATAAGAACATCTTGCTCACTTTAGTTTCCTAAACCCTATTCCATATCTGGCTTCTCCTTTTTTTTTTTTTTAAAAAAAAAAGCCATTTGGAGAGAGAGTTCATTCATTTATTCATTCAACATAATTATGAAATGCTAAAATATGCCAGAGATTGTGGGACATGCTGGGGGACGCAGCTGTTAACCAGACAAACAAGATCCCGGCCCACTGAGCAGAGTCTAATGTGAGATACAGACAAGTAAATAGGCAATAACAACATACTCTTGTAAAAGTGCTATCATGGAAAGTGCCAAGGGCATCCACAGGATGGGTAATCAACTGGGACCTGAAATATTCCCCAAGTTAGCATCTAAAGAGAAGTTTTTTTAAAATGTGATAACTAAGTTTCTTGAATTATTATGATTCAAAATAGGCAATTAAATTTTAGGTATAGAATAATATGCAAAGTATGAGTTTGATACTGAAAGAATTCCTTGACTATTATGTAGCTAATATTTACTTACATCTGTTCACACTGTTAATACTCTGTTGAAATTTTCATCTCAGAGTATAAGTAAGACATATAGAATGCTGTTTTTACTAATTTTCAGTATTATTAGGAGTTTTGTAAGTATTCTAGAAAAGACAGTACAGGTGATTCTAACCTGTTCAGAACTTTTAAAGGATCTCTTTGTTATACTAGGGCATAAGGAATGGCAGAACCTAAGCCAAGAATCTAAATCTTAGGCAAAGTTTGAGGGCATTCAGGTTTAGAGAAGTGAGGCAAGACCAGAGAAATGTGAAGATTCCAAAGATTAGGTAGGAAAGGGAGCATGATTGTTTCAGAAGCTCAGATATGTTTTAAAATTATGCACTTCCTTTAACTCATTGATTTCACATTTGGAAATGTATCTTCAAGATATTATAAACTTCCACATTTTAGCTACAAGATTGTCACTGGTTATGCTGAGAAGTTGGAAACAACCTAGATGCCTAACAATAGCAGCCTGTCTAAATAAATTATGTCATAGCCACACGGTGGAATTCTAACCAGGTTTTTAAATAATGTAGCAGTGTTCCTCAAACTTCACTGGGCATCACTTGGAAGGCTTGTTGAAAACACAGATTGCTGGGCCTCACTTCCAGAGTTTCTGATTCAGTCAGCTTTGTATAGGGCCCAATAATTTGCATTTCTAACAAGTTCCCATGTTAATATTGATGCCGTTGGTGAGAGTAGGGGGCTCACTTTGAGAATCACTGATACAGAGTTATTTTTATTGACTAGGAAAAATATTCACAAGGTATTATTAAATTGAAACAAAGCTGTTTACATTATATTCTTTGTGTATACATACAGAAGTTTAGATGGAAAAATATAATCCAGTTGGTATCCCTGGATGTTATGGGATGGATTACATTGTAGATTCTTATTGTCTTCTACATTTTTCAGTGACAGATTTTTCTGTAATGAGCACAGTATTAATCACTAAAGCATAATTGAATTTCTTAAATAATAAGATTATGAAGTCCTGGCCGATAGCACTAACACACTGGAAACATCAAAGTAAGCTTGATCCCAGTTGCCCTCTGGCTTTTTAACTATGTCTTGTTAGGAGTGTATCTTCAGAAGCAATCACAGACAGAAGAAGAGTGGTAGACCCATACACGCAGCCTGTTCCTGATGAGAACAAAAATAGAAGAGGCTGACTTGATATGAAGTACTTCTACATTTTTTCTTATTTCATTTTAGTTGTGCCATGCAGGCTTCTTCTGGGGATGTTTGAAGAAAAACTGGGTGGGACCCAAAGGGCGACCTGCCAGAAGTTTGAAGCATCTGGATTGGCGCACTCTTTGTTTCCTGATGCAGGGTAGATCCATTTCCCAGGGTATCAGATTAAGGCGTCTCTTTTCTGGAAAAAAGATTTCATGGTTTAAATTCCCGTTCACTTTTGTGTCTGTGGCACTCTGCTGTCTCCTTTCCAACACGCAGCCTCAGGGGTCATGCTGTCCCTTCCCTGCTGATATCAGTGTGCCAACTGTGGTGTCATGCACACCAAGCACAGAGCTGCCATTCAGCTCCCAGTCTGGGTTCAGGAAGCAAAAGAGCTTCTAAGTTCCTACAAACCTTGACAGATCTTCCTCTAGCCTTGCATGTGAACAGTTTTTAGGAGGCGGGGGAGGGGAAGGGAGCTGGAGGGAACAGGATAAATGTCAAGGGTGAATATGTGACAGGAACAGAGAGAGCAAACAGTTGTCACCAATGTTCAGCAAAAGGAAGGGTGGGCGACATTGTAAAGAAGTACTCCACAGACTTTACAATGGAATGCTTATTTGGTTAGCACTGGTTACCCTCTTCCATGTCCTTGCATTACTGGGGTTGATAAACTAGGAGGCAGTCACATTATTTATCTTATTTAGAGCAAGTGTTCTTCACGAATGTCTAACAGAATGCCAGCTTTTGGGATGGCATAGTGAAAACAAATCCCATACAAAACTCACAATGGATTTCATGTTTTTAATTTTTTTAATGATTCAAAATAAAAAATCATGTTCTGATTTAGGCTATTGTTAAAAGAAAGATATTACTTCTATAGTGACTTTGTAATAAGTGACATATTGTTGGAAAATTTTATTCCATAATATGTTGCTTTCCACCACTTTACATGTGAATAAATGGGTTTAAGATATAATCACTAAGTTTTGCAAGTTCAAAAATAGCTAGAAATGTAGATACTGGTTAATTATATAGTTATTAACTATTTATAATACAACTTCTTGCCTCTCATCTTCTGGTGCTATAACATGAATTCAGTATGTGAACTGTTTAGGACCTATACAAGAAAGTTAAGTTATTTGAAATTCTCACCTATTACTTAAATGCCAAGAACAATGTTATAATTAATCAATTTACCAAAAATGTATTGAATACTTATTCTGTGCCAGGCACAGTTCTGGGATAGATCAATGACTCCTTTCTAGAAGTTTATATCTAAGACTGGGAAGACAGTAAATTATTAAGCAACTACAAAGCTAATGTGTCAGGTAATAACAACAAAAATAAGGCAGGGCCATTATAAGGACTTTGTTGAGAAAAAATGGGAAGTCTTTGGATGGGAATGGATTTAAGCAAGGGAGCGATGTTTTCCAACTTCTATTTATAGAGAATCATTCTGGCTGCTGGATGGAGAATCAGCTGTAGGAGGCCAAGTGTCCATTGAATTGTCACACACACCCCCAAGGTTATATTTCATTGAGGATAGTTCTATACCCGTAGACCTGGAGATATGATCCTACACAGTTGATTCTTATTTTTTCATGCTCTTAGTGTAAACTGGTTTCTAAAATGAAATTTTTATGTCCAAAGTATTCCTTAAAGAAGTTTTGGGGGGTTTTCTGGAAAGTTACTTTTAGATACATTCTCTCTAAATGGGGGTTTATCTAAAGCCTACTTTTAAATACTAACTTTACTTTCATACTACAGTTGGTGAACAGCATTGGTTGGAACTGCATGGGTTCACTTACATGGGGATTTTTCAAGAAATACTATAAATGTATTTTCTCTCCTTATGATCTCTTAATCACATGTTGTTCTCTAGTTTACTTTATAGTAAGAATATAGTATATAACACATATGCAAAATATGTGTTGACTGTTTATGTTATTGGTAAGGCTTCAAGTCAACTGTAGGCTATTATTAGCAGTTAAGTTTTGGGGGAGTCAAAAGTTATACACACATTTTTCACTGTGCGGGGCATAGGCACCCTTTAAACCCTACCTTGTTCAAGGGTCAACTGTACTTGGTTTTCAAAATATTTCTGTGTATGTCAACTATAATTTAACTAAAAAGAAAAAATATTTATTTTTTTTGTGAATGGAGTCTTAACATATTTCTTTAAAGCCAAGATATACTTAAGAATTTTTCAAGGGAGCTTGTGTCTCTTATCACATAAATTAATGAGATTGCTTGAGGTTTTGTTCTGTTGTTCTATTTTTTTAAAATTTGCATAAGGTATAACTTAGTGTTGGCTTCCTTATAATACTGTTTCATGTTATAATATATTTTGGAATTCCTTTCTTATAGTCTTTGGTTTCCACTGGCAGTGCAGTGATTTCCTCTTCCACCAACCTCTACTTCCCCAAAGTAATACATACACTGGATAATTTTGCACCGTTCCACCCTCAGGCCCCTTTTACTTCCCCTAGATAATGTACCTCACACACATGCCCAAAGTCTGCCCCTTCTGAGCCTTCCTCTCTCTGATTTTCTCCTCAGAATTAAAGTTGTAAATTGCCTTTAGAGTCTATCTATAACCTACACAATAAAAAGAGTCTCATTACTTAATTATACTTTGCATTTAACCAAAAGTGCTGTGAATTAATTTGATCAGTCACTTTACTCACCACTTCTGGGTTTATATGACCTTTGATTGATTTCAGAAATCAAATCTACCCTCCAACAACTGTATGTTTACTACCAGTGAGGGTATTCCAAAAACGTGCCACAGGCTTAGAAGGCAGATACAGAAAAGAAGAGCCAAGAATGTTGATAGCAACCACAGACTCCAGTTAATAACTGACTAGTCTTTGAAAGGGCCACACCTCATTTAGAAATATAATTGCCTGCACTATGGAAAACAGTATGGCGTTTCCTCAGAAAATTCAAAATGGAACTGCTGTTTGGCCCAGCAATCCCACTTCTGGGAATATATCCTAAGAATCCTGAAACACTAATCAGAAAGAATATATGCTCCCCTGTGTTCATAGCAGCGCAGTTTACAATAGCTAAGATCTGGGAACAGCCCAAGTGCCCATCAGTAGGTGAGTGGATAAAAAAGCTGTGGGACATTGACACCATGGAATACTATTTGTGTGTAAAAAAGAAGGAAATCTTACCCTTTGCAACAGCATGGATGGATTTGGAGATTATTATGCTAAGCGAAATAAGCCAGTGAGAGAAAGACAAATACCATATGATCTCACTTATATGTGGACTCTAATGACCAAAATAAACTGGTGAACAAAGTACAGCCAAATGCATGGATGGATGCATGGAGCAGACCAGCAGATCTCAGAGGGGAGAGGGGTGAGGGGGACTGGGTAGGGGAAAGTGAAGAGATTAGCCAAAGGAACATACAGCTCTCAGACACAGACAATAGTGCAGTGAAGGCCAGGGGAAAGGGGGTGAGCGCCGGGTAGAGGTGCGCAAGAGGGGTGGGGTGGAAGACATCTGTAATAGTGTCAACAATATGTGTAATCAAATTAAATATGTAAAGTGCCTGGATCTTGATTTTGCAATTGCTTCCTAATTGGTCTTCCTGCTTCTATCCTTCACCCTTTATAATCCATTCTCCTCATGGAAGCAAGAGTTATCTTTTTAAAAAAATATATGTAAATCAAATCATATCACTTCTCTGCCTACAGGTTTGTAGTAGCTTCCACTAGACTAACTCTGCCTTGGCCTTTAAAGGGCTGCATTCAGGATCTGTCATGCACCATCCCTGTCCTCTCCAAACACTGCCCCCTTGTCCCCTGGACTCCAGTCACACTGACTTGTTCCTCCTTGAATAAGCCAAGTCTGATTTCACTTCAAGGCCTTTAAACTTGCTGTTCCTTCTGCCTACAATGCTCTTCCCCTGAGAACTTTGCATGGCTGCCTTTACCTCAAGAGTCACTTCTTTGCTGGTTACTCAATTTATATTTCTGCTTCCAAACAGGCAGTACATCTCTTTCTTGGAATAACAGGGCAGTTCTTCCCCAGGTGTGATCAAGAGCTAAAAACCTCTTGTGATTGTATCACTTACAGATAACAAAAGCTATAAATTGAACCAGAGCGATATGGGGCAAACAACCCAGGGTTTGCACAGTCCTATACACTCATGGTATTTCCTTTTTCTTGACAGGTTATTTTCAGAGCTTTGTCACCACCATATGATATGGAGAACCCTTACAGTGCCAAAGCACAGGAGCAGCTAAAGATCACCAACCTTCGTGTGCAGCTGCTAAAACAACAGTCTTGTCCCTGTCAGAGAAATGACCTGAACGCAAAGCCTCAGCATTTTACACACTATGCAATCTATGATTTCATCGTCAAGGGCAGCTGCTTCTGTAATGGCCATGCTGATCAATGTGTACCTGTTGATGGCTTCAGACCTGTCAAGGCTCCAGGAGCATTCCACGTGGTATGTAAAACAGATTCTCACCAGTGAAAAATCATAAGTTACCTTCAGCTTTGGAGCTGGTCTCTGTTTGCATAGTACTTGTTTCTTCCTCCGCTTATTCACTTCCCTGACTCTATACCCATCCTATTAACCTGTTTTTTAATCTTCAATTTTAGAATTATAAATAGTCAAGCATGATAACAAGAATCCTTGGAAAGCATCCATGCCAGTTTTTAGTACCATGACCTTCAGATATAAAGTGTAAGGTGAGCAGTAGGAGAGGTTGGCATAATCATATTGGTGGCATTATCACACAGAAGCCAGCTTTGACAATAAATGGGGACCATTGTTGAGTAGATTTTATAGTGGAAAAAACGAGAACCTCAGTTTAATGCCTGGTATCTTTTGCTGTTCAGCCAATAGAATGAATAATAATTCTCCTCTGTCAAGAGTGGCCTGATCCCCTCTCTCCCTAAGGCAGAGTTAAGCTCTCTTTCCTCTAGGTTCACACATCTCTTGTGCTTTCTTCTGAATGTTTACCTCTCTGCATCTCCTAGGAGATCCCAAACTCCCTGAGGACAGAGACCGTGATCTTTGTATCCTCGGGACCCACTGCACTACCTGAGCCAGAAGTAGGCCTTCAGTAGGTGTATGATTGAATGATAGCAACATAGGAATAGAGAGATGATGAAAAATTACTGTCATTGTTTGTTCTCACCTCACTTTCTTCCAGCCTACTAGTTTCTAGACACTAATGGATCTTTTACCTAATATTGCTTCAAATAGAGGATGAGATGATTTATTTTATCTAAGTTAATTGTGTTTGTGTATGATTCAAATAGAAAATAACTCAGATATTCTAGAGACATGTCAACCTACTGGCCTGCAGTTTGTGTGAGGTAGAGTGCTAGAAATTTCTGCCATTATTTTTAAGTGAATTAGTGAAAGGAGATCCTACAGGCTACAATAGGCTGAATGTTTGTATTCCCTCCAAAATTTATATGTTGAAATCCTAATCCCAAAGGGGGGGAGTGGCTCTGGAGGTGAGGCCTTTGAGAGGTAATTAGGCCATGAGAATGGATTCCTCAGAAATGGATTAGTGCCCTTTAAGAAGAGGCCAGATGGCTAGCTAGCTCTCATTTTGCCATGTGAGGACACAGTGAGAAGCTGGCAGTCTGCTACCCGGAAGAAATCCTCACCAGAACCTGACCATGCCGGTACCCTGATCTTAGGCGTTCAGCCTCCTGGACTGTGAGGAATAAATTTCTGTTGTTGATAAGCCACCTAGTCTAGGGTATAGCAGTCTGTGCTGACTAAGATGCTAGCCTTTGCTTCCTCAATTGTCTCCTATAATCGGAGTCTTATAGAATCACTTCAGGGTAGAGTCCTGAGCAAGAGACAGGCACAAGCAAACCCCTATAATGTGGCCCAGAGTAGGCCATATCAGTGGAGTGAATAACCTGTGAGACAACCTGAATGGCTTTGATCAACCAAACTAAATTACCAGAGTTCTCAAGAGCCTTACAAAACTTTCATTCATATGCATTTTAAAGCAATAGTTTCTTTTTTTTTTTTTTTTTTTTAGTAAGTCTTCTGAATGTAAATTTCCCCAAAGACAGCAACACTCCCTAAGGCTAAAAAGAAAACTCTAGGCATTTCTATTCTATTCTGTGGGTGCATGCAGACACACTGTCCAGAATGAGAGCCACTCACAGCAGCTATCTTGCGTCTGCCTCTCATCCAAAAGCAGCAATTCCATTATCATCTCCTGTGGCTGGAACAAGCTGGGCAAGGTATGGAACCTGCCCAAACTGCAAACCGAAGACAAACCACATCAGCCACATGAGCTCTGTAAACACTGTGACTGTCTCTCCCTCTGTGCTTCTGGAAGCAAGGGCAGCCAGGCCATGCTGTGGGACCTCAACAAAAGCAAGTACCTTTATATGCTAGACAGTGGGGGCATCCTCATCACTCTGTGCTTCAGCCCCAACCACTACTGGCTCTGTGCCACCTGGGCTCCAGCATTAAGGCCTGGGACTTGAAGGGCAAGATCATTGTAGATGAACTGAAGCAAGAAGGTATCAGTCTCAGCAGCAAGGCAGAGCCACCCCAGGGCACCTCTTTGGCCTGGTCTGCTGATGGACAGACTGCTGGCTATTGAGCAACCTGGTACAGGAGTGGCAGGTGATCATCAGCATCCAATATATTCCAGATCTTTAGAAACAAAAAACTGACTTTCTGTCTTAAAAAGAAAAGAAATTCTATTCTGCTAAATTCAACAGGGAATAGTTACACAGAGTTACCAGAGATTTTTGCAAAAGTCTTAAAATACAACTATTCTAAACAATCTTCTGCCAGCAAGAAAACTGTCGCCATGAGTCCACACCCCTGTGTCTGTGCCTGCTGGCCCTCTGCTCCATCCTGTCACTACCCCTGCTCTCTTATTGCCCACCATAGCTCTGGTACACTCCAGCTACATCCTGTCTGGGGTCACTGCCACCTCCCACCCAGGCCTTGCTGCCTTGGTCTCTGATGCAGCCAGCTCCTGGTGGGCTCATGTGGAGATGGGGGCCCCAGATCCCATCCTAGGAGTCACAGAAGCCTATAAGAGAGACACCAACATCAAGAAGAGGAGTCTGGAAGGTGGTGCCTACTAGGATGATAATGAAAAGCTATACATACACCCTAGTGTCCAGATTGCTGCAAAAAGTCCGGACAAAGAATATCTGCCCATTGCTGAAATGGCTGAATTTTGTAAGACATCTGCAGAATTAGCCCTGGATGAGAACAGCAGTGTTGAAAAGTGGCCAATATGTCACTATGCAGATCATTTCTGGAACTGAGGCCATACGGATTGGAGCCAGATATCTGCAAAGGGTTTTTAAGTTCAGCTGAGACATCTTTCTGCCCAAACCATCCTGGGGAAATTACACACCCATCTTCAGGGACACTGCATGCAGCTACATGGTTATCTATCCTATGACCCCAAAACTTGTGGCTTTGACTTCACAGGTGCTAAGAAGGGCATTTCAAAAATGCTAGAGCAAAGTGTTTTCCTGTACACCTGTGCCCACAATCTTGTGGGAGTGGACACCTCGTCTTGAGCAATGGAAGGAAATAGCAACAGTAGTGAGGAAAAATAATTTCTGTGAGTTCTTTGACATGATCTACCAAGGCTTTGACAGTTGTGATGGTAACAAGGATGCTTGGGCTATGCGCCACTTCATCAAAGAAGGCATTAATGTTTTTCTCTGCCAGTCCTATGCCAAGAACATGGGCTTATATGGTGAGCGTGTGGGAGCCTTTCCTACAGTCTTCAAAGATGCTGATGAAGCCAAAAGACTGAAATTACAGTTGAAGATCTTGATTCATCTGATATGTTCCAACCTTCCTCTCAATGGGGCCCAGATTGCCTCAACCATTCTGACTAATCTGGATTTTCAAAAACAGTGGTTGCAAGAAGTTAAAGTCATGGCCAACCTCATCATTAACATTTGGACTCAGCTGGTCTCCAACCTCAAGAAGGAGGACTTCTCCCACAATTGGCAGCACATTCCTGACCAGATTGGCATGTTTTGTTTCACAGGGCTAAAGCCTGAACAGATGGAGAGGCTGACCAAGGAGTTCTCCATCTACATGACAAAGGTCAGCCACATCTCTGTGGCAGGGGTCTACCTTGCTCGTTTACAAGGGCACCGAGTGATTTGGTAGGGAACAGAGACAACCTGCTTGTGTTCAGCCTCTGCTATTGTGAGATTGGCATGGAGAATGGTGGTGAGCGGATCATTTCTTTTAACCACGGTGCTTAACACTCAGCGATTGAATGTGTTTCTCAGAAAAGAACATGTAGTGAAATGGGGCAGAGGTATCCGTGGCTGATTCTGAAACTTTTGGGCTCTAAACTGAAGTCTTTCCCATTCTTTTATCTCCAGCTTTTCCAAAAGAGTTTACATGTGCAAGAAAATCACAGGCCCCGCGAACCTGACCAGCATGCCATTGCAATACTGCAGGAGCTTTAACTGAGGCACCTTATGGTGTTGAGGGTTTCCTCTGTGGATCCAGCATGAGAAATAGCCCATCTGAGAGGCTTTAATGCAAAGACATAGTTCTAACAGTAACAGTACTCCTGCTACTGCCTTCCTGTGATTGAGCAATTTTATCAACAGACAATAATGTAGGAATTGTGTTTTATGAAAACCAGCAAATCTGTGGCCACTGCAGCAAGGAAAACACAAGATGCTGTTTCCTGTCTTGTTTGAGGGGGAAAAAGAAAGAAGGCTCTCCTTTTTAGTAATTGCAGGCATTTTAATGTTCCTCTCTCCTCCCTTAGCACTGCTGTTCTTTTCCTTAGGCACAAAGGTATATGACTAGCCTAGATTTTCATCCTGTTCTACTACTTGACTGACCATCCACCCATCCTCTCAAGATTTACTTATTTGAAGAATGAAAAAACATAACTTTCTGCTCATCCCATACCCTCACCTTTCTCAGCAAAGAAGAGTGGACAGTAGGCAACTGCATTTTATTTTAGCAACCTCTCCAGCGATGGGTTGTTTCCTGTTGGGTTTTTGCCTCTGCCCAGTTGGACCTCATACTCTGATTCAGCGTGGTTGTGCTGTCACTCATGAGTTGGGCAATACAGGGTAGTGTCAGGAAAGAGGTTATTCTGGGCTTTGGTTTTAACTGTGTGTGCTGCCAGTTGGGCTCGGGCTTCACCCTTTGGAAGGATGACCATCTGCTCTAATCATGTAGACTGTTTGCAGCCTGGTTGCTCAGTTACAATAAAGTTACTGTAGGAACCTCTTCCCTTCAAAAACAGGAAAGAAAGAAAACTACCATTCTATAAAGAAGATCTGGATAACCAAGGAGAGGGGATTATATAGTAAGTGTTTTTCCATTTCAAAAGGATGTTAGAATGAGAAGTCTCCATTCTAGAAGACTCTCTGGGACAGAAACTTCATTTCCTTACTAATCTCAGGCAGCTTTGAAATCAGAAGCAATTTCCCTTTAAAATAATACTACTTTTGTGACTTCCTGCTCCCCAGCTTTCATATCTATTTCAACGTGTGCAGCAGTGGTGGTAGCCCCTACTGCTGTGACTATAGCATGCACTGGAAACAGGCAAGACCAAGTCAAACCGGCAGCTAGAGCCAGGTAGAGGTAAGAAACAGGCTGTGTGGTCCAGGCTATGTTGGCTTCCAGGGATCCAGTTCCATGAGAATCCTTGCTGTCTCTTTTCTTAAATAAAAAAGAAAAACCTATAAGCAATTGGACCAACAGAGGCTTAGGTGCATTTTATTTTTGTGTGTGTGTGTTTTTCTGGATTACGAAGAGCTGGATTAAATTTGGGTATGGGTGCCTCTTTTGAAAGGGATGTTCTCATACCTATGATTGCTTCGCTGAGCACAGTGCACATTAAAAGCATAATCTTTTGCTTCCTGAAGAACATGGTCATAAGGTCAGTTGTCCTTACAATTGTGTATCTGTGAACACCATTCATTATAGGTATGTGGAAATAAATAACTGGATTTGTAAATTGTGTCTGCAGAATGGAAGGTAGTTTCTTAAGAAGGGCTCTTCTTCTACTAGCCAGCTTGCCCTATGTATGTGTATATAAGTCTGACTTTCTTTAGCAGTTTTGCTTTACAGCAGTCATTCTCAAAGAGTTAGTCCCTGAACCAGCAGCAGCAGCATTACCTGGCAATTTAGTAGAATTACGAATTCTCAGGCCCTAGTCCAGGCTTACTGAGTCAGAAACTCTAGTGACGGGTCCCAGGAATCTGTGTTTAACAAACCCTCTGGGTGATTACAATGCTCACTGAAGTTTAAAAGCTGCTGTTCCGTAGACAGCTACAACTAATATTGTTGTGGGGGCGACTAATTAATTAAGATCTGATTTTATGTGCTATAATTTTTGATGGCTGATGACAGAGAATTAAGGAAGTTAATGGAATTGATACTTTGTTTCTTAAGCTATATAAGATTTTAAGGTCATTTTCTTTCTTTAGGGAAAGGAAGTAGGAAAAGATACAGAGTGGGATACAAGTTGGCAGCTTCACTTATCTTAAAATACTCCTGTGTCTTTTATGTTTTTAAATTGATTTGAGAGAGAGGAAGAGAGAGATAGAGACATTGATCGGTTGCCTCCCCTATGTGCCCAAACCGGGGAATGCTCTGACTGGAAATCAAACACACCACCTCTGGTGTACGGGACAAGGAGAGAACCAACTGAGCCACTCCTGTGTCTTTTAAAGCAGTACCACCTTTTCCATGTTTGTCCTTCTTGTATCTTTTGCCAGTTCAATTTTTTGTTCGTTTTACTGGAAGGCAGAACAATGATTGATACCTTAACATTGGAATCAGACCTGGATTTGATTCACCACACTATTCACTAAGTTAGTCTCACTGAATCTCAGTTTCGTAAGAAAGTAAAGATAATATCTTATGTAGTTATTGTAAAAATTAAAAAACATAGCAGCCAATGCCTAGGACATAATAGACACTACTTATGGTTACTGCTGTTATTATATTGTATTATCTCAGCTACTTCCACCTCTTCCCCCACATGCTCTTCTACATCAATAATGACAAAAATAAATTATAGCTTATGTGCTGTTGGACATGAATACAGGGCTGGGGGCTTGTGGCAAGGAAAATGGTACTTTGGGTCTAGCCTCCTGGGATCACAGGAATTATGTGAAGAGGAGATCGCAAGCTTTTTTTCCTTTGCAGCTGGAGAGGACTTATTTAGCTCTCTTTTTCCTAGCAGCTGGTGATTTTACAGCTGTCGAATGGATGATAATACGAAGGAACACGGAAAGCTTCATTGTTTTACCAAAGTATTATCCACTAGATAACACAGAAGTCTTAGAATACCATGAAGAATTATTTAAATGTCTTGAATTACACTTGTTAAGGTGGTTTTTCCTTTTGTTATCAGAAACTCACTACAAAAGAGTAGCAATATTTTGACTGATGTGTTCAAATCTGAGAGTAGCATTGAGACCTGTGGAACCATATAGTGGAGTTTGAAGGAAATGTTACTGAGCCACCTAGTTGTGTGGGGCAGGGTTTAGAATCATGCATACAGTTTTGTGACAGAAATTTCTCTCTTCTGAACCTGAATGTATTTATTCATGTATTTATGTTTGCACATCTTACATGTCACATTTTGTAAATTCAGAACAGGTTCAAGACCATCGTTCTTATCTTCTTTTAAAAAATTCTTCACTGTACTGTGAATAAGCAAAAAGTAATAATTAGAAAGCTCTCGACTCCTCAAGGTATTAAGGAAATGATCAGAGGGCTTAAAAACAACCAATAAAGTTATTAAATGAGAACATTACATCATAACTTTAAAATATTTTTACATAGTAAAACATACATTCATGTTTGAAAATGAATACCTGTAAATTAGTTCTAGGTCTTCTAAGCAGAGAAAAAAATTATCATGGATTATAAGTACTACTATTAATAGTTACCACTTATCAAATGTTTATTGTGCACCAGGTCTTATGCTGTCGTGCCGTAAATGTTATTGGATTTAATCTTCACAACAACTGGATGATTGATGATCATCATTTTCTTTCATACAAGAGGAAGTGAGGCTTGGAAATGTTATCAGACTTCTCAAAAGTTAAGAAAGGGTAGAGCCACAGTTCAGATTCACCTGTCAAACACTGAAGTCCATTCTCTTTTTGCTGTTGTTATGCTGTTAAAGATTTAGATCTAACCAGGGTTGACATTATGCCAAGAACAGAGAAAAAAGACGGGATAAAGGACAGGAGGGGCAAGAGAGCAGGGGGTGGGTTCAAGGGATTGATTATCATAATGGACTGTAGAATCTAAACTGAGCAAGGAGGAAAGTTAGGACAGGAGAGCAAAGACTATTCTCACCACCAGAGGTCTGCTGTTTTATATTTTGTAAATCCCTTTCTCATGTATTGTTTCACTAGATCCTTACTACAACACTAGAAGTATTTTTATTTCAATTCTGCAGATAAGGGAAACTGAGATACAGAGAGATTAATTTACTTGCTTGAAGTCACAGTGACAGAGCAATTACTCAGAATCCTTATTACTGTACCCCGTCATCATCCCCAATAGACTACCAAAAAACTGTTATTAAGAAGATTCCTTCTATAGGAATAGGCCATCTTTCCAAATCATCTACATTTTAATATGGAACCAGAAATTGTTTTTGATTCTCTCTCTTATCTTCTATTCAGTAACTAGTGAAATGGCTCAAAGGGAAGGAATTGACTGTCTTTTGGGGGGGTATACATCATCTTTGATGGTTATTTTTGGTTTTATTAGAAAGAGGGATTTTTAGGCCTACAATCCTACTTTCATCTCTAGCCCTAAATAATTTTCATTGTGAATTAAAAGCAGCAGCAATCCCAGTTATTTCATTTGTCACATCAGATCTTATGGAATGGGCAATCCTATCAAGAAAGGGGGCACAATGTTGTATTCCTAATGTTAACAAAATATGAAACCTGCCAACTGGGTACTTTTAGTGTGAGACTGTTCTCCATCCATTGAAAGGTCTTAACCTTCTTATTTCAGTGTTCCTGTGTTAGCACAGTATAGTTTTGCCAGTAGTCCCTTGGCAATGAGTAACTACAAACACCATAGAAGGTGAACAGAATGTTGTTTTACTTCATTTACTACCTTGTGTTTCCTAGTAGAAGGGCAAGCCAGTAAAATATGTTCATGGCTGGAAATTATTAGTGTTTTGATTGTAAAACTTCCAATTAATCTAGCCTTATTTTCTGTCTAGACAGTAAGACGTGTTCTCTTTTAATGACAAAAGTTGCCTGAATTACCCTTTTTATTGGATGATCAGGAAACCAGAAGACTTCAAAACTAGAGGCATTATATAATAATTTTTACACTTATGAAAGAATTCCCAATGGGGTTTCTTTTAAGAGTCCTCCCAAAACATTTAAATATATATTTATAGGCCTTTGACTATTTCACTGAGAGGTTAAAGGATAAAAATATCTGAAAACTAAAATGTTGCTGTTAGAGCTGACATCTCTGAAAGTAAAATATAAGCCAATAGGAAAGTAAGGTTTATTATCCAAATATGATATTTGTACATTCAACTTTTCATGAATCACAGAATGTGAAACATGTATATTTAGGTAAAAATTGGGGCATTGTAAAGGTACAAAAATGAGTTTCTGTAACAGGTTCAAGCTGCTAGTTTTATAAATTTGGGAAACAAGTTAAATTTGACTTTGTAATTTTATTTATTTTTTTTACTATGGTGCTCCTTAGATATCTCACTTTGCAAATTTTTTTAATGAGTATTTTCTTTTTAGTGTAGCACTTTGGGGTCTATCCTTATGGATAGTTGGGAGCGTGGAGCCTGAGCTCTGGGTCAGGAAAACCTAGTTTCCCTGTTTAACTGCTAATATAATGGGGTGAGGAGAGAGTTTCATGGAAAGAGAAAAGCTGAGGTTACAGATAGATATCTTACTTCTGGTTCACAGCCCTAGCGCTCATATCTCTAAGGTACTTCATTTGTGTCTTGCCAATTTTCTAAGAGCTGGAAATGTAGTTCAATTTTTCCTAAAACAATTACATTCAGTAGAAGATAAGCTGTAATTTAAATCCTTAGTCCCTCTTACAAGGAGAATTTTTCGTGACCAGATTCATAAGGTTAAAATACACACACACACACACACACACACACACACACACACGTACGTATGTATGTATGTATCATAATTATTTCACTAGATAGAATTCACAGCCATTTCAAATAGTGAGAAAAACAAGGTCTCTTAATCTTGGCACTCAAAGCCTTAATACTATAATTGAAACTACAGTTGTATTATATCTTAGCAATGTAAATATCTTAATGGAATAAAACAATACATGTGTGGGGATATAGAAAGACTATAGTATTTGTTAACTCATTATAAGATTTTTTTTAGTCATATGGAATCTGAAATCTTTTTAACTTTTCTCTCTAGCTCTTTAGATAGAAAGAAGAAAAAAATATGGTTTCAAAAACTGCAATGTATTTAGCTTTAAGAGAGCTCACATATTAGAAATAGGAAAAAAATTACATGTATTCCACTATTAAATATTTTATATATACTACAAACAATTATGAAATTCATAAGAATAAACACTCATCAGGTGTCCTTTGCCTTTTCTTTTTGCATCTCTAAAGGCACCACTGCCAGGCATGTAACTTAGCTGGCTAGGTCAGTTCTCGGAATTCCTGAAGGGCAGTGGTTTCATTGTTTCCTGGACAGGGCATTAAAGTTAAAGAGAATTTGGGATCCTAGTATTTCTATATGCTAAATAGAGGCTAAAGATGGTAGTTGTAGCCGATTAATCTTCTAATTCTTATTTGTAATTTAATTAAATTATCAAATATAATAAAAAAGGAATTTAACACTCTTGGATTACATTTTGCCACTTAACTCCATTAACATTTTGCAAAGCAAGGAATTACAACCTGTTTTGTCAAACATTTAGGTTATTAATGGCCTTGACACAAAACCCCAATCATTTTTCTGCCCTTCCAGAGTCCCATATACGTCTCTCAATTAAAACATTTACCTCACTCTATTGTAGTTATTTGCTTACATATCTAACATTCCCTATCTGCTAAAGTGTCTGATACTTTAATGGAAAATACTAGGCCATTCACAATATCTAACATAAAATAGGTTAAAAAAATCTTGGGTCAATATATAAATGAATTAATCAATGTCATTTTAAAAATAGGAGACAATAATGTTATTCACTTGAGATAATAATGTAAATAACATTAATAGTTATGCTCTTGATTGACTCTGTCATACATCTACATACATCTTCTGTTTTAATCCTCAAACAAATTCATGGGGACAGTATCATCTTTATTTTAAAGGTAGAAACATATATCTTGTTATTAAGGAACTTATCCAAGATTTTTGAGATCAGCGATTAGAAACTCCATGTATCTATTTCCAAAATTTATTATTTTTATGTCACATTTATCCACATAATGCTAAGAAAAGAACCCAATTTAAAATGAACAAAGGTTTGAATGGACATTTCTCCAAAGAAGATATGCAAATGGCCAATAAGCATATGAAAAGATGCTTGACATCCTTAGTTATTAGGGAAATGCAAATCAAAACCACAATGAGATACTACTTCACATCCACTAGGATGACTATAATCAAAAAGAAGTAATAGTTCTAGCAGGTTTTGTTCAGTGGTTAGAGCATTGGCCCACTGACTGAAGGGTCCAGGGATTAATTTCAGCCAAGGGTACATGCCTTGGTTGCAGGCTCAATCCCAACCTGGGCGAGTGCGGGAGGCAACGAATCAATGTGTCTCTCTCACATCGATGTTTCTCTCTCTCTCTCTCTCCCTTCCGCTCTCTGAAAAGCAATAGGAAAAAAAAATCCTCAGGTGAGGATTACAAAAAAAAGTCAATAACAGTGTTGACGAGCATGTGGAAAAATAGGAACCTCCATACACTGCTGGTGGGAATCTAAAATGGGGCTGCTGCTGCTGTTGAAGACAGTCTGGCAGCTTCCAAAAAAGTTTAATACAGTTACCATATGAGCCAGAAATTCTCTTCAGTGTTTACCCAAGAGAACTGAAAGCCTATGTCTACACAAAATCTGTGCATGAATGTTCATAGTAGCCCCAACGTGGAAACAACCCAATGTCCATCAACTGATGAATTAATGAACAAAATGTGGTACATCCATACAATGGAATATTACCCAAAAAGAAATGAAGTACTGATACATTCTACAATGTAAATGAACCTTGAAAACATTATGCTAAGTGAAAGAAACCAAACACAAAAGGGACATATTATATTATTCCTTTTTATATGAAACGTTCAAAATAGGGAAATCTATAAAGACAAAGTAGATTATGGTTTCCAGGAGTTGGAACTGAGTGAGGAATGGTGAGGGACTGCTTTAATGGGCAGAGTTTCTTTGGGGGGCAATAAAAATGCTCTAGAATTAGATGGTGGTAATGATTGCATAATTTTTTTGAATATGCTAAAACCACTGAATTGTATGCTTTAAAATGGTTAAAATGATGAATTTTATGTTAGGTGAACATAATCTCAATAATAAAAAGCCAATAACAAACAAAAAACCCATGGCTTGTTATATAGGAATTTTACAGTAGTGATATATTTCTTTTCAAGCCCCAGTAATTAAGCTGACTGTTTTAAAAAGCAATAGGGTATTGAATAAAACCAATTATTTCAATAGCTGTGGCTGTGGCTGGGGCTGTTGTTTCATCATTGTACAAATGATCACAGACTAATGACTGCATTCAGATAGAGTTGCTAAACAACCATAAGTTTTAATAAATCATTATTGATCTTTCATATGATCATACTCAATAATGAAGACTATGTTTTATAAGGTTCACCTAGAAACAAGTAATTTTTCAATATAAAAAGAAGAATGCGAATGAATTAATTCAACAACAAAAGACTATGGAAGAAAACATGCCCTAGCAACTGGCTTCTTGTACTACAATCAGGGGCTCATTTATCTTAAACAAGTCAACTTTTGTAACACCCTCGGCACTGTATAGAGTACTGAGTGACAGTCAAACAGAGCTGTCAAGAAAAAAGGAAAAAGTGGGAAATGTGAACTAGAATGAATAAAAATAAAAAAAACAACTTTGTAAGAGAATGTAAAATAGCCTGTGACAAGGAATTTTCCTTTAAAATAACCAGAAGCTATGTGAGCACATTGAGCAAATGAATGCCAATGGGTAAAAAGTACTTAATAATCCCCCACAGCATTTCTAATAGAATTTACCTGGCCCCCAACTAATTATAAAACCTCATCTAAATCCTAAAAGGCTTTGAACAAAACCTCCACTAAATGTTCCTTCATTCTCTAATCAAATGCTCCTTGACAGATAACTTGCTTACAAAATGAGTTCTACTAGATTTTTGCCTTCACTCAGTTTCCCAGGTTCTTGCCCCATAGTTGTGTTAATAGTTTTAACAGCACATTAGAAGTTCTGTATTATTAATTCCACTTTTGCTATTTCTTTCTAAAATTATTTAAATTAAATAGGTGCTAAGAAATTGACATCAATATGATCCCTTTTCCCCTCAGTGAGATTTTTATCATAAAAAGTTATTTTAGGTGTTTGTGGGAAGGAAAAAATCCTCCTGATGACATCACTCTTCTAAGTTGGAGCCTCTGATGTTTTAGGACTCTCAGGAGTTTTGTTCCCTGTTCTGCCACTGATTTGCATTGTGACCTTAGAAAAGTTTAAGTATTAAAAGACAAGTGCAAAGTGAAATTATGAAAACACTTAACTGAGATCAAATGAAGAGCACAGATGGAGTGGGTTGAATGGCTATTAGCAACTGTCCTAGTCACTCACACCTTGAGAAGGTAGCAATTTTGTTTGAAATAAGTTTCATTACTTAGCTGTATACTGACATAGTTTCTTATATAGTATTACGGGAAATTCAAAGTCTGTTGGTTAACACAGGTAGCTAGGTATTAATAAAGAACGGGAGCAAAGGGAATCAGACATTAAGAATCCTAATCTAGCCCGGCCGGGCGTGGCTCAGCTGTTGAGCGTCGACCTAGGATCCAGGCGATAGGGGTTCAATTCCCGGTCAGGGCACATGCCTGGGTTGCGGGCTTGATCAATGACTCTCTCACCATTGATCCTTCTGCCTCTCTCTCTCTCCCTCTCCTTTCCTCTCTCTGAAATCAATAAAGATATATTTTTTAAAAAAAGAAAAAAGAATCCTAATCTACCAGGGAGCTGAATCGGACAGTAAGCCTGCTTCTAGGCAACTTCAGCTTCACACACTCCCTGGGGGACCACAGCATCCTCCACCCTCAGAACCTAAACCTCAAAGTGAGCAGGAAGGATGGTTACTGTTCATTAGCCAGGGTTACCAAGGAAGGAAGAAAACCAATAAAAGGGAAATTCTTCTGCTGGGCACATGCTCCGTAGATGGTTGCAGGGGGAGGTCCTTCTACTATGAGGCATGTGCAATAGGAGCTAAGACTGGGAGTGTCTAGCCTGGAAAGAGGATCGGATTGGAAAAGGGACACAGAACTCCAGAAGATCTATGAAATGAATTGGTTAGGGGCAGGGCCCAGCACAAGCCCACAAAGGATTGGGAAAGAGATTGGTCAATTTGAAAGTCCAAGATAACATAATCTAAGCCTAACAGATGTCCCTGACCCCGTAACATGTATTTGTTAGTGCACTTACGTGTTCTCTCTCTGTACCAGCCATGTGGGCCTAGCAGCCACAGGGGCCCAAAGCATGGTCCCTAAGCACAGGCTCTAAGTGGGCTCCAAGTGTGAGCCTGGGACTGGGTATGGCAATGCAACACCAGCCAGAGTGCTGCTGGGAACAGAGGCTAGGCTGGCCAGGTGAGGGCAGGGACTGAACTGGACTGAACCAATGACACAAAATTTCTGGACCCTGGACTTTCTTCTAGGATTGATGAAGACAAGACTGAATTTCTTCCACAGTGGGATGGGACTAAATCTGGGACAACCCTTTGTATGTACTCCAGTTTCAAGAAATCTTACAGCCATACCTCATCCCCCAATGCATGGTCCCTGAAATGCTTTTCTCGTGACATGGCAAGGACGCCATTTCCACCAGCAATGTCTATAGACAAGAACTGCAGCAAGAATATAATGATATTTGTCAATCTTCCCTTGCTTTATATCTTGCAGCTAAAGAAATTGTGACTTTTATAGAGGAGAAAAGAAGCTAATTAAATATTTTAAGGCAAGGAAGTCTTAGATAAACTGAAAGAAATGTCTTAAAATCAGTGTCTTATTTTATTGCCATTGTATACAAGCAAATCTGAAACCAAATTATGTGTATAACTTGATAACTCATAGGATTTAGCCAAATAAATGTATGTTTTGGATAGACATTTTAAAAAGCCCAGTAGTCAGAAATAATTTTTAAAACCCACTGGAAACAAAAAAACAAAGAAGAAATAGCTCTATGCAATGAAGTAAAAGTTGAAAAAAATCTCTTAACTTGGTAATAGTATGATCATATCTAAATGTAATTTTCATAAGCCTTCTGGGCATTACAATTTTCAGTTCAATGCTACTTGCATTTTTAAGGCAGAAATATTTATTAGTCATCAGAAGAAAGATAAAGTGCCTGATGATGCTGAAAAGAGGAAGCTAGTAGAATTGATCTTGTGACAATATAAGACATTCAAAACCCATTTAGTTTTATAAAGCATGTTGAAATTCCACTTTAAAAGTACATCCTCAAATAGTCTTGATAGAACTTTAGTGGAAGATAAAAAATGACAGTGTTAGAATATATTTTTAAAGAGTAAAGTCATGACTCTCACACAGATACAAAATAAACATGTGTCAACAATTTTATTTAATTCATTATTAATGGGGGCCCAGGGTTCAAAGGAAGATTCAAGGAACCACACATACACAGGCAAATAAAGGATGCTGAAATATATTTACAAACTGATGCAAAACAGGTCAATATGAAAGGCAATGGTCAACTGCATTCTTACCAGACAAATGATTTGTATTTCTATGGACAAGAATTATTTGCATTATTATTAATTTTCTACAACTTAGAGAGCTATGAAATGGTTCAATGATAATAAAAGGCAGGGATAACCCAGAAGGGTGTGCTAGATAGAACACTGTCATCTTTTTTTTGGGGGGGGGGGTTGGTTACATTTCAAAGTCTTTCACAATCCTTCCCAACACAAAGAATATTATTTGTTAATTAGGGAAATATGCAAAGAAAGGATATACTGATAATGTGGTTTCCAAAAGGATGTTACATTTGAAGTTCTTACACCCATGGGTATAAATAAAAATAGTTTTCATCCCTGAACTTACAAAAAGAAAAAGACTTGCTTTGTTTTAGAATATCATCACTCTGAAGGATAAAAGAATCCTACCTAAAATTACTCAAGAACCTACAATTTTAACTAAAGTGTTCACTAAGAAAAACATACTGTTGGGCCAATAGTAGATTTTTAAAACAATGGGAATATTTTATTAACCAAAGAATTTATATGCATATATGCATAACGCATGGGGGAGAAGTGCAGGGTAGAAGGGGTCAATGGGGAAAAAAGAGGACATCTGTAATACTTTCAACAATAAGATAAATAAAACATAGACATTCCTTAAAAATAAAAATAGAATGGGAATATTTTAAAACCTTCTTTTATTTAGCTTTAAAAAATGAGGTTATTTTATTAATAATATTTTTAATTATTATGTCTGCATAATAATATTGTGTCTGCAATTTATTTGAAAGGCTTAAATTATGCTTTTCTCTGCCGTGGAGCAGTTTCTGCTTTCCTTTCTGCTAATGGGCAGGCTTGGAGGTGGGAGGGTGTTGGTTTTGCTTATTTTGTTTTGATTTTGACTAATTTTCACAAAAGGGACAATGATGAATGTTGAAAGATAAACCACAAAACTTGATTTGAGTTCTTCGTTCTAGTTGTAATACTACGAAACAAACGTCTTTAAGCAATTTTGGAATTAAGGCCCATAGACTGGAGTAGGCAGATTTGGAAACTTTGTATGTGTGTATGCATGCTTCTGACTACTCCTTTAACTCCCCATCTCTTATGGTAAGTAGCATGCACAAAGGCACAGATAAACTGCCATTTAGATAGATAAGTCAAAACTTTGGGGCATATAAAATTTTGTATATGGGGAAAAATGGAAATAAGCCAGCAACATGAATCTAAAAATTTACCTAAATCATTAGGTTATGCTCAATGTTCTCACCATTCTCTATAATTTGAATTAAAATAGACTGCGAAAGCACATCATATCTAATAGAAAGAGTAAATAACATAACGGAGGTGCTATCCACAAGAACAAATCTCTAATTAGAGTTCATTTCCATTCCTGTTATCATCTCCTTTTGTAAATTTCTTCATTGGCATTTCTGATAAGTAGGCCTGTTAATGCTTGCAGTGGCCCAGAAATGTCCCAGGAGGCATCAGAATGGTCAGTGCACAGATAGGTTTTACACTGAACCAATGAGAATTTAAAAGGATTCTCTATTCCTACATGCCCTGAACTTACTCATGCCAGGTGTGGCAAATGGGGGCCAATCTTTCTGTCTTCACCTATCCCCAAAGCTACTAGGCTTCTCCCAGAGGATTGGGACTAATAATCTACTCAGGAACAAAATACCCTTGAAAGGAAATGGCTCACTTTGAGTCCAAACCAGCCTTTGTACTGAAGAACTCTTCAAGGACAAATTGGTTTGAAATACACCAATTTTATTTAGGTAAGACCCTGAAGAGCCTTGGCCAAAGTGGATCCCTAAAAATACTACTCCCCAGGGTCTTGTAATAGCATAGTTTAGGGGTTAAGATGGTGGCTTGAGTCAGACTGCTAGAATTCAAATAGCTCCACAACTTATTGGCTTTGTGATCTTAGGCAAATTTCTTAAACTCTTTGAACTTCAGCTTTCCCCTTTGTGTAATAGCAATAATAAATATACCTACCTTATCTTGTATAAATACAATGAGTTGATATTTATGCAATGCCTAGAATAGTGCCCAGTACAGAGCTACTCAATTATCTACCACTATTATTATTGTTATTATTTATCATTATCATTATTATTACTCCCATTTCCCTCTATGACTGAACCTATTCCTTGGACTTACAGTGGATCTCCCAGAGCAACTATAAATAACTGCTACACGTAAGAACATTTTTACCTACAAGCCTTGCTCAGATGTGAGCTAGTATACCCCTTATAGGAAGCACTGTAGACAAAATTGAATGCCTTTAAATCCTACCCTTCCCCAAATCCTCCTTTGTGACAAACAATTTAAAGTATCTCTTTTTCACTTGACATGCATGATTAGCACCCTGCCTTCTTGGGAAGTTTTAAAAATGGAACTAAACTTCATACCTAAGGTTCTGGATGCTCCATTAAATATATATTGGCTGAATGAAAAAAATAACACATTTGTTAAAAACCTATTATATGTTTCTTCTTCCCTTCAAGGGTTTACAATCTAGTGGAGAAAGGCAGATAAACACATGATTACCATACAGTGTACTAAATGCAGTTTTGTTATGAAATTTGCATTGGCTCCATTCATACCTTTTTCCAGCTCTGTCAGCCAGAGTAAAGTACTTGGCACAATAGTGAAGTAGACAGTTTGTCTTTGGCTCCTCCCTCTCCCCTTAAGACATTCCGTTTCCCTCTATCAAAAAGTCACTTTGTCGTCTAGGCAGCTAACCTGTATCCAGTTCTAAGATTGACAACAGATGACAATAATCCTAGTTGATACGTTTGTTGCTAATAATTTAAGGATTTTCCCCTTCTGAGTGTAAGTGCATTCTTGTAGGGAGCTCCTGGACTTAAACAGCACTGAGGAGCTAAAGGGATGAATCTCTACAGGAAGAATTTCAGGCAGCTGGCTAGCTGGGAAGAGAGAAGTCTCAGAGTACTGGCCAGATTTCATTCTTTAATCATAATTGCTTCTGCTCTATATCTATTTTTACTTTATTGCCCATGCTTTCTGACAAGAGCTGTTTTCTCTAGTGTTCAAGTACATACCAATGAATGGATTGCAGAACTTTTCAATTGCTTGCATACTTGCTATATATATTATTGGGCAAAGCTTTGGGATACTCAGGCTTCAACCTATTTTGCCCTGTTCTAGCAGTGTGTTTCAAGCCCCCTTTCCCACCAAACTCCATTATTAGGCTTTATATTCACCATAGAACTCCCTCTTCTTCTGTTAAATTAAAACATGCAAACCATTAATGGGGAAGAGGAATATTTTATTCGTTAATGAAAAGACATGTTTTTCTTGCAATGCTTTTTATTCAAAGGTCTGTGCTGTAGCATTGTTGTGTGTGGTTTTGTCCTGCATAAGAGGAGTGGGTTCTGGCAGGCTAGCCTGTTATTAGGATTTATCTTTTTTCATGCATAAGAAATTCATTCTTTTAAAGTTAATCCTTTTCTCTAAAAGGGACATACTATCTCTTTCGAAATTAATCAGTTTTTGCCTTCACATTTTGTCTTAAATTGCTGCATAGCATTGTTCCACTTCTAAATCATTTGTCATAGCTAAATGGAAGTCTGTGAATTGCTGCAGCTGCCTGTATGTGAGCATTTTCCTTTGGTTCATCTTCTTTCCAGAAACATTTTTAAAAGTTCCAATGATGATATGAAAGAAGATTAATTTTCCTTCCCCCCCCCCACTTTACATAATTTTTTTCAATTACAGTTGGCATACAATATTATATTAATTTCAGGTGTACGACCCAGTTGAATGGTAAAGAATTAAAATTAAATCATGCGAGTGTAAAAACGGCGCAATAGCACAAAGAAATTACTCTATTTGTGAAATTCAAGACTTTCTGAATATTTAGCTGTAAAATCTTTCTTTTCCCCACTAACTTCCATCAGAATTTTTAGTCGGACATAAATAACAGTTGTTGCTTTCTTTCTTGGAATGCAATTGGGAAGCAAATTTTATCACACATTCCTAAAAGAATTCAGTCAATGTGCCTTTTTCAAAGCATTAACCAGATTTATTTTTTGCTTTGGTAATTCCGTGATGGTGATTGTCTGTGGTGAGCATCAGTAGATGATGAAATATACCTCTATTTGTAAGGCAGGAGCTAGAATGATATTTAGTTTATTATTTCTTTAGTCACAAGCAATGGGAAACATGCCTTACAAAAGGAGGAAAACAAAAACCAGAAAGAATAGAACTTAGTTTAGGTATAGTTGGTATTGACAAATGAAAGTTTATCTTCAGAAACTATTAACATTTCTTTACTTTTTCATTTGTGTCACAAGTCGTGCCTGCAAGAAAGAAGAGATATTCTCCTAGCTCTCCCTTGTTTGATTTTCTGATGATCTGGAAATGTTCTACATTCGTGAGATGGCAACAGGACCCAGCCATGGGACATTTACGTCTTCTCTGGTAGCTCAGAAAGAATTATGGGTAGTTGCCTACAACCAAGCAGTATTCACAACACAGAGAAGGAACTCTTAAAATTATAGACCCTTAACACTAGAAGGACCCTAAAAGTTATCTAAGCCAATCTTCCATCCAATGTTTAAATGTTCTATAACATCTTGATAATCGATTGTTCAACCCATATACCTGACATTGTCACTACCTCTTGCCATGGCCACATCCTCAACTGCATGATTGCCAACTACCAGAAGGCCTTCTGCCCCAAAAGGAACAACAAAAAAGCAGCTTTTTTAGGCAAGACTTGTGTATCTTCCCATGATGTATTTCAAAAATAATAATTTCTTCATTTTGCTCCCCACCTAGGTTCCTGTGTCTGTAGCCTCAAATATAAAGAAATGGCATTTTCTCTTTAGCATTTATTTGGCTGGAATATATAATATTTGTCACCAAAGTGCATAGCTATTAATGAGCATGCTGTTCCAATAATTCCTTAAATTGCTGGTTTAAGTTTGTATGAGTCCCTCCCTGTAAGACAAGTATGCTAAAAATGATTTGCAAGTAGGTTAATATTAGTAACAAATAAATATTAGATATAAGTAGGAAAAATTTTGACATCAACAGAATAAAGTACTTTTATTATAATAGAGGGGGCTATAAAACTCATAGAGGACGCAAAATGCCAAGGTGCACCTCTTAGATAATTAGGAGTTATAGATGTGTTGTTAAAGTAGATTTATCACCCTAGCTGGCTTGGCTCAGTAGTTAGAGCATCTGCCCATGGACTGAAGGGTCTCAGGTTCCATTTCAGCCAAGGGCTCAATCCCCGGCCCCAGCAGGGGCACGTGGGAGGCAACCAGTTGATGTCTCTCTCTCACATCGATGTTTCTCTCTGTTAAAAGCAATGGGAAAAATATCCTCGGGTGAGGATTAAAAAAAACAGTAGATTTATTATTTTCTAATTAGATAGCCAGACACCGCTCCTCTTCAAATAAGCCTTAAGTACATAATCTCATTTTCCTGCTCTTTATCTAGTTTGTTTGTGTACCAAACAAGAGCTGTGTTTAACTAGCTTGTTACTAAAGTTTCCTTTATTTGTGGGGTTTTTTTTCAATGAAGACCTAGTTTTAGTTGCACATTTTTCACGAGCATCAAATAGTGGGTGATCTTTCAAGCTTGAACAGTAACAGTTGTATCGCTGAGGAAGGATTTCTTGTTTCAAATGACCTAGGTAATGATTTACAGCTATTTTGGGTAATACTCAAAATGACAGCTCCTTGAATTTTTTTCTGCGCAGAAAAATTTGTTGGGCTGGCATCTTTCAGACCCTGGGAGGTCATCCCAATTCTCAGCATGTGGGAAACAAGGGAATGCTCTGAAATCCTTTCTCCAGAGGGAACTGACCTGTTCACATTATCTTGTGATACAGGTGAATGTTTGATGAGATTTCCCTAAATGTCTGTGGCCTCCTGAGGCCTGGAATTTGTGGGCCAGGGCTAACCTATGAGTTGGGTAAAATTACTTACAGGCTGTGGGTATTACAGGACCAAACCTGAAAAATTGACCTATAATGATAGCTTACTTCCTCTAAAGAAAACCAATAGTACTTCACAGCATCTGTCCTTATGTAGTGCTCTATACATGGTGGTTAAAAAGTATAAAGGATGCAAAAAGGCAGTAAATAAGAATCAATAACCTTTCCAAATTCTGAACATTATCAGAAAATACATATGGGTACCACTGGCTATTGGAAAGTAAAAGCTGAGGTAAATATATATCTAGACACACACACACACACACACACACACACACGGAAAAGAATGAAGGAGGAAGGGGAAAAGCAACCATAAAAGACAAGAGGAGTGAGATGTAGCATACGTATACATGCAGGGGGGTCATGACTTTTTATTTGTTATTTTTAATATTATATTGTCTTTTTGTTTGTTTTCTTTTTAATTTTACTTCTCAATTACAGTTTATGTTCAATATTATTTTGTATTAGTTTCAGGTATACAGCATAGTGGTTAGACAATCATATACTTTACAAAGTGGTCCCTCTGATATTTGAAATATCAACCTGGCATGGTACAAAGTTATTACAATATTATTGACTACATTCCCTATACTGTACTTTACAACCCCAGGACTATTTTGTGGCTACCAATTTTCACTTCTTAATCCCTTCACCTTTTCACCCAACCCCCCAACCCCTCTCCCCTCTGACAGCTGTCAGACTGTTCTCTGTATCTACGAGTCTGTTTCTATTTTGTTAGTTTATTTTGTTCATTAAATCGTATGGTATTTGTCTTTCTCTGACTAATCTTCATTATACTACTAACTTATGTCAGCTATACAAATCTGCCTTCACTTTACTAAATTCTTCAACTTTGGAAGGTTTTCTTATTCAGTTTTTCCAAAGATTCCATTTTGTTTGAAATCAGCATCTATTACAAGAATTATCCAGTTTTTACTGAGAGCCTTTTAAAGATTCTAACCATGCAGAAGTTACTTGATAAAGAGTTTCTATTTTTTTCATGATGATAAGGAATGTTGAATTTAAAAGATATAATAAAAGCAGTATGACTGAAGCATTTCTTCCAGAATATATGAAAAATCAGATATCCTAGAGCTAGGGTGAAAAGACCTCACCCTTACAGACCAGTAGGAATTGAATTCCTGCCAACCTACAAATTTAAGTGCAAATTTGTCTTTAGAGGTTGCCTGGATGTATGAACGGAGATATATAGTAAACTTTTACAACTCTATGGGACTTTACATGTCAATAGCTCTTAACAAAAATAGTCACAAAGAGAAGCCCAAGAAAATAGGTAACTATAATTCAACTCCCACTTAGGCATTCCAAGACCAAAACCAAGAAATTGAATATAATATCAGTTCAGTTTCTACAAAGAAAATCAACAAAAAAATTTTCAACATCATGGTACTCTGAGGAGCCAGTTCCACCCTCTTAAAAAAGAAAAATCTATATCCTTACTAATCCCTAAAAGCTAAAAAGACAGCTATAATTAATTTTTATTAGTCACAAAAACCTTACATTATAATTCACAGAAATGAAATTTAATAAGCTGGCCACCAAAATCACTGTTTATGAAATTTTCCAGATTATAACTCTTAGGCCGTATGTGATTTATTCACTAGTAGCCTGCTATCCCCCAAGCACTATATAATTCTCACACTCTAATATGTGAATATGAGGTCCATAGTAGTTATATATCATACTTGGATAATACATATGCTCTTTCCAGAGTGCCTCCACAAAGAGAATTATACTAAGAGAATTGAAAGAGAAAGGGGCTCTTGGGTAAGATAACACAGCTTATGGAGTGTTAAAATTAGGTCAAGCAGTAGTACATCAATGTGTTGGTGTAACTATTTCCAGATTTGCTGAACTCTAGGGACTCATTTTGATTCTGGCCACTCTAAGTGCATGTCATCTTTAGTAGTTCCTTTATCATTGCAGTCAAAACATGTTAGAATTTCCCTAGCCTCCTAGCACCACACCTTGGTTCATTTTGTTTCCTCTTCCTAGTAACTTTCTTCCCTTCTGTCAGAAATACTGTCCATCTTCAAGGACCAGCTCAAAACCCAACCCTTCTCATAAAGTCCTCCAGAACTACAAACCTATGGTGATTTTTGCAATTTTTGAATGCCAACATCATTTTGTTTCTTATACATTTATTTATTGTCTAGTTTATCTGTAATTTTTTTCTATGCAAATCTTTTTTCTCCATCTACATTATACTTCTCTTAAAGACATAAATTATATTTTGTAATGTTTTATGTACATTGCCTGACATATTGATTCTCCCTTGTATACATTCATTAAATAATTTTTGACTGGTTGATATAATTTATTACCTTTATGCTGAGTAATCTTTTATACTGTTTCTCAAAAAATAAAAAGAAAAGAAAGAAAGAAAACATGGCCCTGGCCAGATAGCTCAGTTGGTTAGAGCATTGTCTCAATACACCAAAGTTGTGAATTCGATCCCCAGTCAGGGCATAAATAAGTGGAACAACAAATCGATGTTTCTCTCTCTACCTTCCTCTCTCTCTCTAAAATCAATTAAAAAACTTTTAACAAAAAGCACCTCATAGACCAAAATTTGGGGACCCCATTCTGAGCTACTTTACAAAACTTTCATTTGTATAGGCATGACATCACATGTCAATACATGCATGTTGGTGCTGGAATTCATGGCAATGCTTAGTTATTAGGAAGTATTCAAGATAATCCAAAATACTATTTTTTAGAAACTCAGTGAGATAATACACAAATATTAAAATTATCATAAAACTCTCAGAGTCCAGAGAATTCTACTTAAGTGTTCCTCCCTGTGAGAAATACTGTTTTAATAAACCCTCAACTACTCTGAACTGTGGGATTAGAAGAAAATACCCAGTCATTATGACAAAATGTATTCAAAGTCTTAAAAATGTACATATTTTGCCATTTAATTTTACTTCTAGAAAACACATGTCAAATAAATAACTAAAGCTGTACACGAATAGTTAGCTACAAAGATACTCATTATAGCATTAAAATGCAATATGTAAAAATATCTAAAAAATAGGTGAATGAATGTCATATGCCTAAAGCCAACTAATGAGATGAAATTGTGGGAAGAAGTGTCCTTTCCTAGCATCGTTTGTGCTCATAGCTCTTACTTATTTTTGTTTGCAGGTCCATGGAAAGTGTATGTGTAAACACAACACAGCAGGCACTCACTGCCAACATTGTGCACCATTATACAATGACCGTCCTTGGGAGGCAGCTGATGGCAAAACAGGATCTCCTAAAGAGTGCAGAAGTAAGTACCAAGCCCACAAGACTCAAAGCCCTCTTTATAAAGTAAGCTTATCTTTGTTGTCTCTGGAAACATAATATAAAGTGGGGGGTGACAGACACTGTAAGCTCCATGAACGTAGCCCATATCACTGCCCACTATGACCTCAACCATTGGAAAGAATTACTGCTGCCAAGTTGTCAATATGATTTTTGCCAAGAATATATTGCTCATTTGCTTGGCCACTTTGCAGGACCTAAGCACCCTTCTTGATCTGACATCATAGAAACATGGCTAGACACAAGAGCAACTAGGATTATGGTGTACAATTACCTTCGTAGCTGAGTTAATGAATTAAAATTATGAACTCATTTCTCAAAACAACCCTATAAAACAGGTGGTGTTAATCCCATTTTAGAGATCAGGAAACTGAGGCTTAGTAAGATTAAGTAAATTCCCAAAATTAGTAAATAGAGTCGGAACTTGGTCCCAAGTCTTCAGACTCCAAATTAAATACTTCTTCCCCATACTACCATAATATTACTTGAAATGACAAATCAGATTTGAAGTTACGCCAGTTAGTCAAGAAGGAGACTGCATTACCAGGGCTAACTTTGGGTTTAGGTTTGAAATTAGATAGGAGGGTAAAAACTATGGGAATATGAACTGTTTGTGTGGTGTGTGTTTTTCAATTCAAAATGTTCAGAGAATTTCACATGCCCATAACAATGTTTATACTCACAAACTTCAATTTTACTAGGCAGTACTGGCAAGTACTGTGGGTAAAGTTGTGAGAAGTCTCTTCTCATACATAATTTGGAATCATAACTGATTTATTTTAGTTTCTAGGAAATGTAAAGGATTTCCTCTAAACATAAATCTTAAATTATCTTATAATATGCTTTCTAAAGATTATAAATCTGCTCAAAATATCATAACACATCAAGGAAACAATGAAAAACAATTGCACAAACATTTTCAAATACAGTTCACCTCCACACACACACAAAGTCTGGAATCTTATTTTAAATCACTCATCAAGAGAATCTAAAGAATTTCTACTAAATTCCTAGAATGCCATTCTGGCCCTTTCCAGAGAAACCAACCGCATATCTAAGTACATATAGAACACAGAGACTTGTCACTTGGTGCTATTGACTGATCATCTTAGAAATGCCTTTGAGAAATTGATTACATAAGAATCATTGCTGGTCTCTTCTATAAGAAAATTGAGTCTTCTATAAGAGACTACCTCAAACTCATCAGTACAATAATAGTTGATGAATAGAAAGATAAATCAATCTACCTGCCATGTTACTAACCCCTGTCAACCAGAAGTTTCCTTCCAGGCTCATTAGTGAGCATAAATTCAGGCCCGTATCTGCAATATTAATTATTGTTTTCAAATAATGCCTAACAATCTAGTATTTTCTAACTAAGGCCATGGGACCCACAGTGATAACAGTGGTCCTTGAGAAGTAGCAGGAATGGAAATGGTGATGTATTTTTCTATTAAAGAGAATAAAATTGGTGGCCACTCAAATAGTCTTTCCAAAATAAATGTAAACTCCAGTTGCTAAGGCAACCATAATATCTCTGTGTAAGTAGACAAATCTACATTTGGTTGGCTTTCAGGCATGTCTTCAAATTTATTTTTTAAATTAAAAATCTATCAATTATATCTCAAAAAAATCTATAAAGAAACACTAAACTTATATACAAAAAAAAAAGAGAAAGAAGTAACCTATTGAAGGCAAGAGGAAACAGGGTAAATGGGGATGGAAGATGAGTTTTCAATGTATACCTTTTTATATTGTTTTGATTCTTGTGTACTGGGAAAATGTGCATTATTCAAAAACTGAAAATAAAATTTAGAAATTTTAACTGAATATTAGAAAACCAACTAGTTTCTTTTTAATGATTTGTTTTCCTTCCGTGCTTCTTTTCCAGCCTGCAAGTGCAATGGGCATGCTGATACCTGTCACTTTGACATTAATGTGTGGGAGGCATCAGGGAATCGCAGTGGTGGTGTCTGCAAAAACTGTCAGCACAACACAGAAGGTCAGCATTGCCAGCGGTGTAAGCCAGGCTTCTACCGGGACCTCCGGAGACCTTTCTCTGCTCCAGATGCTTGCAAATGTAAGTGAACTCATTCGTGGTTACTAGAGAAAACAATGATTTGTACAAAAGAGATGAATCTTTCCATTCTTCATTTGTTGGCCCGAGAGAGAGAGGTCATGAAATTTCAGACAATATACTCACAGACATCAATTAAGTTCTTCATTGATAAGGGGCAAGAATTTTCAACTTGTTAGATGAAAACAGTACAATGTTCATAAAAAATTCTCCTTTCTCTCTCTCCATGAAGTAAAATTACTTCCTGTAGCACCACATTTTGGAAAACAAGATGACTAGTGTAAGAGAAAAAAGGATGATGAAGAGGGAGATATAATTTAAAATTATCTTAAGACAAAATATATGAATAGAGTGTAGACAATAATAAATGGACTGAAGTTAATGGAATAAAGAGTGGTTACCTGCACTTGGGTCATTCTAGCTTTCACTTCTAGAGTGAAATTGAACACCTGTTTGGTTTCAATATGAATGTACTTTGGTTGACACTGTTCTAATGCAGCCCTGTATCATAAACAAATTTAGAACATAACAATAAATCCCTACTCTCCCCCCAGATACTAAATTCATATAGAATGGATTCTGTTTTTTTGACATAACTCCAAGAAGTTTATTTGGAAAAAAGGGTAGAATTTTCAAATCTGCCCAGTTGTCTGAAATGTGACTGGAAAGGGTCAGTGTCTAATGTGGATGAACAGTTTACCTAACTACATTAGTATTTACATGTCTATTTACTCAAATTATTAGAGGACAAAACCACTCAAAACTCTCAATGAAGATTGATGATCATGCCCTTCCTTCCCTCACCAAGGACTCCATGTTCTAGCTCAAAACAGTCACAGGAAGGGAGCAATACAATGGGAAACAATCATTTCAAATCTTTGTTTCTGTTTTTTTTTAATTTAAAGGGAAACATCTAGTGCTCTTGAAAAATGCATTTTTTTAACAGCAGGCAGGAGACAACTACAGAAAACTTGACTGGGCTTTTTCTCTTAAATCGTGCAAGATAGATTGCAGCACAATTCACTTTCAACATTGAGCCCCAAATCTGGATGTCATAATGTTTCTCAGAGTTCTATTTCACTCCTGCTCCTTCATGTACTCAGACTTAAAGCTAGAAACTAATAATAATAATTTATATTGCTGATCTCTCCTAGTTAACAAATACTTAGATGCACCCAGTAAGGAATTATGAAAGTAACTGATACCAATTTAGTCCTTTTAGCATAATCTGTAGGAGGTAGATGGATTAGTAGGGAAGATCTATATCTCCTTATTTCCTTCTCCAGACAGCCCCCTGATCAACTGGTAGACTGCCCAAGGCCTGTCTTCATTCATTTTATGACTATTTCAGCATATGTTTGGGGCAGAGACGCCTGTATCCATTCACTTCCCTAGCATGGTTTTCCTTACTAGAACCTTCTGGTTCTCCTCTTCCCTTTTCTGAGCCAGGGGTAGATCCCAGCACTTATTAGCACATCCATTTCTTCTCTCTACCTAAATACTCTCCATAATATATTGTTTAATTGACAATATGTTTAGCAACACTCCTTGGCAGATGTGTCCCTATGTCACCTCTAGCATTATTAATTCTGATAAAATTTATTACAAATAAGTTACTGTATGATAATTAACATTTATTAAGTACCTATAATGTATCAGATTTCATGATAAGTGCTGACATAGATGTTACTATAGCTGCAACTTTTCTCCCCATTAGTTCCCACTTTACTTTTATGACAAAGATAGTATCAAGAAAACAAGTTGATATTTTTAAAAATTTAAACTATCTCAGTGTGTGGTTCCATCAACATGTACAATGTTATTCAAAATAACAATTTTATTATATTTATTCTACTGTGCTCACCAAGGCAGAAAAGTAACCTGCTACTCAGTGTGTGGTCCAGAGACCAATCCCACTGGCACCATCTGATTAGAAAGTGCAGAACTTCTGGTCTCACCCAGACCTACCGAATCAAATTTGCACTGTAACAAAATTCCCGGGTGATCATATCATATTAAAGTTTGAGAATGCTGCAGAATGCTTTTCAATAAGGGTTAAATGCATTTTAGCACTTATTCTAAAGGTTAGTTTTTAAAAATTAGCCAGAACATCTTAACATTCCCTGAGCATCAAATTTACCAACGTTTGCATCTCTACCTGTGCATACAGACTTAGAATTTTTTAAAAATAAATTACACAAAGATTAACTGAGGAGGAAAAATGGAAATCTGTGTAGATATGTTTCTGTTTTATAGCACTTCCAAAGTTTAATCCATGGAACACTAATTCTATGAGATGTTAATAGGAATTAGTATAAGAGGAAATTTTTCTTTGGCCTGAAAAGTTAGGAAATGGTGAATTAATCAAAGGTTTCTTCAGGATTTCTCAGAGCCTTTCATAGGCTCACGTCCATTACAAACCTCCTACAGAGCTCTGAGGCGTGTCTCTCAAATTGAACCACAGCATGCTTTCCTTACCGAACATCTTGTGGGACCAGTGTTCTACAGAGCACACTGGGAAATGTTGTTATTGTATTGTGGCCATTTCTATATGAAGACTTCACTTGGGAAGCCATGTCCTAGAAGATTCCCTCCATTTATTTGTTACTTATTTCCAAGTTATATCCCACAACTGTATATCAAGGAAATAATAAACCTTATATTTTTATCAGCAAAATAATTACAAACAAAATATTAACTAAGCCTGGGCAATCTACAGTCATATATCAGTGATGATATATGAAAACACTTCTCTCCCTTATTTCCTAGCTTACGTCTTCTCGGGAGTTGGAACCACTGAAAACTTGAAGCAGCCCCCAGACAAAATTTAATAGTATTATATAAATTATATACTCAAGTTTAACTCAGGAGACATTTATTGTCTTTTCTGTGCCAGGCACTGTGGTAAGCACTAGGTCTTTAAGGATAAAAGGTCTTCCCTAAAAGACCTTACACTCTAGATGAAGGGAAACTTATGATAACAAGCCATTTCAATACACTGTGGCAATGGTGATGATGTAATAGTAACAGCTGACATTTACTGAGTGCCTACTACTTTCTGTTCACTGTTCAAAGGGCTATGTATGGCCCGACCGGCGTGGTCAGTGGTTGAACATTGACCTATGATCCAGGAGATTGAGGTTTGATTCCTGGTCAAGGCACATGCCCAGGTTGTGGGCTTGATCCCCAGTGGGGGGCATGCAGAAGGCAGCCCATCAATGACGACTTTCTCATCATAGATGTTTCTCTCTCTCTCCCTCTTCCTTCCTCTCTTTAAAATCAATAGATTTTTTTAAAAGGGCTATTGTACATTAATTCATTTAACTTTCACAAAAGCACTTTGATGTAGGTACCATTATTTTCCCCACTATATGAGGAAAGTGCAATGAAAGAGATATGCCAAGTACCTGAGGGGGAGTGTGTGGATGAGATGAAGGCAGTTAAGCGAAGCCTTCCTTGATGAGATGCCTCCGACACTTCTTCAATGGCTATTTTTCCCTTCTTTTAAAAGCGCTGAAACACAAAGTTCGTCCTACTTTCTAATCAGTGATTGCCTTTATTGCCTTTAATGAGTTGATCTAGAAAATGGAATGAATTGATGTTATTCAGTCTACTGCACATTTAATAGACTACCCACCTAGGCACTTCCATTCATTTAACAAATATTAGTGACACTAATCTTGGGACTCTGTTCACAGTTAGGCAACTAGCTCCCTGCCAAGTAAGCCAAGGATTTATTGGCCCCATTCATGTTCCAGGCTATATTTTCCCTCCCACTATCCTGATAAGCACTATGCTAAATGCTATGGTCCTTACGTGTACACTTAATTGATGGTCATAAATTCACCAAACCTAAGTAAAAAGGGCCATGAATCAAATCTACTAGCCAACAGATTTGTTCCTGTGGGCAATTAAATCATCTCTGTTCTCACTTCCTCTTTATTTCAACTGTAACCAGAGTCAACTGTGGGACCCAAACAATCAACTACACATTTCCATTGCCAAGAAATCATTTATGAGGATTCCAAGGATGTTGTTTGTTTTTTTAAGACCACTGAAGATCATTGAAACTGAATTTATTTCTACAACTCAGAAAACAAATTTTAAAAGGACAGTGCGTTTAAGGTCTGTGTACACAATGGACAGTGTAAAACCTCCCCAGCTGAATCTGGGACTGAGAGCAGAATTCAAGGCTCAAAGTGGCTGGTCCCAAAGGTACAGAAGTAAAATGGAAAATATAATTATCACTGTGTACTGAGGTACTTTGAGGAATACTGTCTCTTTGTTCTAAAAGAGAAGTATCTTTTAGAGTAACTTATTTGAAATCTCTAAAGTCACTTAAGTGCCTTTGGTATCCTATAACCTAAGTAGATTTTCTTATGACAGGAACATCATAAATGTGAGAATAACCCTAATAGGCAGTGGCATACTGACTTTCCAGGGAGAAAGAAAAAAAAGAAGTCCTGATTTGTAGCATTGGCCAATTTTGTGATTTAAATAGTCCCACTATGCCAGTTTCAAGCTACCAGATCATTGTTTTTTTTTAAATCAGAAATTCAGGGACTTGGACTCTAAACCAAAAGTGGAACAGTTTTTCTCCTCTGAACAGTCTTGCCTCCACCTTCATGGCCCCGTCTCTGATCCAAGCACTTCTCTGTAGTCAAACCTGCATATGGATCAGAATCACTTGGGAGCACTTATTGAAAATATGAAATCTCAGAGCCCCAACCCTGATCTTCCAAATCAGAATCTCTAACAAGGATGATGCAGAAATCTGTATTTTTAAAATCATCATTGGTGATTAAAAAAATAATAAATTTAATCCTTACTAGAGGATATGTTTATTGATTTTTAGAGAGAGGAAGGGAGAGGGAGAGAGTGAAACATCCATGTGAGAGAGAAACATCAATAGGTTGCCACCCATACGTGCCCCAACCTGGGATTGAACCCGCACCTAGGTATGTGCCCTGACTGGGGATGGGACCTGCCACCTTTTGGTGTACGGGACGACCCTCCAACCAAGTGAGCCACCCAGAAAGGGTCACCGTCGGTGATTCTGATTCAGTCTTTTGGTCTCCTGACCAGCATATGAAAACCACTACGTACATAATTCCTGTTTCTAGTGTGAGCTCCATTTACTTTCATCTTTGGTGAAAGATTTTGAGCTAATAATCATCTATAACTTAATCTACCCACTGAATTAGCCGTAATTCTGACAGCAAATTCTAAAGGATTACTAAAACTCTGGCTAGACATATTTTTTTCCTGACACGGTGGAAGATAAGGGATGCTGGTGAGCATTCGTGTCAATTACCTGCTCCCACTTAAGAATGTCTAATTTAGAACCTCTGCTGTCCTCCAAGAAATTTCTGGCAGGATCTTAAGATGTCTGTTTTTCATGTAACAGTTTCAAAATAAATACCTAGCAATTCCACTCAGAGAATGCCCTCTTATTCATAGTATATAAATTTATTTACTGTAAAATCTCATACTCTGAAGTGAATTATTATAATACAACTGGAATTTATAATAAAATTAGTTTACTACTACATCAACAATTTTCTTTTACTTCATATTTACATATTTCAAAACATAGCATTAAACTATTATAAGTTTGTTATTGTGTTGGATTTAATTATTTAAATCCAGTTCTTCATCAAGTTCTTTTTCCCTTTCCACCCCCCCTTTTAACACAGAGGCTATGTTAAATGCTAGACAGATGGGAAACTGATTGGGTAGGGAATATTAACAGCTATTCCGTGACATGAAATTTCCTACAGAAAATTTTCCTTACTTTAGTAGGACACATGGTTTGAAACAGATGTTTGAAGAAAATGCTTCATAAAACAGAATTAGCTCTCTTTTCAGGAAACAGCCAGTTAGTAACTACACAACAAATTTGTTGACCTTTTATGTCAAGACTTATTTTTTAACTATTGCATAGTCTTTCTCCATATTTAAAGAAAAATCAGCAAATGGAAAAAGCAGAATTCATTCCCTGTCAAAGCAAACAACCTCTTGAAAAACTGACGTGCCCTTCCTTCCTCCCTCGTGGGCCAAAATAAATGTAGTCAGTTGCGTTTTAGTAGAGGGTGAATAAAAATAAACTTGGTCCCTCTGCCCTAAAACCCAAAACTAATGTTTACCAAGATGACGTCCGGTTACTTGGTTACTGTTACCCTAACTAGCCAACTCTCTTTGTAAAGAAAGAGTTCTATCATCCATCCAGATCTCTTTTTCTTTCCTTCTTGCTTTCTGTTTCTTCTTTTCCTCTCACTGGCTTAGGTGAGACCTGGTCAGCCAATGGAAATGAAAGTGCTTTGACTGATTACCACCTTTCCATCTACTCAGACGTGACCTTCTCGTGATGCTCCCAGGAAGGATCTTTGTGTTTGTCTGTTCGTTAGTACCTCTATTTAACAATTACTTCATCCTACCTCTAGGATGGCTTTTCTTTCCCTTCAAATTGTCTTAAAAGTAAAAATTTTATATTAGTAAAATCCAGGATATCTTACCACAATGACACACTGGGGAACCCATAAGCACCTTCCAGTTTTCATCCTTGTGCCTATGTTCTGGTCTGTGTCAGAAAAGGATTTTTCTTAAGAGTCACTGACATTTCTTTCCATAGTAGCTTAGCGGGCTTTTCTTCCAAACGGTAGTTTTAGAAAGCCACGTGAGTTCATTTTATGTGACATAAACAACATAGACATCTTTGTTTTATGTTGAAAGTAGCTGTGAACGATTCTAGCATACAATCAATATGAAGTAACTGTTTTTGAAAGCAAACGTTAGTTAGACCAGTGACTATGCAATAATAGTTGGGAAACTCTAATCTCAGCTTTTAAAAAAATCTAGTATATAAAACAAGGTTAAGAAGTGAAAAAGAGAGGAAACACATATATCATAACATAATAATCAGAGTAGGACTATCCTTTTAAAAGATTAAATAACACATATTAAAATTCACTCCAAAAGGAGACATTTTATGAATTGATGAATAATAAAAGGCAGTCAGACTGGGAAAGAGTAGTCGGAGAGGTCATGAAATTCTCTAAAATGTCTCCAAAAGAGAAAGTGTAATCCACTGAATCAATAAATAATATGTCATTTTGCATTTGATAAGAATAAGAATTAAATAATCAAGCAAATTATTATAAAATATCAAAATTCTCAGACAAAATTATATGGGGATAAAAAAGAGAACTGGCATTTGTTGAGTGACTACTATGGGCCAGACACTGCACTGGGCAATTGACAAAAGTTATCTCGTTTAGCAATTTTTATGAGTTAAGTGGTATCTTTTGTACTTTATAAATGAGGACACTGGGGCTTAAATTGATTATATAGTTTGTCCAAGTTCATGCAGCTGGTCAGAGGCAGGGCTGCGATTTGAACTTTGTTGGAACTTGATTCCACACTGTGACCTCGATGATGAAAACAAAATGAATTAACAAAGGTGGAAATAATCAGGCATACATATTAGAGCCAAAAATAATTTTTTAAAGACAGATTTTTAAATATATATGGCTTTAGATTTTGAATAAGACCCTGCTTACTGATAAAATAAAGTTTATCAGTAAAGTTTGAATATAAATAACTGCATTTATCTTAAGGATTCTTAGTACAAGAAAGGTGGGGGTAACTGGAGAGTGTTCCACACAGACCAACAAAACAATCAAGAAAAGAGAGATACTAATGAATAAATATAAAACAGGATAAACCTTTTCAGATCAACTAGGAAACTTCTCAGAGAGACTATAACTTTCTACCCCTACTCAAAAGGTGTAAGGGGATATAGGGAGTGGCAAAAAAATAATTTACTTCCCTAGAACAAAGAGTCATAATTAGATATAATTGGATCAAAGTGGGGAAAGGAATTTCAGATTGATTAATGTGATGAAAAATTTTGCTGCCAGTGAAAGGCATTTATAGGTGGGGGAATGTCTCCTACAGAGTTAGAATAAAGAACTTTTATTACACACAATAAATAATAAAACTAGACTGAGTGAAGCATTAAATGTAAGAAATAGTCTCACACTCACATAGGGAACAGTCTTGCACTGGCAGGATTAAGAATAATCTGTTCTACTTGACCATTTTAGTTTTCTATGGATTTGTTGGTTTGCTTTGTATAAAACAAATAGTGTGAGCCTTTTAGGAGGTTTAAATGTAAAACATTTCTTATTTGTTGGTTATTAAGAGGTATATTCATTCAACAAAGACTGAGTGAGTCCCTAAAGTGGGTCAGTTATGGTCCTAGATTTTGAGGATTCAGAGAGGAGAATATGTGGCTCCTACTTTTTGGCCTTCACATTGTACTATAGAAACAGCAGTGGGGGGGGGGGATCATAAAGAGATTACATTGGCAGCCAGAACACTATCAATCATTAAGAAATAGTTCTTAAGTAACTATAAATCATCCATTTTTAAAAACTCAACATAGATATACTCAGTGGCGACCATGTGGCAGGCTTATCATAGTCACTGAATGTACAATGAAACAATCCCTAACCCCATGGAAACAGACTATAAGTAAATTTACACAAGTAAATATGTCATTGAAAATGGCAATAAGTGTCCTGAAGAGAAGGGTACCATGGCAGGTGATAGCAGAGACGAGCAACATCAGTTCAAAGGAGAGATCTAAGACAGATGGAATGAATAAGCATTCTTTCTTTTAGGGATGACCTCACCTCCTGGCTGGGTGCCTGGATGGATGGTGTCTGAGTGGGTGGGGAACACAGGGGCTTTATTCAACAAAAGGATAATGGTGTGAGATACAACCAAATTCTTCAAAGCAAAATATAGTGTCCAAAATTATACCAAAAAGTTTCCCTGTAGTAAAATTTGTCTATACATTCAAAAGTACTTTCTTTGGTTTTAACTGAAGTAGCAACCCAGGAATATAAAATTGGCTATTTAGCTGTCAAAGAAGTCTGAGATATACTCAGAAATAAATAGTAACTGGCTCAGTTACAACTAGTAAACAGGAAAGGAATCATACAAAAATCAAATTTAGGGTCTGAGCAAGGGTCACATAGTGAAGCATTAAAAAGAAAGGGTATGACTTATATTTACTTGTATTACTCATTTAAAAACTTATAGAAGACAGATAGTAAATATACTTAAATACCTTACATGAATTTTTAAAGCTTTAAATAGAGGGAGGAATGGCTACATTCATGCATAAATGGACCTTCTTTTGTGAGGGGTGTATAGTAACTCAGGAGACACTGCATTTTGGTAAATGAAAGGCAAGTCTTAATTTAGATCATTCTCTTATTAGATTTATTCTAGCATAATTTTATTTGAAATCAACCTACACCTTGAATATCATGGAACTAGATATCTTTGAACACAATGCATATAACATTTAAAGGATGAATAGAAAACTGTTCCCTAGGTAAACCAAATTGCCTTTGACAGAGTAAAGTTTATTTACAATTCTTCTCTTTGTTTTGTTTATAGCTATTCATCCACTAGCAAAAGTAGTTGGTAGTAAAAAGAAAGGGGAAAACAGTACAAAAAAAGCTAGATTTCATTTTATCTAACATTTAACTTCACACTTAATATAGTAATAACAGTTCATATTGTCTCCTTTCTGTTTAGAGTTGCATTCAAAGTCATCTCCTCTAACTCCTAGTCCTCTAAGAACCTCAGCAGGCAGCTGGACAGTTTTCAAAATAGCTTTGACATTAAAAATTCCCCATCAGAAATGCTGTAGGGCCTTGGCCTTTTCAGGAGAAAACAATGTTGGGAGCCTGGGCAGCACACTGAAGGAGTGGCCACTGGGCAGTGATGAAAGGGCTTGACCAACAGTTTCTTTCCCAGCTGAGGGCCTTGAACTTTGAGTTCTGTTTTTAGAAAAGCTAAATCAGAAACAAATACTTTCAGGGTATTTTGCTCCCAGGGTAGCTTTTACTAACAAAGTAGCAAAAGCTGGAGTCATAAGGTAATGCTAAGGAGTCCTGGCAACTTAAAAGGGGTAAGATGCTGAACACAACTGGGTATTTCTACAGAAAGCTTGGCATCACGGATCACTGAGTGAAAGACTTGCAAATAGACTCCTAGAGTCCTAGTGAAGGTGGGAATAAAGATGAACAGACAGCAATGGTTTCCTGTGACTCAACAACCAAAGTCTTTAGCAACCCCACAGAATAACGGAAGCCATACTTGTCCATTATGTTCCTGCCATTTTTTAGGTACTTAATGTTCACATGGGTTGACAGCTGTGACTCTCGTCTTACATTGCATTGTAGGGTACCTTCCTATAAGCAGCAGGACCACAGGTCCCTACTTTTCCTCAACCTGTTCTGATCCACGAAAGGACAGTAATAGCAGATTGGTGTGTGTTTTTTAATCCAAAGAAAGGAACATGTAACAGGAGAGTTACCTAATTCTATAGGACTTAGAACAGTCAAGAAAGCTATTTGCCACCAAATTTCTTCCAGGTGTAAAGCAAGGAATTTCTGCTTATTTTGAAAGCCAGTTTGATCATTAATTTCCTTTCAAAACAACCCTTATCTGCAACCAGGCAGTTATTGCTCTTTCCTCTGTGTTCCCATGCACCCTGGACTACATTGTTATAACATTTACTGCCCTGTAATTATTTATTTGCATATTTCTCTTCCCTTGCTGAAGAGTTAGTAACTCTGTATTCATTTTTGTATCTTCAGCCCCTAGCATAGTTCATGTTAAAGCTCTAAAGTTCAAGGACCCTTTGACGAAGGTGTGAGTGAATGAATGAATGAACGAATGAATGGTGGGCATTTTAAAACCCATGTTTTACCTAGATAATAATAATATTTATTCTTTGAGCATTTGGTGCCACTAAATGCCTGGTACATTGCTACATGCATACGCTACCTCATTTAATCCTCACACAAACCTGTTATAGGTATTATTTCTTATATCAGCAGTGAGAAAATTGAGATTTGAGAAGGTTAATTGCACAAAGGAATAAGCCTCAGGACCATATTTGAACTCATCTAGTTTGACTCCTAAGTTTGTGCCCTTACCAGCTCTATTATACTGCTCTTGTCTTATTTTGTCTTCCTAAGAGATATTACAGGTAATTTCCAAACAGCTGTATTTATTGTCAGCATTTGTGGTTGAAACAAATACTAGTTTCAGAGCCTTACAGATGCATAAGGTTACTTAAAAACATGTTAATCCATTGTTTCCTTAACAGTTAGGTCTCCTGGTAGAATATACTCCAGAGCAGCCTAAAGTCCTAAATCTTTTCTGTAAATGCCCTATAGAGGGACAGGACTTTGCATAATAGGTGTATTGCTGCAATCATATATCTGTAAATAAAATTTGTATAATATTTAGCAAGTATCTAAATTTATTATTTAAAGGGAATCTGTTGTGAAATCATTTATAAAAGTACCCATTTCCTCTGTTGTATCTGTTTTGAATGCTTTGTATTATTATTTCACGTTTTCTTATAACAGGACATATCGGTACAGAATATACTATGTTTAATTAGTCATTTGCATTTTTAAAGAAATTGTGTGACAATATTTAGGAATTAAAATGTCATTTTAAATAATTTTGTTTTCCTAATTTGGTTGTGAGAGCAGCTCAGGGCAAATGTTTACTATTGGGTTTTATGTCTAACAAGAAAAGGCAAAGCCGAGTAGGATTTATGTCACTCCAATTGGGTTGTAACTTTGACATTCATCATAATGAATAGATAAAAATTAAGTGCTTGAGTTGCATTTTAGAATCAACAACCAATAAGAAATATATGTTGGAGAATCAGAACCTAAACAAGAATCTAATAAAAACCTCTTATTTTTCCCCAAGGAAAAAGGAAATATATTTGCATTTTGGAAGAGAAGAAATGTAGATTATGTATGTCAGATATTGTCTGCTATACAAACTTCAGGAGATAGGTATGCAAGGCAAGCCTCGGTGTGCAGTCTGAAAAAGTATGCCATGAAAGATGTCAGGGCCTTCTGCCTGGAGCTAGTTCTGCATAGTTTCCAAGTGGTATTTTTATCTTGTAATTATGTAAAAAGTCACATTGACAGAAATCCACTAGCACATGTGATAGAATCACATTCTTCTTTGGCCATTCCTGAAATGTGTGTAGGTTTTAAAATATATAGTGGTACAGAGAGGCTAAATCCTAGAAAGGCTTGAATTTTCTATTAGAAGAAAATATAATGGTGGGGGTGGAATACCATGTATTACATTAGATGTGGTCCTACAACGTCTTTCTTTAGTTTCCCCTATCTTCAGTCAAGAACTAAATTGACTTAAGTGAGTGATAAAGTAACTGTTGGTTTATTCACCTCGAAATGAGGAAATGTTTATATTGGATTATGTGATTTCTTTTAAAGTCTTCACATAGCACTTTGGTACATTCATGGCATGTAGTATACATTCTCTCCAAATGTATGATAAACTTCAAACTTCAACTGCTTTCCACTCAGTGCACACTCCAGACACACTAAACGTATCACAGTCCCCAGTAGGCCATGCTCTTTCACACATGATTTCTACAGCCTGGATGCCCTTCAGGTCAATTCCATAAAAGCTTATTTGGGCATCTACCAGACATTGTTCTGGGGCTTAGAAAACAAAAATAAGAAGATAAAGATCCTTCTGTCAATGAGTTCAGAGTCTCATAGTAAGGGAGACAGGCATATAAACAAATAATAATGATGTACTGTGATATACACAGAATGGAATACATACAAAGAACAGAGGCAGCATAGAGGAGAGAGTGGTCAACTGTCTGGAGAGAGTGGGACAAGAAAGCATGTCATGCCCTAGCCAGTTTAGCTCAGTGGCTAGAGCATCTGCCTGCAGTCTAAAGGGTCTTGGGTTCGGTTTCAGCCAAGGGCACGTACCTTGGTTGCAGGCTCAATCCCCAGCCCCAGTTGGGGTACATGTGGGAGGCAACGAATCGATATGTCTCACTCACATTGATGTTTCTCTCTCTCTCTCCCTCCCCCCCCTTCCACTCTCTCTGAAAAGCAATGGAAAAAATATCCTTAGGTGAGGATTAAAAAAATAATAATAATAATAAAGAAAGCATGTCATGGTCCAGCCAGACTAAGTGGCAAAAGGCAATGCAGACACGTCTAGGGAAACTGAGACATGAAAGAGCTTCACATATTCAGGAAGCAGCAAGTGCTTCCACATATAATGCAGAGACTTAGAATGCAAAGGGGATGAACTGTATACTTAAAAATGGTTAACATGGTACATTTTATGGTGTGTGTGTTTTTTACCACAATTAAATTTTTAAAAAAATTATTTAAAAGAAATGCAATAGGGTGTGAGTATCTAAAGGCCAGTCTGGAATAAGCAACTGCCTATCTTCTCCTCTTTGTAACCTGCAGAGTCCTACTCATCTTTTAGGATCAGCTCAGATATCTAAAGGACCGTCCTTCGTGCTCCCTACGTGGTTCACTCAGCCTGTGATTCCCTCCCTTCTTCTTGGCTCCCATAGCACTTTATGTAGATCTCTATTGGCGTACTTATTAGTATATGGAAATTTTTTGTTTACTCTTCCATTTCCCCAATGAGATTATGCATTTCTTGAGAGTTGGCACCATTATTTATGCAAGCACAGATCCTACAACTCTACAAGAATTATTTATTGAATTAACTAGTTAATTCACTATTAATTAACCATGTGCCAGACACTACACTGTTTTACATACATAATCTCCTTTCATCCTTACAACAACTGTAATGAGGGTAAATATTGTTCTCATTTCCATTTGATAGACAAGAAAACTGAGAAAATGAGAGGCTAGGTATCTTGCCAAAGTTGTAGTTAGTTAGTTGAGCTTTGAAGCCAGATTGAAGCCAAACTGAGATTTTAATGACAAAGAAAGTAATCAATAAAAGAAGTTTCCAAGGGAATAAAGGAGGGAGTGGGATCTAGAATATTAGTTGAGAAGACTTAGCAGGAAGTGTTGACCTAGTAGGTGTCAGGCTCTGTGCTATGCACCTTGCTGAAGTAATTTCATTTAAAATAATTTCATCCTCATGAAATCTCCATGTGATACAGAGGTACAGGAAAGTTAAATTTCTTTCTCAAGATCACAAAGCTAGTGAGTGGCAAGACCATAAACCAAGATCTCTCCCAGCATCTTTTATATGACTCTCAAGAAAACTGGAAAGATAAAAATAAAGAGATTTTGAGGTAGAGAAAAGATTATCCAAAGAACCTTAGCAATTAATTAGAATTTTCAGACCAAGTAGTTACAGTGAATTAAAAAGTCTGGGAATATTTTGGGACAGCTACTGTAAGGAATTTTTTATTTAAAAAAAAAAAAAAAGGCCAGGTAAAATTGAATAGGGTTAATCAGCATCAGTTAGAGGACCCAACTGAGGTTAGGGTACACAAAATTGTGATGAACCCAATAAGCACATTTTTAAAACTTCGTTCAGCTATTTTTGCTATCCCAGGAACAAGGAAAGTATCAGGGATTGCCAAACTGTGAGCAGGGAGTGATTATGGAAGTTGGGAGAGAGATGAAGGGAAGGACTCTTGATTAATAGCAAGAACTTGCATTCTAGTCTGAGGAGCTGGACTAAACTCTATGTGTCTTAGTCCACACAGGCTGCTATAACAAAATACCACAGACTGAGTGGCTTAAACAATAAATATTTCTCACAGTTTTGAAGGCTGGAAATCTGAGATCATGGTGCCAGCTTAGTTGGATTCTGGTGAGAGCTCTCTTCCAGGTTGCAAACTGCCAATTTCTGTTATAGCATCACATCTTTCACAGAAAAGAGAACTCTTTGATCTCCATTCTCTTATAAGGGCACCAATCTTATCACCCCCAAGACAATAGCCAAACCTCCCAAAGGCCCCACCTCCAAATACCATTACATTGGGGATTAGGTTTTGACAAATCAACTGGGGGGTGGGGGTGGGCACAAACATTCAGTCTACAGCACATGCAAATTAAACCCATCTTTCTTCCTATATCAAACCTAAACCCTCTTAGTTGTACAGGACTGGAGAAACAGCCAACCAAAGTCACTTTAACTTCATGACTAACCTCAAATGCGGCTTCTATGCTGCCTGGCAATTATACTTCACTTCCTAAGTCTCTCATTCACGATTCCATTCCCATTCTTTGTCATGTATCTCGCCTGATGACCTTGCTTCCTATTTCATTCAGAAAATACAAACAATCAGAAGAAAAAACCCACCAGTCCCCACCACTGCATATATCCACTCACCTGCATCCGTGTTCATATGCTCTGCCTTCCATCCTGTTACTATGAACTGATCATGCTCCTACACAAGGCCAACATGCTCTCTTCTACACCAGGCCCCATCCTTTCTCCCTTTCTCAAGTATGAGCAAGTATTCCTCTAACAATTCTCGCATCTCTCTTTTGGTCACAAATTTTTCCCTTCTTACTAAATCACTGCCATCAACATCGAACATGCTATAAATTCTCCGTCTTAAAACAAAACAAACAAAACTCGCACCTTCATTAGAGCTCACATCCCCATTCAGTTATAGCTGTCACCACAAATTCTGTGCCTTCATAGAAAAGCTTCTAAGAGAGGTGTCTGTTCTTAGGCTCTACTGCCATTCTCTCCCGGGTCCTCCTCAATTAGGTTTGCCGCTCACTATTTCACTGAAACTGTTCCTGTCAAGGGCACCAGTGGCCTTCATGCTGTGAAATGCAATAATCCATTTCCATTTCTCATCTTCTTGGACCTACCAGCATTTCACACAATTGATGTTGCCTTCCTCTTTGAAACTTTTTTTGTTTGGCTTCCAGAACACCATACTCATGATTTTTTCCCCTTCGTCATGAATTGCTCTTTTGTCTTCACTCCCATCACCCCAACCAAAACCCATTCATATTTAATGCCTTCAATTTTATAATAAATGATGTAGCACGTTTTGCAGCAGACATGCTTTTCTGACTTTATCTTCTTATCTGTAATTTAATTAGCTTTTATTCTCTGAGTTATACCAACTGACTAAAGAGGATCCTCAGAGATATGCTGTGTGGGGAAAGGAAGTCACTTTGGGATTGGCAGGCCCAGTCTCCACTATCTGGTCACTCATCAGTCCTTGTGTGTACTCTGTTGTAGTGTGTTCCTGCCATCCAGTTGGATCAGCTGTCCTTCCTTTCAGCTCAGTGCCTTTCTGTGACCCCAGTAATGGTGACTGCCCTTGCAAGCCTGGGGTGGCAGGGCCACACTGTGACAGGTGTATGGTGGGATACTGGGGCTTCGGAGACTATGGCTGCAGACCCTGTGACTGTGCGGGGAGCTGCGACCCTCTCACAGGAGACTGCATCAGCGGGTGAGTGTGCATGGTTCTTGTTCTCACTTGTGTGTCTTTTAGATTCTTTTGAGGATCTGATAGTGATATGGGAAATCGCACATGCCATCAGTGGAGCAAAGATGTCTTTGCACATCCCTTTAAGTAATTTTTGTCAAATTGAGATCCAAGTCGTTTGTTCTTGCAAGGTTTTAGAGATGGTCTAGTTCATTTTGCAAAATAAATCAGTCTTAACGATAGGCCCTTAAAACACTGATTATTTCTGAAAAGTTAAAGGATGGGAAGGTAGCTGACAAGGTTTAAATCTCTATAAATTTACACATTTCATTCAAGTTCTGAGAAATTCCTTAATAATGCCTTCATCATTTTGTTTTATTAGCAGCACAGACATAGACTGGTATCAAGAAATTCCTGACTTCCATTCCACGCTCAATAAGAGTGAACCAACCTGGGAGTGGGAGGACGAACAAGGATTTTCTGCCCTTCGACATTCAGGTGAGACAACAGACATAACGTGTTTCCAGGTCTGGTCCTGACAAACAGTGATTCATAACAACCCAGAGAACAGCTTTTGGGTCCTATAGGGAAACTCTTTACTTCTGACATTTAATCAAGTGGTGACCCCCATAGTACAAAATTATTAAATATAACTAAGGAGTATTTTAATAAGCTTTCATTAAATTTTTTTTAATTAACATAACTTAAGTAATTAGTATAGAAAATTTGGAAATGCAAACCATTGCAGTAAAAAAAAAATTGTCACCCAAATCTCATTACCCCGCTGTTAATAGTTCGGTGTGTTTCCTTTTCTCTAAAATACACTGGTTTACACAGTTTAGAGATAACTAAATATATCAGGTTAGGGAATGTACAGATCCATTTAAAGGAAAAATATTCTTATCTAGTGTAACTTAATATGTACAAAACAAGGCTAGCTGTGAACTCATTTGTATAGCTTTTTTACAACTACAAAACAAAAACAATTTTATAAACTAATTATAAGCCAAATAATAAAACTAATAAAATTAAAATTAACAACACTATTTGAATATGGAAAATGACTTTTACTGAAGCCAAAACACATAAATATTATTCTTTGAATTTAGCAAGGCTATACTATTATTTCTTCTGACTCAGTTTCCCTATGATGTGTATCTGTTCCTTCATTTGAAGAACATGCTGTGATATTGGTGGGAATATATAATTTCTGCGTTCATCCTGCCTCGATTCTTTTCTTATAGAAAATCAAGTGGTTCTATTTAGCACTGACTTGCTCCTTAACACAAACATAAAAGCATGAACTCTTGCGTCAGCATTTGGCTGTAGAGTGCTCACCAAATAATCCAAATTAAACTTAAAATAAATTTTAAAACATTTTTTTATTATTAACACTACAAATGCCAAAAATGTTATATAAAAACCCATATATCTCCCAGTGTTACCAAATCTTACACTTTGTCATAATTGTTTCATATTTTCATTTAAATTTGTTACAGATACATTTGAAGCCCCTGGTGCAATCTACAAGCTCACTAGCCTCCCTTACTCCACAGAATAACCACTAAGCTAAATTTTTGTGTTTATCATTCACTTTTGCGTTGTTACTACACACACACACACATAAATGTCATGGACATAACTTACCCTTTCAAAACTTTTTCTGACCTGAATATGTACATTTTTTTAGTTTATTCATTCTATTTATATGAATATACCACTTTTTATTCTCCCATTGTTTGCCATTTAGGGTATTTCCAATTTCCAGTTTTTCACTGTAATATATATAAAGCTACCATAACTGTCCTCTTATCTGTGACTTTGTGCACTTGAGAAGGAGTTTCACTAGAATAGGAGCTGGCAAACTATGGTCCTCAGGCCAAATCTGTCCTGCCAAATATCTTTCTACAGTCCACAAGCTCTACTTGCTCTAAGGTTTAAATGGCTACACTTTTTTTTTTTTAAATATGTCTTTATTGATTTCAGAGAGAGGAAGGAGAAGGGAGAGAGAGAGAGATAGAAACATCTATGATGAGAGAGTCATTCACTGGCTGCCTCCTGCACACCCTCTAATGAGGATGGAGCCCACAACCTGGGCATGTGCCCTGACCTAGAATTGAACCTCAATCTCCTGCATCATATGTCGATGTTTAACTGCTGAGCCATGCCTGCCGGGCTAAATGGCTACACTTTAAATGGTTATATAAGTGCTTACATAATATCTTCAATTTTGCCTCTTGGCCCAGGAGGCCTAAAATATTTATCATCTGTTCCTTTATAGAATGTTTGTTGACCCTTGTTCTAGGATATAACCTAGACACTGTTGGGTTACGGGTGTGGTTATTGTCAAATTTACCACATGTTGCCAACCAGCTCTCAGAAGTGGTTGTATAAATTTGCATTCCACCAGCAAGGTATGACATCCTGTTGCTCCACATCCTCATTAATACTTTGTATTTATTTAACAAATATTTATATGGTATATACAAGGGTCCAAGCACCAATCTAACTCATTAGTTCAGGCACAGTTTAACTCACTTAACAGTTATTGGATTTCTGAAGTTAATGTTATCAAACTTCTCAATGTTTGCCAATTTGATGGGTATAAAATGGGATCTTGCCATTTTAAATTGCATTTTCCTGATTACTAACAGGTTTGGTAACTTTTCATAGTTTCTTGGTCATTCAGGTTTCTTTTGCTGTGAATTTCCTATTTGCAAGTTTCTTACTAATTTGTAGAAGTTATTTATAAATTTATTCCTTCATCCAACAAATGTTTATTGAGTACCCATACTATGTGTAAGTACTATAATTATAGTAATTGAGCAGAACAGACAAAAATCCTAGCCTCTAAGGAGTCTTTATTCTTGTAGAGGAAGACAGCTAATAAGTAAAATATTTAATATAATGATGTTTAGTGTAATGGAGAAATAAAACAGGGGTGGGGGATAGGAAGTGCTTGGGAGGGGCGTACTTTTAAATAGGGTGATCACGGAAAGCCCTATGAAAGGTGACATTTGAGGGGAAACAACCTGAAGGTGGTAAGGGGGTCAACTATACAAATAACAGAGGGAAAATAATTTATGCAGAAGACACTGCAAGAGCAAAAGCCCTGAGGTAGGACTAGGCCTGGCTAATTCCAGAAACAGCAAGGAGGCAAGTATGGCTGAAGCAGAGTTAGAAAGCACAATTTTAATACATTCTCATAAAGAACTTATGGACCCTTCAAGAATCAAGAACCCACATTTGTAATTCCCTATCATGATATTTGTAATTCCATATCATGGGTTTTTTCACTTAACATAATCTTATGATCATTTGCCTAATGGTTTCATTTTAATTCACAACAGGGAAGAAGGTGGGAAGGAGAAGGTGATAAGTAGTTGCCATATTTATCTTTTCACATTTGAAAGAGAAAAAATCTTTCCCTTTAATTTTTTTGCCTTAATGCTACATAGTTTGAATTCTGATTTTTAATAATCACTTTTGGAAGTTTCCTTCTGTTTTTCTAACACAATGATTTTCATAATTCTTCAACTTTGTCTGCTAAGCCAATCTATAAAATGCAAATTTTTAGGACATTCATTAAGTCAGTCATCATGTTACTAGGGAGCTGGCAGCACACTAATTAAGTGCATAACATGCTGGCATCAGAATGACTCCAGCCTCTCTTGTTCACAACAGCTGTGAGGTCTATGATGTCCCCAGAGAGCCTCTGAAATTCACCTGGATGAGCTCCAGATTGCAGAAGACATTGTTCAGTTTCCTGCTAAACAGCAATATTCTAATTGTGTATAGAATAGTACTCCTGGGCACCTTCTTTTTTCAATATAAAAGTGATAATCATTTTCCTAAGCACTGGGATTTATCCTAAAATATATGTGACACCTACCTATTTACCTACCATAAGTAGGAATGTAATATCCTATACCAAAAAGATACTCTTAACTTCTACCACTCCTTGTGAGGTAGAGAACATCGGGTGTAAAATTTCATTTTCTGTACAACAAAACTGCCTTTATAGTACCAAAGAACTATAAACAGTGTTCTCTCTCTCTCCCATTAACATTCTTTTTTTTTTTTAAATATATCTTTATTGATTTCAGAGAGAGGAAAGGAGAGAGAGAGAGAGAGAGAGAAACATCAATGATGAGAGAGTCATTGATTGGCTGCCTGCAACCCGGGCATGTGCCCTGACCGGGAATCAAACCCTGATCGCCTGGATCCTAGGTCTAGGCTTTAACCACTGAGCCACGCCTGGCCAGGCTCTCCCATTAACATTCTAATACCTAGTATACCTAAACAGGTTTCCTCCCCTTCTAGATTTCTTTTAAGAAAACACATCCAGGCTAAAGCCTGATCAACAAAGATTCATTCTTTGATACTCAGTCTGTACCTGGGATAAACAGAACCACTGCTCACCCTTTTATCTCTATATTCCTGTCAAATTTCTATATGTTAGAATCTTATATGAGTAAATAAATGTAAAATACTTACAATAGTGCCTGGCACATAGTAAGTTCTCCTCAGTAAACATTACCTGCTGTTATTACCACTCAGTGCTTGTAAAATTGTATCTATTTGTTAAGTCAGTAAGAATGAAAATCCTGTCCATTCTGGTTCTACGAATTTAAAGATAAGACATAACCATTGTCCTCAAGGATTATGATCTAGAGAGGAAACAGATACATAAATAAGTATGAGAATGCTATATATAGACTAAGTACAAAGGCATTTTGAAAGTCTTCCATGGGGCCTGGCAAATCTCTCACACATAATTGTAATCCATAATTTCAACTGTTGGTAGAAAACATCCTACTCTTTCATCAAAGTCCATTTCAAATCCTCCTTCAACCATGAAGCCTTTTCCATCTTCTCAAATGTGAAACCTCCCACCAAAGCGTCTTGTACCCATCTTAGAACACTTATCACACTGTTTATACACTTGCTTTAGTCGCCTTACCGAATTGTAAGCCTTAAGGCAAGAATTGCACCTTGCTCATATTTATATACTCTGATGTTTATAGCACCATGGCCTGCTTACCATAGGGGCTCAATAAATTCTTTTAAAGTTCGTGGCATTACCTTCAAAGGACTATTTTATTTGACTATTTTATTTTGTTTGACTTTTGTTGGGATGAACATTAATTATAAAAATATAATTGTCTTTCTATAGGTTATTTATCAGTTGTTCCTTTCCATTAGCATTGACTATATTTATCATAACATCAATTATAAGCATTAAAATAGATCAGTATTTCTACATTTCTATATTTCTCTTAGGCCAATACTTCACTGGAAAATAACTAATTCAATTCAGAAAGTGTGACTATTTCTTTTGAATGACTTTTCATGGTTTCTTAGTGTGTGTGGATTAGGTTGTATGAATCACTCAAGCCTTAAAGAGTTATGTGACCTGGATTTACTTGCTGATTTTTTTTTTCTGTTTCTAAATAACACATCATTTCTCATTTAATTTCTGTAGGTAAATGTGAATGTAAGGAACAGGTGTTAGGAAACCCCAAGGTATTCTGTGGAATGAAATATTCATATGGTGAGTCTGAAGTCCTTGAATGCTTCTGAGAATCTATTCAAACTAATTATAAAGAGTCTTCTAGGAAACATGAGGTCTGGTGTATGACATTCTCAATATATTAAAGCATTAGCCTTATATAATAATATTAAGCACAGTATTCCGGTCTTGGACAGGAGGCTTATAGAGCAAAAAGGTTTCCTACTCTAAGGAGAAGAAGCAAAGAACAAAAAGAAAAACAAATAAAACGACACATAACCCTTTCTTATAAATGCTTCCTGTCTTGGTCATCTAAAAGGGACATCTCTAGCCACTTGAACAGTTCCTGTGGCAGTTTATCAGGTAATACTAAACCAGAATCCATTTGAAGCAGTATTTCATAAAGCAGTATTTCAAGAGCTCAGGCATTGGGTTCACACCTACATGGGTTTGATTTCTGGTTTATTGGGTCGGTAACTTAAGCTCTCCAGACTTCCCGCATCTGTAAAATAGGGATGATGCCACCTTTCCCATGAAATGAGATTTTTAAAAAGCACAGCACCTTGCACTTACTAGATGCTCAGTAAATGGTAGGGAGGAGGAAGAGAATATATATGTCTGAGGAGTAAGAGGATATATATATGCTGAGATGAGCTGTCTGCCTGAGTTTTTCCCCCTGCCCTCTCTGTATATTCTTCATTCCTCTGCTTTTCAAATACCAGGAAAATGCAGCTTATAGATAAAAAAAAATGTCACTGCTCTAAATAAAGACTCTTACTAACTTCGAATTTTAAATAACTTTATGTTTACCATTAAATATACTAAAGATACATCTTGCCAACATATTTTTGACTAGTGTTCTAGGCTTTTTATTATTCCATAACTTATAGGGCCTGAAATATGCATTACAATGGAGAGAAAATTTTAAGTCATGATTTCTGAAACCAAGTGTTTAGGTTCTTGATAACATTGTATTTAATCTCATGAGAGAGAAAAAAGTAAATGTTAAAACCTCATAAATCTTATCTAAAATTACATGCATATTTCTCCCCTTCCACCTGCCAACTTGACTAACTAATAGAATAAAACTTTTGAAATATATAGTGCGTAATAAATAAAAGTCAGTTTGAAGGGAATAGTATTTACTATCAAAAGGAAAAAAAAAAAAAAGATCATTTAGTTCAAAGTCAGTTAGTTCAGTGGAAATATCAACTGGTTTTCATTATCGCATAGATTCAGTAGCTCTCTAACTGAATTTACAAACAATCACATTGGCATCTTTTAATAAACCTGTATTATTTTCTGCTGAAGAGAACTTGAATGCTCTTAATGATGTAATGAAATACCTTGGTCTTATTAAGTACAATATACCTACAGACTTCGAGGAAAAATGGCCCCACCCCATTCTCTGGCTTAATGGGGAAAAACTTGATTTATTGGATTATTCCTTTAACAAATACTTATTGAGCTATCACTGTGAATAGACAAGTTCCCTGCTCTCTTTGAGCTTACAGCCTAGTGAAAAAAAAACCAAAATAGCCATTGAGCATTGGCTATGTGTGAGGCAATATGCTATGTACCCTTCATGCAGTTATCTCATCAGATTCTTGTCCAAACTTTACCTCTAACCAGCCAGTTATGCAAACTTGAACAGTTCGCTAAATTTCTTAAAACTTGCCTCCTCATACATAAAACAAAACTGGATGAGCTCTTAAGACCCCTTATAAGTCTAAAGTTTGATTATTCTAAAAAAGACAGCTGTCTGACAGTCATATGGATATGGGACCAACCAAGGTAGGATTCTCTCATGACACACGACCTTTCATCAAGATATAGATGAGCCAGTAAGAACTCTCTAATAATAAAGAATATTGCATCCAATGTTCCTTAGGTCTACTTTCATCCCCACCCCAACTTATTCCATTACTTTATCCTACCCCTACCCCATCCCCATCCATTTCATAGATCTTAGAACATAATAGAATCATGAGTTATATAGAATACTGGAACTCTACCATCATGTAGAACAGCTCCTTAACCCTAGTCAGCGTGCATTTTACACTGGGAGGAAAAGGTTAAGTAATCAATAATATTATTTAATCTCTTTAGAATACTTAAAATATATACTGGTAGTAACATTTGCTCTTTGTCATAATATTATACACAATCAACAGGAAGAGTATAATATAGTTAGAATCTAAATAAAAATCAGGATAACAATTCTACTTCCTATGCATCTTTCTATTTAGTTAATAGCTGAATGTGTTTAAGATTATACTTGCAGTAGGCAAATGACTGATATTCTTTTAGCGTGGTGATACAGGAATGAGTAGCAGTTAGAAATGCCTAAGAAGGAAGAGTATAGTTGATATAAATGAGATAAAGCCAGTATCAAATTGCTGAGCCTAATGATATTTAAAGCAAATTTCCACATTATCATTATCATTAATTCACTTTTCCATTTTACTCTGAAGTGCATATTTAAGTTGTTGTTCAAACCTCAAAAGATGATATGAAATTCTATGCATTTTGACTTTGGGAATTGTGTTGTTACAGTGCTAAAAATAAAGATTTTATCAGCTCATGATAAAGGATCTCATGCTGAGGTCAATGTGAAGATTAAGAAAGTCTTAAAATCTACCAAATTGAAAATTTTACGAGGAAAGCGAACATTATATCCAGAATCATGGACTAACAGAGGCTGCACTTGTCCAATCCTCAATCCTGGTGAGCATTAGATTTTTCTAGCTTAATAACTACCTTCTCTCTGCTGAATTGCTGTTTGTCTTACATTCTCTGAACCACAACCTAAATAAACTCTGCCAGAGCATCTCTCTTTTTCACATCTTAATTCTGGGGAAAGCCCAGATGGAATTCTTTGAACTGACATCAAAAAACTATTTCTCTTCCAGGTGCTGTATTAAAGTATAATACTTTAAAATCTAGCAATATAATATTCTCTGCCCTAAAAGAGAAGCCTCAGATTGGTTCCAGGTGTCAGTAGCATAGAAAACACTTTCATGAATTTATCTGCCACTAACACTTTATCTGAAAGCTAGGTCCTATTACGGTGCCCTGGGTAGAACTTGCTCCCAAAGGAAGTTCAAATGCAAAATTCCATCTGTGCAAATAATATTGAATTCATTTTTACTGTTGCATGAGAAGCATCTGTTTCTCCTGGATAGAAAACAACTCTCAAGTTATCATCTTATTTTTCATTAAATGATCATTCTGGTTTCAAATTAGAAACAGCAGAAATAAACAAGCAAGCAAATAAAACAAAACAAAAAAATCCTTGTAGAATCTTAGAGAAACTTGAAATGCAGTGGAATTTGCACCTTAAAATGTTATGGCAGAGGCAGAGATAAGCAAGTAAGCAAGGGATTCATACCTTTACATTCTATAAGTACACTCCTCCTACTATATCATGAACTGCTTATTACTCTGTCTCCTTCATTGAGTTTGAGTACCTACCATTAGTACCCAAATAATAGTAACATAGTTTCGAGATAGTAAGTTCTAGCAAAACAATTTTTTAAAAATATGTTTTTATTGAGTTTAGAGAGAAAGGGAGAGAGAGGGAGAAACACTGATGTGAGAGAGAAACATCCATCGGTTGGTTGACTACTGTCTGCACCCTGACTGGGAACCAAACCCAAAACCTAGGCATGTGCCCCGACCAGGAATCAAACCAGTGACCTTTTGGTGCACAGGGCAATGCTCAACCAAATAAGCCACACTGGCCAGGGCACAGATAATTTTTTATTTTAATCCTCTGTATTTCCCTGTTTGTGTAGTTGCCCTCTGTGTCTTAACAGCACTGTTGAAATAAGAGCATAATTTCTCTTCTGGATATAATTCCTTCCAAATATAAGTCTACGAAACCACAGTTATGTTAATAAGAAGTCGTTTGTGATCTTTGACAAATAAATTTGAGAGAAACAGATAGATAACTGAGAGAAACTGTCAATAAAATATCTCCCTCAACCCAAACCATCTAAACAATGATATACAAATCTTGACTTTACTTCTGTTAATTAATCTTTCATATCCTTTTATACCCCTTCAGTATTTTATTTAAATTAACTTAAATTTTAGTAAAAACAGGAAAAAGAAGACATTTAAAATAAATAAATAAATATAGTTTCAAAGAACAAATCAAGTAATCAGAACCTTGGATTTTTGAGTACAGAAAATGAAGAGTCATTAATCTGTGTTCTAATTCCTAACAATCTAGGCAGAAGGGCTCTTCCTATAACCACTTTCTATTATCTTGGCAAAAGAAAAAAAAATCTGCTCAGTGTTTTAGCCAAACATTAAAAACAAAAGCTTTGACCATCTGAGCCACCCTCCAGGAAGTGAACTATACTTCCTAATCAGGTTTCTGCCAAACAGTCAAGGAATCAACTGAGTTCATCACAATTGAAAACATAAGCACAGTTATTCAAAGAATTCTTGAAAACATGTTTACTCACTTTGAAGAAAAGACTGGAACCTGCAAAAGCAAAACCAGACACTCTTTCATTTCACTTTGTTTTTCCATTTTTGCAAGTTCAATAACCAAAGGCAAAGAAAGCTGATAAGAAAATTCTGAAACCTTAGCATGCTAACTTGCTTCCTTTGCTACGTTTGAAAAGGAGCAATCTAATTGGGCATCCCTGCAAATTCATTCATTCCTACATTCATACATACTTTTAGTCATTCATTAATCATATATTTTAGATCATCAAGACTAGCACTTAAGCCCTGGCCGGTGTGACTTGGTTGAGCGTCCTCCCTGCATAGAGAGGTCACTGGTTCAATTCTGATCAGTGTTTCTCTCTCCCACTCCCTTGCTCTCTCTCTAGAATCAATAAAAACAAGGACTAGCACTAAAGTGCTATATTTTTCTTTTTCATGGTATTCAAACTTGGTGAATTCAAACATGTAGCAAAGTAGATGCCAAAAGCCTAGAGACTGGAAAATAAAATGTAAATGCTAACAAGTGATGCAACAGATAATACAGTCTCATGCTAATTTTCGGCATGAAGCTGCTCCATAACTTATGGATTTATTCAGTATCATTTTTATTAGTTTAATTTATATTTATACTTTAAATTAATGGTAAATTCCTATATTATTTGTTCTATTTATAGTTTCAAAATAAATTCCTTGAACATATTAGACTTAGCATTAAACTTTTCTAAAAATTATTTATTGTATTTTTTAATGAGGATTTTATTATTTTAGAGATGATACAAACAATATCAATAACATTATACTTTAACTAGTCTGTTAATTAAATATTGGGATTCTTTCTCATGCAGAAGCTAAGGTTACCCTTTAGAGAACTTAAATACCTTATAATCCATCTTATATTTGTGCTCCCCAGTGTTTAAACCTCTCTGTATCATTTTTTTCCTTTTATTTCTCTTTTTTGAAAACACCATCATAGCTATCTTTAAATTTAAGATTGATTAATTTTAATAACCTTTTAAAATAAGGTCTTTATTGTTATGGAAGCAATATATGTACATTATAGAAATATAGGGGGAAATTTAAAATTTCATATTTCTGTCCCCCAGAGATCATCTCTGTTAACATCTTAGTGAAAATCCTTCCAGATCTTTCTTTGTGCAAATATATGTTATATTTTTTTAACCAAAATGAAATCATAGTATATGTTTCATTCTGCAACCCCTTTTATTCAGTTAATGATCTTTATCTTCAATTTTAGTTTATTTTCATATAACCTAATACTCAGACCATATTCTGACTTCCCAACTGATCCCAAAATGTTCTTTTGAGCTGGCTTGTCCTTGCCATTAGTAAATCCAGGATCACACACTGTATCTGGTTTTTAAGTCCCTCAATCTCTTTTATTCAAGTAGAGTTTCTTTTTATTGTTGTTGAAAAAATTATTATTGTTGAAGAAACCAGGTCAGCTGTCCTGTAGACTTACCCTACAGCCTTTCTACATTTGTCTAGTTGGTTTCTTGTGGTGTCATTTAGCTTGTCCCTCTACATCCTATATTTTCTGTAATCTTTAAAGAAAAGCTTGAGCCCAGCCAGAATGGCTCAGCAGTTGAGCATCGACCTCTGATCCAGGAGATCTTGGTTCGATTCCTGGTCAGGGCACATGCCTGGGTTGCAGGCTCGATCTCCAATAGGGGGTGTGCAGGAGATCAGCTGATCAATGACTCTCTCTTATCACTGATGTTTCTATCTCTCTCTCCCCCTCTCCCTTCCTCTCTCTGAAATCAATAAAGGCATATAAAAAAGAAAAGAAAAGCTTGATAAAGTCAGGATAAACATTTTGGTTAGAGTTCATTACACTTTGTGTTATATACTTCATGTTCAGTACTTTGTGTTAAATCACATCAGAAGACACATAGGAACTGATGACCCACCATCAGTGTTGCTAAACTGATCCTTGGGTTAGAGGGCTAACAGTCTGATCTCTCCATTGGGCAGTTTGGTTTTCTCTTTTTTAAAAAATATGTTGTTATTGATTTTAGAGAGAGGCAGGGAGAGGGAGAGAGAGAAACATCCATGTGAGAGAGAAACATTGATCGGTTGCCTCTAACATGCACCCCGACCGGGGATGGAACCTGTAACCTGGGTATGTGCCCTGACTGGGAATCAAACTGGCGACTTTTTGGTGCATGGGATGATGCTCAACCAACTGAGCCACACCAGCCAGGGCTGCTTTCCCTTTTGAAACTAGAAAATAAAGAGTGTGGTGTTACTTAGGCACTATACAAACATCAAGTTTCCCATTTAATGATTTTATCATCAATTGGTAATCCCTTCCTGAACCAATAATCACATGGAATGACATTTTTTCTAAGTAATTTCAGTAAAAAAACAAGGATATATATATATATATATATATATATATATATATATATATATATATATATACACACACACACATGTGTGTATATATGTAGATGATATAGATAGATGATATAGATAGATGATATAGATATAGATGATAGATACAGATGATATAGATAGATGATATAGATAGATGATAGATATATAGAATAGATATGTCCCAGGAATCAAGCTTGTGACCTCTTGGTGCATGGGTCCATGTTCAACCACTGAGCCACACTGGCCAGGCTCTCGCCTTTTTTTTTTTTTAATGTATGACAAATATCCTATATTCCAAAAGCACATTGACTTTGTCTATAAAATATGTGCTATTTTGTATAACTCATAGCTCTCCTCCAATATGTTTTCCCAAATGGTTTTTAAACTTTTATAAAATTATCCTTAATGTACACTACCATACATCATGAGTCCCCAGGAAATACTGATTTATAGCAGTATGTTAAGTGCCCATGGAATCCTTACTTCTTTACCATAGAGGGTGGTATGGTATAGAGTAAATAGTTCTGTAATCAGACAGACCTAAGCTTAAATCAAAGTGCTGCTACTACTGAGAGACATTGAACAAGTTTTTAATCTTGCCAAGCCTCCATTTCTTCATTTGTAAAACAAGAAAAAAAATAATACCTACTTATGAGGTTATTTTCAAGATTAATGATATAATACATGTAAAGCACTTAGCAAATGCTTATTAAATGTCAGCTGTTATTGTCTATTACTCCCTATTTCAACCATGAATATATAAAACCATTAACTATGCATACATAAACCTGCTGAAGTCACATCTCCCCCTTCAATAAACTATGATACTATATAGCCTCTTTTGTTCTCTTTTAGGTTTGGAGTACCTTGTAGCAGGACATGAGGATGTAAGAACAGGCAAACTAATTGTGAATATGAAAAGTTTTGTCCAGCGCTGGAAACCATCTCTTGGAAGAAGAGTCATGGATATTTTAAAAAGAGAGTGCAAGTAGCAATAAAGGTGTAGAGCACATAATGGCACTTCTCTATGTATAAAACACAAACTTAATGGAAAGGAGACCTCAATAATGAAACTGGAATTTTTTTAAGTGCCAAAATGTATAGAAATGTTCCAACGCATAGGCCTTGTCTAACCTATCTCTTTTGGGCCCATGTTTAAATACACTTTATTTCATAAAGAGAAATGAAAAAATCTATGCTGATACCTGTTTTCTATGGAACTGATTCTGAAACTTGTAACTATTAAGAATATTTTAATAGCAGTGTGGTATTTAACAGTAATCCATTAAGGGCAATACATATAACAAGGACTCCTCCCATCTTCAGATATGTTACTTACATTTACACTACTTAAAGTAATTAATAAGATTTTAAGGAATCCCCAACCCTTCTATCAGAAAAGGTGTCTCTTAAAAAGAGCCTTCTCTTGTGTGATGTGTGTGAATTTTGGTCTGTGGCGTGTTAGAGAAACCTCTTCACATGTATATAGTATTTCCTTGTATAAAGCACTTTACTACCTAATACTTGTGTTGTGTGAGTTTGGAGACGCCATTGACAGCAAGAAAAGAAAAGGGCATGTAAAAAAGCCTACTGAAACAGAAGCACTGCCACTACATGTGGACAAAAGTGACCAGATAAAGGAAGTTATACTATTTGACTCTGAATACTTGGAGAAACTATGTGAAGATGCAACCTTAAAGGAGAGTATGTTTGCGTGAAGTCTCAGCTTCAGGCTACAGATAGATTCCACAGACATTGGCCATGATGAAACTGTTTTATGAACAAAAAGAGACTTTAAAATAAGAGAAAGAAATCATAAGTATAGAAATATGCTTTGGTAAAGAGAAAATGGACTTTAAATTTTAAAAAGCTCATTTATTTGCAATGCACTGTATACACTTCAAAAATTCTTATAGACACAGAATTTGTTTTATTTTTGTGTTTTAGTATTTAAACCTGAATATTGAAACAGTTTCCTTCTTTTCTTTATTAACAGTATATTGTTATTTGTATTTGCTCATTTTTTTGGACACAATGTATGTGATAGTTCACGAAATTACAGTTTTTCATTATTATTCATCTTCTGTGCCCATGCATAATCACTCTACATATAGTTTCTTCTGTACTTGGATATACAAAACACAAACCACAGTACCATAAGATTAACTTCACATACAGAACATATTTTTTTCCTGAGGTCCTGTGGACTTGCAAAAAATATATATATATTGCTTTGTTAATTTTTTATATGTAATAAATAAATATTATCTCCTGATTTTTGTCTCATTTTCTGATCAACTCTTTCAATGATACTAAATATTTCCTTCTCTAATGAAGGAACTAAAATCTAATTCCTTAAATTAGGAAAATCAAACAAGGGCCTAGTGTTTCTACTCTGTTACTATGGAGTTTGGGGATGGAGTGGATGCTAATTCTGATGAGTTTAGCTTCTGTAGCGCATGGACATAAACTTTTTTTCATCAGATACATTGCATTTTTATATTACATTTAGTTTTTAACTGATTTTAAAAGTAATAAAAGTTTATTGTTGAAAATACAGAAAACAATAATGAGAAAAAACACCTGTATTTCAGCCATACTGTGGTAATAGCCGTAGCATTTTAGTGTCTATGTTGCTAGACTGTTTTCTATGCATATACATACCTTTTATAGAACTGTGATTATGCTGTACATTTTCTAATGAAGTTTACATTTATTATCTGTAGCATGTCTCTCAGCTTCTTTCCTACTCCTTATGCTAGTAGGTGGAACACTATCTGGTAGGGTGTTATTTATAAGCAACTTATAAAATATGTTGATAAGTAAATTATACCAAGAAAAATATTTTAAATACATCAAATATAAAATTTGCTTTAAGTTTCAGAATTGCCAAGTTGCCTTCTTTTCCATTTCACTTTATTCAAAATAACTATTACCGCCTGGCCAGGTGTGGCTCAGTGGTTGAGCATTGACCTAGGATCCAGGAGATCACGGTTCAATTCCCAGTCAGGGCACATGCCCGGGCTCCAGGCTCGATCCCCAGTAGGGGACATGCAGGAGGCAGCCAATCAATGACGACTCTCTCATCATTGATGTTTCTATCTCTCTCTCTCCCTCTCCCTTCCTCTCTCTGAAATCAATAAAGATATATTTTAAAAAATAAAATAACTATTGCCCATTAAAAAACACACAATATCTACTTTTTAAAGAGTAGAAGGATGTCTATATTATTGAGTAAAAAAATTTGCAGAACAATACATATAGTATTAACCCCCACTCCAAAAACACATATAGTGTTTTAAAAGATCTAAAAGATAAGTTATAGCAGCATTTGCACTTGCAGGGGAAAGAAGAAGGGAGATTTCTCCTTATTTTGCTTATACCTGTGTTGTTTGACTTTCTTCTGTTGGTCATGTACTACATTTGTAATTTGTTTTTTTAAAACAATTAAAATGTAATCAATTGTTTTAAAAGCATGTTCAAGAAAAAGCATAACTAAATGTTTAATTTTGCCTATGCTTACCAAATTGTTCAGCCTAAATATGTCTTCCCAGTCCTCTCTTCCTTAGTTGCTCTTTTGAGCACCTTTTCTGGCAACATTCCAAAAATTAGGTCACTGATATAATTACTTCTTAAGGTTTTGATTCTCAAATCACTTGTAGCCCTTCAGCTGCAGTTTTCATTTCTTATGAGCATCATTTGGCCTCCAAAGTGGAAAAAAGGGAAGAAAAAAGAAAACTTTGTGCTCCCCATTTGTAAAAGTAAACAACAAAACAAAGAGCAAGCTAGCTGGCCCATGACCCCATTTCCATTCTATATTCCATCATTCTGCCACACTTCTATATACACTTTCTCCTCCTTGGCATCTTTCAAAATAACCATCTCGGTACCAAGGCAACAGAGTTGAATAAAATTTCCATCTATGGCTTCAGATGAACCTGAACACTTCCTTCAAGAGCTACTGGGAAAGTCTCTGCCCCCAGAGCTGTACTCCCTGTACTGTGGGGCTTTATTAGTCAGCAGATTAGTTGTATAATCTCCACATACCTCTGTGTAATTTGCCTGAGGTCAACCTAGTCTATGTCCTCTTATTACATCACTTTTCCCGTACAGGAATGTTACTAATATTTAGTATTTGATGCAATGGAAATTTTCAGTAATAGGATAATCTTTTAATAGTGTCCACTAAATGAGGTCAAATCTGTGGGGATGTGACCACGAGTCCAAAAAGCAATGTCCCTCTGGCTATATTAAACAGAGAGCAAGGCCTGTTATGGATAAACATAGCTCTTTGGGATACTTTGGATTTTTGCAAAATAAATCCTTTTCTGAACGATCAGAGACTTATCAACTCTAAAGGGTGGGAAAAGAACCTTCAGAATTCCTTGTGCTGGCTGTCCCTTTGCCACTCCTCTGGAATGCCTGAGAACAAGGAGCAGGAGCACCGCCTGGGCTGCTAAGGAGTTTTTCAGAGGCCCCAGGACTGAATTGCTTTTGTGTTCATTGTTTCAATGATAAGCATTCTCCTAACCTAATTTTATCAAAGAGTCAAAGTTACTCAAGACTTATTTCCCACAGCCTGGAAGGAAAATATTTATGAACAACCTCAATTTTGCAAGGGAGATTGGTATGATAAAAATGGAATAGAAACAAAGGGGTGTGCCTTGCAGGACATGTTTTTTTTAAGTCTCTCGAAGAATGATTTATCTGAGAATATTTTTTTTAAATGATGCCCTTGCCCCTGCTTTCCTACACTTTCACCAAAGGGACTTAGTAATTTCTCTACTTTCTGAGCATTAATAACTGTGTTTGAGAACTGCAACTTTTTTAATGAAAACATTATCAGATTTATTATTAGTCACCTCATATATACCAAATAATGAAAAAAGCAGAGTGTTAGTCACGAGAAAGAAAGAAATATGCACTGGGCCAAAAAGGTATTTTCAAAATGTGAAATGTTTGTTCTGTAAAAAGAGCATGTTAGTTAATGCTGAATTCAACTCTAGTTCCTTAATACGTATTCACAGGTGAGTGGCCATATTCCAAAGTGTGATTACTAGTAATGAATTAATTTATAAATCCAAGAATATCAAAGATTTATTAGGAATGATCAAATCATAGTACACTTATTTGAATAAATGGGAATGGCAGCCAGGCAGGGAAACTTGCTCTCCTGAAAGAAAAATAACCACTGTCAGCAAATTTTCACAATATGAGCAAAATGGTCTGCCCAGAAACTCCCTGAACACATCCTTCTCAGCCAGGACACCACCAAAGATTTCAAACTCTGTGAATAAAATATAATAAGATAACAACATTGAAAGCAATCAATACTTAAGAGTTTACCACAAGCAATTTTCTAAGTGTTATATATGTTATTCTTATTTGCTCCTTCTAGGCACCCCTGAAGTGCATGCTATTATTATCTCCATTTCCCAGATGAGGACACTGAGGCACAGAAAGACTAAATTATCCAAGGATACTCAGCTAATACTGATTGTGGAAACTGGATTTGAACCTAGGCATTTTAACTCTCAGGGTTCATATTTCAACAACTAAAATGGGATCTGGCATTGAGAAAGGAATCCATGTGAAGTGATGCCAACTGCACCATTTTCCTCATTGGCTGTTTCTTTCAGATTATAATTGGTGGAAGAGCAAAGAGCACTGACAATCAGCATTTCTCCCATTTTTCTTCTCTATACTGCATATTATAATGTATTCTAATATTCCATTCTGTGATTACATAATTTTCTAATATCTTTCTCTTTGTTACATTGTCATTAGGGTAATACTGCTCATCAGAATTTATACTAAGATGAAATAGTAAGAGTCCATGTCTTACCTCTGTTCTTTTCTTCTTGGTCTGGTTTTCTGCTCTCTATATAGGCATAAGGCCCACTCTTGCATATCAATAATGACCCTGAATAAACTACTGTGAAATTCAACAGCTTCTCATTTCAAATCAGTTCTCTCAGTTCTGACTTGTGCTATGTAGAGCAATTCCACTTGCAAGATGAAATAGAAGGAATTACACCAGAATCAGGAAATAGAAAAAATGGAAAATGTAGACACTTTGTTAAATAAGAAGAGCGAGCAAAAGGCATAAAATAAGGGATAAAGATATGAGACTAAAAGAAAGCAACCACTGGTGGTTTGTTCTAGTAAGAATATGCAAAATATTCCAAAATAGAACATACTTAGTCAACCAATTCTTCCATTGCTAGATACCATGGTTTATGTAAGATATTTCCAATATCTATTACAAAATTTTCCCATCCAACTATCTTACTGCTAGATGTGTTTAAGGGGCTAGAAAAGCTAAAGAAGATAAAGCAACAGTGAAACCTTAGGTAATAATAATTAAGAAATTAAGAAACCAATTGATTTTGCCATATATTGAAATAGAATTTTAAATTATCTTTTACAAAGTACATAGTCAATAAAATATTATCTGTAAGCACTGCTTAAGAGTCTTTTTCAATATGTATACTCATCATAATAATGGTTATCACTTTTGTTCTTATTATATGCCAGGTGTTATGCTAAACTTTACATGATTTATCTGCTCAGACCTCACATAATAATCTTCTGAAGTCAGTATTATTATCAGGTGAAAACTGAGGGCCAAGAGATTAAATAACTTGTCCAAGGTCACAAAGCAAGTAAGCAGCAAAGCTAGTATTTGAACCCTGTTTACCTATCTTTAGAACTCCAGGACCCTACTTCTGAAAATCTATTTCAGAAGGTCTACATGAGGACAAGGGCCGGACATTTTAATAAGCACCAGATACAGGTGGTCCATAGACAAGACTTTGAGAAACACTGCTCCAGACACTCCTACAGAATGGCCTCAGCAACATCATAGAATTATTTATCACTTCTGTTTCTGCCAATGTACCCCCCTCTGGTCATAAGGCTACTTAGCTTTCATCACAAATGTTATTTTATGAATAGCAGAACCATTAGCTCTATTATGGTTAACAAAGAACTAAGATGGTAGAAAAGGGGGATTTAAAAGAGATCCCTCCAGCTTTTACATACCCCACTACTTCCTAGCCTGGCCTCAAACAGAATTGTGAAATACCTAAATCTGTCTTATCTCCTCAGTTCACTTTGGGCAATCTCCTCCCAGGAGCTCATTGGTTTCATACTGCTCAGAGTCTCCACAAGACACTACACAAAACTCTAAACTCCCAACTTTCCCTCCAGCCTTAAACAGTATACGTATGTACTTGTCAAGATGCTTCACCAAGAGACTGATTGATTGATAAGATAAAATAAATCATTCTAATGAGATACTTTCCTGGTTTCTCACTTCCCTCTTTCTCCCTAACACAATACTTTATTGACCTAAATAAACCATGCGTGTCTGCAGAAAACTTTTAATGAGTGATTTTTATCATGGGAATTTTAGACACTGATGGCAGGCCAGTGATGGAGATATTTTTGGTCAGCTGTGCCTTTCAATGCCTCATAAATCAGGCTGCTTAGGCAGCTTCCTAATTTCCCTTTAGGCAGTGCCAGTCCTGTTCACACACTCAGTTGTACCCCACTCAGAGGCTTAAAAAGGAGAAAAGTAAAAAAGCAGTGACATTGGGAAAGGAAAATATGGGGAACTGCCTAATATACTGTATCGCAGAAATGGGGCTTCAAGCCACAAATATAATAATAATCCACACAGACTTCACATTTTTATTTCCCATTCTTGTAAATGAGAAATAAAATCCAGGATAACATTTTCCTTGATAGATATGGGGAGAAAAATCAAGGAAAAGTACACAACTTGCAGCACAGCAAATGGAATTCCTTAACCTCAGACACACTCATGTTACACACACTTACGTGTTCCAACCTCTTACCCATGGAGACTTGCCCAGCAGTAACCTTCAGCAACCTAGAGAGCTTTTTATAACAATCAGAATGCACAACTGCATATTTTTATACGTGTGTTCTCTGCCTTTGATAAATGTTATACTAAGCAGTTTGGAACAAAAACAGTGAATACAATTTTTTAAAATATATTTTTACTGGTTTTAGAGAGAGACAGGAAGGGAGAGGGAGAAATAGAAACATCGATGAGAGAGAAACATCAACATGGATCAGCTGCCTCCTGCATGCTCTCTGCTGGGGATCGAGCCTGCAACCCGGGCATGTGCCCTGATGGGGAATCGAACTGGCAATCTCCTGGTGCATGGGTTGATGCTCAATCTCTGAGCCACACCAGCTGGGCAGTGAATACCTTTTTAATGCAGTATTTATAAGTACTTAATTAGTATCCTCCAAAATTTAACAGATTTTACCAAATGTCTCAGGAAAGAATACTAACTTTAGAAAAGACCCCTCCAAGTTTTCACTTGCCTCCTAAATGTTTTCCTACTAGAAACAGGTAAAAAGCTATTGAGGAGTGGTGTTTAAACCTCATATTTGGCAATAGCTGATTTTTCAGGCCTCCAATATCTTTATGAAATGTGTTTTCCTTTCTTAAGCAGAAAATAAAATAACATATGTGTATAAACAAAACAATAAATATCCTACAACATGAGGAGTTCTTTATAATCTATTTAATGGGAATAAATAGATGCTTGCTTTCTCTTACTCTCCCATTGAGTAGGTAGTCCGTGATGTAAATTCCCTACTGAAGCAGCAACATGATTTACGGAAGGGTAGGGGTAGGACCAGCATTTTTGGAGCACCAAACATCATCACAATCATTATCCGAATTAATCCTCAGAGCAACCTTTTGAAGTAGGCACTATTACCTCATTTTACAGATGGGGAATGTGAGATTAAGAGGAGTGAAATACCTTGCCCAGAGCCAGTAACTAGCTACTAACTAGCTGAGCCAAATATTCAAAATAGGGACCTGTCTTATTTCAAATCCTATGTTCTGTCAACTGCACAATGCTGTTTTAAAGCTCTGTGCTCCTTTCTCAACATCATTTGTTGGACTGTAGATCTTCATTCATAAATTTAACAGATATTTCTTATGACCTTCCTACCCGGTGGGCACTGTTCTGGGCCCTGGGGATATAGCAGTGAACAAAACAAAATCATTAGCCTCATACAGCTCACATTCTAATGGATAGCTGTAATGACCCCTGTTCTTTATCCGGCTTGTAGAGCTTCTTTATCAAGCATTCAATGTCTTAAATGACTTAAGAGAAATATTCCTTTTCTATCACTAAAGGGAAAATTCAATGTAATAGACCCCATCATCTTGATTGTCTTGAACACTGTTTTCCTCCAGATGAACTGAAAGCAATAAATGACTAAATTCTTCAGAATGGAAAGCTGTTCTAATTGGCTAATGACCAGAAAGCAGGCGTTTTTGAGTTACACTAAATGCCTGGAGGGAAACAGCAGAATTCTTCCTCCCACCGCCCATTATGGAGCTGACAAGGTCCTGCTCTGTGCTGTGCTCATTAATTTTCCTGTTGGCCTTAAAGATTTACAACAGCTCTGACACTCATGTGTGAGAAACACAGGGACTCCCCCATGCCCAAGCCATGGAGCACTGGCAACTCTGCTCCCCACAAGCCTGCTAGGGTCTCATCTACTCTAATCATTGTAGCTCAGGAAGATTCACTTGCTTCTGTGAGAAATAACAGTGACTAAAATAGAAAAAGAAAGTCTAGGCATTCTTTCATGCCTTTGGAAAGTTCCAGCACATTCCAGCTACAAAAGAATTCAAGTTCCTCCACTCATGTCAAAGCTCCAGGGCCATCATTGTGTGCTTTGTACACTTAATAGACCAGGTCCTAGGAATTAACTCTACAAATTTTCTCCCTACCTTTTTTTTTATTTTTATCATGAACCAACCACAAGCTGATTCCACAAGGGAGGTCAATCTGGGATTTGGTGAATTATCCTCAGGCTTTGGGCAATGACAGATTTCAACGATTTGAATATTCACAACATAAAGAATTGCTATTCCAGAGCACTCAGTCAATCATTTGTGACCTGGAGATTTTTGCAGAGTATTTTATTCCTTAAGCTTTGGAAATCCACATCCATGACTACTTAGGGTTGCTGTAAAGAGAAGTCTACACCCCTCTTTCCAGGAAGTCAAATGTTCTTGTGTCCTTTTATAGGCCCACCTACATCCTTCAAATCACCCATTTGAATCTCCCCCGCAAAATTCATTCTCAGCTATGATGCTATTTACAAAGACTCACGTCTTGCTTGCCCCCTAACTCCTTTTCTGCCTATTTCTTCCCCTGTGAAGGAAGAAAGAAGAATAAACAGAAAAATAAGAAGTTGCTCCAATTTTTCTTGAGGGGAAAAAAAAATCCCATTATTAAGGAGTGTCCCTGAGCAGCTTCAACTAATAAAAATTTAAGCTACTCTTGCCAGAAGTCAAAAACACTGACCCTGATGACACACCTGGGATAATCATTACACCCATAAAAGAGAAACCATTTTTTCACTATGCCACAGACTCAGCATGTATTTCCTTCAGTATATAATGCACATGTCCTCATTCTAATAATTGAGAGGTGGAAGAGGGAGAAGACTAATACAACCCAAACATTAGCAAGTACTTTTATTTAATTTTTTTACATTTAAAAAGGTCTGATTGGAGAGATAATACAAATAAGCAATAGTGTGTCACACTGGGAGAAGTATCATTAATGAACTACAAATTAGTAGTGCTGAGGAAGCCCTGAATGAGTGATTGTGGAAGACACAGAGAAGGTGATTTGAACTGGGTGTATCAGCAACTTCCCAGCTTTTGAGTTCCATCAGGCAAAGGGGACAGACTCTAATGGGAATTGAGTCCCAAGACGATGAACTGTGTAACTCTTTCCACAGCAAGGCACCATCAATAGGAGCCTCAGTATCTCCATTCTCTTCTCCCTACTAAGGTTGAGAGATGATGACTGCTATACAATCTTTGAAAAAATAAATCACTGAGTGTAGGAAATGCTGTCATCACAGTCCCATTACCTATACTCCACAGAACAGGTATGAGTGGTACTCTGATTGCCTGAAAAGGAAACCAAACATCATGGATAGCAATGATAGTGGTTTTACTTCTAGACTACCTCTTAGGAGAGAAAGTGACAATTCATAGATTGTACAAGCTGTTTTAGGGCTGGAATCACATCTATTTTGTTTTTTTCACATTGTATCCCCTGTGCATACCAGAGTGCCTGTCATATAGTAAGTTCTCAGAAAATATTTGTCAAATGAGTAAGTAGGTGATATCCCCAAGTTAGAAAAGCATATCTAACTACTCCCTTTTCTTTATTTAATCATTCAACATTTATTGAACAATTGCTGCCAAAAAAACAAACAAATAGCATAATGGAGTAGTTAAGTGCCCAGAATCTATACCCTAATTATCTGGATTCAAATACTGGCTCTTGTCACTTACCAGCTGTGTGACCCTGGGCTGGCCAACTAACTTCCATATTTTAGTTTCCCAGTCTGAGAAATGGGAGAAATAATAGGACCCCACTTACAGAATTGTGAGGATAAAGTGGATTAATGTAGGTGAAGTATTAGAATAGCACCTGGCATATAATAAATACTAGGTGTTTGCTACTATGAAGATGATGGTGTACCAGGTTTTGGGACACTGGGAATACAATAGTGAAGAAGTCAGACAGGTGTGTATGTAACTTATGTTCTAGTAAGAGAAACAATAAACCTACAAACAAATCAGCAAAATGATTTCAAATAATTTTAAAAGCTATAAAGGAAATAATATAGAGAAACCACCACTGAGGGGGAATTTAACATGTAGAATGTTTATTAAGGAGGGTACTGGGGATCAACATCTGTGCACAGGAAGAGAAGGAACCAGAAGTGGGCAGAGGGAGAAGTCACACTGCAAAGCAGGCCTAATAACAGCCTCAGTCCACCCCACGAGGAGCGGAATGACCCTTCAGGGTTGTCCTGAGCTGGGCAGAGGTGGCCAGAACTTTATATACTCCACTGGATGTGAGCCACCCTAGGAAGGGGCATGGCCTTGCTCTCTGCACTGAAGCAGCCCTTCAAGGGACACAGCTAAAGACTATCTGCCAACAAGCACTCAGAGCAGCAAGGACTGCAGGGCCTCTGCTGAAGAGAGAGAGGGCAGCACAACACAGTACGCATTCCAGTTAGCAAATAAGATGGTGGGTGGGTCACTACATAAAGTGGTCATGGAAGGTCTTTCTGAGGAGGTAATATTTAGGCTGATAACTAAACGGTGAGGAGGCAGCAGACATATAAATAGATGGGACAAAGTGTTCTTACTGAAGGAAATAGTCAGTACAGTGTCCCCCAGGTGAAACCAAGTTGGGAGTGTTCAAAGTGCAAGAAGACCAGTGATGCCAGAGAGTGGTATAAAAATGAGGTCTGAAGAGGCCAGAACATCAAAACCTTGCAGGAGCTGGATTTTACTTTAGATAATGGGAAGTAGGATTGCAGGATTGATTTACTCTTTTAAAAGATCCTTCTGGTTGACATGTATGGAAAGGATTAAAGAAAGGACAAAAGCGAATGCAGAGAGACCGATTAAAAGGTTACTGACATTTTTCAAACAAGAGATGGTATGTGGGTGAAGACAGAAAATAGTGGCTGTGTTTATACGCAGTCCTCTATAGGAAACTCCAAGTGCGTGCTAATGGATTAAATGTGGAAGATGAACGAAAGAATCAAGAGTGACTCCTAGCTTTTTTGCTTGAACAACTAGCAGCGTGGGATTCACAACCCGGCCTGTTAGGCAGGTTCATAATTTCAGGCTGCTGCTCAGACTTGTCCCCAACCCCTGTTGCTCTCCTTCCCTCAGCCCACCTCTGTCCATTCTCCCAGAAAGAGAGCATGCCAAAGGTTCATGGAGTTCAGAACATGGAGATAGGCCCAATTTGCTGGCCAGCTGAGGCTCTATTTTTCCTTCTGTAGCCCTCATCACCTCAGGCCTGACATCTTAGAGATTTCCCCCTTGTGCAAGTGCTATTCCTACTTAAAGTCCCACTTGGTCCCTCTAGTGACTCTTAGGAGGGGATTGAGAGGGAAAGAAGATGTGATCAGGCAATGATCCTGAAAGCAGCCACTCTGTCCACTATTTGGCTTAATCTATACCATCTTTCAAAGAGCTTAAAAGGCAAATATACCAACAAATGTCTCACACAGTGAAATATTACCATTAGTATTACATAGTAATTTGGCCTGAAGAATTTTTCCTACATCCTTACACCTGGGCTTCCAACAGATCTACAGAAAAATGAAAAGGTGTTGTTACTAGACCACAAGGATTACTTGAAATGAGCTATAGTTGAAAATGGGAAGTCATTATAGGGTATGTGCTAGGATTTTCCTTGTTGATTTTATAGGGCCATGATGTTTCTTCATAACACATACATCTTCAGTTGCTATTCATGGTATTTTCCTGTTTTCTGCTAGCCAAATATTTTTTAGTTGACTGGTCCTAGTGGGGAATGCAGAAAGTCAGAAAACTAGAAATTAGGAATTAATGACATCACAAAAAGACAAGGTGAAAACAAACAGTCTGCTTTAACCCTGGTTTACGCTATTAACAAAGGAATGAATTTGGCCAAATCAGAGACTTCTAACTCTTTCAGGTCACTACAATTTGTTTCCCCAAACCCAGTGGTACTCTATTTGGCTGTGGTCCTCACTGGGAAATTTCCAGTGACAAGTGAACTCTCGGATTCCACCATTCCTGGATTCTAATTGTATATCCTTGCCATAGAATCCTTGTGTGGTCTCTGCCTCTTCTTTCATTCTTTGCTCTGCAAATAAGGAAAAGAGTAACTATGCTATCCACCTAATGACATAGCCACTCAGAGATGCCTTGTTCTCATATTACATTAGGCATCTTCAAAAACAGCTTTAACTCTGGTCTCTGCTTCAGACTATTTAGTTATTTGATTTACTTCAGATTTTGTGATATCCAGAATGAATTACTCTTGCCTGGTAAGGACCAATCTCTTTAGTCTGATGCTCCATACTGCTCCCTTTAGCCATAGCTCCCCCCAATGACAAAGCTTTCAAACACTCTGGTGTCCCTTGTTGCCTCAAGAATTAGTTGCACTTCTTAGAGTGACTCTGCAATACCTTTGTCAAAGGGAGCTCATATCAGTTTTTCCACTGAGCATTCCATATTGCTTGCATAAATCTTGTCTCATACCTCTTTTCCAAAAATGTTTTTAAATTAAAATTCTGTAAGGCCTTAAAAAAAGTATAGTAGGTAAGTTAGCTAAAGGAACATATCACAGTCGCACTCAAAGGTGCCCCTTGGCACAGTCATTTGGGTCTCTGAGGCAGGACATGAGCCCACTGACTCTCTTTTAGCCTCATGTCTTTAGTGTTCTTGGCCTTTCTTCCATGACTTCCACTCCTACTACTGCCCTCAGATGAAACTGGGACACACAAGCAAAACTAGCCCTGAGTTTTTGTTAGTTTCCCCAACATAGACCTACAAAACTATAGGTTATATTGGTAAAGGAATAGAGTATGTTACTAGAGCCCGTGTCAGTCAAGTCTCTTTGAATATTTATTGAGCACCTTCTTTATGCTCGATACCAAGGAGTTCTTGGCAGCCATCTATTATCACTAGTCCCGACAGGTTTCCCTCAAAGTATGATTACATCACATGCTTTTTACAACCCTTATTGCCCCTGCAGTAGCTATGGTGCAATACTGGCTAACTGTGGATTGTTGAGTGGAGTAGGCCTGGGCCACAGATGAACCAAAGGCAGAAACAATACAGTTGACTCCTTCATCTCTTCTCTATCGTCCAAAAAGCACAGAGTAAACAATACCTTTATGTTATGGTCATTAATTTGTACTTCCCTCCTTTGCTTCATTACCTCATATCTGTTCCTTAAACTGTAAACACAGACCAAATGCCAAGACAGAGATAAAGTCACCAGGAAACCCAGGTCCATGTGTCAGACCCACATTTGTGCTTTTTAACTGTTGCTATGTTTGTTTAGAGATGGCAGGAAAAAGGTGCCACATGGCTCAGTGCTCATTTGCTTCCTGCTCTGTTAGGTATTAAACCCCGGGAACCTACGCAAGTCTGTCTCCCTTACGATAGCCAACTGACAAGAACACTAACCCCAGCTTAATGCCCAGTGTGTGTTTCCCTCCACTCCTCTTCTTTTTCCTTCTTTCCCCAAGATCCTGTGAGCTAAGCAGCAACCATGTAATAAGCAACAAATGTATGATGCAGAGATTTCCTTTCTTTATGATTCTACTCATAGAAAAAAAAAACAACCACAATTGTTGATTATTTTAACTTGCACATAACTTGTAGGACAAAAAGATTCCTGTTAAATAATCCTCCCTCAATAAATTCTCTTCACCATTGTAAACTAAGACATGACCTTCAAGCATTAATACCCAGACAATACAGCATTTGTGTGTTATTTAATTAGCTTATTGCTTTTGTTAATGTACATTCCTGTGGTTATACCACTTTCCACTCAAGTTTGAAAAAATACTATGTGGGATTAAAAAAATTTTTAACTAATGTGTCCATACTTTTGCTCCATTTTAAGATTATTTCTTTTACCTCCTAGCCTGGGTCTCTTAATGTTTTGAGGTTATCTTATAACAATGGCTAATTTATTAAGTCCTGGAAAATTATAACAACAATTAGTCTTTGTGCAAACTTTTAGCATGCTAGAGATTTTTGGTTTAAAAAAAAAGAATGTGACAGATCCAGCAGAGACCACTGTCATTTTTGTACCATCTAATCCTCATTATGAGGTGATTTTTATCGAATTGGGAAGTGATCATCTGGCAGCGTAAGCAACACTGGAAAAGCTAATTCAATAAATCAGAGGGGTTATTCCATGTCATCTACATGCTCAAACAAGAGGAAGAGCACATTGGCTTTAATAAATCCTCAGTTTCCAGCCAAAGGCCTTTCAGAGCTCTTGGCTGCCTGATCAGATGTCTGGAATTATGAAAGCAAAGAAAGTTTTTGGAGCTGGAGGGAGAAACTTCTGATTTACCATAAAAAGAAGACTCAAACTAGGCAGCTTGCTCAGTATTCTATGTAAGTATCTAATAATCATGTACTTATCTACTAATCATCACATTTTACATATGAGGAAACTAAGACTAAAAAGAGTTAAGAAACTTGCTTATAGCAGGCAGCTAGAAAATGATAGGTCTGGAATGCTAACCTTTCCACAGTGTCCACATCATAAAAAAGAACCTCAGAGTGTGCTGCTGGCCTTTCTCAGTGATTCCATTTCAGTCCCATATGTTGCCTAGTCTGGACAGAATATATGTAACCAGGTGACTCAGATTGCTGTGCTGATGAGGACCAGAGTCATCCAGAGATTCAACAAATATTATTGGGCAACTCCAATATGCCAGGCACTGTTCTAGGTGCTAGGGATATAGCTGTGAATAAAAGTCCCTGTCTTCACTGAGTTTATGTTCTATGGAGGAAAACAGACCAAAAAAATGTACATAATAACTCTATGAAGAAAAATAAAGACAGATAAAAAGAGAAAAGAGAAATTTTCAGTGGTGGTACTATCCCATTTAGACAGACAGGAAAAATCCTCTCTGATAAGAAGACATTTCAGCAGACTAAAGAAAATAAGGGGAGGGAAAATAAAATGAACCATGTGATATCTGGGGAAAGAGCATATCAGGCATAAGGAAAATCAAGTAAAGGGTGTAAGCAGGATGCTCCATACACTTAAGGAGAAGTACTGAGGATGCCAACGTGGCTGCAGCAGAGTAAGCAAAGGAAAGAGTTGAAAGACATGAGGTAGAAAGGGATTGGCAGGGAGAGAGGTGATCATGAGGGCCCTGTAGATTCTGTAAACATTTTAGATTTCAGTTTATGTAAGATGGAAGTCTTTGGGAGATTTTCAGAAGAGAAGTCACATTCTCTGGTTTGCTTTAAGAGAATCACTTAATTAGCCAGTTGACTTGGCTCCACCAGTCATCAAGGCCCCAAACTACAAATAGAATAAGAGACACAAGTCATGCAAAGAACATGGGCTTTGAAATTAGACAGATCTGTGTCCAAACCTCAGGCTCCATCATCTGCTGGCTTTATTAACCTTACATTAGTTATTTAAGTTCTCTGAACCTCAGTTTCCTCAACCGCAAAAGGAGAAGAATACAACCTATTCCAAAGAGTTTATTAATTAAGTGAAATATTTGTAAAGCACCTGAAATATAGTAGTTAGCAAAAATAAAAATAACCATGCCCTGGGTGGTTTGGCTCAGTTGGCTGGAATTCATCCCGGCCAGGGCCCGTACCTAGGTTACAAGTGACCAGTGTTTTTCTCTCACATTGATGTTTCTCTCTCTAAAATAAATAAGTAAACAAACAAGCAAATGAATATATCCTCAGGTGAGGCTTTAAAAAAATAAAAATAAAAAAATAACCAGCCATTGTAGTTACTTAATTTAGTAAATTAATTATTGGATTATTTTATCATTGTTACAAATAATTCAGGCAAGACCTGGCTTGAATAATATTTTTTCTCTGCTATTAGAATAATAACAATAACAAATTAATAGTGGAAAAAATAAAGGACGTGCTCTTTCTCTCTCTTTAAAAAAATTTGTATTTGGGGAAATTTTCAAACATACATGAAATTAAAGCAAGTAATCTAATGAATCTCCATGAACACAGTGTCAATAATTAGTATTTATCCAATCTTATTTCATCTTTTTTTCTGGAATATTTAAAGCAAATCCCAAATTTAATATTTCAACTATAAATATTTCAGTTTGTATTCCTAACAGAAAAGAACTTTTGTTTTAACATAACCCCAATATAATGATCATATCTAACAAAACTAACAATCATTTCTTAATATCATCTAGGGCCCAGTTAATGGTTAAATTTCCCAGTTGTCTCAGAAGTATCTTTTATAATTATATTGCTCAAATCAGAATCTAAACCAGGCCCAAAGGATTACAGTTGGCTGATATGGTTCTCAAGTCTCCTTTTATCTGTGACAATTCCTCCTTCTCCACCCCCCGCCCCCCATGACTTCTGTTTTTGAAGAAACTGTCATTTGAAGGATATGCTCTATTAATGTTCTATTAATTTAGCAATGTTCCCTCCGTATGCAAAGGACCTACATATTGTACTATAGACACACTCCAAGTACTTTCAGAGAGGAATAAGAGAAATATTTTCTGCTTCCAAGAGAAGAGACTAACACTATCAACTCTTGTAGAGAAAATGCCACAGTATGGTGAGGAGACAGCTAAGAGCAGACTTAGACTCTTTAACGTGGACTTAAAGGACTGTCTTGGAAACAGACCAGTTTACCTGAAGGTTTTCTTCTGGTCCTAGGATTCTCTGAAACTTATCATTAGATAGGTATTTAGATGATCACCATGGGATAACAACCAGAAGAATTTATTTTAGGTTAAAAAGCAATCGGGAATTTTTCCTTGCTGGTAAGAAATGACAAGAATATTTACTGTCGTGGTGAAAAGGGACGGGTCAGTTATTGCTATAGAAGGCCTATATTGCCCTTAGAACTGATGGCCCAGTTAGGTTGGTTTAGCTAAATTCAACTCTGCATTATAGCTAGAGCTAGCTGCATTCATTAGTTCTTTAGAACAAGACCCAAAAGAATTAATGAAGTTTTTGTTTTTGTTTTCTGGAGATGAGAAAGAAAAAAAAAGCAGGTAATGGTAGCCCCTGTTGATTTCATGTCCTGGTATGAGTAGGTCTTGCCAAAGGATCATTTGTGGAAATAACTACTGAGGAGGGAAACTTTCAAGATCTTGTCCAAGAAATGACTTCTGGAAGCAAGTAATAAACTTATTTAGATATCGGTTCCCATATACTTCGTTTAACTATCAAGTACAAAATTCCTTTATAGACCTTAATAAAAGGCCAAAATTAGACATGAAGTATTTTTATTTATTGAAAATTATTTTGTACTTGGGGATCCTTTTGAAACGTCCATGCGATTCAACATGGGGTGGGAGTAGGAAAAAGAAAGCATGGTCTCCCACTCATAGCTAATTCTGGCTCTGGTGATCAGGGAAACAGAGGAGGCAGCCAAGTACGGACTGGCAGCTCCAACTAGCTTGTTTTGTTATTTTGTCTTTCACTCAATAATCAACCTTCCTTCAGCATTCATTAGAGTGTGACCTAGCACTAGGACCAGTGTGTTCTGAGTATAATAATTCTTCATCAAAACGTGAAGCCAGGGGTCTGGTTTAACACTAACACTTTTAATTAAGATGGATAATTCAGAAAGACATTGTTAGCAAACAAATCATAGAAAGAAACCAGTGATCTATGGGACACAAGGCAGAGTGATGGAGAGAAAAGAGAGTGATGGGAGAAGAAAACAGACAAGAGAAAGAAAGAACTTTTTTTTTTTCACTATCCCAAAATATCTGATTAGAAGGAAAATAGAAGAAAAGGGTGTGTGAAGGAAAATAAATTATATAGTTTGGCGTTGAAAGATGTTTCTAAAAGTTGGCACCAAGAGGATTGTGGGGGGAAACTTTAAGTCTCCAGGCTTTGAAAGAGTGGCAGAGGTCAAGGGTGGCCCGGTATGTGCTGCATCAGTACTAACCATGAGAGGAGTGTGGTGTAAGTGAGGCTCTGCCTTGGGTAAGGCCTCTCCCACACAAGTAATAGCCTGAGCTATACCACTGGGGCTTGGTCTTTGGGGCAGGAGAAGACATGCCCAGCCCATTTAACCTACGTATGCTTTTTATATTACTGTCAATGTCTTTTAAGGTCCAGAGTTGATAGAAAGAAGCAAATTTTTAAAATTTTTCAATTTTATATTTCAATAGGAGGAATTTTGTTAGATTTAACCAAGACCCTCTATAATAAGTTGCTTTAAAAACAAACAAACAAAAACCAAAAAAGCTGGCAACTGATAAGAGCTGTTCCTTAGAAGAAGGCATAATCGATTCCTTTCTTCAAACTAGAATCAATAAGACCAATGGGAAAATACAGGGAGGCAGATTTCAACTCAATACAAGGAACAACTTTTTAAAAAATATATATCTTTTATTGATTTCAGAGAGAGGAAGGGAGAGGGGGAGAGAGAGATAGAAACATCAATGATGAGTCATTAATCAGCTGTCTCCTGCATGCCCCCGACTGGGGATCGAGCCGGCAACCCAGGCACGTGCCCTGACCAGGAATCGAACTGCGATCTCCTGGATCCTAGGTCGATGCTCAACCACTGAGCCACACCCGGCCAAGCCAAGGAACACCTTTTATTGGCCCAGTCATGAAACATACCCCTCCTTGAGGAGGTGGCTGTATGATACTAGAAATAGTCAAGATTAGATGATTTCACATCAGGGAAATAGAATACAAGTGGTTTTCTACCTTTGTACAAATGAGGACCCCTTTTAGGTTTAGTTAGAATCCCCCCAAGTTAGTATTTGTGCTCTTAGTATCTATTAAGAAACCATGTGACTAATGTCACAGAATTGTGCACTTAAAATAGTGAAAATGGTTAAATTTTATGTTAGGAATAGTTTACCACAACAAAAAAAGAAACCATGATGACAAAATATCAATTTACTAATGCTTTTTTTTTTTTTTTTCTGGTTAATCCTCACTTGAGGATTTTTTTTCCATTGCTTTTCAGAGAGAGTGAAAGGGAAGGAGGAAGGGGGAGAGAGAGAGAAACATTCATGTGAGAGAGACACATCGACCATTTGCCTCCCGCAGGCACCCTGATCGGGAGCAGGGAGCAAACCTGCAATCCAAGTGCATGCCCTTCAGGGCTCCAGTCAACGCTCTAACCACTGAGCCAAGCCTGCCAGGGTTACTAATGCTTTTTAAATAAATTTTTATTTTATTTATTATATATGTTAGGGAAATCATATTCATTATTTCCTTTGTTCATTTATTTATTTCCTTTGTTCATTTATTTATTTACAGAAGGCCTAATATGACGCAGGCACTGAGGCAAAGCCTGAAGATAAAAAAGTGAGTCAAAAACAACATATGACTCCTGACCTCATAAAACAAATATATATGCTAGACTTTTTATTTATCTACAGACAATGCTATTTCATATGCCAGTTAGTAACTCTGTCTCTAATTCTCCAATTTCTCAGGAGTCTTCAGCCCACAGGTTAAGCACTACTAATATAAAGTAATCTCTTCCTTCTTTAACCACCATACCTTTACTGTATGCATTATAAACACAAACATGGGTCAGGAATAATAATTGTCTACAGGTAATGTGGTAAAGCATAAAAAGTTCATCCTATGTTGACTTGATCAGAAGAAGACAGATTTGGGATCGTTTTTATTGGTAACCCAATATGCCCTTGACTGAAATGTGAAGGTGAGTGATACAAGCTGATTTGTCATTCTAGGTTTGAACTTTTGCTCCTACTGTACAAAAAGGAAAAAGGAAAAGCTCACTTTTAAACTTCTTTGAAAGGATTATTTAGGGGCATCTAAAATAGGACTATGAACCACTAGTTTACAATAAAGAGGTTTTGCTTTAATATCACACTCAATATTGGTGTTGTAAAAGAATAGTCAGATAGTTAACAATTTACCTGATATCTTGGGTGCCTGCCAAGGTACTTGCTGATTTCATTCTAAAATGTGTCCTGACAGGAACCACAAAAGAGAGGGATTCCTCTATATTGCATCTGTATTTGATACATGCTATCTTAGGAAAGGAGTCAGGGGAGAAGGGGGGTCTTTTATATTCAACTATACTATTTGACAACAGAGACCTTCTGAATAGTCAGAATTTTTTTCTCCACCTTGGCCCCCAACTGAGCAGACTGCAATCCTTTCCAACCTGGAGCGCTGCAGGGGGTGTGACAAGTGGAGACATTACTGGACATTTGCATTTAAAGAATTAATAAAAATTCCTCATTTGCCTGAAAGCCCCATGAAGTTTATAACCTTGACGCTTTATAACCCCCTACACTGGTTTCTCTCCTGGTATGGCCAAACAAACCAACATAAATCTGTATTTTAAAGAATGCAATTAGTAATGTGCTACTGGACCACATACTGGAACTATGCAGTTCCCTGGCCACAGAATTTCACAAAAGGGAAATAAACAATACAGAACAATGAAAAGCATTTTCTGGGCTATATTAACCTGTAGGTCACCCTTATTAATGACAGCTATTCCAGGTGAACATTTTTTACTTCAAGCAAACAATCTGTTGAGGACAAAAGGTTAAAACTCCCTTTCTTTGGGGTTGACATGGAAGAAATTCTTTTCACTTATTCTTTCCTGGAAATTGATGTTATTGGTGCTTCCTGGGGGTGATTTTCAAGGTTGAGTTTGCAAATCTACCTTAGGGTTCTCTGTGATCCATCCCTACAGCAGAACCTGAGTCCAGTCTGCCTCTATGGCCCTATACCCCACTTGGAGCAACATGGAAAGAGGTAATTAAGGCTGTTACCAAGACCATTAAATCCTGAAGAATGAGTCTTGCCAGGAAAAAGTGATGGGCTCTACCATCAGCACCCTGAATTGTATGGGGAGCCCTGGGAAGGAGGTACCTGTGGGAAAATCATGGATATTTCCTGATCCAAGGAGACGGAGGGAAGCTTGCCCTGAGCCTAACACTGAAGAAGAGAGAGAGTGCAGGACACTGATTAGGACTCCACAGGCCCACGGCCTCTCTTGTGTAACCTTTAAAAAGGAATTTCTTGAAAGGTAAGTGGCATCCCAAACCAATGAGGCCACTCAGGACTTTGGTAGAGACTCAAGCGCCCTCTAGAGGTGATACTGAGATTTCCAGTAGTGCTGCTTGAACTTGTAGGGGAAAGTCTTACCAAGGTTGGGGAGAGGCTTACCAAACACACAAACCTGAGAAGGTCCCAAGACCACCAGCACCATTGGCAGCTGGCAAGGAAGCCCTGGTTGATAAGAACGGTCCCCAAGAGCAGTAGCGTCAGGCGCTGTCTTCCTGTTTGTCACCCTTAAAGGAAATTGAAGTCAGTCTTTACTGGCTACTTAACTTCTAGGGGTAGAATGGGGAGCAAAAAAGGGTTGTCTCTCCTTCTTTTGGAAACCACTCTGTGCTCTTGAGACCTTTTATGCTAAATTGTCTGGATCCTTGACTCCAAAATTATTTCCTCTGATTTCTTCCCCTGAAAAGCCCTTGCAGACCTCAACCTTGTCACTTCCCTAGCAGCCTGACTAAGGCTGCTGCCTCTCATGATGTCCCTGACGAATCAGCAATTCTACTAAGCACAACTTTCTTCAGCTTGGTCACCACTGCTCCCACTGCTCTGACCTTAGGGGTGTGGCATCACCCTCCCCTTTGCCACACCTTGTAAAGCATGCAATGGACCTTTCCTGTAATGCATCACAGAAGACTACCAGCTATAACAAGACTTCAACAAAGGATCAAAACTAACCAACTGGAAGGCAGCCTAAGATTATCTCCTAAAATGTAAACTAATGCATTAGAATTATCTGGAGTGTTTATTATAAACAAGATAAAGGGCCCCACTTAACACTTAATTAGAATTTCTAGAAGTGGGTCTCAGATATCTGTAGGTTTACAGTTGTGAAAACAATGTTCTTCATTAATTATTGTATTATTTTCCATAGGAACAACTGTAAGCCTACTTTTGCCCCCCCATATGGTATGTTCCCGAGGAGATATATATTCACACCAATATTTGAATCACTGGCATGCGAAGTAATTTACAACTGCTATAAAATGTGGCTCCTCTTAGAGCTGGCCTATAGAACCAGGAACTGACACTAGGTACTGCCAGAGCACCTACATTCATGTGGCAAGTGTTAGCTCCTCCCCACCACTGGTAGTGTACTGGCATGTCCATTCAGCAAAACGAAAAGGTCCATTGAGACAAGAGTTCTCCCCTTGTCATCAGCCTAAGGCTCACCCTAGTTCTGCCTTATTTTCAGTCCTAGGAACTGCTTCTTCGAAGATGATTGGTGGGGGAATTTCTATTGTCATCATGGAAACCACCACTCCTAACCCACAAAGGTATAATTTTGCTCTGAATCTCAAGGATATTCACCTTGATACATTTCCAAAAGCCTGGGTCATTCCTTTCCCAAATGATACCATGGCCCAGGTATTAACAGCCCAAGCTGAATTTTACCAAGTCCAATCCAGTATTTTTTTTATAGTCTCTCCTCTGTTGTAAGGTAAAGATGATGCCTCTGCCCCTTTCCTGTAGTTCTCTATGTCCTGGCTTAGATACTGTGGTGAATCCTGCTTAACTAGAATACAACAGATCTCCCCAGGAATAAGCAAGAGATAGCAGACAGAGGAGTCTTGATCCATACCTGGAAAAGAGGCACTGCAAATTCTTTGATTCTAAAATGCCATCAATTGTCAGACAGACTATAAATATAATGCAGGTGGGGTTTTGTTTGTTTGTTTGTTTAAAACAATATATTAAATGTGCACAAAAATGTTTTCCTAATCAACAACAGCCTATGTTTATTCATACGATTATATTATATTTTGTTATGTAGTATTACAATCAAAGTTTGAGATTTCTCCTATTCTTAAACTTTCAAATTACTTCTTACAGACAGCATGATATGTAGCATCAAACAGTGACCTCTGTTTGGCATAACACTTGCTGATCCTCTTTACCTCTTTAAGGATTAACAAGACAATTTCAAAGCATATTAACTAAAGAATACCAGGATATGTTCTACACTCTGCATTTGTTATTTTCTTAGTTAAATTACATAAGACTGGAAGTCAGACAGTTTTCCTTGAATATTATCCAGAAATTTTTGACATATACTTAGTGCCTAAGTCTTCCATGATGTGTGAATCAGTCATACCAATCTCTCCTGTATTTAGCAATTTCCAGTGCCCTTAATTGCATTGTCAGGCCCATGACCCAGTGAAAAAAATGAAATGAGGTATCTGTGATGGCTTCCCTTCTTGGAACCTGTAAAGCATATGGTTTTTGCTAATCAAGAAAATAGGGATGGGTGAGGGTTGGGTGGAGGGGGGCAAAAATGGAGAAAGCGGGAGACATTTGTAATACTGTCAACAATAAAATAAAAATAAAAAATGGGGAAAGTAAGCTAGTTTTAGAATAACAAACTTTTGTTCCCTCATAAAAAATTTATATCCCATAGCTCAGTTTTCATGCCTTTTTGAATACACAGTAACTTTTATTTTCAATTCTACATTAAAGTGTAATGTTCCTGAAGTTATTTTAGTGAACCCAAGGGACTCAAATTTAAACTTAAAAGTTTAAGGTGCCCTGCTAATAACTCAACCAAAGTGACAATCAGATGATAGACCTTTCTATACATGGCAAGTTTCTATATACACATAAAATGGTAACTACATAAAAAGTTCTTTTGATGCATAATTCTTATGGGCAGTTGGCAATTTCAGAGTCATTAAAATGTAAAAGGGGAAAAACATACAACTCTACCTGTATTATAAAGGATCTATTATTTTAACACATAGAACATGTATCAGTAGTTTTACATCTAAAAAATAATAACTCATACCATACACACACATACAAAATCAGTTCCCGAAAAGTTTAAAGATTTAAATATGAAATGCAAAACTTTAACACTCTTAGAAAGAAAAATACAGGATTTAGAAGAATGATCAATAAGCATCTGAAGAGATGTTTGACCTCACTAGTAACCAGAGAAACATAAACAATGAATGAGAGTATCAGATTGATATAAATTAAGAAGTCTGATTATGCCCAGTGATATCAAAGAGGTGGAAAAAATAGGAACTCAAATGTGCTCTAATTTGCATACGACAGCAATTTGGCAATATCTACAGCAGTGGTTCCCAAATTTTGTTTTGACTACTCAACCCAATCAGTAAAACACTTGAGCACAAGTCCCACTCTATGAATATTTATTTATAAATTAAGTCCTAGAATATGTACTTATATATCATGCATTTCATAAAATATGAAAAAAGTAGAACTTTTATTAAATTAGATTTTCAAGATAAATATATAAATATTTTTAATATTTCTTCCTGACATCTCTGCTTTGTAGACTATCTCTAGGAAACTCTCACTGGGCCCAATGGCCGGTCAGTGATCTCACAATTTAAAAATTATACATTTCCAAGAAGCAGCTCCTAAGCTAGCTGAGTTGAAAAAATGTTTTAAAAAATAGAATCTCAAAAAAAAAGAAAAAGAAGAAAGAGAGAGAGAGAGAGAGAGAGAGAGAGAGAAAGAAAGAAAGAAAGAAAGAAAGAAAGAAAGAAAGAAAGAAAGAAAGAAAGAAAGAAAGAAAGAGAAAGGAATCTCAAGTTTACCCCCAAAAATTCTGACTTAGAACATGTGGCTCATGCTCAGATATGGGAACCACTGCTCTAAGAGAGACCCAACCCTGCCCAAAAGACGACAGAGTCAGTGACAACAATGATTATACCTGTTTGGTCCTAATATTATTGCCTCTCCTTGACTGGCTCATTCCTGACCATCTCATCTCTCTGATAAACTCTGACTGACAAGATTTCAATTATCCTTCTCATCTCAGCTTTAATTTGGGAGGAAAGATTACTTATTCCAACTCTTTGGTTTCAGAAAGAAGAGAAGTGTTTCCAAAGGATTTTTATCTGTAGGAAGACTGCCCTAGGTAACAACAGGCAACTTCCTCAGTGGGCTGATCCCTTTTAAAGTAAATTCTCCTTTCTCCCCATAGTAGCAGTGCAAGCACAAAATTGCTCGTAGGGCTTCTGACTGGGCTGAATGCAGAAAAGCCTTTAATTATTTCTTGTCCACAACCTTTGGGTCACATTTGCACTAAAAACACCACAACTTCTGATATATTTTTAATAGTTATTTTGATTCCCACAGCTACGTGTGTGTGTGTGTGTGTGTGTGTGTGTGTGTGTGTGTGTGTGTGTGTATTGTAAATGATTGAGGAGAATACAACCCTGCAATCTGTTCCCAGGGCCACATCTTAAAGACTAAACTATATCCACACTCAAGTATGGTTTATCAAATGTTTGCATAGCCATTGTGTTTTAATGTATCAAGAGGAGATTTTCACTAAGCCAGCTGATTAGCATTCATTAAAATAGATTAAAGTATTTACTCTGGTTCTCTGACCCACTCTGACCAGCCTCACCATTTACTTAAGTCCTTTTTTCCTGATTTGGTATTAATTTTTAATCTATCTTTGGTCACCAGTCTTTGTTTCTACCTCCACCCTCCAAAAACACCTGTCCAAATGACAGGAGTGATAATATCAGGCCTATAGCTAGCTGTAGGCAGATTGCTGTGAATGGAACAATGGAGCACTCATGGCAGGAGACTCCAAGCCATTTTAGTCCCCAAATACAGTTGCAATGCCTACAAAGTCACATATACATAGCTGCTGATGAAGTTTGTTTGTGGAACAAGCCAAAAATATCTTTCCCATTAAAAAAAAAAAAAAAGATTATTTTCTTAAAGAATTCATTCTTGACAGATGAAACATGAAAGAAACTAGACTTGAAAATAACAAGATTTTAAAATTATTTTACCCATTGAAATTGAGGTGACTATAACTTTGAACTCATTAATCTTAGACTAAGGAATTTATCCTAAGGAAATATCAAGAAGCATCCAAAGATTTATATTCAATGCTATTCTGCTGAATGTTATTATAGATTGCCCTGGCAGGGTGGCTCAATTGGTTGGAGTGTCATCCCATACACCAAAAAGTTGAGGGTTTGATTCCCAGTTAGAAGGCAAAAGATCAGTGTTTCTCTCTCACATTGATGTTTCTCTCTCTCTCCCCCCTTCCTTTCTCTCTAAAAATCAATAAAAACATATCCTCAGGTGAAGATTTTTTTAAAAAGGAAAAAATTGAGCCCAGTCTAAATGTCCAATAATAAGAATTTTGTTAAATAAATTGTGTTATGTTCATTTGATTAACCTTTAAAATGATATTACCAAATAATATTTAAAGAAAGAGTAAAATGTATAAAGTATCACATGGTAAGAAGAAAAGCAAACAGTAAAACACTGTTGGATTTCTAGAAATTTTCATATCAATTTGTAAAAGAGAAAATGCTTGCATGCATTTCTTTTAAAAGACTGAAAAGATATATAACAAAATATTTGTAATTATCTCTGATAAAATTTCAGGTGAAATTTTTCCAACTGTTCTACAATAAGTTTTTTTTTGTATTTCTTTTTTTACTTGCATATGGATACACACATATATTTTGGTTTGTTGGAACACTAAAAAAGGATTTTATTATGAAAGTATGTTTTGGTCCCTAAATGACTTCAATTGGAAAATCACTGTAACCATAACTTTCAATAGTTTATTAGAGAGACTACTCAGTGTGTACATATTATTACTCATATTACTAAATTATCATAAAATGTTTATTTAAACTTTATTTTCATAGACACATAAATAGTATTCCTATGGTGTTTTTATTTCACCTGCTTTTCTTATTATTTGAGTATATGTGAAAATACTAAAGACAAAAATGTTATCTGACATCCAGTACTAAAGAATAATAAGTGCCAGGATGGCGTGGGTTAGCAGTTGAGCATCGACCTATGATCCAGGAGATCGAGGTTCAATTCCCAGTCAGGGCACATGCCCGGGTTGCCTCGATCCCCAGTGGGGGCCATGCAGGAGGCAGCTGATCAGTGATTCTCTCATCATTGATGTTTCTATCTCTCTCTCTCTCCTTTCCTCTCTCTCTGAAATCATAAAGACATAGTTTTAAAAATTAAGTAAATAAATAAAAGGTAAAAAAAAAAAAAAAAGGAATAATAAGCATTCAAAGGGGCCTGCTAATAATAATATTATTTCTTCTGTTGGGAAAGATAAATTTTAAGACAATCAAAATCAATACATGACCTTTGCTATGCAAGGATACAACTCAGATTTCCTGTAATTCTGAATTATCTGCCCTTGTATTTAACAGTATCACCTTATATAATTCTTTGGGCTATAAATTACTAAGTCAAAAAACAATCAAAAGGAGAGTTACAGCTTATTTTATATAATTCTTCAAAGTTCTAAGTCCTTCAGATATAGCGAAGAAGGAACAGAAATTTCAGAAAGATATTTTAAAGTGTTGACTTTTGGAATTCTTAATGGCCCATCTCTTTATGGGATTAATGCCATTAAAAACGCAGATAAATCACAAAAGAAAAGCACTGTCCATCTAATTATTCCAATGAGTATGAGACAGAGAAAGGGGGGGGGAGGTGGAGTGCTTCCACCCAGCAACCCAGCTTTAAGACTTTAAGTGAAGTTGGGACATAACAGCATGAACAATTTAACACACCCACAAAACAGTATTCCTCTGACAAGTTATTTAAAAGTTTAGTGCCAGATATTGAAAAAGAGTGTGATTGTGAAGGCTGAGTTTAGTTGGTATAGGATGGGTCTTTAAATTGAGCTATCAAGTTATATTTTTCTCCAACTATCCAACATAAGACAAAAAAGGGCAGGGAAGCTTAAAAGAGCTATTCATGAGAATAAAATCTGAGCTCTGAGCCAACTGTTTACACATTGCAAATGTATTTCATCCACATTAACACACCACCACTGGTGGAGAGATGCCTGTGAAGCTTGAGACTGTCTTAAGTTTAAGGTCCCAAAGAAGTTGACTATGGTCTTTAAAATGTCCCCAGATGCACTGTGTTCTCCCAGGTGAAAAGAAAGCACCTAGGTTTTGGGCTGGCCTTTCTCATAAATCTGCTACTGTATAAAATTACAACTTGGAATCGCTTCCTTCTACTCATGCAGATGGTATCATAACTGGAACGGGTTTCCCAGATAAAAAGCAAACACGGTTCAAGGTTGAGACCTTATTAGCATTTGCAAAGAGCTGTGAAAAGCCTCTATTCTTTCTCCCCTGCCAAGTAAATTTTGTTTTGCTGAGCTTTGGCACCGTTCCTCTGTTGTCATGGTGGGGCATTATTGTCACAGCTGTCTCAGGGGGCACTGCCTTGCATATCTTTAGAGAATGACACACAAATAAGGAACATGACATTCTCTATACCAAAAGAGCTTTTACAAGGCAACCACACCTACTATTACAAAACTCTAAACTGGACATACGAACATCACCTTGCCCTTTTAAAACTATGAAGCCAAAGATGAAATTTTTAAATGAACAAATGTATTTACAGGAGAGAACATACAGATGCCTTCATAAAGATAGAAAACAAACAGAGAAAAGAGTACTTTGAAGATCTACTTTTAGTATGAAAAATTGATGCACAACTTTCTCAAAAAAAGTATAACCCATTTCCTTCAACAGCCTCCTTCACTTAGTAAATTTTCTTTTTCAAAATGACCAACTATTTTGTTTTGATTATCTTGCTCTTCAGAAAATAGTGGGCTGTCAACAACATGAAAGGAAATATTGCACTGTTCTTCTCAATTTCATATTGATTATAAATTTAAAAAGTGATTAAGGAAGTTGATAATAGTGCAGATAGTGCCTTGAATGATGGGTAAAATGTGAATATGTTATGCAACATATTGGATTTTCCTTTACAAGTATGTTGCCTTTAAGGTCTTTTTGACCTATGAAATTCCATTAGAGCAGGGGTAAAGAAACTATAGTCAGCAGGCTGGCCAACTGCTTTTATAAATAAAGTTTTATTGAAATGCAACCTTGCTCAATTGTTTAAGTTTTGTCTATAGCTGTTTTGAGCTATAATACCAGAATTCAGTAGTTGTGACAGAGACCCTATGGCCTGCAAGTCAAAGTACTTCCTATCAGGCCCTTTAAGAAAATGTGCTAACCCCTGCAAAGAAAATTTACTAAATGAAGCTCTCAACAGTACATGCAAAGCTGGTGCACCACCACCCTGTAGCTTGTGTGAAAGGGTAAAAAGAGAAGTGAAGATATCTTCTTAAGGGCACCAATCATCTCCTGTATCTCCCATTAGCCAGAGGTTAATCATATGGCCACCAGACAACTGAAAAATGTTGTTTCTGGCTTGATAGACATATGCTAAAAATTGGAGGTTCTATTATTAAAAGTAAGCTTGAGAGAATGGATATCAGAGGTCAATTACAGATATTCTTCTACAAACCACCTCTCTGACTCCCCAAACATCAATATGTACCCTTCTGATACATAAGAACACATTCACCTCCTCCAGGGAACGAATACAACATACCACCCAGTTACCACATCCATTTCAGAGCTGAAGATCACTGAGTGCTAGGCAGTCCTCTCTATCAAGTTTGGATGTGGCTCCTTTTGGAGCAGTGACTTCTAAACTAAGACCTCCAGCTGCAGTCCATCAGTCCACTGTATGTAGGATCTGGATAGCCCCATGGCTATGGAGGGAACATAGGTGGCAGCAAAGTCGAAGGAATCTGAGAGCCAAGAGCCAAGAGTGCTAAGAGAGCCAAGGGAGCAAGCTCCTTTGTCTAAGGGATTGTGTATTCCCTAATTTTTGTGGGCTTGCACTGACCCTGCCCCATGTGGCCAATGATCTCTGTTCCCAGGTTTGATAAGCAGCAAGCATCTTCCCTACATCACCCCAATTTTACTGCACATGCACACATCTTCCCCTTTGTCCAGTCCCTCTCGCCAACAGAATGGGCTGGTGATTCCCTGGGGAGTGTGAAATTGCAGTTTCCTGGTGAAGCTGCCCAAATGGCAATGCCTATAATGTCTGGCCTCCCTTTAGCTCCTTTCCTATTATTAATAACTAGCTAATTACAACAGTATCATAGCTACATGTGAAGTCACAATTGGGGACTATGTGCTTTTTAGAAATTCAAAATTTTCTTAGCCTGTTTCCTGCTGGTGTGGACTCAGAGGCCCCAGGAGTTATACTGGAGGTTGAGAAATATACATTTATGGTTTCTTGCAGACATTTAATAGGTTTCTGTGACTGGTGCCCCAGAAGTTGTATAGTGCAAAACCTGCAAAATTGTGTGTGATGAACCTTAATTCTGATTGAGGTCATATTACAAGAGGGCAAGGAGACTCACTTAGAAGCCTTAGAAGACAGTGTAAAGGCAAGAGTCTAGACAAGTGAGCCAAGCTTCTCAAGGATGGTTGAAAGTCAGAGTGCTGGCTCCAAGTACTTTGGAGCTAGTATCAGAATCCACCCTGAACCAGCCATAACAGAACTGTGATTGTGCCTGTGGAAGAATGGATGGGAGTTTATAAACTGAGTAGAGCTCTACCTTTGGGGATCTAGAGAGTTTTTGCCAGAGTACACTCCTAAATGAGCATTACCCAGAGGGAGGGAACATTTTACCCTTTTCGCTATCCCCCACCTTCCATACAATGACAGGACAATTACATAAATATTTTACCATCCTTCAAGCAAAGTAAAAATGCCCCCTCTATGAGATCTTCTTATTAATTAACTTTTCCTCAGGGTTCCAATAGCACTTACAAATTGTGATCATTTACCGGCTGGTTACTAGTACCTTTACCTTCCTATGCCTTAGTTTCCTTGTGGAAATAATAGTAAAGATTTCATAGAATTGTTATGAGAATTAGATCTGTTGACATTTGGCAAGCACTTAGAATAACTCCTGTTAATAAAATTTGGCTATGATCTTTATTATGAGTCAGTGAATTCCATTTTTGCATAAGCAGCTTGGGTTGGGTTTTTGTAATTTCTGACTAAATGTGGCCTGGCTCAGTTTTTAGTAAGAAACTGCTAAGAGACAAGAACCAATCCCTTTAACATAAGTTCATTTTTTACTTCTAATTTCACTGAACTGTGCAGAAATTGGGTGTGATTTTTTTTCAAAATGGTAACTTTATTAGACCTTTTAAGCAGTGTAATTGTTTTTGTTTTTGTTTTCAGATTTACTGATTTCAGAAAGAGGAAAGGAGAGGGAGAGAGCGATAGAAACATCAATGAAGAGTCATTGATGGGCTGCCTCCTGCACACCCCTGCTGGATATCGGGCCCGAAACCTGGACACATGCCTTGACCAGGAATCAAACCTCGATCTCCTGGATCATAAGTCGATGCTCAACCACTGAGTCACACTGGTCAGGCATAGAAATTGGGTTTTGAGGAGAAGTAAGACAGAGGGAAAAAATTAAAATTTTTAATTGCACATTGAGCCTGTCATGACTCTATCTTCAACAAGCATAGTGGACATTGTTAGTTACCTAACTGGATCCGTTATCCTAACCTTCCTAACAGAACCTTGATTGGTTCAAGTATATATCCCCATCTGCCTTACACAGAGCTGGTCTACACTCAGCTCCTGGAGCAACCCTAAATTATCTAACGTAGTGGTTTTTAATCAGGGTGATTTGCCTCCCAGGGAACACTTGGCAATGTCTGGAGTCATTTTGGTTGTTGCAATTGGAAGGAGAATGCTACTGGCACCTAGTGGGTAAAAGCCAGAGATGCTGCTAAACATCCTACAATGCACAGGACCACCCCCATAACAAAGAATTATTCAGTCCAAAATGCCATTAGTGCCAAGGTTGAGAAATTCTTATATAAAGGGACTCCCATCCCTTTTATGAGGGTGAATGATATATGACCCAATTCTAATCAATAAGATGTGAGATGAGATTTTCTAGATACTTCAAGAAAGCTTTTCATCTCTTCCATAAAGCCCACGTTTCTCCCTCTCTCCCCCCTCTCCCTTACTCTCTCTCTCTCTTCTCTGTCCCCCCAATCCCCATCCTACGCCAAGTTAGTATACAGTCTAATTGCTTCAGCAGCTATCCTCCAACTACAAGAACCAGACTGAGGATTAAAACAGAACAGAGCAACATAAAGAACCTCTGTGATGACATAATGAAGCCACTTGATCATCACAGCCACTAGTGTTCCTCTTATGCGAACAACACGCACAGTATTCATATCATTGCACTCCTGTTATCAAAAAGTTGAAAAGTAATGTGTTGGAGAGGACATGGAGAAAGGGAACCCTTGTGCACTACTGGTGGGAATATAAATTGGAACAGCCACATGGAAAACATTTTGGAGTTTCCTCAAAAATTAAAAATAGAACTACCATATGATCCAGCAATCCCACTTTGTGGTATATATCTAAAGGAAATAAAATCACTATCTTGCCCTGGCAAGGTGGCTCAGTTGGTTGGAGCATTGTCCTGATGTATCAAGGTTGTGGTTTTGATCCACAGTCAGGGGACATACAAGAAAGCAACCAATGAATGCATAAATAAGTGGAACAACAAATCCACACCTCTCTCTCTCTCTCTCTCTCAAAATCAATCAATCAATCAATAATTTTAATCACTACCTTAAAGAAATATCTACATTCCCATGTTCACTGCAGCATTATTGACAGTAGCCAAAATATGGAAATAGCCTAAGTGTCCATAGACAGGTAAGTGGATGAAGAAAAAATATATATAACAGAATGGAACATTATTCAGCCTTTTAAAAGAAGGAAATCCTGCTATTTGCAATGACATGGTTGAACTTGAAAGACATTGTGGTAAGTGAAATAAGCCAGACACAGAAGACAAATATTGTATGATCTCACTTATATTTGTAATCTTAAAAAAAAGTCAAACTCATAGTAACGGAGGGTGCAATGGTGGTTACCAGAGGCTAGGGGGTAGGGGAAAGGGGAAGATATTGATCAAAGGGTACAAACTTAAAGTTATAAAATGAATAAATTCTGGAGACCTAATGTACAATATGGTGACTATAATTAATAATAATGTATACTTGAAATTTGCTAAGAGAGTAGATCTCAAGCGTTCTCACCACACACACACAAAAGTGGTAACTAGTCTGGTTGATGTGACTCAGTGTTTGAGCATCAACCCATAAACCAGGAGGTCATGGTTCAATTCCTGGTCAGGGCACATGCCCAGGTTGCAGGCTTGATCCCCAGTAGGGGGAGTGAAGGAGGCAGCTGAGAAATGATTCTCTCTCACCATTGATGTTTCTCTCTCTCTTTCCCTTCCTCTCTCTGAAATCAATTTAAAAAAAATTTTTTTAAGTGGTAACTATAGAATTTGATGGATATGTTAGTTTGATTGCACTAATCATTTCACAGTTATGCATATATCAAAACCATGCTGTGTACCTTAAATATATACAATTTGTATCTGTCAAAATAAATTAATCCAATTGAACAAAAAAATTCAAGTAAAAAAAAATGGGAAGGAAGAAGTAGACAAAAGGAGACATTCTTAAACTTAAAACGTATTAGAGGATTATGCCAGTTTTCTTTGTAAAGATTAAAAACACACAATTACAAAGCTGGCAGTTAGAGATAAACTAAAAACACATTTGCTGATCATCTGTGCTTAGAAGTGTCCTTCCCTGCTCCTGACACACTCATCAGAAAATAGTTTATGTTCAGTGGGTTCATCACATCATCATCACGTCTTGAAATCAGTATTGCCTATCCCCCAAAACTTTCATAAAGACGTACATTAGCCAGAGTTCCTTAATACCAATTATATCTCTGGGTCCTATATTCTTAATATTTCAGGCTAGAATAAAGCTACAACTATATCCCTTTGTCTAAAGCCTCCCAGGAGGTAGCAGTACATTTTTAGAAAAGCTAATAGGATGGAGAATCTTGTCAAACAAGGCTCTACCTGTCTGGATTAAGAAAACCACTTCCAGCTCTGGCACTCATACCTTCTGAAAAATTACCAAATTATATGAAAATTCTGTTCTAAAATTTCAACAACAATCATTTACATTTCCAAAAAAGAAAGCTAAAGTATTTTTATATAACTGAAGGTGAAACCCTTTTACTAACCTCCACCTATTTTCTCCACCCTTCTGATAACCAATTTTCTACCCTGTTTCTATGAGTTTGACTCTTTTCCCCCCTTAGATTCCACAAATCAGTGATACCAGGCACTATTTGTCTTTGTCTGTCTGGTTTATTTCATTTAGCATAATGCCCTCCAAGTTCATCCATGTTGTTGCAAATGACGGATTTCCTTCTTCTTTAAGGCTGAATAATATGTGTGTGTGTGTGTGTGTGTGTGTGTGTGTGTGTGTGTGTGTGTGTGTGTGTGTGTATCACATTTTCTTAACCCATTCATCAGTTGATAGATACTTAGGTTGTTTCCATATCTCAACTATTGTGAATAATGTTGCAGTGAACATGGGTGTATAGATAGCTCTTCACAATATTGGTTTTATTTCCTTTGGATATATACCCAGAAGTGAGATTGCTGGATAAAAAGCTATTTTTAATGTTGCATAAATTTTCCTTAAAGAATAGGTTACTGTTTTATAATTCTTGATTGCAAATGAAACAAATACAATTTAAATAAGTTTAAGCAAATGACTATAGTAGACCCCCCTTATTAGTGGGAGATATGTTCCAAGACTCCCAGAGGATGACTGAAACCATGGATAATACTGAACCCTACATATACTATGTTTTCCATATATAAATATACGTGTGTGTGTGTGTATGTGTGTATGATAAAGTTTAATTTATAAATTAGGCACATTAAGAGACTGCCCTGGCCAGTGTGACTCAGTTGTTTGGGCATTGTCCTGTGCACTGAAAGGTTGCCAGTTCGGTTAGGGCACATGCCTGGGTTGAGGGCTTGATCCCTAGTAGGGAACATGTAGGAGGTAGCCAATCAATGTTTCACTCTCACATCAAGGTTTCTCTCTCTCCCTCTCCCTTCCTCTCTCTCTAAAAATCAATAATCTTTTTTTAAAAAGATATTAATAATAACTAATAATAAAATAGAAAAATTAAAACAATATAATGTAATAAAAGTTATATAAATATGGCATTATTAAATAAAATAAGGTTAACTTAAGCACAAGCACTGTGACATCATGACAGCTGATCTGACAATCAAGATGGCTACAAAATTACTATGGGTTCATAGTATATACAGTGAACATTTACTAGACAAAGGGATGATTTCAATCCCAAGCTGGACAGAGTGGGACAGCACAAATTTTCATCACTTTACTCAGAATGGTGCACAATTTAAACTGTATGAGTTGTTTATTGCTGTAATTTTTCATTTAATGTTTTCCAACCACAGTTGACCACAGATAACTGAAATCACAGAAAGTGAAATCAGGGATAAGGGGACTAATTCAAATATAGCTGTATCCAGGAGCCAGACCAATAGTGGCACCTTTCATTTTCTCTGTGTCTCCACTCAGCTCCTCCATGTTAGTTTTCTCTTAATATAAGACAGGCTCCATGAGGTTTAAGAAGATTACAATGTGTGGTTCCATGCTTCATTCTAATCTAGCAACTTCCACAGAAGAAATCCTCTCTATCATTATCCATCAATCAGGTCAGTGAAGGTCTCTGATTGGTCCTGCTTGGATCAATAAGCAACTCCTGAACCAATCGCTGTGTCCAGAGGAAGAAATTACTATAATGGGCCAAGCCTGCTTCGTGTGCCATTACTATGGCCAAAAAGAATGAGGTCCTGGGAAATGTTGCCTGTCAGAATCGCTGGAAATAAAGGAGAGAAAGTTCCTGTACAGAAGAGATGCTAGATAGGAAAAAATAAATAAATAGGAAAGCATAACATCAGGTAAGTCGTATTACCCTAGAATGTTTTTAGGCATGTATTTAAGGGACCTGTGACAATTAGTGCTCTTCGAATTTGATAGGGTTAGTGGAGAGGGGAAACAGTGGCCTTCTGCCCTGGAACTATTAACCTTGCACCATGGAAATTTGTGTTGTGTTAACCCTACAGCCTACCTGTCCCATATATCAACTCTTTAATTGTGCTGTTACCTCAGATAAGATGTTTAGCTCCTAGATATTCTGACTATATCATCTATAAGACAGGCTAAGTGGGCCCTAATATAGCATGCAGTTCTTTTCTAAAATGCTTTGAAATCCTGGGAAGACCAGGGTTATAGCATATGCTCCAGTGAGCCTGTTAAGATTACTCATGATGACTCTAGGCTATGTTTGGAACTCTTTCTGAAGTGAATAAACAGATGGCCAGCAGTGACTAAAATTGAAAGTAGTTAAAAAAATGCTGAGAATCAATTACTTTAATACTCTGCAAGCTTAAAGGTCCTTCAAAAATGACTGGACAGTATTTACTAAGAAACATGGCCCTTCTGGAATGAATTCAGCTCAAGGAGAGCAGATGTATTGTAATAGTCTGAGACATGAATTCAAAGTGATGTGAAAAAAGAATTACTGGTTTCACATCCCTATCACAGAAGTCTTGAGGCATAATTAATTGATGATGATTGCTTCAGAAATATTCTGAGCCAAGACTCCACCAAAAAAGAGAAGTATTTTTCTCATTAACTTTATAATAACACATGTTATTCACAAGAAATTCATAGGAATGGGCATGCTATGTCTTAGAAAAGTGACCTATTTAGTATGCTTGAGCCAGAAACAACAAAATGGTGGGAAAGGCAGTTTCAGGATTTTGAATCTTAGAAACTATGCCAGTAGGATTTTCTGAGGGCCAAAAAAAAAAAAAAAAGCTAATCTGTCAGCCCAGCTGTGAGAATGCAGCTGTGAGGTTGCTGAAGGAAATGATAAAGCTGAAGGCAAGCTCATAAAGTGAACACACCACCAAGCTGAGAGCAGTATTAGCACACTGGAGAAGAAAATCAGTATTTAGAATGACTCTGGCAAGTCAGACATGGGTCTAAGAAAAAAGAAAAGAAATGAAAAAATTTCAACAAGACAGGTCACAAATTGGTATGAAGTAAGAAGCTATAGGAACAACATAGGGCTATAGGCAGAAGTTGAGCAGCAGCCATAGAACAAGGTGGACCACACACTAATAATAGAGATTATCTCATCCAACTAGTAATTCATTTTACAGGTGAAAAGCCTTGCCCAGAGAGGGTGTTTCAATTGTCTGTTGACATTTAACAAATTACACCAAAAAAAAATATATATATATATATATAGCGGCTTTAAAAAAGTTATTTGCTCACAATTCTGCAACTTGGGCAAGGCTTGGCAAGGTTAGCTTGTCACTGCTCCACATGACATCAGAGGGGATGGTGCAACTATGCTCAGAGAATCTACTTCCAAGATGGACTCACTCACAGGCGAGCGAGTTCGTGTAGCTGGTGCAGTCAGTTAGATCAGCTAGGGCTGTTGGCCAGGGATTCGGTTATCCTCCACATGGCCTCTCCATGTGGCTAGTTTGGGCTGGAGAAGAGGCCATGTGGAGGACAACTGCTCACAGCATGGCAGTCTCAGGACAGACATTTTACATGGCAGCTGGCTTCCCTGCTGAAAGCTGCTAAGTCTTCCTAAGGCTTAAGTCTGGAACAAGCACAGCGTCACTTCTTCTGAATTCTGTTGGTTAATGCAGGTTTCAGGGCCAGCCCAGATTCAAGAGGAGAATACCACACAAAGGCATGAATATCAAAAGGCATGGTTCAATTTATCACAGAGACATGACTTATGCAATTAACTATATGCTACTATCAATTAGGGGAAAATTTGATGCTAATATGTCTATTAAATAAAACAGGAAAAGAATTGTTTTGTGTGGCCAATGTAGAAAGAGAGAGAGAGAGAGAGAGAAAAGAGAAAAAGGAAATAGGCAGAAATAGTAAAATAATGATCCCATTTTAAGAAGCATAGTCATAGCTCAGCTTCACCACTTAAAAGAAAAGAAACCTGGAAATTTTGGAGACAGGTCAGAGGGAAGTGGTAATTATGAGTGGAGGATAGGAAAATAAATTTATGAAAGCATTTTTAAAATAAAATTATATAGCCTAGAGAAGACTGGAGAGTGACTTAATAATGATCCTCAAAACTGAAATATGAATATTCACCACTAATTCCTATTCTCCAAGAAGAGAAAAAGAGGATGTCTATTTAAATAGATCATGTAAGATTTAAGTTGAAAGATTTCCCTGGAATATATGGTGAATTAGAAAAAGGAAACATAAAATTTTCTTCCTAAAAATTCTTAAGTGAGGCAACTTTTAAATATATGAAAAAGTTTTCTCTGGAAGCAAGGAACCCTCCATGATTGTCCACTCCTGTGACGCTGTGAAGCTCCTAGAGAGTGGTGAAGCTCTCTATAGATCAATAATTGCCTATACCTTCCCACCTGCATATTATTAATCCTTATGCCCCTGTCCTTACACCCTGCCCTATATCCAACTTATATGCCCCTAGATGAAAGATTCCTTGAGGACAGGCATTATGTCTTAATCTCCTTATCACAGAGCCTACAACTTGTTCTTAACAGAATATGTGCTCAATGCATAAAGTGTTTAGATACCTTTGCCCACGCTAACTGGTGAGATGCTAAGCACATTGATTAAATAGTTGCCCATTAATTCAATTTTATTGATTTTACTGTGCATTGACTCTATGCCAGGTACTATACAATTCTGTGATAGAGCAAATGACATACTGCAGTAGAGCAAAACATAGTTTTTGAAGGAAAACTACAGGACGATATAAGAGATTAAAATAAGGGGACTATTGATCTAGGGAGACAGAATAGTGATTATGAGCACAGGTTCCGGAGTTCGACTGATTGCAAGTTTCTTAACAATTTGAACACTAAGGTTTTTGATCTATAAAATGTGAAGAATGGTATCTATCTCTTGAAATTGTTTCAAAATATAACGTTTGGTATAATGTCAGTGTCCATTGGACTCCCTTTTTTTTTTTTTAATCTATTCTTTGAGCAGTTCTAAATATTTGTAAAGTTTGATTTTTTTTCATGGAGGTCTTCCTCTAAGACTGACTGTTTTGTTTTATTTTAGAGGTCTTCAAAAAACAGAGAAATTTTGTTCTTTTAATTTTTATAGGCTAAAACTCATTCTATTTTGCAATTACTATACAGGTTTATTAGACCCTTATAAAATCTAAGATAAATTATGGGATCTTAGTTATCTTAGTTTTCTTACATCTTAAAATATTTTTGCTATTTCATCATCTTCAGAACTAGTTCATCTTTACTGACTAATTATTCTCAACTGATTTTTTTTTAACTAAAATAATAAGCCCTAGCCGGTTTTGCTCAGTGGTTGGAGCATTGGCCCCAGGACTGAAGAGTCTCAGGTTCGATTCCAGCCAGGGGCACCCTGGTTGCAGGCTCAACCCCTGTGGGACGCAATGAATCAATGTGTCTCTCTCATGTCAATCTTTCTCTTTCACCTGCCTGCTCTCGCTCTCTCTGTCTCTCTCTCTTTCCCTTCCACTCTCTCTGAAAAAGCGATGGAAAAAATATCCTCCTGTGAGGATTTATTTATAAATAAATAAATAAATAAATAAATAAATAAATAAACAAACAAACAAAGAAGCAAACTAAAATAAGAAAATGAAAGAATTATTAAATCACCTAAAAGCATGTGCAATAGTGAAATAAGTCACCACTAATATATCATTTGTCAGTTTCTTATTGTACTGACCAAAGTAGTATTAAATCATCTTTTTTCTTTTCTTTTTGTAAATTCTTACCTGAGGATGTTTTTATTGATTTTAGAGAGAAAGGGAGAGAGAGGCAGAGAAAGAGAGTGAAAGAGAGAGAGAGAGAGAGAGAGGGAGAGAGAGAGGGAGAGAGGGAGGGAGAGAGAGAGAGAAACATCAGTCATTGACTGCTGCACATGCTCTGAATGGGGATCAATCCTGCAACGCGTAGGTTATATGCCCTGACAAGTAATCAAACCCACAACATTTTGGCGTATGGGACGATGCTCCAACCAACTGAGCCACCTGTCCAGGGCTGAATCATCTTTTAAAAAGGAATAAAGGATATAGGAAAAACTATCTTTAAGTCTTTTTTTTTTTTTTAACTTTTTTTTTAACCCAGTTGAGAGATTTGAGTGTACAAGTCAAATTCAGGAGACAAAAGTTTAGAGAGGGGGAACCCTTCTTGTACACATGACAACAAGGGAAAATAGTAAATGAATAATGAAGGTTTAGGAAACACTCCCCTTGATTGTCTTGAAATCCCTCAGCTAGATTGTAAACACACAGAAAGGGCTTATAATTTTTTATTCCCCACAAGCTGTGTTGTGCTGAGAAAACAGTATGTTTTCAATAAATGATTAATTGAGAGAAGTGGACTCGAATCAGTCCTGGTGTCAGTAAAGTGAAGTGGTAAGAAGTCTGAATCTTGCAATCCAATTAAGCTGGGTTCTAATTTCTGCTCTGCCACTTAATTACATGTTTGATGCTAATCAACTTCTCCAAGCCTTAGTTTTATCATCTGTAAAAGACAGACAACAACAGTATCTACTTCACAGGACTGATATGATACTTAAATGAGATACAGAAGATGAAATACCTTGTAGAGTGCTCAGTAAATGTCAGCCTGGGAAGAATAAAAGCATGGGAAGAATAAAATTTCCTTTATCATGTGAAAAGGGATTAACACTCATACCACAGGAAAACAACCTAAAATTTGAAACTTTTTCAGGATCCACTTGATATAATGTGCACAAGGGAAATGTTACAATATTCTTTTTCATTTATACCAGCTTTTATCCATGCTTAATAAGAGCAAAGCTTGGGAAATAATACCATGGTTTTTTCAAGATATCTGCTAACTAGTGAGAATAATATTAATAATTATGATAATAATGATAGCTAGCTATTAATAAGCACCGTAAGTACTTCCCATGATTTATCTCATTGAATTATTATACTGATACATATTACATACTGAAAAAAGGGCACACAATGGTTTTGAATCCTGAGTTGATTCCAAGAATAAGAAGGGTACCTGAGGCAGACATTGTGATGTGCCACCCAGATCCCTCATCATTGAAGGACTTGTTCCCAAGCTGCTAGGAGTACTGTTGGCAGACAGCCTTGTCCTGCGTTCATACCTTTCAGTCATGGCCTCAAACAGCCTTCAGCTGTCAGCCAGCCCCCTCAGGGATTACCTCAGAAACATTCATTGGTTGATTCTTTTTCTTTTTCTTTTTTTAATTTTCTTTTAAATTCTCACCCGAGGACATTTTTTCCATTGCTTTTAGAGAGTGGACAGTGGACAGTGGACAGTGAACAGTGGACAGGGGAGAGGGAGAGGGAGAGAGGCGGGGAGAGAAACATCGATGTGAGAGAGACACATCAATTGGTTGCCTCCCACACTTGCCCCAACCGGGCCAGGGATTGAGCCCTCAACCGAGCCATGTGCCTTTGGCTGGAATCAAATCAAACCCGGGACCCTTCAGTCCATGAGCTGACACTCTAACCACTTAGCCAAACCAGCCAGGGCCATTGGTTGATTCTTGTATGTGCCCTGACTGGGGATCAAACCCACAACTTCAGAGTATTGGGATGATTCTCTAACCAACTGAGCTACCCAGCCAGGGCCATTTTTCTCAGTCTTAGAAAATAACCCGATAAGCTTATACAAATGCTCTCCTTTTCAGTGGCAGAGTGGTAAATAGCACAGAACTTTGTCACTGTCAGCTCTTGCTGCCTAAGAACTCTAAAAGGCAAATGAAAACAGAAGTGTTACAGAAAATAGGTGCCTGATAATATTAAGTCTGACTGGCCTACTGCAGTGGAGAAAGAGAAATGGATTATGGCTCCTCCATGATCATTTAGAAATTATGTATGTGCACATTGTATTGGTCCCTAGGAAGTCATGATGATAATGGAGCTTACTTCAGTGAAGGAAGTCAAGCTGACTCTTATTAGCTGTGCACTGGCGGTATAAGATGTGTAATCAATCAGAAGTCAACTTAATTTTTCCTTGTCGGCAGAGGAGTGTCACTTGAGTTTAGTGAGTTTTATTTTGTTATTTTTATCTTAACAGTAAATAAAACATTAAAAGTTTAAAAAGAAAAGAACTCCAATTGTGTAGCTTATGTACTTACAGGTGATCCCAAAAGGTTTAAAACACGCGTGTGCGTACACACATAAACATCCATTTCTTGAGAGGAAATAGAACCACTTCTAGTAAAACATGTATCTAAGAGAGTTTTCTATTTCAGTCTTCAACATATAAAGGTAGAGATCTTTTGGTCACTTGTTTTCTTCACTATTCCTTTTTTATTTTTTAAGTAGGACAAGGAAAATTTTGTCTCTGCCTACTCACAGTTTTCAGCATGTGAGTGGGATAACACCTTTGCCCTCTTAGATTTTTTCCTAGCATATCCAGTTATAATTTTGAATTCTTTCCTTTTTTCAGTAGTAGAATTCTATTTCTTTTTAAAGAATTATGACTGATAATCAAAAAAAACTCAATTATGCCTAGCAAAATTCCATTATCTCATTTCCCAAGGGGTACCAGTGAGCCCTGTGTGTGTGTGTGTGTGTGTGTGTGTGTGTGTGTGTGTGTGTGTGTGTGTGTGTGTCCTTGAGCCAGGATACACAAGAAAACTCTATTTTAAAGCAGTTCCACATGAATGCCTGCCTCTCCCTTATGTTCTCCACGGCTGGGAATCACCTCTTTGAAAAGCACAATGCCATGCTGAATGTGCATGTTTCATTAAAATGTGACCTGTTTTTAGGCTGGTATCTGTGCTCTACACTCAACTAACCCTTTGGCCAAATTCACACCCACATATTTTGGACATTCTTCTGGCCTAAAACTGCACCCAGTGCATGTGTTCTGTGCAAAGGATTAATGAAAATTTAAAAATGTGTGTGCAGGTCAGAAGCCAGTCTAGTGACTGCACAGTCCCCTTCTGATGCTTGACCAGCCCACAAAATGTATGAGACAACTATCAGCCATGCAGAGTTTATGCCTTACTTTACATCTTAAAACTTTTTTAAATGGGAAGGCAGTGAGAAAAACAAAAACAAATATTAGAGAACATTTTCTTTCTGTTTTTGTTCTTGGCCATTTGATAATGTCTTATGGCTTAAACTCTTAAAGAAAGTCTTTTCCTTAAGATATTCTATTATAATCAAGAGTCTAAGAAAAGTTTAGGGTGTGTTTTTTTTCCATAAGTGGAAAAAACAAGAAAACTATAATTTTAAATTTCAAAAGTAAAGGGAATAAAAGCTTATGTACATTTTCCTTTTCCCAGACTCTTCCTTTTTCTCTTTTTTCTGTGTCACCTCAAGAGAAAAAATCCATAAAGGTAACCAATTCTGGGAAGTGGAACCTAACACATATTTAAGAAAATGTATTTTTAAAACATAGATATTGATATAAATATATCTTGTTTTTTAATTAATGCCATACATAAAGAGAAGACTGAAGACTGGTCACTAGACATTATTCTCAAATAAAATCTCCCAAGTTATGCTATATAAATCTTCAACCAAATTTTCCTCTTACATACAGAATTAAATGGTCATAAAGATGACTAAAGAAGTCTCACCTCGTTTTGTCAAAGGAGAGGAGTTTAGGAATAGAGAGAACTACTCTTTTTGTAAACAAAGGTGTAACATTTGTCTCTATCCTTCTGCTATACCTGGGCCATTTGCCACACAGGCAGGAAGGAGACAAGACCTTTGGATATCCTGCAGTAGAACCCAGTGAGTTCTTTTAACCCAAACAATGAGAACCCTCTGTTCTGGCCACCTGGTGTTGTAGCCATCTCTCTAAATGCCCTCTGGTGACCTTGACTAGTTAGTTGTCCTTTCACTCTGTGCTGGAAGAGCTACTATGATTGTCTCTGATTCTCCCTTCTAGTCTGTGCAAACAGAACTGAGTTTCCTCCCCTCTGCCTCATCCCCTAAACTTAGGGAGGCAAGAATAGAACCTAGGAACTGATCAATAAATGTGGTAGGGGTGACCGTGAAACTACTGTGGGAAGTAAAACCCCCCTGAAACCCCCCGTGAAACCCCCTGCCATTAAGGATAGGACTTTGTAGAAAGCAATTTCAACTCTGATGCATCCCACAGAGTTGGCCAAAAACAGTGAAAGTAATGCTGGGGGAAAAAAAAAAAGAAGCAGCAGCAGCAAGAGCTGAAGTAAAAGAGCAAATACTAACTCCCAAGATATGGTTTTCAGCTCCTTACCCAGAAGAATTCCATGCAGCTTCAGTTTACTGTGATTCTAATGTCTTCAAAAAAAGGAAACAAGAGTCTACATAAAATATTTTCCAATGTTTGTCTTTTCCTTCCCAGACACTGGTTGTTTACAGTTTAAATAGTTCACTCTTTTTTATTTAAATTGACACCTTTCAAAGCTTAGTGAATGTGGATGGGAAGTAGAACAAATCTAAATATTTGCTTGGAAGCAGAGCAGAAAAGACGGCTACTTTGCAGAAAAGTATTATCCCAGAGCACCCCCTTGTGGCAAAATGCACTAAAGAAAGTGCTTCCATGGAAAAAGTCAAAAAGTATTTCAACTCTTCAAGATAAGGAGATGGTTCTTGCTTTCCCACTCTTAAGACCTTGTCTCCATCTTTATGAAAATTAGAAATCACCTTGGTACTCAAAAGAATAGTTTCAGTTCACTCTATAAGTAGACTTATTTGCTATTTCAAAAATTAATTTTTTTTATGCTAGAACATGGAACCCTACACTTCAGATTCACTCAATCATAGCAAACCTAAACTAACCCAGCTCTTATACTTCTGGTGAGCTTAATTCCCAGATGGATTTCTTCTACCATCAGCTGGACTTGAAGTATTTTGTTAAGTGCCATTTTTTCATTAAACCATTCACACCACAAACCTCTGAACTCCTCTTGGGTGCCAGCTTCATAGCCCACCTGTGTTCGGAGTGTCCGTATGAGTTGTTGTTCACTAAACAGGATCATTGATTCCTATTGTTAAGATCATGAATGGCTACAGCTGTAAACATGGTTCTCTGGAGGATTTTCGTTGCAGCTGGAAAGACAAAAAATGAGATAATAATTCTGACCCAAGCAGACAAATGTTTGTAATAATTTATCATAACAGGAAATTTTCACATAACTTGTTTCCTATTATTTTTAACCCATTATTTAGACTTTTCAAATGTTGTGCATGTATTAAAATAAATCTCTATGTTCCTGTATTAAACATTAGAAAAAGGCATTCATATTTAAATGTATGATAGAACTTGGTTTTAGAGTATCTTTGAATGCTAATCTAGAGAATAATATTGATATTGAGTTTCTCCATTCCTTTGGGAAAACATTATTATTAATCTACAATCTTTTTATTCTAAAGGGGCAATACAAATCTCATCATTGCAGGGCTCCAAAAAGGTCGGGCCTAATGAAGGAAGCCTGAGCCTTATAGAGTTGGATGATATCTAACTGTTAAACATGTGACCCAAACCAAGAAGTGCTGACTTGAGAAATGGGCTCACAGTTACAAGACTAATACCAGGTCAGAGGGGCAAGGGCAGAAGGGATTATTATTAAAAGGTCCAAACTAAATGTTCAAACCAGCTGTTCCACACCATAAGAGTGGCCCAGCTGCTGTCAGGGTTCAGGAGTGGGCACATGCTGAGAAATGTCCAAGAAAAAGTTCTTAAAAGAATTCCAAGGAGCAAGTCAGGTAACCAAGGTCGATGTAGGTGCAGTGGGCAGGGAACATGACCTAGAGCCAGAAAAGCAGCCAGGGTGAGCCCTGGGCAATCACTAGGAACGGAGCTTGCTTTTTTTTTTTTTTTTTTGGTTGTTGAGTAGGGCTGGATAAAAGGTACAAGGTGAGGGTCAGAGAGACAGAGACTGGGAGATTGAAAGACTACTGAGCCCTGAGTTGGAACTTTAAAAATGTTCATTTCCTTCTCTTCTTCCCACCAAAAAATCCCAACACTTAAAACAGAACTTAAAATGTGGAATACTTACTCCCTCACTTTGCCTTCAAGGTCCATCATAACTTCAAGTTACTCTCACTGTTAATTATTTTAAAGATTTTTTTTTTTTCCCTAAAATCAATCCAGTGGGTTGGTCCTGATAGAGAAATGTTAGTTCCAGGGGATTCAAGGTCCTTTGAAGTCACTTTTAACCAGTGGTGAATCCTGCCTCATCCAAATTTACCTCCCTCACCTGCCCCACCCTTGGCACTGAAGCTGACCTTGCTTCAACGAAACTTCAGGACACTAGGTGGCTGAGTCGCTAATCTAATTTTATTCCTCCTCCAGCAAGCAATGTTTTTTATTCCAGAATTTCCTGGAAACTACCAGGAAAGTCCACTAGAGGTCACTTTACTGCTACATGTAATGGATAGGGAATTTCAGAGTTTAAATTCCCCTAAAAACGGTTATGAAATAACAGCGTGGGGTATTGACGTTCTAAGAAAATATGATAGCAAATTGAAAATTAATTATGCCTTTCCCATGTCATAGTGCACAGTGCTTCCAGTATTTTAAATATACGAGGCTGAAAATGCTTATGGAAAATTGAGAGGAGATCAGTTTATTGCTTCTCAAAAGCCACTCACTACTTATTTCCTCATACTAGTTCAGAACCCATACGCGTCCAGAAGGACACTACAGTAGGCAGGGTTTCTGATTTGAAGATTGTACATTTATGACTATCAGAAGGTCTGTGAACCTCTAAATTTGTGTGCATTTTTCTGAGGACAGAAAGATCCTCAAAAAGGTTTAAAAGATGAGAGGGTCAGAACCACTGGGAAAGACCTTCCTCTCCTCTCCTCTCCTCCCCTCCCCTCCCTTCTCCTCTCCTCTCCTCCCCTCTCCTCCCCTCCCCTCCTCTCTTCTCTCTTCTCTTCTTCTTTTCTTATTTCTTTCTTTACACCAAAGAAAATTCAAAGAGAAATTTGGACTCAGAAACTCCAATTGTTTCAGCCAGTAAGAGACAGGTAAGGAATTGATGTCGAGCACCTGTTCTATAGAAAGAGCCTGAATGACCGAACTGAAAGTGTAGGAAAGCCTCAGCATTCACAACCAAACCAAATGATACAGAACAAATGATAATTGTCAATAGTTAAACCAGAATGCAGGCTCAAAACAGAAGTAGATGAGAATGGCTCACCAGGACCTGAAACCTAGGGACAGACAGGGATCTCGGGATCTCTGACATAGAAAAAGGGGTGGAAACCCCCAGTGTGATGCAGATTTGTTTGAAGCTGAGTGACTCAAGAGGGGAGTCCACACAGGCCAGCTCCCCCACATCCCTGCAGGAACTCACAATATCTAGCCTTCTGGGGCAGTTGCCTCATAGGTATTTTAACTGACTGAAATGGAAGCTCTGGATGAGCTGGAGCCTGTCATTGGTGTGAAGTCCGAGAATTCAGAAAGTTCTTAAGCGTGGGCAGGTGAAGGTAAAGGAAAGAGAATTCAGGGAATTTATTTCTGTTCCTTTAGGGATTGAAGATTGGGGAATTTGGAGTTTAAGATGTATTAGAAAATAAAGGGCTTTGTTTGTGACCATTATTTCCCACCTTTCCCATCTATCGATTAAAATTGACTAATTAACAGTATCTAGCAAAAATCCTGTCCATTTGAAGACGATGCTAAATGTCTTTGTACCTAACTACTCTCCCTATTCTTTTGGGGAAATGACCATACTCTCTCTTTCGAGCACTGGGCTCCATCAGAACTTGCCAGGCTAAGGAAAGAATTGGGTTTTATACTATGTCTTAAAAGCAAGCAAACTGGAAATCCTAGAGTGGCATCATCTCAAACTACAGGCATAATCTAGTTTTGGAGCAGTCTGCAATCTATATCATCCTAAAGATAATAACGAGTTCTTTTTAAATTAAAAGATTAAACAGGCACCATTGTCTGCAAGCACTTGGGGGGGAAAATGAGCTGAATTTACATTTTCAAGACAATAACATCCAGCATACTACAGTAGAAACAAAACCGAGAGACTGCAAGACTGATTCCAGCTCCAAAACGAGTTCTGTGACCTCAGGTCTCTTCCTCCTTAGCCCCTTGATCTTACTTTCAGTGTATTACATACAGTGAAAAGTACAAGGATTTAAAGCATTCATCTCTTGGGAACTCTGAGTTCTAAATGCCAGTGTAGCCACTTTATAGTGGGGTGATTTTGAAGAGTTATTTAATCTCATTTTCCTCATCTGTAAAATGGGAATAATACCTACTTTATAAGGATTAGGAATATGTGGGGTGTGTGTGTGTATGTGTGTAAACTATCCCATCCTTCCTCTCAGATGAGAGGGTAAGACAAAATATAATGTGCTATACAGAAAATGAAAGTGCTATATAAAGAACAGTAAATAATAAATCCATAATAATGATACGAAGCATATTGAGGGCTTACTTCTGCCATCATGCACAATAAAAATAGACTAAGACTTGTCTCAGATCTATTGAAACTGCTCTTTCAATCACTTGTAGGACCAATAAGAAGCTACCAGGAAATTAATTCCCACTCGACATCAGGAAAAGTTATCAACAGTGATCCTAAAACAAAAGGTCTGCTTCCTAAAACTGTGAGTTACTAGTGGCCAGGGGAAGAAGATGGGAGGGGAATGAGGAAGGGATTCAAGGATGTCCAGATCAACTACTGGCCTAGACTTTGTAAGATTTTTTCCAAATCTAAAACTTCTATGCTAGAGAATTACAGGAGATATTACACTAAACTACACTCTTGACCTAGATTACTATCTTTGCTTGACTTCGCAGTAAGCATCTTTCCTATACTGGTTGCACTAACTGACGAGAAAAAAAGGTCCACATTTCCTGCTTCCTTGCAATTAACTCTAAAAACAGTCACAGGAGCTAGAAAACTAGCTAAAGAAGACAGTGGCTTTAAAAGCAAAAGCTACATTCATGACATAAAAAAGAATTTTGTAAAGTGATTCAGATTGCTTGGTTAAAACCAAAATCTTCAGGTGTATGTTTGAATTCAATCTCCAGTGTATATTCTTGATGAGATACTTGCCTTTTTTCATAAGAATTCTAAGGAAAGCAAAAATATTTCTTATCAGAGAGTCTGAAGGCCTATTTATGTAAGAGTTTTAAAAGTTAAAATAAGCCAGAAGCCACCAAACAGATCTCTACTCTAAAGTAGAGTGAAGGCAGAGGGGCTCCACTTGTCTCAGTGTGTGCACAGACCTGGGCACTGTCCCATAGTGGAAATATGCCTATGAATCTCTAGTGTCACACTTCCTGGACTCAGATCCTGGTGTTGCTACCTGTTAGTTGTATGACCTAAAATAAGTAACTTGATCTCTATACCCCAATCTCTTCACCTCTAAATGGGAATAACGATATATACTTCATGGGCTTAGTGTAAGGATTAAATGATACATTACTTATAAAGCTGTTTGCACAGTCCCCAGGCATATAAGTGAGTGCTCATGAAATAATAGCAACCATTAACACAATGCCTCACTCCTTCTAGATAGGTGTAGATTTTAAATGTAGGCCTTTTGAAATATTGCTAAATGAAATTTTTATTATAAAAATAACATAGGCTTATTATAAAATATGGAAATGACTACCAGGAATTAAAAAGAACATTAATCACCCCTAATCCTACACATTAGAGAAAAGGTTATTTAATATTTGGTGTATTTCTTCCAAATGTTTTTCCTGGCACACTTTTACCTGGTTGAGGATCGTATGTGCACAGTCTGGTAGAATGAGGACTGGAGTGGACAGTGTGGTTATGTTGCAATCCCTTCGGGGTCACAGGTGAGCCATTACCACGGATACCATCTTGAAAACCATGTTTTCCTCTTCCTATTCTCCATTACCCTCTTTCTTCAGTACTTTACTATCTACCCAGAAAGGACATGTTCCCTGCAATCCCTGGCTTCTTAATGTGAATTTTCTCGTTTTTTTTTAAATATCTTTGTTGATTTTAGAGAGAAGAAGGGAGAGGGAGAGAGCTGAAACATCAATGATGAGAAAGTCATCATTGATCAGCTGGGGATTGAGCCCACAACCCAGGCATGTGCCCTGACCAGGAATCGAACAGTCACCTCCTGGATCCTAGGTCGATGCTCGACCGCTGAGCCACACTCAGCCGGGCAGAATTTTCTCACTTTCAAAAGTATATCTCTTTCACACTAGCCAGTTTTGCTCAGTGGTTAGAGTATTGGCCCAAGGACTGAAGAGTCCAGTGTTCAAATCCCATCAAGGCCACATACCTTGGTTGCAGGCTAGATCCCCAGACCTGACAGGGGCATGTGTGGGAGGCAATCAATCAACGTGTCTCTCTCACATCAATGTTCCTTTCTCTCTCTCTCTCTCTTCCTTCCTCCCTTCCAATCTCTCTGAAAAGCAATGGAAAAAAATATCCTCAGGTGAGGATTTTTAAAAAGTATATCTCTTTCCCTAAGCCCCTCAGGAGGTTCCCTCTCCTTATATAATCCACAACTTCTCTTCCCCCTTTCTCTCCAACACCCAAGCTCCAGAGCTCCGGACTCAGTGAGGCCCAACAGCCTGGCCCTACAGAATCCTTCCCCGGATTGTCATGGAGGGTGATGTTCACAGATGAAGCTTCTTCCCACAAGTTTCCTTCGATGATTTTTAACTATACAAATTACATAAAGCTTCACAGATATAATTACCTGTTTTGTCCTCATATTAAACATATGGCAAACATATTTTTAATTTGGATAGTCAAGAAATTGATTGCTCCCGACTCTATAATAAGGTGCAGTGGTTGTCAGAGTTAGAAATCACCAACTGCTACCATCTAATCTAACTCTGTAATTCATTTTAACTCTGTAGTCCATTTTTTCTATAGCTATTGCTATTTTCAGTGATAAAATATGTTGCCACAATAAGGTAAGTGATATCACTACCATGAGCAAACAAACCACCTGCCGTTTATCATGTGCCTAAGTGACTGGCTATGTCTGTTTTTACATATATTACCTCATTCAATCCTCAGACAACTCTGTGAGATCACCTATTTTGCAGGTAAAGAAAACCGATTTGAATTAAGGTTTGTTTTGATTCCAAAACCACTAAAATATTATCCTAACTCATACCCTGAAAACCTTCTCTGGGTCAAACCTAGTTCTAGAGTTTTGGCACAGTAACATTTCATAATACTCTAACAATCTTTTAGATTCATGCTAGACTATTATAGCTCAGAGAGAAAGACATAAAAAATAACTGTGTCTGGGAAGGCAGAGTATAGTTTCCAGGGGGAAAAACAAGAAGTGGGGAGATACAGAGAAGATGCCTGTTCAGCCAGCCAAATTAGCTAAATCAATCCTGGAGGCAGCCTATCACAGCCAGCACAAGCACGCCTCACAAAAACAGGTTGGTAATAAAATACCTCAGGTAAACAAACCCCTTGGAGAAAGTGTAAGACAGTCCAGTGTACCATCAAGTACTACTGCTCTTTGGCTGACAGAATTATAGAGAGGCTCTTAGGTTAAATCTTTTTATATGACAACTACCCCTATCACTTGGTGAAACATCTTCCAGCCCAACCCCCATCATCTGTAGTAACAGTATAATCTGTGTATTTTCTTCTGAGGCCTAAACAGAAAGTAAAAGCTCAATTTTCCAAATTGTTTCTAAATCTGCCCTCGCCAGAAACAGTGACTAGATCTTTTCTTTGAGGAATGAGTCACCAGTCCTCTCCCACTGGTAGAAATCTATTCCAACTGTGATCCAGGAATAAACAATAGCTCACAAGCCCATAAGCATACATATATATAAGGTAAAAATAATAAAACCACCAATGTGAACTTATCTTGTGTCTTTATTTTCAACCCCACCTTCAGTAGTATGAAAGATAATTACTACTTATGTATTAAAACATGGTAGTGGGACTATTGTGTGGTTTTACAATGTGGTGACAGTTCAGATCCAAAAAATGCTCAAATTTCTTCAATTCTCTTAAAATTAACATTAAGTATTTCAGAAGAATAATGTTTTCTGAGTATAAAAACATGCCTTTTATTCCATAGCAAAGTGCATTATGTGTGTGTTTAATGGATACTTCTTCAGATTATTACAATACCTTTTCAATTCTTTTCATTAAAACAAATATAAGCTCCACTTTAAAGTCCATGGACTACCTGCCGGTGTGGCTCAGTGGTTGAACATCGACCTATGGACCAGTTTGCGTTGTACCCACTTCAAAAGTTGGCTATGGCCTCAGAATTGAGGTATCAGAGTCATTAACATTTTATCTTGTTTAGAAAACTGTCTGCTTACCTTGGAGAATGGTCAAATTACCATTTCTCCCAATATGGAAACTATGGGAAACAAGGGAAGCCCATACACATCATTTTTACAACCCCACATGACGCTAGGGAACTTCTAATTTTGTTAATTCATTAAGCATTTTAAGAGTATTTTTGGCCAGCCCTGTACTATGAGCTGTGGAGAGGTATTCAAAGGGAGCAACAAGTGCATAGTCCTCTCCTCCAAAGAGGTTACAATACAAAGAGAGAACCAGGCTGTTTGTTTGAACTCCGAACAAAAGCTGTGACTGCATAATAATGGACTAAGGGGGTGGGGAATGGGGATCTGAAAGCCCAGTTGTTGGTAAAGTAGTTTTCAGGGGGTGAGAGTTTAAACCAGCTCTGAAAGAGGCTGATTGTAATGACTTGCCAGAGTGATAGTTGGAGAGCAGTCTACTTAGGAGATAAGCATCTGCTCTGATTTAGAGATGGGAAGTGCCTGAAGTGTGGGAAACCATAAGGAGACTGGCTCCCTAGCAGTCAACAGGTGATTTCGGGAAATACTGATTCTGAGGATGCCATAATAGGTAAGTTTGGGAAGTCAGATGCTGAAGGTGGGAAGGGAAGATTTGTTGTTGTTACAATAAAAAGCTTAGATTTGATGACGTGAGTAAAAAACAGAAAAATTACGTAATAAAAATGATTTTTTGACAGCTATGAAAAAATGAGATTCCAATAGAGAGGTCCTGGAGCTCAGGAAACAAGCTAAACTATCTATAATTTAGGTCTAGGTTGTTAAGACCTGGAGAAAGATGATAGCTGAGGAAATTTTCAGAGTGGAATAAATAATAATAACAATAAAGATAAGGTTATATGAAAAACTATCTCATTCCTACTCTTTATTAACACAATTAACAACTTCCAGAAAATTCCTTTTCTTCGACTTCCCCCTTTAGAACCCAGCACCTCTCCCTAGCTTCCATCTATGTACTGAGGACATGTTATTAAGGATACCCTATTCATTACCCTCCACCAGAGCCTTGCTCAGCTTGTCTTCTGTCTTCTCATTTCACCTCCTTTTCATTTATTCAAATCATTTTATTCCTTAAAAGACCCAGCCTAAGTGCCAGCTTTTCCTCGATGCCACTTATGATCCCAGAGAATTCTCCTTTCTCTGAACGTCTGTCTGCTAGTCACTTTGACCACGTATGACTTCCTTTCTGATTAGAATTTTTGACTAGCTCCTTAAAGTCGTTTTTAAAAGTATCACTGTAAAAACTTTAGAAAAAAAAAATTACTTGTAATCTCTCCACCATTAAAATGGTACTGTATTCCTTCAAGTGTTCCAAGCGAATAATTTATGTGTACGTATTTTAAAACACAGTATACACATTTTTTTGCATCTTGCTTTTAGTTTTTACTGTTGTAGAGACTCCAGAATCCAAGCAGTTCTACTAAGCTTCTTGTTACCTGCCATTGCCTGTTCTCTTTAACTCAGCTGCTGCTCCTCTGATTATTCATTGCATCTGCTGCTCCCTGTGGCTCTTGCTGCCTGGTGTCCACTGCTTGCCTACTCAATGGGCTTTTTTTTTTTAAAATATATATATTTTTATTGATTTCAGAGAGAGGAAGGTAAAGGGAGAGATAGAAACAGCAATGACGAGAGTCATTGATTGGCTGCCTCCTGCACGCCCCCTACTGGGGAATCGAGCCCGCAACCCCGGGCATGTGCCCTGACCTGGGAATTGAACCGCAATCTCCTGGATCCCAGGTTGATGCTCAACCACTGAGCCACGCGGGGGGGCCTCAATGTGCTTTTAAACTATTTTTCAATCAACCTCAACCCTCTTTCACCTTTCACAGTGTTTGGGGAGAGCTTTAACAAGCTTCTCACAGATTGACTGCCTTTGGGTCTTGTGTCCATCCCAGTCCAATAAACTGTAGCCAAGAGGGAAAAGCGGTCTTGTAGGACTGTAAGTAAAGCTAGGAAGGAACCTCTCGGAGGGCTGGGAATGGCACGACACAGTTGGCTTGACCTCTATCCCTTCACTTAATATTTTTTGAAAATAAGATTCTTGATGATTCTATAATAGTCTGTCCTGAGGTATTAAACTATACAAATTCACTCCTTTTATCTTTAATCGTTGTGTGCATAACTACATTCTACGCAGTTGACTCTTCATGTACATACTTGGTATGCTTTCAAATATAAATTGATTAGACTCTTTTGTCACTTTGTTATCTACATAAGAATTCCTGAGATTAATATGCCAGATGTTGATTAGCCATTGCCCTTTGGGTAGACTTTTTTTTCCCCCTTCGAATTTTTGTTGTCTGTAAAATAATGCTACGAATATCTTTGCGCGCTCACTTTTTTTTGGGGGGGGGGGGTCAGACCATTGAAAGACATTCCCTAAAGTGGAACTGTTGATTAAAAGATATAAGCAGTGTTACAGCTTGCCTTTTACACCGCAAGGTGCTGTGCTCCTTTGGCGTGTGCTTCGCTCCGCACGCGTGTCCGCCGCCGCTCCACGGCCCCCCGAGGAAGGCGTCGCTTCATTTTCAGGAGGCGCCGCGGGCTCGGCGCTCGGCGCTCAGCGCAAGGCGAGAGCTCTAAGTACTCAGGGGCCAACATTTTCGTATCTGTAGGCTTGGCCTTCCTCTCCTCCCGATTTTTCTCCCTCAGTCTCTTCTCTCCGTTTCTTTTCGGAATCTACTTCATCACCTTACATGGGTAATTTCAGGCAAGGCCATTTTGGTCAGAAGGGCCTTTTCCTGTCCTTTAAATCTTACTTCTCAGGAAGCTCCCGGCTCTGGAACCTTATGCAGCCCACGGCTGTGAGAGGAAGCCGCGCTCGAAGCCGCCACCGGCTACCTGCGCTCCCGCCGGGCGCCTCCTCGGGAAGGAAACGTTTTCTTGAAAAATGTCTACGCTAGTGCATTGGGGCAGATTTTGAAGGGAACGGAACCGGCCCGCATTTCTGCCAGACAATTCCACGCTGAGTGACTTCCTCCGAGGGAGTAACCACGTGGGTCTGTGGAATAGTCTGCATCGCACAAGCTCGAAGGAAACGCTGGATGTGTGCGTCCTCCCAGGCCCCGGCGGTCGCGACAGCTGCGAAGCCCGCCCGGGGAGGAGAGCCCCAGGCGCCTGGGAGAGTCCGCCCCTGGCCCGGAGTTGGAGCCCGGGCCGGTTCCCCTCAGACCGGCTCTCCTCAGCCCGCCGGCAGTCGCCGCGCAGAGAGCGCCCCTCCCACAGGACCCGCCCCTCGTCGTTCCACAGGGGAGGGGGCGTGGCCGGCCGGGCGTCACCCATGACGTAGCCGCCGGACCCGGCCGCCGCCGAACTGGGGGGATAGGGATGGAAGGGGGATGAGGGGAGGAGGGGGGAGATGAGGGGGGAGATGAGGGGGGGAGGGGGGAGATGAGGGGGAGAGATGAGGGGAGGAGGGGAAGGAACGGAGGGGGATGAGGGAAAGGGGGGTATCCCGGGGATGAGCGCCAAGATGGCCACTCCCGCTGCGGCTGATGAGTGTGTGTGAGCCGGAAGCGCGGCTGCGGCGGTTGGCAGAGCGAGACCCCCTACGGGAGCAGAGGTCGGTGGGGAGCCCCTGGGACCCGGAGGCACCTGACGGCGTTTTCCCGCCCCGCAGGTTGCGAAGTGGGGGCTTGAGGGAGGGAGAGGGGGCTGCGGACCGCCTGAGGGCAGCGAGCCGAGGGGCGCGCGGAGGAGGCGGCGGGTCCGGCGAAGTTATAATTGGCGCCTCTGGGAAGTTTCGGTGGGCCCAGCGAGGCGTCCTGGTCCGTGTCCCTGCGGCCCGCCGCCTCGTGAGTGCCCGGAGATGCTGAGAGGAGCCGCGTAGCCACCCGGCGCTGGGCTGCAGAGGAGGAGGAGAAAGTGGGGGGCTTGAGGCGATGTGCCTGGGGAAGCTGTGCCCTGACTCGGGTTCTGGAACGTTGAGGCGGCGCGATCGCGAATCTGAGGCGGGCTGGGGCGCTTGCAGAGCTGGCACTGCCGGGAGAAAAGTGCATCGTAGCGCCCGCTGAGTGCCGCCAAGGGATGCTCGAAGCCAAGCGATGCCTTGGAAGGGCGGCTCTGGTCCTTGGTTTAGAAGGAATCTCCCCCCCCCCCCCTTTCGTTCGGGTCCCAGCGCTGCCTGCACCTGCTGCCACTTATTTTAAAGACACGCTTTTTCAATACCAGCTTCCTAAACCATCCCCCGCCGGCTTTGGGGGAGGGAATTCTCACAGGCTAAACTCTTTCGGAGGGGCGTAAGAAACGTGTCAGCATAAGAAAAACGATTGCTCAAATTTAAGAGATTTCCAAAGAAAATGAAAACCATGTTAATTCTTCCAATTTCAGTTTGAGCAGTTAAGTTCTACGCTAACCGGATACTTGCAGTTCTCGCTCTGGAAGTAAAAATACAATTTAGCAAGTCTGGGGAGAGTCCCTTTATCCTCAACTCCCCCTCCCCCCCCCCCTTTAAACCTTAATTGTCATATCTTGCCTGTACTGGGGTTGTGAAATTAGCGTGGAAATACGACCTTCAGGATCTGCACTTGAATTTATTATCCGTTAAGTAGCCGCCTGTGGGGTGAGGATGGTGGTAACATTGAGCCTGGAATTCCATTTTGAGTTTTCTTTAAAACCAGCATTTGGTGTAAACAAGGAGAAAGCCTTGGCTGTTCATTGTGATCCAATTCGGAAAGCCCAACGTGAGTTAAGCACATGTTTATAGGACATTTAATAATCTCAATGAGTTTCAGTTGTCTTAAAAGAGATGGAAACTTTGTGTTCTTGGAACCCTAATCTTTTCATCTTAATTTAGTATCTCGGGATTTGAAAGAGATTCTAAAACATTATGCTCATGTAGCTTCTCTCCCTCGCCCCCGCTCTTTCTCTAGCTTTTTTTGTGTGTGTGCGTACTAGCTATTAATTTTGCAGTGGATGGCAGATTTTTCAATACAGTATTTATCATTGTAGATTATCCATATTACAATTTACAGAAATTCTGATATGGAACAAATAGTTTAATGCATACATTGTAGAAAGTTGAAATGTCTTAGATTGTGCATCAGTCTTGTTTTTCATCCAAAATATTAATTGTCCCAGCTATTTTTAGCTTAAAAAATTGATAGGTTTAGTATAATATACAGTGATACAACTTTTTGGAGTATATAATTTCTGGTGGCCAATTTTTTTATCTTTACTGTTGAACGTATTACAGATGTGCAACTTTTTGGAATATTTAAAATGGAATATCTGTAGAAGATTTGGGTTATTTGAAATATGTTGTTTCTTCCTAATTGTTTTTACCCCTCCTTTTCACCAATTTTTCTTTTCTGTACTACAAAAAGAAAGGAATAAGGTTTCATATATATCTCTCTACCAAAGTTTTCCTCTACACACTTGGATCTTATTAAGTATTATAGCATTGGTGGTACATAAGAGGATTTTCTGCTCCTTGGGTTATTTAAGGGCAGAGTCTGATTGTAATTTATTTGTAGCCCTAGCACCTGACTGTTTAACATGGAGGAAAACCCTTGCAATTGTTTGTTGAATTGGGTTTTTGAATAGTACAGACGTACAGAGAAAAGCAACATTTTGGCTTCTTTGGTAGCAGGGGGAAAAAATGTGCTTTGAGGTATTTTTCCTTCCTGTAATGTTAGGCAGAATAAATGTGGTTTCCAGATTCTAATGGAGTTGTCTGGTTGAGGGAGATTAGAGAGAGGCTGGAGCCACTGGTTTAGGAGTCTAATCAAGATAGGAAATGTGTGCTCAGTCATTCTCTAGATTCAGTAATGGGGGACAGTTTGCCATTAGGCCCAGCCTAAATAGGTGACAAATAACTAAAATATAGGATTCTACAGATACTGGTTTTCTGGCAACGATTAAGATTATTGTAAGAAGTACAATTGATTTTTCACAGCACCTTCAGACATCGTAAAATTTTATTGTAAAGAATTCATTTTTAATGGAGTTTTACATGCCATAGGAAAAAGCTGATTTATTTAGAGTCCAAGAACATACTTGTTAGGCCAAGTCATGGATATACTGGAATGATAGAGCAGAGAATCTAGGCATTTTACACAAAGTATTTGAACTCAAGTTAATAGATCGATAGTAGAATGTTCAATCTCTTTGTGAATGTTTTCCCCATTGTTATGAAGTTAGCAGCAGTAGGCTGATGTATGACACTAATGATAAATATTTTGAAACAAAATTGCCCATGAATGAAATGCTTGTAAGTAGTGATGGGTGAAGACATCGAACAACCTGGCAGCAAAACTTGCTTTCCAGGAGCTTTTTCTTAGAACCTCATGAACTAGATTCGATCTCTGTGCTGCAGGAGAGGCACGTTTGAGACCTGAAGAAGGCCCAGGGGAAAAAGGGGATGCTTTATTGTTTAATGATCAGTTTCAAACAAGATCAGGGCAATTATAGATTCTAGATCTCTGGAGGAAGAAAGATTAACTAGGGCCTTTCTAGGGATAAAGGAAAGGAAATACTTCATGATTTGTCAAGAGGTGGCACCAAAGCACATAATAAGCATAATAGCATACCTAAGTGGGAGCAGGGAAAGTTTGAGAGCCCGTTGTATTCATTCATTCAGTAATTTGTTCATTTAAAAATACTGAACGCCTTTGTGTGTACCAGGCACTATGACCCTTAGCATTTTACAAACATCTCATAAGGGGACAGGGTACTATGGTGGTTTCATGAAATAAATGGAAAATTGAAAACTGCTCTAAAGACCTGGGTAGGGCTTGCCCTAATTACTGTGGATAAAGTTATTTCCATTCTTATCCAAACACATGTAAAGACTGTGGTGGTTAGCAATTCCTAGCACCTACTTCCTACTAATTGCCATTTCTCCTGTTTTTATTATGGAAAATAACAAGTTTTTCTAATTTTAATGGTTTTTAGAAGATCTGCTTAGGTTATTTGGTACTGTTAAAAGAAAAATGTTTTGTAACAGTTATTTTTCTTAAAATAAAGATTCAACATATGCCTACTCTTTAATATCTATCCATTGGGGAGGTCTCGAGTATTTTCTTTAATGAGATAAAGATGGTTATTGTGACACAATTTTATTTAAATAGTTACTCCACCCTGGCCAGTGTGGTTCAGTGGGTTGGAGTGTTGTCTGTACACCAAAAGGTGGCAGGTTTGATTCCCTGTCAGGGTACATACCCAGGTTTCAGGTTCGATCCCAGAGGAATTGACCCAGGACGGAACCAATCAATCTCTCTCTCTTTCTCATCAATTTAAAATTCAAAACAAAACAAAAACTAGAAATATTTTATGAAGGAATTGGGCCTTGGAGGATGAACAAATTTTTAAAAGGTGGAGGTGAAGGAATGATGAAGATGAGTTCAGGAGATTAGCGGGGGATGATTCTTTTTTTCTAGAATGCACAGAGGGGTGATTACAGAGGGGTAATAAGAGAAGGCAAAGAAGATAAGATGGAATCTGGAGAATTTTGAAAGTAAGACTGATGAATGTATGATATATATTTTTTTAATTTTTTTAATTTAAAAAAAATATATATTGATTTTAGAGAGAGGGAAAGAAACATCAATGATGAGAGAGTCATTCCTTGGCTGCTTCCTGCACACCCCCAACTGGGGATTGAGGCCACAACCCAGGTATGTGCCCTGACCAGGAATCGAACCTTGATCTCCTGGATCCTAGGTTGATAATCATTGAGCCATGCCTGGCTGAGCTGGATAATATTTTTAAATTGCAGTATTTGTCAAACTGACATTATGAAATTGGTTTAGTGAGTTGTGATCAGCATTTTTTTTAAAAAAAGGAAATAGGATAGGAAATATCAAAATAGTATTGTTTGTGAAACTTTTGTTCTAGGGGTGTGTGTATACGCACATGATGTGTGTACACACATTTACTGAAACCTGATGTAAAATTTCTTAGTCTATATCTTAGTCAAAGTTAAAAATCTACTGCTTTATTGGACTGTGGGGATTTTAAGTACCAGAGTTAAATGCTCAAAGGGTAGTACTATGGAGGAGATAAGAGTTGATGATGGGAGACCAGTTTTGAGATTGCTGTGCTTCAGCGATGATATAATAAAGCCCGTAATGAGAATAATAGCTCTAGAAGTGGAAAGGAGTAAAGACTTGGGGAATGATAAGCAACCCTATATACATAGGTGATAAATTGTGCAAGGGAGGAGTTAAAAACTGTAAAGATTTCTAGCCTGGGTACCTGAATGATATAATACAGTATCTTTAATAAGAGTATTGCAAAAGAACCTAATTCTGTGAAGGCAGGACATATAGGTAAGCCGAGTTTGAAGTGCGTCTGAGACTGGTTCAGGAAGGTTAGGGCTAAGGGTAGTCTTGGTAGTGAGCTACCTAGATCTGACTTTTGAAGTGAGTTCATTATGACAAGAGGTTTGAAAAGCCATTAAAATAGATCAGAAATGTATTGATTGCTACATGCTTAAAGCCTGGATTGTATGTTTCAATGAGTACATAAAAATGAATTTCAGAGAATTCTCACTGGGTGGTAAATATAAGCAATTTTGTGCTGTCAAACTTTAATAGGTTAAAATATTTTACCTACGATCTTGCTTGCTTATTGTGTGTGATAAAAACCTTTGACTAAAAATTACTATATCTAATAAGATCTTACATCTATTTTCTCATCCATCATTTTAGCTTTCTATTTGATATACTAACTCTATATAAAATAATTTAGCTTTCAATAAGTTCAACACAATTATTTTCTTAACCTTTAGAAATTTGCTGAAGAGAATTTTGAAAATAAAAATGTTTGCTCAGTTATATGGCATGAAAAGTTTGTATACTTGAATAAGGTTTTTTTTGAACAAATTAAAAATTTATTTTCTTTAAGCAGTGAAGAATAACAAAAAGAAGCTTTCAGAATATTTATAAATCAATTGTCTTTAAAATAAAGATTAGCATACTTGGTTTTTTAAAACGCCATTTCATAGCTATTAATTGGAATTTCAAGTTTGATACTTTTTTTAAATATATGAGAAAATGATAGTATAGTTTTAATCTGTATAGATTTCATTCAGAACATCTTGACTATTTTTATGTTGCTGTTATATGTAGGTATAGGTAATATTTTATCAGAGTCTATGTAGGGGATACAAAAATGTTTTGCTATCGCTCTTTAAAATGAATATACTACCCCAAATCACATATATAGTTTGCTAGAGCCAAACAGAATTAATAGATTCTCAGCCGTGGATTAGCAAATGAAAAGCAGTGGTCTGAACTCTGTAGAGGAAAAGAGAAAATTCTCCCTCCCACCCCCTTTCTTTCCTCCAAGCTTTTAGATCTTTGTGTGATGAAGCTCCTTTGGGGATACCCTAGTGACTGTCTCTGAGCTTTGGCTCCAAGCAGCAGAGCAAACTGGAGATTTCTGGTGAGCAGCCTGCCTCTCTAGCTCCTGCTTTCCTCCCTGCCCTTCCCTTGGTCGTCCACCTGCTACTGATTTTTTCATAACTAGACAGGATAAGTGGGCCCCCTACTCTAAAATATTAATCTCATGATCTATCATTCCACCATTCTCGTTTCACTTCTTTGGATTTTAAAAAGATTTTATCTTTGAGAGATCCCCTTTTAAAATGCAAATACCCCTGGGAGAGGTCAGACCTTAGTTCTCAGCTAACATCTTAATTATCAGCACCTTAGTTGTGCTTAGTACACATTTGGCTCAGAAGAAGGAACCCCTGACTAAAAGTGATAAAACAGTAAGAAATTAGCATTATTATTATTATTATTATTATTATTATTATTGGCAGCTAAGATGTAATGAGAGCCATATTATTTAGTGCCAGGAAGTGTTCTAAGTGCTTTGCAAATATAAATTTCTCTAATTTCCTCAAAAACTCTATTGGTGTTAATATCACTGTTATTTTACAGAGAAGAAAACTGAGGTATGTGGAGCATAAATACTTTGTCTAGGTCACACAGTAAATACAGCCAAGTGTTAAACACAGGCAGTTGGATTCCAGAGTGTGCTCTCTAACCACTTGCTGTGGTACCACTCCGCTGCTGTCAGAGAGATAGCGTCTGATCAACATTTCACCCTTTTCACAATTTTGCACCGAATGGAATCATGCTATTCAGTTTTAGGCCACTTCCTATTGAAGGGCAGGGACCTCGCCATCATCTAAATAGATCTTTTTTTGTAACAAATGCAATGAAATAGGCAGATTCATTGTAACCAAGGGAATTTATTTGCAGAATATATAGGAAAAGGAAATAAAGAGCCTCATGTATAATTTAGCACACACATAGCATTGTCTTTCCTATTTAAAACTTATTATACAAATAACATGTTCATTGTTTTTGGAAATTTGAAAATATGGATTAATAAAAAGAAAAAATAATCTGCGGTCCCACTACTCAGATATAACCCCAGAATATGTATATATAAATATTTAAATATATATATTTTATATGTATATAGCAATAAATATTCTTTCTAGGTTTCTTATGATCCTTTTCTGAACATTGTGCAAGGTGTCAACTCATACCACCTCTTTAAAATTTTAGAATGAAATAATTTTTCTTGAGTGTAAATAAACAGAATTTCCCTCTTCATCTCTAAGTAGTTGAATAATTATTGTCCATGACTTGCCAGAAATAATTGTTTAACTAAATTATCTGTGTTCTTTATATGATCCTTTTAAAATAAAAATACATAGAAGAGAGCCCTAGATTCTTAATCTCTATATTGAATCAGTTCTTTCAACCAATGTTTGTTCAGCACTGATCTACATTTGTTCCCATCTTTGCTTCAACATCACTACAGCTTTAATTGCCTTGTAAGATCAGATCTGGAATAGTAGTTTCTTTAATCATTCTGCAGTTCAGATCCCCCTATAACCTTATACCTGATCGTGTCATCCTCCTCTGCAGAATACTCAGTCGCTTTTTATTGCCCGTAGGCCCTGGAACAGGCTTGGAGATGATCGGGGCAGGGAATTCTTCAGATCCCAGGTACCAGTGAGTGGGTCTAAGAGGCGAGTTGGGGATATGTGCAGGTTCCAGGTGGTCACATACTGTTGACTCTGCTGACTTCACATAACGGGAGAGGGCCAGAACAGGTCTGGGTCCTGGTTGTCTGAGTGTAAAGGCAGAGTGTGCAACTGCTGTGCGGAGAGTATAAACATTGGGTGGCAGCAAGGATCGAAGCTGGGAGACCATTTAGGAGCCTTACTGCAGAAATTCAGGTGAGACTCATTTATGGCTTGGACCAGGGTGGTAGTAGTAGAGGTATTAAGTAGTCATATTCTAGATATATTTTGAAGGTAGAGCCAACCATTTTTCCTGAACAGTTGGTGTGGGAAGAGTGAAAGAGGAGTCAAGTGACTCCCGAGATTTTTAACCTCAGTACCTGGAAACATTTTAGATAATGGAGCATATTAATCACTGGTGTCTTAATTTGGCCATTAGCAACTATTGTTGAGTGTTAGGAGTTCTAATAAAATACTATATTTGACCAGATTTTTGGACCTCTGGAAATTTTGAGGGAAGATAAGTAAACTTAAAATGTGTGGTTGAAATGTATGCACATGTGAGTGTCGGGACTGGTCAATCTTAAGTCCATATTCAGGGCTACCTTATATCTAAAAGTTAAGAAATGGAGGGGGAGAGGGTCTCTCTGATTGCTAGGATATTTTACAAATAGAGGTGGAAAGAAATAAAAAATCAACTTTACCGTTGTGGTTTCTTTAGGGCCCTGGAAATGGTACCCACAAGTACCATTGAAATTCTTAGTCTTGCTGCCCTAAAAAAATCAAAGCATTGATCATGCTACATACAATGTTCTGAGTGTTTTATAACTATGTCCCCACCTGTGACCAGAAATTTGTGTTCAATTTATATTAAAATCAATGAAGAAAATGTTTTGCAATCTCTACTTTTAACTAGATTTTGGTTCACTACTTTTAGGTATTTGTAGCAGAAGCGTTCCTGACTTTATCTGACAAAGGAAAAAGTTTGAGTGTCAAAATCATATAGGTTTCATTTGTTTTGTTTTAGTACCTTGGCTTTGTGTGTATGTTGTTTGTTTTTTAGAATAAGCTTATAATTTCAGATAATGCTTAGGCCTCCCAGAATATAAAAGTTCATTATATTGCCATCCACTTTGTATTTTACCTCTTTTCCCTTTATTTGCTTCCATCTTGCACATTCCTGAGTCTTTTCAAACACAAAGGCATTCTCCTCGTCTTTCTCTCTCCCTAAGGCAAACTGTTAAGCCTGTCAGATTAGAGTGTGTTTTAGAGCCATGAATTAAAGCTCATTATTGATTTACTAAATGGAAAGCCAAATTTAAAATGGTAATTAAGTAAAATATTAAATATTATTTATTTAAATAAATAGAAGAGACTATTAAGATTTATTCACTATAGCTACCATTATAGTTACCATTTATTGAGCATTTACTGTGTGTCAGATAAATAGTTTATCTCAATTCTTCTACAGTTCGAAGTTGGTATGATTTTCCCTGTTTTACAGATGAAGTTTAGAGAAGTTAAAATGTTTGCTCAAATCAGACATATAATGGTATGTGGCAGAGAGAAAATTCAGAACTAAATTTTTTCTGCTTCAAACCCATGCTTTTAACTATGACTATGCTTTAGTAACTCCACATAGGGCTCTCAGAATATAGATACTAGACATATATTTTGGTCCTACCAACCCCAATCTTCAGCTGCCCTCACACTGTTGGGTAGTGTTCAGTGAAAAGTGGTCACTACCCATTCTTCACCAGTAGATGGTGGCAGAAAAATTTAAAAGACTTTAAAGGGAAGTAAGATGGAGAGAGTCTGCAGCAAGGGAAATGTGAAAACTGCCTAGAAATTGGAGCAGAGGAAGCAAATTTATAAAATTATACTTAGAAAAATACCTTATAAAAAAAGAAAAATATTGGCTTCTTGTTTTTATTTTATTAAAATTGACAGTGTTCTGCTTAGTTTTCAGATGCTTCAAGAATGAACAGAGACTGACTTGGATTATGTGTCTCTCAGCTGGACTGAATAAATGTTAACAATGGATAAGTGCAAACACATTGGGCATTTGTGGTTTGCTGAAGACCATTCCATTCTCAACCCTCAGAAATGGCATTGTGTGGACTGCAGTACAAGTGAGTCGATCTGGGCATGCCTTAGCTGTTCCCATGTTGCCTGTGGAAGGTATATTGAAGAGCATGCTGTTAAGCACTTTCAAGAGAGCAGTCATCCTGTTGCATTAGAGATGAATGATATGTATGTTTTTTGTTACCTTTGTGATGAGTATGTTCTTAATGATAATGCAACTGGAGACCTGAAGTTACTACGAAGTACATTAAGTGCAATCAAAAGTCAAAATTATCATTGCACCACTCGTAGTGGAAAGGTTTTACGATCTATGGGTATAAATGGTGATTCTTATTTCTTACATGATGGTGCCCAATCTCTGCTTCAAAACGAAGATCAAATATATACTGCTCTTTGGCACAGGAGAAGGATCCTAATGGGTAAAATTTTTCGAATTTGGTTTGAACAATCACTCATTGGGGAAAAAAGGCAAGAAGAACAATTTCAGGAAAAAAGAGAAAAAAGAGAAATAAAGAAAAGATGGCGAGAATTAGAGCATGAAGTTAAAGCAGAGTTGGAAAGTATGCCTCCAAGAAAGAGTCTACGTTTGCAAGGTCTAGGTCTGCCTACCACAGTAGAAATAGTTCCTGTTCAAGAACCACTGCAAACCTCAGCAGCACCAGTAAGAGAGAAAGTAGTATCTACCTCAGAAGATGTCAGCTTTAAAAAATCCAGTGACCCCTCAATTAAACAAAGGCCAATCGTAACTCCTGGTGTAACAGGATTAAGAAATTTGGGAAATACTTGCTATATAAATTCTGTCCTTCAAGTGTTGAGTCATTTACTTCTTTTTCGACAATGTTTTTTAAAACTTGATTTGAACCGATGGCTGGCTGCAACAGCTAATGATAAGACAAAATCATCAAACTGGCATTCACCAGTCACAGATACAGTATATCAAATGAATGAATGCCAAGAAAAAGATATGGTCTTTGTTCACTCCAGACATCCAAGTTTATCATCCAGACTAAGTGGTGGAAAGTCAAAGAGTAGAAAGATGGAACTTATTCAGCCAAGGGACTCAAGTTCACAATACTTTTCTCTCTGTCATGAATTGCATACTTTGTTCCAAATCATGTGGTCTGGAAAGTGGGCCTTGGTCTCACCATTTGCTATGCTACACTCAGTGTGGAGACTAATTCCTGCATTTCGTGGTTATGCCCAACAAGATGCTCAGGAATTTCTTTGTGAACTTTTGGATAAAATACAACATGAACTAGAGACAACTGGTACCCGATTACCGGCTCTCATCCCTACTTCTCAAAGGAAAATTATCAAACAGATTTTGAATGTTGTGAATAATATTTTTCATGGACAACTTCTTAGGTATGTATTTTTAAAAATAACATTTTCATCGTGGGAACTCTATGAAGCTTAAAAAATGCATATTCTCTGTCTGTCTAGTGTGTTAGAGCTAGTGCTGTTTTCAGGTCAAAATAGGTCATTTTCACAAATATGCATAAAGTCAGCTCACATATTTACAGTTTCCTTCATGAATCATTGGAAGTAGTTTTATGTCCATGGTATGAAAGCTTTTTTTTTTAATGTTTTTATTGATTTTAGAGAGAGGAAGGAAGAGGGAGAGAGAGAAATATCAGTGATGATATTGATCAGCTGCCTCCTGCACTCCCCCTACTGGGGATGGAGCCCGAAACCTGGGCATGTGCCCTGACTGGGACTCCAACCATGACCTCCTGGTTCATAGGTCTACGCTCACCCACTGAGCCACAGCAGTCAGACTGAAAGCTTTTTTTGTGGGGAGGAAATTAGGAAACAGCTTCTTAGGTTAACCTTATTCATTTTCTGAGAGACTGAGAAAAGGAGGGAACAAATTTGAAGATGCTGATGTTGTTCAAGCATCAACTGTATTTCATATTGTGTGGAATGATCTATAAAGTCTATCTTCAATTATTTTTAGTCTTCTTTGGCATTAAATCCTGCTGAATTCTTCACTGAAGTTATTATTCTTTCCCTTTCCAGGTACTATATATCCTATGTAAGTTGTTAGAACTGCCCGTATTCTTCGCGGTTCCTATATTTTGTTGAGGATTTTAATGTAGTGGTGTTTGCTGAAATGAAAGTATGACCTCATTATTTGTCATGTTACTATCTTTTGAAATTATCAGTTGGTAGGGCTTCAAAATCTGTATACACTAATATACCTCTGTATATAAAACTCTGTAAATAAAGATATACTAGTAGTATTTTACTTATATCATGGTTAAGGGGTTATAGGGATTTGGGGAGAGAAACATCAACTGATGAAAGATGAGGAAGGAAAAAGGGACAAATAACTGTAAGTCTAATGATCTAAACACATTGTTAAATGTATATAAATATATATCATATATACACAGACATAATGTATGTATACATACATACAAAGATACATACAGTGTATATCTCCATTAAATGGGTCCACAGTTTTTTGTTTCTTACCTAAATTTAGATTTGACTAATGCCCTTGGAATTTTTTGAATGCCTAGTAGTTGAGGTCCACCAATGCCTAATGGTTAGTTTAATGACAGTTTTTTGGAAGGAAGAGTTATTATAATAAAAAATTGCCTGAAAATAATATAAAGCAGATTATTCAGAAATCTGATAGTGCATTTTCAGAAGAAAACCTCTTTTTTTTTTTTTAATTGGTGGTGACCTCTAGTGACAAGGAGTAAATGTTGTGACAGGAGGATTGTAATCTGAAACTAATATTTTTATTTGCAGGTTACATGTCTTGCATGTGACAACAAATCCAATACCATAGAATCTTTCTGGGACTTGTCACTGGAATTTCCTGAAAGATACCAATGCAGTGGAAAAGATATGGCTTCCTAGCCATGCCTGGTTACTGAAATGTTGGCCAAATTCACAGAAACAGAAGCTTTAAAAGGAAAAATCTATATATGTGACCAGTGTAACTGTAAGTAGAGACTATATATTCTCCTTGCTTTTCTAAGGTTAGCAAAGAGAAAATACAAATGACAGGAAGCTGGAAAAAATTCCTTAAGCATCAGTTATGAAAATAAACTTTCTTTGTTAGTTCATCAAAAGAAACCGGGCTAGTATTTCTACTTTATAATTAGCATTTGTGAAACTTGTGTATGTTTTGCATTATTGCTGATATTAAATTTTTTTGGATCCTATAGTCAATTGTAGAGAGAGAGAATCCATAAAATAAAAAACTTAAATTTAATATGTGAGGCAGAATAAAGTAGCAAAGGGGAATAGTAAAAGGAAAGCATGTTATTTAGTACTGAAATAAATATTTGCTTTAAGTCTTTTTGCTACCTATCAAAACGTCGATGTAGATAATATGTGTGTGCAGATAGTGTATACATACCCATATAATAGAAAATAATATATAGCTGAACTGCTGCTATGGAGACTGGCTTCATAAAGATAAAGATAAAGATATATTTTTAAAAACATCTATCTCTGCCCTGGCCTGAGTGCTCAGTAGAGAGCGTTGGCCCACACACCAGTGGGTCTTGGGTTTGCTTCCTGGTTAAGGGAACGAACCTGGGTCGCAGATTGGATCCCTGGTCCGGGTTGGGGGGCACATGTGGGAGGCAACTAGTTGATGTGTCTCTCTCACATCGATGTTTCTCTCACTCTCTCCACCTCCCTTTTTCCCTTTCTCCCCTCCTCCCCCCTCCCCCTCCCCTCCTCTCCCCCTTCCCCTCCCCTCCCCCTCCCCCCTCCCCCCCACCTCCACCTCTCCCTTTCCCTCTCCCTCTCTGTCTCCTTCGCCTTGTCCCTCCCTCCCTTCCACTCTCTGAAAAGCAATGAAAAAAATATATCCTTGGGTGAGGATAAAAAAATAACAAACAATAAAAATCTATGAAAAAATATCCTTGGTGAGGATTAATTTTTAAAAATCTCTTTTATATTAGTCATTGTTCCAGTGCTACGGATAGAAGTAACAGACAATTAAGATCTACTATAATAAGCTCTCTAATAGACATGGGCACAGGCCCCCAACACTGGAGGATGAAATAGCCATTTCAATTAAAGGGAAGCATTATCCTCCAGGGGAATGGTGCATAAAAGCACATCAGATCGGTTGTGTCTTTTTTTTTTTTTTTTTAATTGATTTTAGAGAGAGGCAGAGAGAGGGAGGGAGGGAGGGTGAGAGGGAAAGAGGGAGAGAGACCCACCCAACCGGGCATCAAACCTGCAACCTGGGTATCTAACCCACGGCATTTTGGTTCATAGGAACACGCTCCAATCAACTGAGCCACACTGGCCAGGGCTCTGCTGTGTCTTTATGTGGCATCTTTATCTCCTCTATAAATATGTACATGGCATTTTAGTTTATATATTTTCAGGTATTCTCTCTAATTGTCATGTGTGGAAAAAAATGATTCCAGGGCTTTAGATACTAAACTTCTAAGTTAATATAAAGAAAACTGGATGTTCTAGCATTGAAGGAAAGTCACATCAATTGGTGATTTTATAAAATGAGTTATACTAGCATTGTTTTCTGAGTGCTGTCTAATATGAACTGTTATAAGGAACCTAAGATTTATATGGTTAGAAAAAATATCAAGTTTGTATGGTGAAGTGTTTTTTCTTTCTTTCTTGGACATAAAATGTGAGTGGTAGATGCTTTCATCACCAAATCTGGGAGTAGAATGCTATTATTAATGAATGCAAAATATGGTTTTATAATACGTTTGTGTGTTTCTCGTGGGTCTACTAAATAAAAGCCTAAAAGAGTTGCTTATTTAATACATAAAGGCAAATATTCCCTTGTCTGGCTATACTTGGATCATATATTCTGGGAGAAGATCCACAGGTAGGTCCAGGACATCCAGTAGCAGCTGGATGATACCTGGATCTCAGGGGCATAGGCCTTGAAGGAAAGGCTTCTGGTGGCAAGTGGAGATGGCTGAGAGGACAGTTTCATGGTGGACTGATCCACTTCCTACACGACCAGCAGGTGTTGCTATGGCTGGAGTGAGAGCTGGTGTACAAGTTGCAGGACAGCTCCTGGACATCAAGAGCAAACTTTGGTAGCCAGTGGCCCAGCCAGAGGCTGTAGAACAATCCATAGATGGACCTCTAGGGAAGCAGAGGGGACAAAACAAAGAATGCTAAGTTCTACTAGTTTAAGATCTGGTGTTAAAATAAAAAAGCAAGACACTGAGGGAGGCCTCAGTTGCAGAGCTAATAAAGGCCTGCCTTTTCAGGGTTGGGTCCCCAGGAAGTGGGGAGGGGTGTTCTAGGCAGTAAGGACCCATGGGATCTCGATTAGCCTCGATAAATGAACTGACCATGACACTTAAATTAAGAGTTTGGGAAGAGTATATTAAAGTATGTTTGGGGAGAGTTTTAACTTTCCTTATTTGGCATAGCCAAATCCATTTAAAAATATCATTCTGTCAGCTTACTTACAATGTTATATTAAGTCATTTACTTAATTGTTTACATGTCTGTCTACCTTGATCAGTTCATAAATTTGTTTTTTTTAATTATGTTTCTTGAGGGCAAGACCACGTCTTTATCTCTAGCACAGTACAATGCCTGTAACACAGTAGATGTTTAAGTGACTATGCATGTGTGAATTATTTAAAAATTTACTCAGCTTTTCCATGTGTCCTTAAATTTGATTTTTATTCTCTTTGCTATCACAGCAAAGCGTAGAAGGTTTTCCTCAAAACCAGTTGTACTCACAGAAGCCCAAAAACAGCTTATAATTTGCCACCTACCTCAGATTCTCAGACTACATCTCAAACGATTCAGGTTAGTAGTAGTATCAGCTGCCTACCAACTTCTCATTTATCATTTCTTATTCTTATAGTGCTTCAGAACTTAACACATGATGAATTAAATTTTAATATTATATACTTGGCTAGTAGATATCTTACATCTACTTCTGCCTTTTATTTTAAGGGGAAAAAATTCTGTCATTGTCTCTGTCCTTGACAGTGGATACCACATTCAATAACTAACCTGATTAGCCTCCCTTGTTGAATGCATTGCTGATCGGCAGACTCCTCACATTTTGGTTGGCTAAGTAATATTATTCTCTTGTAAGTTTCTGCTTCTACTGTGTTTAATATTCAGCATATTTTAGGGGTAAAATTTTTTATATCTGTAACTTAGTGTATTTGACTCAATTGCTTCATCCTTGGAAAATATTTGAACAAAGATATAGCAGTTCAGTTCAAAGCAGTTAAAAAAACAGTTCTAGTTTCAGAAACATATTTTGTCGGGTGAATAAATTGGCAAATCTGTTGGTTAATCAAAGCATATGCATTCATACATTGCAATAACCATGTTAACCTGAGAGCTTCCTGTTCTCTTAAGGAATGAGAAGTTACTTTATGCCCTGTGACTTGAAAACTATTGAGACTATGGTTTAATTTTTTTAACAGTTAAAGTAATGTGTGTTTTTTAAAAGTTTCAAACATTACAGGAGGCAAAATAAAAGCCCAAAGTAAAATTACCTTTCTTTTCAGTCCCACTTCCCAGAGATAATCACTTAACTTGACGCAGTTACTTCAGTCAGAAAACATCATGTGAGTGCTTTTTAATTCAAGATGTTCTCTATTCTTTGAGGTATATAAAGTAGAAACCTTTTCACAAGGAGATTATAATAAGATATGCACAGAAATAATGGTGAAGTAGAAATACTAAGTATCACAAAGTATAAACAAATTGGTTAGTCTGGGACTTGGAGGAGGGAGTTAGCTAATGTCTAAATGTTCCCAAAGCCTATGACAGAGGGGATTTATATCATTCAAGTCTCAGTTCCTATGTCATCTCTTTAGAGAGGACTTCCCTGACCATCCTATTTAAAGGTAGTACCACCCAAACCCTCAGTATCACATTACCTTATTTTGCTTAATGTCAAAAACTACTGTCTGCAATTACTAGTTTACTTCTCTCTCCCCCTGCCAGTGGAACAAGCTCTGCACATAGTAGATGCCCCAAAATATTTATTAAGTGAATGAATGGGGTGTATATAAGAGGATGAGCAAAATGAACAAAAGTGTGGAGGAAGGGACAGGGAAGGGTATACAACAAAAGGCTTAATGAAAAGTCAGGTGTCTAAGACCAAGTAGAATGAAAACGGGAGGATTCCTTAGGAGGTTAATACTATATTCCAGGTTCAGGTAACAAGGGTCAGAGAGCACTGAAAAGTGAGAACATACAGGAGATTCTGTAAAGACAGAATTGAAAGGATTTAAATTTTTGTTTATCTAAACTGATAATTGGCTACTATAAACTGTTGAAGAACCTCTTGCTGTTCATAATCGCTATTTAATCTGGCATTTGAAGGTCTCCTTAATAGAAATCTATTTGACTCCATTTCCTTCTGTCTTCTGCCCCACTTTTGATCCTTCATGCCTTGATTTATCTGAATCAGACTTTGTTTACACTGCCTTTACCACCACATTTGTCTTTCTCCTTTATCTGTTAAAGAAGTACTGTTATATTTGCCAGTGTATAAAATATATAGGTAAGTAAAAGACAAAAGGGAGAATGGGACTGGGGAGGGGCACACAGGAGCTCTTTGAAGCATAAGAAAAGGAGTATTTTTAATAGCTTGGAAGTTCCCTGTGTGTGCCTTCAGTCTGTTTTCTTCCCTTCTCAGAAGTAAACCATTATGCATTTTGGGTAAATTATCTTGTCTGTCATTTTGCTGTATTTCAGCAAGTCTTCCTTTCAGCTCCGTGACATTTTAACATTGTACCAGGAAGCATTTTCACATTTTTTCCCGTCATAAACCTGTCTATATTCCTTTCTTCATTCTCTATCTGCTATTGTCTATCTTAACCTCATTTTATTTAGTACTTTAAAGCTATCATTTGCATTGAAGTCTGTCTTTTGTCTCTGTTCACCACCACCCTAAATGTATTACAATCTCTTGAGAGAACTACCATATATGACATTATTTTCCCCCCATAACCCTAGCTCATACTATGTATGTGACACAAACATTGCTTGCCATGCTTGGATCTAATACTGGGAAGATGACCACATTGACTATCCTAACCTGGTACCTGGTTATTTTCTCTTGATTTTGTTAATACTTTTACCCTGGTTTGTTCACAGATGGTCAGGACGTAATAACCGGGAGAAGATTGGTGTTCATGTTGGCTTTAAAGAAATCTTAAACATGGAGCCCTATTGCTGCAGGGAGTTGGTGAAATCCCTCAGACCAGAATGTTTTATCTATGACGTATCTGCTGTAGTAATGCACCATGGGAAAGGATTTGGCTCAGGACACTACACTGCCTACTGCTATAATTCTGAAGGAGGTATAGATGGGGAAATGTGTTTTATCTTGGGTTACACTTGGCAGCTGGAGTTCAGGCTCTAGTGATTTCTAAACTGGCCACTAAATCATTTTAAGCAAAGCCACTTCACCTCGTTTTCTTTCAAGAAGGATGTGTCTGCATTATTGCTCATAGAAAATACTGAGGGCCTGTGCAGAAAATGGGGTATTTTCTGCAGTACTGCAGTAGTTTTGACTTCTAAGAGCTGACTTCTAAGGGATAGGATAATAAGGATGGTCTTATTAATTATATGTCTGAAAGAGTGTGCTATATTTTCTTACAGGCACATTTCCAAGAGCAGGTCCTCTGCTTACTGGTTTAATTCATTTAATTGTGTTAAAGAACAGAGCATCTAATGAACTGGGGGATCACAACATTTGAAACAAACTTGAGTTCAGGTTTTAACACATAAAACTCACTTAAATTTACTGCCTCCGGTGGCAAAAGTGATTAGGTAGGTTTCACATTTTATTTCCCCTTTCCCTACCTACTGTTAAAGAATGAGCCTCCCTGTCATGCCTGTTTCTCCCGCCAACTCTCCCTCAACACACACACACACACACACACACACACACACACACACACACACCCCACCCCCCCCCCCCCAAAAACAGAAAAGAGGTATGGACAAAAAGCCATCAATCCAGGAAGGTAATTTAACACTAAAGTACCAAGAGTTAGTTGTACACTTACTTGCTTTATAGTATGACAAGCAGCAAAATCATTAACTGCTAAGATTATATTAGAAATTAAAGATAGTGTCAAGTGAACTAATCACTAACTTCAAGTTACTTCTATTGGCTGGACAATTATTTTCTCTTAAAAAATAGCTTAACTCAACCTAGGTATCCATTGGTAGATGGATAAAGATGTAAATAAATAAAATGGAATATTATACAACCATAAAAGGATGAAACCTTGCCATTTGTGACAACACAGATGCAGAGTGTATTATGCTAAGTGAAGTAAGACAAAGAAAGACAAATACAATGATTTCACTTATACCTATGTGGGATCTAAAGAACAGATAAGACAAACTCAGATATAGAGAACAAATTGATGGCTCCCAAATGGGGGGGGGGTTCAGGGCAGAGGGGTGAAAAAGATGAGAGATTATGAAATACAAAATGCCAGTTATACAAGTAGTCACAGGGATGTAAATTACAACATAGGGATTATGATCAATAATATTGTAACGTGTATGGTGCCAGATGGGTACTAAACGAGGGTATCACTCTGTAAAGTATAGAAATGTCTAATCACTATGTTGTATACCTGAAACCAATACAATATTGTATGTCAACTATAACTGAAAAATAAATTAAAAAAAACTTTTTCATGGAAACTAATGACTCTAAATCCATGTTTTAATCTATACTAGAAATTTCTAGTTTCTTTATAAACATTGTTTATTTCTGTGCTTTACTCTAGGCTTCTGGGTACACTGCAATGACTCCAAGTTAAGCATGTGCACTATGGATGAAGTACGCAAGGCCCAAGCTTATATCTTGTTTTATACCCAGCGAGTTACTGAGAATGGACATTCTAAACTCTTGCCTCCAGAACTCCTGTCTGGTATCCTACCTCCTAATGAAGAAGCTGATACCTCTGATGAGAAGCTTAGTTGATCCAAAGACAGTGGGGCTTCTCGGGATTTGTATATATATCTTCTCAAAGGGCTTACAATTTTGAGGGGTTTTTTGTTTTTTTTGCTTATGAATCAGTGCACTATGTTTATACATTTTTTATCTATAGGTTTTTTTACAGAGACAAAGCATAAATACATGCCAATGACAGCAGGTAACTAAATTTTTTTCAAGTACTTGGGAGTTTTAAGCGTTCAGTCTTTACCTCAGACTGGTGTTACCTGTTATATTTTGTTTTAATTGGCTCAGATCATGAATTTGTACAATCTTGTACTGAAGTTCAGGTGTCATTTTACATTTATCTTTTGTAGCTATTTTCTATAAAAATTCCGATTTGATGGAAAATTATAGACACTTTCTTCACTATTAGTCTTACCCCAAAAAAGTCATTTATTTCATCTGACTTGAAGGAAGTTAAACTACTTTCAAAGAGAAAAAATACTCATCATTGACACTTGTTGATATTCCTGAGGCTTTGTGTGTTACAGGGCTCAGAAGACATTACTGTTGTAAAAGAAACTTCATTTTTTCAAAAATTTATTTTTAATAATCATTCATTTGGCATAGTCAAACTATACAAATGAAAACAACAGCTTTATAAAGAGTATGCTTAAATGACTTCAGTACTATGGACATAAAAACAATGATGGTGGGGACTTAGGATGATCTGTCTGGCAGCAAACTGGTTCGTCCTAATTCTAATATAACAGTCATATCAAAAACTTTAATTTACCAAACAGTGTATTGTTATACAAGTACAGTTTAACTGGGATTTGAGTTCATTTTATATCTAAACATTAAATTTCTTAAAGCTTTGTACCACATTTCTAGAGATTCTTAAAGTAATAAAATAAGTCTTGAAGAAAAAAAATTACAGGGCAGAGACGATAACTGTTCAAAATTGGCAGCTGGGCAACATGCATCTCATTTGTCTAAACTAAAGCCTCTTATTCTTGCTAGAATTATGTGAATACTAGGAGCCTCTCAGATACTCAAGCACTGGGTCCTGACATTTAGAATTATCTAATCTTGTGTTTTATTAAAAATACAGTATAACTTAGTTCTTCCCTAGTAATCTTGCTACATCTCTTTAAAATCCTACTGCGGCTAACTTCATTTCAGAAAAGAGAATCCACTAATACATGTTGGTCAGCTCTGTAAGATCTTTAGCTCAGTGTTAACCACTAGATCATTTCTTTAAGCGGGTTTGCTTGCAGGTTGAATTCTTAATGCAAGATAGCGTCTGTTAAATGCTGTTCTCCACTAATCATCTGTAAGTATAAGCTTGAGAAGGACCTCTATTAGCAAATTTTCCTTAAATTTCAGAGAATAAGTCATCTGGGGCATCCTTGTGAAGTGCAATGAGAATTTATCACTAAACAGACAAATCTCTTATGCCAAAAATACAAGTTGAGTGTTAAATGGCTAAGGTTTAAAATCATTCATTTATTAAATACCTATGCAATTTGTTACCTCAACTGTTAATGTAATTATCTCATTAAAGATTTATGTGGTCAAGATACCCAAGTACAGTCTTTTCTAATTTCAAGGATTACTTTATGCTTAACTGCTAAACATTTTACCACCTAATTTTAGTGGGATATTTTTAAAACTCTGGAAATTATGTTATAATGGTATAGTTGCTTGTTTCAGTACTTACTTCAGTGTAATATATGATAGAAATAAAGTGGCTTAGCCCTCTTTAATCCCTTAAAACTAATACCTAGGGAGGAGGCCATGTGCATGAGGTCAAGGGAGTATGTGATAACTCAACTTTTGCTCAATTTTGCTACTAACCTAAATTAGATCTATAAAAAAGAGTCTATTAAAATGAAACTAAAACCTAGACAATGCACAGAAATTTAGATTTCCTACTGTACTATCTCAACGTGGACTTCTACATTCTGCTAAATTGATCTAATAAAAAACAACATGTTTTGGTTGTAAAATAATTTACTAAAGGCACTATTGTTAAACATTCAAACTAATAATAGATTACCAATAAGGTACATCATTATAAACATGACAAAATGATTTCAAGAGATACACGGCTAGTAGATAAACAATACAGTTTTTTCTTAAGTGACAGCTTTCCTATTTACAAGATCATATCCCTTCCAGCCATTCCAGGGGAATACAAGTGATGCCATTGCTCCCAACAGTTACTTGGGGAGGGAGCTTGGATCTCATAAATGGTTTGAGATCCCTACTGCTAAAAAGGTCTCACAAAGCTCCAAAATTACTCAAAGGGCCAATTCTAAAATTCTGGAGCTTGGAAATCAGGATACTTTATACCTCCCATCAAAGTACATCAAAATGGTATGGACTCAAAACTCCAAAGAGCTAGATGGAAGGGCCCAAGCCCTGCAACATATCTAAGCATGAACTGGTGAGCTCTGCCTCTAGCACATCACAGAAAATGGAGAACTTATTCAAAGGTAGCTACTGAACATTAGCACCATAGTAAACATGGCTCATATAGCTAAACTAGATTGTTTATCCCACAAGATAACATTCATTTATAGCTTGAATGCTGAAAGCGGCTTTTTAATGTATAATAAATGATCTAAGTACAGAAATCAGGTTTTTCTTCCTATAAGAAAAACATTAAACAAAATACAAAATTGCAACCCAGAGGCAATAAATGTTACTATGCTAAACATACAAATTAAGGCTTTACCTTAGTACATAACTATTTTGAAATTTTGTTGAAATATTCCCAAAAAATCATTTACATAGAATTCAAGCAAAATTTGTTAAAGAATCGCTAGTGGGGCTCAGTTCAAGTATTATGCATCTTACATTCAACTTATGCACTTAGCTGCTATAATGAGTCACTACAGCCTCACTTTCTGAAATGCCACCCATGTTATAAATCCAAACCAGGCAAGGTACAGGGCATTAAAGGATTTGGTTCACTAATGAAAAAGCCTAATAACTCAATCTAACTTTTCTAACTAGAAGACCCAACCATGGGAAATTTTCCTGTTTTTGTGGTTTAAAATACCTTTTTGGTTTACTGAGCAAACTGAATACATTTCCTAATATAACACTGGACAAAGGATCTAAATGCTGAGATTTTACTAAATCAAGGTTTCAAGTTATACAATGTTCCTACTAAGTCATGTTAGAAATAGATCTTTCAAATGTCAGGGGAAAAAATGAAAAGGCCTAATATGGTCCTAAAAACAAAGGCAAAATATTCCTAAAGCTGTGTATTAATTTATGAAGCTTCTCCCACTTTATACATGTGTAGATCTTGTTTAGCCACTATGTCAGAAAAAAAGTTTCAGCATAGAGGTCTACAATCCAGATAAAAAGCTCTACATTTCCCTACATTAAGTTTAGCTTTTTCCTGTGCAAAATTATAACCACAGACAGTGAAGTGTAGCTCTTAGGTCTGAAAATGTCTTTATTTTTTAGAAAATGGATTCCAGGAAGGTTAAAAAGCAATACCAGAAGGTAGAGGTGCAGAACTGGATGTAGTCATTCAAAGCATTCAAATAAGAATATGGCAATATAAATATCTGAAAACATCTCTTAGGTGTTCAAAACAAAATGTTTAAGTCATTCCTACCTAATTCGAACTTTATAGCATTTTTTAGACAGGAGAAACACAGTTAACATTTGAAAGTCCTGAAAGCTTTTTCCGTGGTTAATTACATTAGATGGTTTGCCTTTGATCAAACTCCTTCCTTTTTAAACACGAATAAAAGTATTATATAGGTCCACTGTTAGACAACATGTTGCAAATCAACTCTGGTATAATGTATTCCAACAAAGCTTAGAAAATAAAAGACGTTATGGTAGCTTTGGACTAAGTTTAATAGTCATCTCCTCTGCTGACAACTTCTTTACATGTTGGACGCAACAGTATGGTATGTTCAAACTGTGCTGTATATGATCCTTTAATGTCACATAATGGTGGATATGGATCTACAATGCCCAAGTCACACAGATTCTTCAGAGCCATCAAGTATTTACTTTCTCCTAAGCGATCCAGCCATCTCCGGCAGAAGGCAAGGGTGCCAAAGTTTTCATTGATGACATTTAACAAGTGTTTTGATCTTGGAAGCCTAAGAGGAGAAAATCCAAGATTAATACTTAGCTAAAAAGTTACCAAACTCACTTCCACATTAAGGAAAACTCAAAACAGTGTAGCTGTGACTTTACTGAGTAATAAAATTTAAAAAACTTTTGTTGCCTGTTTCCACATTCAAAAGCCAGAATGTATAATAGCCCATACCTAATTACAGATGACAGCTGAATAGGAAGCCAGCTGAAGGCTATCATGTTTGTGTCTATGCATGTGTGAAATTCCCAGTACAGACTCACCAACAGTATAATGGTGAGAATTTTATTTTTCGTGCATCAAGCTGAAAGACCTGCACATAAAGTAGGTGCATATCTATCTTTTAACCACCTACCGAAAAAGATTTTTTAAAAAGTAAATAAAAATGTAAAATTTACCAAATATAAGAACAAAAATCTAGAAATGCCACAAAATGATAATCTCTGAAATTATTACAATTATTAGAAACTGGACCTGAATAAAATACTTACCTGTATCATTTTCATCTCAGTTAAAATTTTTGTGTGTGTGTTTATTTTTGTTTAAAATATTACAGATGTCTCAGTTAAAATTTTTAACAGGCTAATCTCTTTGCTGTATTATGGAAATCACACAATTTATTGTTAGGCTATAGAACTGTATATTTACCACTGTGAATATTTGTCACTTTTTTAATATTTGCAAGAAATGTTAGAGGGACTGCTTTAACAAGCAGAAATAGAAACACAGACATAAAGAAGTAAAACTGCAATAGGTAAGTGCCTATCAATAATAACCTTAACTATAAATGGATTAAATGCTCCAATCAAAAGACAGAGCTGAATGAATTAAGAAAACATGACCCAAATATATGCTGTCTACAAGAGACCCACCTCAGAACAAAAGATTCACACAGGCTGGGAAAAAAACTTCTGGAGGACTTTAAGGGAGAGATTTACAGCAATACGGTCATACTAAGAAACCTGAACACCCCACTGACTTCACTGGATAGATTTTGCAGACAAAAAATGAACAAGGAAACAGTGAGTCTAAATGACACACTAGATCAGATGGATTTAACTGACATTTACAGAACATTTCACCCCAAAGCGGCAGAATATACATTCTTCTCAAGTGCACATGGAACATTCCCAAAGATAGACCACATGTTAGGACACAAAACAAGTCTCTACAAGTTCAAGAAGACTGAAATATCAAGCATCTTCTCGGACATTTACACCATGGAATACTACGCAGCTGTAAAAAAGAAGGATCCCTTATCCTTTGAGACAGCATGGTGGGACCTGGAGAGTATTATGCCTAAGAGAAATAAGCCAGTCAGAGAAAGACAAGTATCACATTATCTCACTTATATGTGGAATCTAATGAACAAAATAAACTGATGAACAAAATAGATCCAGAGACATAGAAGCATGGAACAGACTGACGAATTTCAGAGGAAAGGTGGGGTCGGGTGGGGAGAAATTAACTTAAGAAGTTATATGCATATATGCACAACCCATAAACACAGACGATAGTGTGGTGAAGGCTGGGGGGGCGGTGCAGGGTAGAGGGGATCAATGGGGGAAAAGGGGGACATCTGTAATACTTTCAACAAAAAAGATATATTAAAACATTTAAAAAAATAAAATAAAAATGCTGTAAACTGTGAAGAGAACCTCACTACTAGTCATACAGAAATAAGTCTCTCACCTTATTGGCACATGTCCGACATCAAAATTTTTCATGTAATGTGAACATTCCATATCATCATGAACAACGCCTTTTCCTGTGCTACCAAAGGTTTCAATGGCATACACTTCTCCTTCCTAAAAAATACGTTAGAGTGGAGAGACAAGAAAAATTCAGAACTAATCAAAGTTACCATATCTTAACTTCTGGCTGAGGTACTCCCTACTTCATGGAAGAAACATTAAATACTCTTGGCAGTCACCTACCTTTCCCTGCTTTTTACCCCCATAGCACTTTCTGGTCTTTCTGTGTCCTCCTATTAGAATGCAGGCTTTATACAGCAGGGAATTTTGTTTTGTTCACTACTATATCCTTAGTGCCTACTGAAGAGACTGGCATATCAATGATGCTCAGTAAATATCCACTAAGCGTTGAATAAACAATCCTCTGACATACCCAATTTCCATAGCTGATTTGAGCCCTGACTAGACAAAATTTGCACACTAACGTCATGGCTTGTGTGGCATAGTTGGTTGAGTATCATCCGTGCACCAAAAGGTTGCCTGTTCAATTCCCAGACAAGGACACATACCCAAGTTGGGGGTTCGATGCCCAGTCAGGGTGTGTGGGAGAGGCAAATGATCAATGTTTCTCTCTCTCCCCCTTCTTCTCTCTAAGATCATGAAAAAGTCTGTGTGTGTGTTTCTTTAATTTGCACACTGATATGGTCGAAATCCTGTCAAGGTAAATATGTATGGCAAGTTAATTTTGCTCAACATGCTATGTACTCAACCATCAATAGCTTTGGTTTGGAAAAAAGAATCAAAATGCTTCACAAAGAACACATATACCTCCATTCTTGTTGCCTCTCCTCCTTTCACAATGGGTACTGTTTTCCCAGCATGTATTCTATATGGCCCAATTGAATGTCCATTTAAGTTACGAATTGGTTTCACTGGCACAATAAGAAAAAAATAGTTACTCAGGGTCTCAGGAATCAAAACAAATCTCTTGACCTTTAAGTATAAAGTTCAAGCATTTATTTAAAAACAACATATGGCTCTAACTAAATAACCTCACATTAAGGTAGTTAAAATACAAAGTGAAAAACTGGTATAATATAAAAAGATGTTTATTACAATGTTATTAATTTAAAACTAAAAGGGAATAAGGAGAGATGGTGGAAAAGAATAAACTTTGTGATGAGGACACCAGGGAGGTTTTGTTAATCAACAAAAATAGTCATAAGATGATGCCACGTACATAATTATGAACACAAAAATTATATATTGTTATAGACTAAAAGGTAATATATAAATGAATATTCTGTGTGAAAATGACAGGATTATGAAACCTTAAATTGTACTACCACATCAACATTTCAAATGTTAAAAAAGAAAATCTAAACAACCCCAAGGTCCTGAGATCAATGATAAAATAAACTGTGGTATATTCACACATGGAACACTACTCAACAAAAACAAAAAACTAGGTATACACTGAACAGCTGAATAAAACCTAAAGAAGAAAATAAAAAGATACAATTATATACATAATGTGCAATTCCGTATATATATATATGTACATTTATATTTCAAAATTAGGTATAATTATATTACTGTTTTGGGATGTGTGATTAGATGGTAAAAGATATAAAGAAAAGCAAATGCAAATACTTTAGTACTCAAGATAGTGGTTTACTAGAGGAAGGCTGCTGTAATTGAGAAGGGCTATATAGAATTGGGGGCTTCTAGAATGCTGGCAATATTCTACTTCTTGAGGGATGAGGTCACATAACTTTTAAACTGTATGATTGAAATGTTATATTGTATTTTCAAATAGTGTTTATTATACTTCACAATAAAAAAGGTTTAAAAAAATCTAGCTCTGTAGTGCTAAAATAGTCAGAACTAGCTACCTTTCTTCTGGGGCAATATTAGGTAGCAAGGTTGTTTTCTTTAATCCTCACTAGAGGATATTTTTTCCATTGCTTTTCAGAGAGAGTGGAAGGGGGCGGGGGGGGGGGGAGAGAGAAAGACATCGATGTGAGAGAGACACATCAACTGGCTGCCTCCTGCACATGCCCCCAACCAGTACTGGAGCCTGCAACCAAGGTATGTGACCTTGGCAGGAATCAAACCCGGGATCCCTCAGTCCAAGGGCATAGGTGCTAACCACTGAGCAAAACCGGCTAGGGCTAGGTAGCAAGGTTTTTTCCAAATCTGTAACAATGAAATAATGACAAGTATATTATAAATTTACGGGGTGGTACAGAAAAATAAAATTTTCAATTCTTAAAAAAAATATTCCTTCTTGTAAGTGATGAGCTAAAATTATTTAAAATTCAACAAGTATTACTATTTCTCTAAGACCTAGCAAACTGACCTCTTGGGCCAATCAAAAACACATTTAAATAAAAAGAGATTAAAAAAAAAGATTTTTAAACAAAAACACATTTAAATAAAAAGCCAATCTAACACATAACCAAGTTACACAAAAGCAGCAGGGCAGAGGGGTATCCATTTTTATATTACACAGATTTTGACAGCAGCAGGCTAATTCTGGGACCAACAGCTGTAAAGGTAACTTTCCAATTCTATTATCTTCCTGCTCAAGGTAAATTTAAAAATATCCCTCCCTTGATGGCCCAGCTCTCTACTGTGGTTTTTGGGAATTGCCTCTGAAAATTAAGATGATAGTCTATTTCTTTAACTTTCAAAATCATGATTTGTCTATACCCTTTCTGCTCAAACTAGTAAAAATGAATTCTGTCACCTTAAACTAAGAACCCAAACCAATACTGATACCTAAAAAGGAGTACTGAAATAACAGAACCTAAAATGTTGTACTAGCTTAGTGGAAGAGGTAAGGCAGCAGATATTAAGGATTATAATAATACTGCAGAGACTGAAAGTAAAATCGTCACCTAATATACCTTGAAAGCAAGATGGCATAGAATTAGGAGAAAACAGAAAGATGATTTGAGAGGAACTTGAATGTTCATTATTTGTTGTGGCACCAATCCCAAACTGGGGTTGGAAATGACAAATATTTGTTAAATACTAATAAATTTCAACACTATCATAAAATTTACATTTCTAAACAAAACAAAAAAACCCATGATATCATTAATCCTATTACAGTAAAAGAAAACCTTGGGTTCTTAGAGGTTATAGGATTATTGAGCTCAAACATAGACCTGCCTGACCCAAAAGTGTTTTCTTCATTATCTCATACTACCTCCCATCCAAGTGTGAGCAGCCTTAAGATATTTTTGATTTGTACAAATGTTTACAGGATTAGAAATCTGTAAGAAATTTCTTATCTAGAAAGTTACTTTTATAGCTACTGGTCCCAGAATTAGCCTGCGGCTGTAAAAAAAAACCTATGTAACATGAAAATGGATATCCCTCTGCCTTGATTCTTCTGTACAACTTGGTTATGTTAGGTTAGTTATTTTATTTAAATGTATTTTTTCCTTAAATAAATTTCTTAAAAGAAAATCTTCCTTTTACATATTTAAATGTGTTTTTGATTGGTCTCAGGAAAAATCACTTTTGCACTTGGCAGAAACATAACAGTCTATAAGTATCAACAGGGTAATGCAAAGAATACTGAATGCTGTGAATTTACTGAAGGGCAAAGAAGTATGACAGATGCCACTTAAAGGACAATAAAGAGACAAGATTTGGTTAAAAGGAAATGTAGGAATTCTGTAAGAAAGTTATTAGGACAGGGGTTACAGTGAGCAGTGAGCATAGATTAGGCAGGAGGATGGTGGCTGAAAAGTAGTCAGACAGATGCTGGGAGTCACAGGAAGGCTGGACTGATGAAGAGCACCAGAAAGCATAGGTCACTCTGGGACTGTGTACCTAAGGCTGTGGATGGAAAAGAGAGGCAAAGGGAATACAGATTAAAGGAAGTGCCCTGGCTGGCATGGCTCAGTGGTTAAAGCGTTGGCCCAAGGACCTAAGGGTGAAGGGTTCAATTCCTAGTCAAGGGCATGTACCGGGTTTTCGGTTTGGTACCCGGACCCGGTTAGGGCACGTTCGGGAGGCAACCAATTGATCTCTCTCTCTCTCCCCCTCCATCCCTCCTTCTCTCAAATATCCTCAGGTAAGGATTAACAAAAACAAAAACAAAAAACATATTAAAGGAAGGATACTCAGGAATAAATAAGCCTCTAAATTTTGCATTTAACTTAAAAAATAAATGAGAGAGTCACCAATGGAAAGAGCTTCTGGCTTCTCTCCGATTCTTGATTTGACTAGTCACAGAAAACCTATTCTGCATTTTGGCCACCCTGGAATAAATCCCCAGGTGTCTTTATCAGCTACCAAAGGAGTTTGGCAACAGTTCCCAGCTAATGACCACATGCTCCTCCTACCATGAGCAGGTCATTTCCTCTCTTTATATTCCCAAGAGATAAAGATGAAGCAGCTGACCCAAAGGAAGCACTCAACACAATTTTTAAAAATTATTTTGCAAAGGTCACATGAATTTCAAATAAGATACATTTTTAAAGAACACACCTTGATATGTCTTCCCATCTATTTCAACCTCATAGGATTCCATTACTTCTTGGATGGCCTCACCAACATCACAAAGACGAACATCAATTCCAGCACACTAAAGAGCAAATAACGTATACTCAAAGAGCAGAATTTTACAGCAACTTAACTTCTTAAAATTTTAAAATGAGGGACAATCAGAAAAACTGCTTTGTACATTATAACTCCCACTATAAAAACCTTTGATATATTATAATTATCCACTTAAAACCCAAAGGGCAGTGGACTAGCCTTACATAACTCAAAAACCTTAAATGTGCTCAAAATATGTTGAATGAAATGGTGCTTACAGTTCACATACCTTTATTCCAGTGTTAGTGGCATCTTTTACAGCTTTTAATAATGTGTCATATTTGGGATTAAAAGTGACAGTAAAAGCACAGTCAATAATTCTACCTGAAAGAAAAAAATTCTTTAAGTTTACTTATCAGCTAGTCAATTTGTCTACTTTATAGCATCTACTCTATTGCTTATTCTTGCTAGTTAACAGGAAAATAAAATGATGGGCTCAAATGAAAGCAGCACTCAAGTACCCAGACAGCATTCAGAACCAAAGGGGAAAAAGTATAATTAGTAAGTTATATAAAAGGTTCAGAATGAAAAGATTAATTCCAGGGGTAGTACATATTGCTTCAGGACAGCACTAATTCAGTACTCACCAAGGCAGGCAAAAATATAAACAAACAAATCAAAGCGAGAAAAGCCTAGGGAACTAAGAAACAGCAATGCAGGCAGAGAATATGTGTAGGTCCCTAGGATGCTAACCATCAGTCTGGCTTCTTTAATTTAATAAAATGTCAGGGAAGTTCTTAATCTAAGCTTTGCTTTCTCACCTGTTAATGAGATAAAAAGGTACTTACAGAAAAGCTGACAAGTATATAAAGGTTGGTAAACTCAAAGGTCTAAGTAAACATTGTTGTTATATGAATAAATGTCTGAAATAATGACCTGAAGAAATGTAAGATTCTATTTTTCATGCCTTGATACAAAGGGTAAACTTCAATTACCTGATGGTTTTTATTACACTCTATTTAGTAGGATGCTTTAAAGCAAATTTCAAAATCTACCTCAACACAGCTCTACTAAAAAGTGAGGCATCAAGAAGAAAATTTGGGAGTTCAGTATCTATAGCCCAATCCAACAGAGACAAGACTAGTCTTTTATAGGGAGAGGGTGGGTGAAAATTATTTCCCAAAACTCACCATTTATATGTGTTCCAAAGTCTATCTTACAGATATCATCATACTGTAATACTGTTGTGTCACCAGCATTGGGTGTATAATGGGCAGCACAGTTATTGAGAGAACACCCAGTAGGAAATGCCAGGCCTGCATTTAATCCATTCTCTTTTATTAGCTTTCGTGAACAGTCTTCCAACTTTTCACTAAAAAATAAAAACAAAATTTGTTTACTTTTACATATTACATAAGGTATAACCTTATATACCTTATAGCTCATCATGTTCAGAAAGTTAACTAAAACAAATTACTTTCTGGGAGTGATCTGAACACTTTCTGAACGTGAATAACAGTTCTCTGAAGCTATGAAAACAGTAGCTCATCTCTAAAAGATAATTTAATTCTACTAGAAATCTGGAGAAATGAAAGGATAGGACCTAGTTTTCCAGTAGATAACATTCTTGACTGAGACTAATTTAAATGCTGATTACATTTTATTTGCTCAATTTTGCATATTTTGAAATCTGACTCAGAGAATTAGGTTGCCTTTTATAGCTCATTATTTCTCAAGGGGAAAACTGGAGAAATAATTACTTTCATTGGTTTCTTCATTACATTATAAATATGTTGTGTGTCCAAGGATTTTAATTTAATATGAATTGCTGGACAGAAAATAACAGATTTCAGGACACACAAAAAATAAGAATCAATAATGTGTGCATTTGCACATAAGTGTACAAGTACAAAATTAGGATGGTTGAAGTACAAAAGTCCTAAATGGTTTCCTCATTACATCAACATTACAAGAATTTAGAAAATGCGTCTAGAGCTGTCGCTTAAAGTTTTAACAAGGTAGTAATGAAAGCCAAACATTACAATTGAAAAGTCAGCTCTAAACAAATTTTTTTCTCATGTTCTTACAAAAACATATTCCTTTTACCAGATTTCTATCATTGTCATTCCAGGCTTGATCCAGCTCATAACATATTTTCTAACTTGTCGATGTGCTTCCGCAGCTTCTCGAAAATCATTCCAAATCTCTTCACTAGCTTGATCTAATGCTTTCTTTTCTTCACTTGTAGTTCTCCAAGCAGCTGTTCGCCTTTATAGTACACATAACATAATATTAAGAATTTAATATTTTGAATTTAATAACATAATTTAAGAAACAGAACAATAAAAGTAAAAGCTGAGAGAGATAAAAATATACTAATATGACATTTTAGATAAAAATATTACATATTTAGTTTCTTTCATTAAATGTTAGCATAGCTTCTGAATATAAGTAGTCAAACACTTGCAATCAAGCCAAATCATACTAAATACTTTCCAAGAATCTTAAAAAAAAAAAAAAAATCAAGTAAGATTTCATTCATAGTCAGAGGAACTAACATCATGCCACAGAAAATAATGAGAGAATCAGAGAAGTCAGAAAAGAGTCCTAGATACCAAGCAGGTAGGAGAGAAAAAGTCATCATTCCACTTGAGGTAATATATACAATAAGAGACTTCAAAAGAGCACACCAAAAATTAGCATTTAACATCACCGATAGGGCAAGTACTAATACAAAGACTTGACCTGAGTATCTGCATACACCTTCCTCAAAGCATAAAATATTTTTTTTGTGTGGGAGTTTTCTAATTGTATATATATAGAAGAGGTAATCTTCCTTGAAGGACATGGCTCACATTTTAAAACTGCCAGGAATAACAAATTTTTATTTTCAATATCTGGGAATGAGGAGATCCACTGATTCCTTTTAAGCAGTACATTTTGAAAACTAACTTTTCAAATAAAAATCATTTTTAAAAAGTTGTTATACTTTCACATATTCTTAAGAAATACTGAATATATAAGCCCTGGCCAGGTAGCTAAGTTGGTTAGAGCATTGCCCCTATATGCCAAGGTTTTGAGTTCGATCTCCAGTCAGGCCACATACAAGAAACCACCAATGAATGCATAAATAAGTGGAACAACAAATCGATGTTTCTCTCCCACCCCCAACTCTCTAAAATAAAAATAATAAAAATACTGAATGTAGAGTTCACAATTCAGTGATTACTGAGGTATAAAATAATACTTAGTATAAAAGTGCCTTCAAGGAATTACTCCTATGGCCTCAAAGCTAGTGGCTGGCAAAATACGGCCTGCAGGTAAATCCAGACTGGCACCTGTTTTGTAAATAAAATTTAACTGCAGCCCTGGCTGGTGTGGCTCAGTTGGTTGGGCGTCAGTCCCGTGCACTGAAGGGTTGCTGGTTTGATTCCTGATCAGGGCACATGTCCAGGTTGCAGCTTGATCCCGGTAGGGAGCGTGTAGGAGGCAGTGAATCGATGTTTCTCTCCACCCTCCCCCTCTAAAATCAATAAACATGTCATCAGGTGAGGATTTAAAAAAAAAAAAGGAATGACAGAATAAGAAATTCACTGTATTGCAGTCCCCAATAAAATAACTGATAAAGCAAGGATCATAAATGAATATTAAAATAGTTAAGTAAAAGGTTGCTGAAGACAAGGATATTCCAATGGTACCAAAGTACCTCACAGATTACATGGTAACTGCAAAAAGGAAAAAGTATCTTTGAGAAAGAAACATTAAGCTGGTGGTCACCATATTAACCAAGTGATCAAATAGAGGTAAACTAATTGAACAACCTAAAATTACATCTGATGCAACAGACTATAATACGAAATACTTTAATATCACTTATAATATATCCTTGTCAAATATGTTTAATAAAATTCTCATCTAAGCCTTTACAACTAATTCCAGTTTACAGAAAATACAGAAATAGAGAAAAATGTTTAATGACACAAGGAAACAATGGGCGAAATCCCAGAATATGAGCTATTTTAAATTACCTGATTATCTTTAAAAAGTCAATGCAATGGAAGAGAAGGAGGTGGGGATTCTAACCATATGCAATGTATGAATCTTGATTGGATCCTGGTTTAAGGGAAAAATAACTAAAAAGATGTTGCAGGGACAACAGGAAAAAAATTCTAAATATGAACTAGGTTATTTACATGATACTGGGAAATTATTGTTAGTATACTTAGTTGTAATAATTTGGAGAATGTCTAATTCTAGGGAGATACATGGAAGTTTCTAGAGGTGAGGACTCAAAATAAGACATTTTTAAATGGCCCAGACAAAAGAAAAACATCAACAATAATGAAAAACCACATACATACACAGAGATTAAGCACATATGGCAAAATGTTAAGCACTGTTTCATCTGGGTAGTTAGTTCTCTGTCAACCTTTCTCTCTGGAATTCACTATAAAAGTTGAAAACAACATATTTATCCCAACATTGTTTATAATAGTAAACAACTAGAAATAAACTGTATGTCCAATAAGAGAGGACTGGACAAATAAATTATGGTTTGTACATGGATGTGCAAAATTATTCAGCCATTAGAAATACTGATGGTTTCTTTATTAACATGAAAACTAATTTTAAAAGGGGTGCTACTGTGGTATAGCTCTACTTTGGAAAACTTCTAGAAATTTATAATAGACATTTATCTAGAGAGACTTTAGAGCAGGGACGGGGAACCTTTTTCTGCCAAGGGCCATTTGGGTATTTATAACATCATTTGTGGGCCATAGAAAATTATCAATTTAAAAATTAGCTATAAAAAAAACTCCTAGATTTATTGAATTTCGAGTCCCGCCTGCAGTTGCCTTGGCAGGGCAAGACCAAATGATTTCATGGGCTGGACATTCCCCACCCTTGCTTTAGAGGAAGAAACATTAACATGAATTAAGGAGATTTTTATTTTCTTCTTTTTGCTAAACTGTATTTACTAACTGTTCCATAGTATGTATGACTTGTAAAATTAATATTCCCCCCCAAATTGTCTGCTAAATTTAAAAATAAAGAATTTCAAAATAATTCATTCTACTTCTAGATATTCAGAATAAGAGAAAAATCAGATCCAATTAACATACTACAATGTTCATCACAAAAATTTTCCTAATAAAGTTTTGAAAACAGTATAAGTATTCAAAACTAGAAAAATAAGTAATAAAATTATGCCAGATACAGAATAGAATAGCATTACAGCCAGTAAAAATTGGTTTAAAAAACTTTTAATGACACTGGAAATGCACACAGAATATTATATTTTTAAAAAGGGCAACAACCATCACAATAAAAACTGATTCAAAGATCATCAATGGATGCTACATGCAAGGAGGACGTCCTCTTTTAAGGAATGAGATATTCTCATATTCACAAAGTCGTTTCCTACAAATTAGTACTTACAAGAGGAAAAAAAGTATTGACACACTAGAAAAACTGGATAATACCTTATCCAAGTGACAAAAACTGACATCATGTGCTTCCAGATGTGATATCCCTAAAAAGGACACTATATCTACCTATCTCGTATACCATCCAAAATTGCACAACCTACTCCCAAAGAGTTTAGAAAAATTGTATGCATACAGATTCACCAATATAACATTTTCTACATTTGCCTTCTTTCTTCCAAAGAGAAAACAGAATGTTATTTGTATATTACACATAATATGTATAAATGTTATATTTCACCGACAGAACAATAAAAGTGGCAAAATGTTAACGAGAATAAGTGAAAAGTATGTGGGAATTTTGTGTACTATTCTTACAGTCCAGTATTTCTGTTAAGTATTAAATTATTTCAAAATAAAAAATTAAAATAAAATAATGTGCTCAATATGGGTGGTAGTTACACAGGTGAGTGCTTTGTGATAATTCATGCAATTTACAATTAGTTTATCTAAAAAACAATGAGGGCAAGATACAGAACTAAATTTAATAGTTTACCAAATCTATAAGATTATTTATTCTGATCTATTTGCAAAGTCAAAACTAGTTGTATGAATGTCAAAAAATATTGAGATTTATCAAAAAGCAAAGATAACAATACCTTAATTTCTTTTGTAGTTCTCTAGGACAGCATATAGCATTGTTTTCAATATTTAAGAAAAGTATTATCCCAAGAGATATTATAACATATAACTAACACCTTCTTTTATTGTTTCAAACCCAGAAGTTATTCTACCTATACAATGTTTATTTTGCAATGGAAAATGATAGCAAGGAGGGATTTACAAAATCTCAGTCAAAGATTACTTGTTCCACCATTCCACCAATTCACAGTGTTAAAAATATTAACAGTCTGTTACAACTATAGGAAATCAATGGTTTTCCTCTACTTTAGAAATAAGCATATAAAAAGGGAAATAGAAATAAAAATTCCTCATTCACATCAGTAACAATACCAGTAAACATTTAAGGATAAATTTAACGTGCTTGCACATACACTCAAATTGGAACGATACATGACACCAGCACAGGGATGACAGGCAAATTTGTGAAGCGTTCCGTGTTTAAAAAAACAATAAATTAGCCTGGCCAGCATGGCTCAGTGGTTGAGGGTCGACCTATGAACCAAGAGGTCATGGTTCGATTCTGGGCCAGGGCACAATGCCCAGGTTGTGGACTTGATCCCCAGTAGGGAGCCTACTGGAGGCAACCCATCTATGACTCTCTCTCATCACTGATGTTTCTATCTCTCCCTCCCTCTCTCTGAAATTAATAAAAGCATATTTTAAAAAATAATAAATTTAACAAGAAAGGGACAGGACCTACCTGGAAAAAAAAATTATCAGAGTAAGTGGGAAAATATTTCATGACACTAGATAAGACAATGTGACCTGTCAATTTTCTGAATACATAAATGTAGTGCAATTCTGATGACAATATTAACAAGTGCATTTCTCTGTGGGTAGGTGTGTTAAGACTATATGACAGAAAATAGCTAAGAAAAGTATAAAAAAGAAACTGGGTATGTGTGGCAGAGGAGAAAGACTGTCTTATCAAATTATCAAAATAATGTAATTTCTAATATCAAATCAAAATAGTATTAGCATAGGAACTAACAAATAGATGAAAGGAACAGAATAAATAATACAGAAACTGGTTCCATTATGTATGAGAATATATAGCTGACCCCTGAACAACATGTGGAGTCCGGGGGGACGGACTACCGAGCAGTCAAAAATCCATGTATAACTTAAGTCAGCCCTCTGCATATGCTAGGTAGCTCAGCTGGTTAGAGCATAATCCCTACACACCAAGGTTGTGGGTTCAATCTCCAGTCAGGACACATGAGAATCAACCAATGAATGTATAAATAAAGTGGAACAAATCGATGTGTTTCTCTCTCCTTTCCTCTCTCTAAAAATCAATTTAAAAAACCCACAAAACACATAATTCCATTATATAAAATATATGACAAAGTGGTCCTTCAATTGAGTAGGATGAATTAATAAACAATTCTAACACAACTGGCTATCCATTTAGAAATGAAATTAGTGCTCTCAACATTACATAAAAAATTCCAGATCACTATTAAAAATACAATGAAACACAAAATAAAGAGTTGAGAAAAAATAAGACTGCTAGGAATCCAGAAGTATAAAATATAAACATATACTGTATTTACATATTTAAAACTTCTGAAAGAGCAGAAGCACAAAGTCAACAAGCAAAAGATGCTCAAAATCACTAGGAGTCTGGAAATCATAAAATAAAGTATTAAAATATTCTTTGATACAGGAATCTCGCTCTTGGAAAATTTTCACATAATAAAACTGCCAAAGCATAAGGAGGTATACACACACACACACATATACATATATATATATATAGATTTATACATATATATACTTAGGTATTTATTGCAGAATGGTTTATAATGGCAAAAAATATTGGAGACAAAGTAAATGCTCACCAATTAGAAAATGGTGGAATAAAGAATGATATATTCACACCATAGAATATTATGAAGCTATTCAAAAGAATTACAGAGCTATTCTGACTGACTTAGAGGATCTTTCAAGAGGTAGTACTGAATGAGGAAAGCAAGGTGGAGGAAAGTATCCCTGATTTCACTTTTGTAAAACAAACAATGACCAAAACACTCCCCTTACATAAACAGACATAGTTTACACATATATGAGCATAGAAAAATATGGAAGGCTACCTGCTAGGTGCTTACATGGGTCTGGAAGGAAGGGAAGGAAGAGGGAACAAGCAAAAAAAAAAAAAAAAAAAAAAAATTAAAAAATTATATTTAAAAATAAATGTGATCACATCATATGTACTATGAAAATTTATGTAATTACTATAAAATTACGTCTGTTACATTTTAAAAACAGATGCTTCAAAACAGGGATACTGATTAATGAATTCAATTTAAAGAAAAGGTGCCCATGCCATAAAATTCCATAACTTTACAGACTTTTTCCCTAAGAGTACTGGGAACAAGGAAGGTGGTAAATATATAAAAACATCATGTTCTTTTCTAAGTTTAAAAACAAAACGACGCCTTTACAAGTCAATGAAATAATGCTACAGTAGAAGCTTTCTTAACCAACTATTGCAACCACTCAACCAATGCTCTTGATTCCCTCTGTAAAACATACTAATAATCATTGTATTCTGAATATTAGTAGATGACAGGTCCATATTATGAATAATAACAGCGAATACTTAATGCTTACTGTGTCTGTTACTCTGCTAAGTGCTTTACCTATATTATTATTCCTCACAACAACCTTATAAAATGCCTTTTTTTTTATGGATGAGGAAATAAAACCAGAGACATGATAATTACTTGCCCAAGTCACAAAGCTAATAAGTGTTACTGCTGGGATTCAAATGCAGGTAGTTTAGTCCCAGCTTCCATGCTCTTAACCAGTCTGCATAATGCCACTATGAGTGTCTGCTGACCACCATGAAGGTATCCTTTTAAAACACTTCCAATAAATCAGGTGATTTGTTCCAAAATTTGTTTAAGTCATCTGTACTTACTACTATAACTATGTTATTTAATTATGTATTACATAAAAAAACTGTTTCTATGTAAACTAAACTGACTACTCAGAAAAATCTCAATAAAGGCAAGTCATCAAAAAAATACTGTCAAATTAAGTGAAGAATTATAAATTATTTCAGTAAAAAAATGTAAAGATATAGATAGGCATCATCCCTCAGATTACTTAGTTGTTCTTCCTCACAGAAACTCAAAATGGACTAGACTCATAGACAATGTATTACGGATATAACTTATGGGGGGAAAAGTAGAGTCCAATGCGAATTCATCCTCAAAAATGAAAAACAAATGTTTAAGTTAACTTTTGTCAATAAAGATTTTTACTTTTTGTGATCCCCATATTAATATACTTTTTTGATTAACCAAACTACTGGTCCCAATCATTTTGGATAAGAGGGCTTCTACTGTATTTTCTCTGCAACAAATTCACAAGCTTTTATTAGGATAGTGGACCAAGTTCTGAGAAAAATCAAATCCGCTTTACTGCTAAGCTACAATTTTAAATGTTAAACTGGAAGTTACTTTATGATCCTTACCCATCTTGTGTGGGTGGGTACTCGCATTCTTGTCCTTTGGGAAATACACCGTTAGGATACAGGTCACATATTGGAACTGAGGGAGGGTCTGTTTGAACTTTTGCTGTGAGATACAAATAAAGCATTAACTTCTGTAGTTAAAAATAAAATTAAGCAGTTATTATTACAGTTTTTCTCAGTTTCTAATAGTTGTGATATGTCCTAATTTTAAGGAACCTCCTTGCTGATTATAGTTAAAAACACCATGCTGGTCACCTCCTCTCTGATTTACTATTGCTTGGGAATAAAAATATTCAATTCCTCAAGACTTCATTATGTATTTAAACAGTATATACCTTAACAGAAAGCACACTTGTAACATTTTTGTCTTCATTTACTATACTGAAAATGGGATAGCATAGATAGGCTGGCTTTCACAAATAAAAATCAAGGAAGCAACAAGAATATAAGAAATCCTATAGCAATAAAGTAAAAATATAAAGCTATTATATATTAATAAAACAAGCTAAAAAACTTATTTCAAGGGTATATTAGGTATAAAAGTTAAGAGTGTACATACCCAGTGTTAAAAGACTTGTAGGTAGCCATACACAAATTTCCAGATACTTGAAAAAAGTTAACAATACTTAGCAAACATTTTAAGGACATTATTTCCCAAACTATGTTCTAAAACCAGTGTTTTGAGATGCTTTTAAAAGGTAGCTAAGAAATTTGTCTTCTAAATCCCCCCCCCAAATATATTAGAACTAGTTGTATAGTTCTTATCATACGAAGAACTGCCTTTTAGTAAAAAATGCCGTATTCCAGGTATGGCAGGAAGTTGCATGGGTTACTTTATGACTTTCAATGTATAACTGTAGCATTTACCAACTAAGTTGAAGTATGTGGCTTCCTTTGGATTATTACTGATCTTACGTTATAGATTTTTGTCTTAAATTTTAACACATATTTTGCTCTTTTGTTCTACAAGGGGGGGAAAAGAATGTGTATAAATAAAAATACAATCATTTATTGATTCAAATCATTTATCTATGAAACTACTTTTTTGGTTTCCTCCTTTAACCCAAATGCTCAATATCATGAGAAACAACTGGTCTAAAAGAGTTCTATGGGCAAGTAAACTTGAAAGACACTATTTTAGGTTCCTCCTAAAAGAAAATATTAGAATTTAAAATTTTTAAAAATCTTAGAGGTCAATTTAGCTTCACACTCAAATTTAAGAATCCCTTTTTAAACCCCTGACATTTGGCACTGAGCTCCTGACAATGGAGGCAAGTCACTATCTTCCTAGCTAAATCCATTCATTTTGGGAGAGCCGTAACTGTTAGAAAGCTCTTCTTGCAGTAATCTGTTTCCCTGTTAATTTCATCTGTTAGTTCTAGCTTTATTCTTTGCAGTTAAAAAAAATTTCACATTTCTACTAATTCCTTCCTTTCTATGAGGAGAAATCACTTTAAGGGATATGGTTCTTAACACTTTCACCCCTATATACAACCTTGAATTTGTCAATGTTCCTTTTAAGCTGTTACTAGAACAGATTAATATTAATAGTTCAAACAAGGTATAATTAGTATAAGACAATACTGCTAATTTTAAAAATCCTATTGCTAATGAAAAGTTAAAACTCCTTGCCTTTTGGTTCACAATGTACTAGAACTCAAATCCTTAGGATCCTATCACGCTATACCAACTTTATATATGTCTATTAAATTTCAACTTGTTAATATTAGCCAATTTTCTCAATTTTTCTGATCTTTTGAAACACTAATTTTCATGAACCAAAGTATTGTCTCATCTCCCTCAGCTTTATTTCACCTATAAATATGAAAAAGATGCCTTTACTTATTGTCCACAAATTAAAAGCCTAAAAAAGATTATTAGAGAAAAAATAAAGAATCTGTAATTAAAGTATCAGTTTAAGTCTAGCCTTTACCACTTATTAGCTGTGACTTGGACAAATGGCTAAATGTGCCAAGCCTCAGTTTCCTCATCTACAAAATGAAGAACAAGATGAAATTTTGGATAAGCTTTGAAAATTATAATGTACTATATATTCAATTATCTAAAACTATGAATAATTATAATAATCTGACTGCAGTTATCATTAACTATTATTTATAGTTCTCTCACTCTCACTTTATAGATGAGGCAAATGAGGATCGTAAACTGCCCATGTACGTTATTTGGTTTAATACAGAAATGATTTATGATAGCCTACAAGAATACCTAAAATACATAAGAGGCAAATTAAGTTAGAAAGCAAAAATCAAAACATGGAAAGACCATAAAACAGAACCTGAAATAAGGCCAACACAAAACCACAGATTTGGCTTTAAGCCCTCTAGAATAAAAAAAACAAAAACAAAATGAAACATAAAAAAGCCCTAGGTTATCTGCATAGTTCATGATGTTTCTGATATAAAACATAGTAACTACTCAAGAAAAGCACAATTATTCTTGATATTAAGACCAGACAAAAGATCTCTCGAGAGTGCTCATAAAGAAATATAATGAACAATAAATTCAACATCCTCCGAGAAGCACATTAAAGGCCGGTGGCATCATGCTAAAACAACTGTCAGTGGAAAAATTCTACCAAGAGCAAATATAAAGCAGCCCCTTAACACTCCTTCCTTGCTTATCTACCTTCAATAGGGAACAATTTTAAAAGTATTTGGAGAAATAGATATATCTCAAGCCAATCTCAGGTATTACCATGTCTCACAGGCACTTTTAACAATTTTTGAATGAAGAAATATAACATCATAATCTCCAGAAGATTTCTGGAATGCAAGTAACCTATGTTCGTTAAATATAGACTATGCTAGGGGCAGAACTGACATCCTTTGAATATAAAGATCTAATATGGATACATGCCTGAATAGAAAGAAGGCTATCCCATCTCTACCTGGAGATATATCAGGGAAATGGCTGGCAGAGCCATTATCTTTCTGAACAATAATTTAAGTATTTCTTTCAACAGAGATAAAAAGGGAAGTCAAGACCCCAATATCCTGATTCATAAAACTTTAGCCTGAAAGATTTAAAAGATATAACCAGAACTCATGGACCCCAATAGTTCAAGGGGACTCCTCCAAGATTATAACTGTTCTGATTCTCAACTCCTCTTCCCCAATACTATACAGTCTTCCCCTTTAGTTTGCCTAATACAGTTTAAGGTCCCTGAAGATGTCTGATTATGCCCTTTATAAAAACAAAATACAAGTAGGATCATATTTTAATGAATCTGAAATAGTGCAATATAAACATTAGTAATAAAATTTCACCATATGCACAAATTTTAAATAATATTTAAACATTAAATATTCATCAAGAATTCCATAATTTCAAAGCTGGCAGGTGAACTGCAAACTTTATCCTATTACCACATGGTGGTACTTTAGTCATCCCCAAGACTTATTTGACTTACTCAAGATTTAAATCATAAGATTTTTAGAAGTTACAGTCTTGTTCTCCAAGCTCCTGTGTCCCTGTCAGCACTGCCCGGATGGCCTCCCAGAACCGCGACCCAGCCGCCACCAGCGTTGCCACAGCTCCTAAAGGAGCCAAACCCAGCGAGGGCACCGCATGGGGGCCCGTGGGCAAGAGGTTACAGCAGGAGCTGATGACCCTGGAATTTCTGGCGACAAAGGAATTTCTGCCTTCCCTGAATCAGACAACCTTTTCAAATGGGTGGGGACCATCCATGGAGCAGCTGGCACAGTATATGAAGACTTGAGGTATAAGCTCTCCCTGGAGTTCCCCAGTGGCAACCCGTACAACACACCCACGGTGAAATTCCTCACGCCCTGCTACCACCCCAACATAGACACCCAGAGTAACATCTGCCTGGACATCCTAAAGGACAAGTGGTCTGCCCTATATGATGTCAGGACCATCCTGCTCTCCATCCAGAGCCTGCTAGGAGAACCCAACATTGATAGCCCATTGAACACATATGCTGCGGAGCTCTGGAAAAATCCCACAGCCTTCAAGAAGTACCTACAAGAAACCTACACAAAGCAGGTCTCCAGCCAAGAGCCCTGACTGGGGCTGTCCAGCCTCTCTCCTTGTGCTGTCTTTTTATTTTTTCCTTAGATGGTCTGTCCTTGCCTTGATTTCTGTATAGGACTCTGTATCTTCAGCTGTGGTGTCATATTTGTTTTGCTTCTGTTTTTTAAATTAAGTCTGGTTGAGCCTCTGTGATGAATATATTAAATAAATACATTTTGGGTTTAAAAAAAAAAAATTTTAGGAACTCATCCCTAACTTGCAGTAAACACAACCAACCTATTACTAACATCCTTTAGCTGAATATCAGTTTAAAAAGTGCCATCAAGTTTGTTAAACAAAAGTACTTGCAAAATAGATATGAGTATCACTAAATCCTACCTCCATTAAACCTAAATTTATTTCCCTGACATATACCAGGATCTTAAGCAACTTCAAACCTACTGGTTAGTAACCACTTCTAACTTGTCAAGTAAGATTAACTTAAGACACTAACGTCCTCTCTTCTTCTTCTTCTTCTTCTTCTTCTTTCCAGTTGCTCCATCAACCTCTCCATCTAAGAAAAGACAATTTCAAAATGCATATTCATTTAAACCTCTTAAGCGGAGAGATGAAGCAAGTACACACACACACACACACACACACACACACACACACACACACACACACGGCCTCTTAAATAGCACATGACAAAGTTGACCAAATACTCTTAGAATTTTTTATATTGCTAGCTTTAAGTATTAGAATCTGACTTTTGTAATCAAAAGCAACAGTAAACTTTAGTTTGACTTACTCTAATAAAAGAAATGCTGATTAAGGAATTTTTAAGAAAATATATTAAATAACATCCTTGTGTTAGTTTAATACCAATAACAACTGTGTGACTTCATCTAAAACAATAGTAGTTAAAATTTACATATGGTTTGCAGTTGAACACTTGTGTTTCATGACCACACTTGATCCCCAAAGCAACCCTATAAGGTAACAGACTGTTTAAGGGACATTTCCAAGATAATCTCAACCAGTAAAAGGCAGAATTGGACCAAAAACATATCACCTGATTCTAACCAGCGTGGGTACTTGTGGTCTCACATTTTAAAATATCTTTTCTTGCATATTTATAATTAGACAAAGTGTTCTCCTTCTGGGTCAAACTGTAATTCAAAAATCAGAGGGCATATTATGTTTCCTAGTTTCAGAGTTCTCAGCTTTTCTGATTCCCAAAAATGAAGATAAATAACTATTTCAAAAAATAATTCGCAGAGCTTGGCCGGGCATGGCTCAGCAGTTGAGCATCCCCCTAGGATCCAGGCGATCAGGGTTCAATTCCCGGTCAGGGCACATGCCCAGGTTGCTGGCTCGATCCCCAGTTGGGGGCATGCAGGAGGCAGCTGATCAATGACTCTCACCATTGATGCTTCTATCTCTCTCAATCCCTCTCCTTTCCTCTCTCTGAAATCAATAAAGATATATTAAAAAAAATAAAAAATACCCATAACAGTCAAGCTTGTCAGGTTTTATAACCATCTTCTATGAAGCCCATGCTCATTCCCTTGAACTCTTGAGAAATGATAAAGGATATTATCATGATCAAGACTAAATAGTGACTTAAACATTTTAAATAAAGCTATCAAACACAGACCTAAGTGTCTAGATTTCTAAAAATGCTACCTAATAAATTTCAACAGCGATTTCTCAAGTATGCTAATCTACCTATGAATCACATAGCTAAGATGAATAGAATGCTGTTTCAATTACAAGTTGACAGTTTAATAGTATGTTTCCCCACACAGTATTCTTTTAAATGTTTTACCTAGTGGCAGTAACTCATCTAGCATCAATAATTATTTAGATAGTGAAATCCACACCCATACAACGATGTCAAATGACTGTTTATATTTTCTGCTCAAAGAGCTCCATTTTTATTCTGGGACTGACAGGCAGGAGCCACAACAGAAATTCTCTCACCAGGCTACCTACTGTATTCTTCTATTACAATTATCACAAAAAATTATAATCACAGGTTTACACTGACCCCTACTCATCTGTAAGTTCCTCAAGGGCTAGAGGAACCATTTCTTAAGTTAAGCATAGTGCCAAGCATGTGGTAAATATTTAGTCCATAAAATAAGTGTTTTTTTAGTTTGTTTTATTTTGTTTCTATTTATTTTTACTAATGGTGAAACAAGAAACAGCAGTTTAACAAAGAGGGAGGTAGCATGATCTAGGGCTTTATATGGGTTGAGTGATAGGAAATTGCCAATATTTGACTTACAAAATTACAACTTCTTTTATTTGAGCCTATAAAATAACAAGCACACAGTGGAAACACAAATATTGCTTGACTTACTCATTATTGGTTTCTAGATGCAAAAACCTAACAAAAATAACATGAAAACTTTTTGGAAAACACAACTTTCATTTTCCTCATGTGTCATATAATCTAATTCATATATTCTGCACTACAATTTTAACTGTAACCTTTCATCCAATAAATGTATGCTGAGTTCTTAAGTGCCAGGGAATAGGGACAGAATACCAAACAAGATAGTCTTTGCACAGGAACAACATTTAATGTCTAGCATACTGCTACATACACTAGACTTAACCTAAAATGCTTTAAGATGTATGCAAGCCACCATTTATTGAACCCTTGTGCCAGGATGGTGGTAAAGCCAGGATCTGAATATTAAACTATATATCCTTATAATTCCACCTATCGTACCATGCTGCAATTTCATTTTTTACAAGTTTTTCTTTCACACCATCCCAGGATATTCTTAACAGGCTGAGACTGTTCATATCTATTTGTGTTCAAATCAATTAATATTTGTTGAATTGACAGTTGGACATCCATATGCAAAAAAGGCACTTTAATCCTTATCTTGTACTACATATAAAAATAATTCTAAATGGAACACAGATCTAAACATAACAGCAAAAAATGTATAAAACTTCTTGAAGAGAACATGAGAGAAAATCTTCAAGACAGCAATTATTTAACTTTTTGGATAAAACAGAACATGACTAATAAAGTGAGAGAAAAAAAAAGATAGATTGGACCTCATCAAAATGAAAATCTTTTCTGTTGCAAACAATACCAGCAGGGGAGAAAATCTATAAAACACACACATACACACACACACACACACGATAAAGAACTTATATCAAGAACATGTAAAGCACATGTCTGGGTTGCAGGCTCCATCCCCAGTTGGGGGCATGCAAGAGGCAGCCAATCAATGACGACTCTCATCACTGATGTTTCAACTCTCTCTCCCCTCTCCTTTCCTATCTCTGAAGTCAATAAAAACATATTAAAAAAAAAAAAGAATACATAAAAACTATTACAATTCAGTAAGACAATAAATAACCCAATTGAAAAATAGACAAAAAATGAAAAACACTTCACTAAAGATACATGAAAGGTAAATAAAAATATGAAAAGATGTTCAACATCATCAGTCATTAGGGAAATGCAAAATTAAAACCACAATGACATACCACTACACACCTACTACAAAGGCTAAAGTTTTAAAACTAACAATACTAAGTGCTTATGAAGATACAAAGGACCTGGCACTCTCCACCACTTCTGACAGGAATGCAAAATGGTAGGCATCTCAGAAAAGTTTTTCTTATGAAGTTAAGCATACACTTAACATATGACCCACAACCCTACTCCTAGGTATTTACCCAGGAGCAATGTAAACATGTGTCTACATGAGACATGTATGCAAATGTTTATAGAAACTTTGCTTGTAATAAACAAAAACTAGAAATATCCATCAACTAGTAAATGGATAAACAAATCTGAAATACTACTTAATGATAAAAAGTAATGAACTACTGATATATAGGCAACAACTAATGACTCTCAAAAGCATTATGCTGAGACCTGGCCATTGCGGTTCAGTTGGTTGGGGGTCATCCTGTGCACCAAAAGGTTGCCAGTTTGATTCCCAGTCAGGGCACATGCCCGGGTTGCGGGCTTGATCCCCTGGTAGGGGGTGTGCAGGAGGCAGCCAATCATCGATGTATTGCTCTCACATGGATGTTTCTCTCTCTCTCTCCTTCCTCTCTGTAAAAAATCAATAAAAATATGTTTTTTTTAAAAAGTGTTACGCTGAATGAAACAAATAAAATACAAAAAAGCTGCATATATAATAATTCCATTTATATATTGCAGAAAACAACTAAAGGAACAGATAACATATCAGTGGTTGCCAGGGGTCAGGGTGTGAAGGAAGAGGATTACAAAGGAGCAAAGGGCAACTTATTGTGGAGATGTAATGTTAAATGGAAGTGGTCTATATCTTGGTTGTGTTGGTGGTTACACAAATGTACACGGTTGTCAAAATTCACCATACATTTAAAAAAGGGTGAACATATAGAATGTACAACATCAAGAGTAAACCGTAATAAAAACTATGAACCTTGCATGATAATGATGATGTGTGTAACTTCATCAACTGTAATAAACATACCACTCCCATGAGGGAATGTTGATAATGGGAGAGGATATGCATGCCTGGTGGTGGAGGGAATATGACAAATCTGTCTGTACCTTCTGTTCAATTTTTCCTGTGAACCTAAAACTGCTCTAAAATATAAAGTCTATTTTTCTAATGGTGAATATTATCCTAGGCAAATTATACCTCAATAAACCTGACTTAAAAATTTATTGAATTACTTCTAGCACATTGCCAAATGCCCACAGGATTAACTTTTCACATCAAAACCTCCAGTTTCAAATGAAACACATCTAAAATAAAACTCAATACCCTCTTTTTTGCTTGAAACTCCTCCCAATCTTTTTACCAGCTCTCCCTCCCTACTTCATCATTTCAGTTAAAAGCACCAACATCCTGACACCCAAGTTCAACCCTGCATCTCCTTCTTCCTTCTCCCCAGATTGAAAGTCTCTAAGTCCTTTGAATTTTCCTTCCATACCACTGTTCCACTGGACCCTTCCTTTCCATTCTCATTTATGCCCACCAACTGCCATACCACAGGCATGGGCTATTAAGTGGCCTCCAAAATGATCTCTCTGCCTTTCCTGTATATTTCCTCTTTTTTAACAATTGTGCATATATATGAAGACTAAAAAATTTTTTCGTAACATTCTTTTAAAAATGCTCAAAGCCTCCCTCAATGAGTCTTATATGACTATATGACCAATTTGCGCTTTTCATTACCCTTTGAAGACTTTCTAACATTGTCCTACCCCCAAATGGTTCCTTCTGTTTGGTTTAATTCAAGTCCTATTCCTTCCAATGAGCCTTCCTTCAGCATTCAGCCCACTATTCTATCTCCAAATTTCAATAAACTTTATTGTGGCTTATCTTTTCACCTCTAGGTTTTGTCTCTCCACTACACCATCAGTTTTCCTTTTACTAGCTTTCCATCCCCTCAAAGACCACTCACACCAGATTAGTACTATTAGCTGATCCTGATTATTGAAATGAATTAGGAAAACAGACAAAATTGGAGAAAACTAATAACCCTAAAATCTTCTTTAATACATTGAAGATTTCCAATCAGACAAGCAAAAGTTTCCCCCTTCAATGTTAAGAGTCACACAACTCTGTATAGAGGTGCAATGGAACAAGGCACACTCAAGATCAGCACTGTGATATTCTACACACAGAAGGTCTATAGCAACTTATTATATTACTTTGAATTTATAATACCCTTTCTTGTTAAGAGCTCAAAATATGTTCATAATCTGAAGCATAACCAAAGGTAGAATGAACAAGAGGTTTGCTTAAAGAAGTTGAAGAGGTAACTATCCCTTTGAATCTTGGTACTTTTTTAACCAAATTTTGACTCTAAGTTTCTTAAAAGGCAGAACATACCTTTCTAAAGGAAAAACAACTGCTCTGCATTACCCTAACACAGTAATTAAAATATAGCAGGTATTTGTTGTTAAGGGTTGGAAGGCAAAAGCCCAAGCTGGCAGTGCTTAAGGTAGAGCAGTAGGTCAAAGCAGTAGATAACTGACACTGGGAAAGCCCCATCTCTCCCTCTGCCAAAAGATGCTGCAGAATAGTCCTCTTACTTAATCTCTTCCTCCACTGTCTTACTGATAGCATCAGTTCCTAGAATTCTAAGAGTTGCCATCTTTACAGAAATCTAACAGCACCAAATTACCACAAGGAGCTCGGATCAGGGAATTTATAACAGAGTTCAGAAGCACTCCAATATGTTCCTTTGAAAATAAAAAAAAGATAGCTTTGGTACAGATAGTAAAAGGAATAGACATGGAATCCAAGTGCTAGATTTGAAACTCTGGTTCTATTCTACACATACTAGCTGCGTCACACTGGGAAAATCACATAACTATCATTTTCTGAAAAGAGCACCTACTTTATTCGGTTTTGCGAGGGTAAAACGAAAATGCGTGTGAAAGTATCCTAGGATAGTGCCTAGTAGATATTAGTTGTTCAATAAATGTTAAATAAAAGTTAAATAAACAACCCTACAATTTCATCTTATTAATTCTCACTCACTAGTTGGCCTTTTACCAAGTACATTTTTAAAAGTTGAAAACTGTGTTATTTGAGCATTCAACATACCCAACTTTTTAGAGTTGCTAATAAATTCCTGTCCCTTTTTATCTGTGACATTGAGGTCTTATCAATTAATAAAAAGTCAAAAAATAGACTATATGGACAAATAAGCAGATTCTGTTTAAAGAATGTCATGTACTGCCTGATGTGGTTAAGTGGTTGGAGCATCAACCTGTATACCGAAAGGTGGCAGGTTTGATTCCGTCAGGGCACATGCCCAGGTTTCGGGTTGGGTCTCTGGTCAGAGCACGTAAGGGAGGCAAAATATTGATGTTTCACTCTCATATCGATGTTTCTCTCTCTCTCTCTCTTTCAAATCAAGAAAAGCATGTCGTATTTTCTTGCTTTTCTAACCACAAACATCAAATTAACTATTTACCTTCATCGTCATCATCTCTTTCTTTCTCTTCCAATGCTTGTCTTTCCAACTGTCTTGCTACCTCTTCAACTGAGGTTCCTGATTCTTTATCAGGTTCCTGTTGCCCTGTTAATCAAATACAGTAACATAAATCAAACCTAATAAAGATACTTTCCCACTAGAATATGTTTTACAGATACTGGAGAACACACAAGTCCTTTCCTGATAAGTGTTTAGAAAACAAAAACAAAACCTTATTGTGGACACAACAATTTATTTAATGACAGAGAAAAGTCTCCCAAATCTAAGTAGTACTGTCCATTCAACAAAGTATTTATTACACATTCTCTGTGACAGCAGCTAAAGGCTGAACAAAAATGTGAGTTGGTCCCTATATTTAAGTAGTTTAACTTCTTAAAGTATTTAACAATTAGACGACAACAAATACTTTATTAATCAAACAGGTACTTAAGATAGGCAATAAATGCTGAAGGCCTTAGTTAAGAAGAGGATTTCTGTGGGATACTGAGGGCTTCAGGGATTCATGAAGAAAGAAGCTGTCAAATTGGGCTAGGTAAAATCAAAATAAATAGAAAAAGACATTCCATTACTAAAAACCAAGATTCTTAAACAGCTAAGCATAAGACCAGGCCCCTGCTCTGGAAGTGATTATAATCTAGCTAAAGGGAGCAATGTGTGTGTATAGAAAGATAGTACTATCAGGTAGTACATAATGAAGTGACATTCTGGCTTTTGTAGATTCATATTGAGAGATACAAGTGTTAAAAATATATTAGGGCCAGTCTGCTGAACACCTTAAAGGCCAAACTGAAGAGTTTGGACTTCATCTGAAAGCCAGGAAGAGCCACTAGCCTATGTTCTGGGATTAAATTTTGTTCTGGAAGTGTCCCAACACCTACAATTCTCCCTCTTCAACTCCCATCTAATCAAAATTTCAGAAAGATATAGATAACCCTCTCCAACCTCTCTCAACTTCACGTTCATAACTTCTGGCCTCTCCATTTTTCTCTCATTCTTTCTGTGGCTTTAACAGGTACAAATAATTTTTCCTAAAATGAAACAGGCACAAATAATTTTTCCTAAAATGAAGAACCATGTGCAACAAAAAACAATGGCTTCTCAAAATAAAATATTTACGACTCCTAACTCTTAATATAATCCAAGTGTAAGCTTTTAGTTGTTTTCCTTGCCTTACCAGTGGATATGGAGAAGTTCCACTCCGAGCCACAGAATATCCTACCTAGACTGCCTGCAACAGCATTATAATTCAGGTCTAGAAACCCTAAAGCTTGTTCATGCTGTGGGATTAGTCAGGTGAAAATTCGCACCACCACCCAACATTCTGCAATTACAACTCAATGTGACATGAAAGCGTGGGCATCCCCCCCCCCCCCCCAAGTGCAACCCGCAACAAAAATCCCTCCGTAAACTGGGATGGTGAGGTAAGGCGCAGTCTAAGCACTAGGACTTCCCCACTTCGCCCCCACCGTCGGCGAAAGTAAGTACCAGGATGCTCCACCAAAGAGGCGGCTGCACAGGTCAGACCCAGGTTTTTAAGGCCTAACCAAGAGGAAGGTGGTAGGTAGGGCTGGGTTTGGTGCATAGCTTCATGTCCGGTGCACAGCCTGTGTGGGGGCTGAGTTCTGGCAATGTAGGGGCCCCGGCCTACCGACCCAGAGCCACTTCACGAGCTCAGATACCATTTTCTCCCCCACCACGCTTCCACCAGCTCCCTAGCTCCACAGGAGGAGAAGCCGCCTCTCCCCGGGGCTGAGACTCTATAGGCCGGCCTTGCCACTTGCTCAGTCCTGGGAATGAGTCCAGTCCAGGGCTCCGAGTCCCCGATCCCTGTCACCCACGCCGGGCCTGAGCCAAATCGTTCAGCCATCCCGGGAAAAACATAAAACTCCCTTTACCTGTGGCAGCCCCTTTACTCTTCTTCTTCTTTCGTCTTTTCTTCTTGGCTGCCTCCTCAGCCGTAGAGGTAGTTCCCTCTTCCCTGTCGTCTGGATCCAGATCGCCATTCAGGAGGCTCCCGGAGGACACTGCCTCCTCCACGGCCGCCATATTGCCCGAGAGAGCGCGAGGGAATGAGACCTAGCGCTGAGAGCCCGCTCCTTCTTCACCCACCTACACCAGCGACACCGGAAGCCGCTCTGGAGGGTGGGGCGCAGGGAATGCTGGGACGGCCGAGGAGTGGATTGCAGGCAGCCGCTCTCGAGTGCTGCGGGTTCCCCTCTGGCGGGGCTCTAGGGCGGCGGTGCCTGAAACGTGGCGGAGGCGGGCCTGGCTGCCGGTGGCTGGTGCGGGGACCCGACACCTGCCTCCTCCCGCGCCTCAGGCATTCGTTCCCGGGGCAAAGCTGCCCGCGGAGGGTCGAGTTGGACGCCTGTGCCGGTGGACCGGCGCAGTCCGCCAGACAGGGGAGTCTGTTAGAACCGGAAAGTTTTCTATTCGCGGTTTATGAAGCGCACCGGAAGCGAGGAGAGGGGCTAAAAAACGTGCTCGCTTGTGCACACTCCTTTTTTATGACTCAAGGGGACTGCGTTATTATTCGCAATTACAGCTCACGGCGAGGCCGTCCAGGCCCTTACGGAGGCGAACCTGCAAAGGGGAGGAGAGCAGGAGGCATTTATTAGAGAAGCCGATGGAAGACAGCGTCTTAAGGAGGGAGTGAGCAGCTGCGTTGCTCCTGAAAGGTCAAGTAAGAGGACTGAAAAAATGTCAGATGTATATAGTCACATGGAAGCCGTGTGGCCTTAGCAAGAGCTATTTAGGTGAACAAATGGAAACCAGACTAAAGAGAGGAGATGAATCTGAGGAAACAGAGAACCTCCTCATACTTCAAGTTTCAGTTTAAACGCCACTCGCTCGGAGAAGCCTTCCTCAGCAATCTAAATCAGGCCCAGCCCTTAGAACCTCTCACTCAGTTCTCAACCCTTTCTTCATGGCAATTCGTAATTTATTTGCGTGATTGTTTTATGCCTATCTCCCCAGCTCCGTGAAGACTGGAATCCTACGTATTCTGTTCTTCGATCACCAGCACCAACCTCTAAATTAGAGTGTAATAGGAGCTTAGTAATTACTCATTGTATAAATAGCACTTGAGAAGTGCCAAGTACTTTACATTGGATTCATTATCTCATTAACCCAAGTTCGAGTTGAGGAAATTGGAGAGTTGTGGTAATTTGCACCAGGTCGTTCAGCAAGTAAAGGGTTAGAATCCTAACCCAGGTCATCAGGCACCAAAAGTTTAGTAAGTCTGTATTCTGCCCTCGCAATTGAAATTTCAAATCAGCTCAGTAAATATTTATCGATAGTAGACTACAAGTAATATTTGTTGGTGAAAGATGCAAAAATGAATAAGACACAAATCTGTACCCTCAAGAAATTGTAGCATTCAATGAAACAAATATGTAAAGAAATAATAAAATAAGATGCTAATACTTACATTATTTACTAATTACTTTCTCTTCCACGTTAGTCTGTCACAAAGCTGAGGAATTTCTAAAAGGTCTAAAAGATCTTCACATTGAGGGCAAGATGTAGCTGGTCAACCTCAGGAGGAATCAAAGCTCACCTTTGTTGAGGAGCAAAGCTACTGCCAGAGGCTATTAACATCCTTGTAAGTAAAATCTACTACATCAAAAATACCTTCGAGCTTTGTCTGAATCTTCCCAGTTCCTTTCTCAGTTGTGGGAACACTTGGGTCATGGTTATTACCTTAAACTCATCCCAGGAGAGAGGATCCTGGCAGACAAAACCTATAGGCTTGATAGATGAATTTTCACAAAGGGGTGCTTGAGGTATAAGTTGATCTACAGAATTATCAATGCCAAAATAAAGTCTGTTGAGTTAAAAAAATAAGATGCTAGAAATGCAATAATAAAACAAAATTTTCTCTGCTGCAAAGGGATTCTACTGTACTACTCTCCCTTTCTTTCCTGAAAAGAGGCAAGAAAACAAAACGTTAAGTTAGTAGTAAAAAACAATACACAACTTAACAGTTTGGTAATGGATATTTGCTGGATGATTTTTTTCCAGGACACAAGAGTTTGAGGTAACTAAGTTAACTACACTTAAAATAGCACCACATGACATTCCTATTTTCATCATTTGGTTTTCTCTGCAAGAGGAAATTGAATGGGGTAAAAGAATGAGAAATATTGGAAACCTAAGTAAGAGTCTAAGAGAACCTATTATGTACCTAACTCAATGCCAGCACCTGCTAGACTATTTTTTCTAGCTAATTACACAAAGTCATTTTGTCTCAGATGGTTAACTAGATAATCAAACAAAAACAAGGTTTGTTTTTCTTAGAGAGATACTGTTTCTATTATAAAATCAATGCATTATAATAAAACATTTATTATTTTGTCCAAAAGATGTATTTTTGCTGAGAAAATTTTGATTCCAAAATGGGCAGCATGATTATCCCCAGCCTTATTTTCTTTGAAGTCCTTGCTATTGGTATGGCTTTGGACAAGTCAAGCTCTCCAAATTTCAGTTTACTCATTTGTAAAATGAGAATAATAGTACCACATCATAGGATATGGTAATTAAAGTTCAAAATGGAGAGAGAGCACTTATGATAGTACAATGTCTGACACAATAGTGATGTGCTAGCTAACATTATTGTTAATAAGCCATGAATTTGAAAATTTTCCATTTGTGTGGATTATGTGATGGTCTAAATATTTTAAGTCACACGTTATGTGACCTTTGGCAGTGGGTTAACAAGAAATAAGAAAAAAATTGGGAAAGTTTGATTGCTTGACATTAGGGGAAATACTAAGGATTTTTTTCATATCTTTAGTATAAAAATTCTATACATACAACTTTTAAAATGTATAGATTGTTTGATATACAGGGATAAGCAAAAGTAGGTTTACAGTTGTCTGTATGGAAAAAGGACATGCAGGTTATGATTATTACAATAGCTTTATTAACTCCGTTTTACGTACTTACAACTGTAAACCTACTTTTGCCAACCCCTGTAATATATATACTAAATCTCCAAATACAATCTCACATTGAAGGGGTTAGGGCTTCAACACATGAATTTGGGAGGGAACACTGTAGATTATAACAGACATTGCCAATGTCCTCTTGGAGAAGGGGGCAGGGAACTGCTCCTGGTTGAGAACCATTGGCATAAAGGCATGAAAAACTGGCGTGTTTAGGGGGAGTTCTTGCTGAGGAATAAGTAAATTAAGACCAGGTTGTAAAAAGCCTTCTATGTTACTGTACACAGTGTGGCTTTTATTGTAAGGCTTTGAGGTGATGTGTCAAAGGATATTTAAATTTTAAAATTGAGAAAATGCCTAAAATAGAAGGCCACAACAGACATGTCAATAGCATGTCAATACAATGCATACTATGTATCTATGAAAAGACAGTAAAATGATATGCATGCAGATTATGTGAATATATTTAAATGTTTATATAAAACAAACATTTTCAAGCTAGGGAAAATTAGGAATTTTTGCTTTTTGAACAATGACTCTAATGGCAGCCTAGATTCTAGAACTGTGGTTCATTTAAAAAGCCAAGTCTATTTAAAGAACTGTTTCCTATTCTGAGAATATGGTACTTTCTGCTTTTTGAAGTTGAACATTATTTTAAAATTATTATTATGAAATGACAGTGAAAGTAGATGATGTTGATTTTTTTGTGCCCTGACCAAAAAAAAATTTTTTTTAAGGCCACATTATATCAGTTCTCAAAACCATTTTTAAAACTTTTCTCAATAGTGAAATCCCTAAGTCAGATGTTCTTTATTCTAGAGAAAGAATTGGAAATGGCAGAGCCCGGTAGTAGGGGAGATTTGCTAAGATGTTACTGATAAAAATATTGATAAAAACTTAGGTGAAGGCTCTTAGGGGGCTAGAGAGGAGAGATTGGTTGCAGAAACATTTCTAATGGAGAATTAAGAAAACTTACTGGTCCACTGAGTGTGGAGAGGGAGGAGTTGAGGATGACACCAAGGTTTCTCGCCTGTGTTCCTGGTTAGATAGTGGTACCACTTCATGAGATAGGGAATAGAAAAGGAGGAGTAAGTTTTGGAGGAGGTGGAGGGGAAGATAAGCTTTGGGCATTTTAAGTTTGAGATGCCTGCAGAGCATCCAGGCAAAGATATCTAGTAGTCAGTGAGAAACATGGATCTGGAGATAGTGAGAATTATTAGGGCTTGCTTGGGTGTGGTAGAAAGCTATGAGTGACATAGCTCAGGGAGAAGAAAGAAGAACCAGAGACAAAACACAACCCAGAAGGACACTAATGTTTTAGGGTTTTGTTTGTTTGTCTATAAGAAACAAGGGTGAGAAATTCTGTTAAGGAAGCTACAAAGGAATGGTAGACCAAGAAGAAGAAAATGCTTTAGAGAATAATCACATGGAAGTGAGAGAAAAAGTTGTACAAAACAGAAGTTTGTTATATCAACTGTTGAAGAAAGAGCAAATAGTATGAAGTCTCAAACTAGACTATTGATTTTAGCCATTAGGAGCCCTGTGGTGACTAGTGAGAACAATTTTGTTAGAAGGCACCAAAAAAAGGATTCTCACAAGATATTGGGATGCACTATTCTGGACATCAGCTCAAGGAGCAAAGGCTCCTTTATTTCAAACCCAATGACTCTTGTGATGCTCACCTCTTCTGTCCTGGAGAGCCCCTTTCTTGAAATTAAATGTGGCTCTCTTACCACATTCTCTTCTGTGATTCTTTCCCTATTTTAGTTCTGTCCAAAGATATTCTAAGTTACCTTTCATCTTATAATATATTATTATTTTCTTTTGTAACTGGAGAATAGTTAGATAATAATAGAACTTCTTTACCTTCCCCATAATCTCTATTTAGCATCCATGTATTTAGGCTAGACTTTAAGAAAGACACATATGGTTGTAAGCAATATTCCTGTGGCCAAGATGTCAGGACTATCATTACCCAAATGGAGATTTCAAGTGTTTATCGGCCAGGGCTACACAGAAATCAATATCAAAGGTTCACTAAAGAAAGATGAGCTACATACTGGAAGACAAATGTCACTCAGTACTATTTATAGGCTCCCTCTTCTCATCTCTTCTAATAATGGTTCCCACTACTGATTAAATGAGGGTTATTTTGGTGTTGACCATAGAGGTGAACTAGGAATATATTGTGAGTGAGGTTGTATATGGAAAAAGGTTAGAAGTTCTCAAACTTTTGGTCTCAGAGCCCCTTTACACTTGAAAAATTATAAAGGACCCCACAGATTTTTTTTTGTTTATATGGTGCCATAGACTGAATATTTGTGTCTCCCTCAAAATTCGTATGTTGAAACCTAACCCCCAATGTGATGGTATTTGGAGGTGGGGAACTGTTAGGAAGTGATTAGGTAATGAGGGCAGAGCCCCCTCATGAATGGGATTAGTAGTCTTACAGAAGAAACCCCAGAGTTTCCTTGCTCCCTTCCACCATGTGAGGACAACAATGAGAAGACAGCTGTCAATGAACCAGGAAGCTAGACATCACCAGACACTGAATCAGACAACTTGATAATGTCCCACATTCACTGAGGCTTGGATGATTTTGTGTGTTTTTTTGGGTTTTTTGTTTTTGTTTTTTCTCTCTTGCTTCAGTTTGGATGGTTTCCATTGCTTTGCCTTCAACTTCACTTAGTTTTTATTCTCTAATGTCTAATTCCTGACAAACCATCCAGTTAATTTTTCATTTCAGATCCTGTTATTTTTCAGTTCTAGAATTCTCATTTGTTTCTTTTTTATAGTTTCCACTTCTCTGTTGAAGTTTTCTATTTATTCCTTTATTATATTTATGTTTTCCTTTAAATATTTGAACACATTTTGCCTGGCCGGGCGTGGCTCAGGGGTTAAGCGTCCACCTGGGATCCAGGCGATTGGGGTTCGATTCTTGGTGAGGGCACATGCCCGGGTTGCGGGCTCGATCAATGAATCTCTCATCATTGATGTTTCTATCTCTCTCCTTTCCTCTCTCTGAAATCAATAAAGATATATTTTTTAAAAATTAAATTAAATAAAAAAAAATAAACACATTTATATAGTAGTTCATAATTTTTTCTTCTGCTCAAGAGTCACATTTTCTAATTCTTCTTTCTAACAATTTTTTAATCTTATTTCAGTGACTTTTATTGTCTTTCTAATAGAGGACTGAATATTGTTCAAGTAGTCAGTTAATTTACTTGCATCTTAGTGTGATACTTCCAAGTTTTGTTTTTAAGCTGTTTTTGGACAGAGCTAGAGTAGCTTTTACTCTTGGGCACCACTGTCCTCTAGCCATGTCGGGCTATTAAGCACTTGAAATGTGACAAGTCCCAATTGAAGTATGCTGTAAGTGAAAAATGAACACTGAATTTCAGACTTAGTACGTAAAAAAGATTGTGAAACATCTCATTAATAATTTTTTATGTTGGTTATATGTTGATATGATACTGTTTTGGATATATTTGGTTAAATAAACTATTTTACTAATTTTATCTGTTTATTTTTTACTTTTTTTCAAGAAGTTACAAGAAAAATTTAAATTACATTTGTTTATCTTTAATAGTGCTGTTGCAGTGCTAGATTAGCTCTATTCCTAAATCCCAGCCTTTCTGGGATGTATACTAGATTCCTGGGCTAGTTACTGAGATCTCTCCACTGTGGCTGGTTGTAACACCAAATCTCCCATTTCTGTGCTATCTCTGGTCATTGTTCAGCCTCTAGCTCCCCAGAAGTTGTTCTCTGTCTAGTTTTGTGGAGTCTTTCCCTGTGCAGACTTCTCTGTGCAGCTTCCTTCTACCTGATATCTGATCTCTATCTCCTCAGTTCATTGACACCACCATGCTTTGCTTGGCCCTTCCCTGTGCTGAGGTCTGGAAAGTGTGCCTATGGGAAAAACTATGGTGATCGTGAAATTTATTCTTTTTTTTTTTTCTTCTCTTAGGGATTACAGTTCTATATTTCCTATTGACCAATGTCTAAAAACAGTTATTTTATTTTTCCAGGTTTGGTAACTGCATTGGTGGAAGGTCTTGTGTCCAATATCAGTTACTACATTAAAATTGAAAATGGAAGTTCTTATGATCTTTCACTTCCATGTTGCAGGTTTTCCTTAAAGTCTTATGAGCATTGCTTGCCGGTTCATATTTTAAAATGATGGAGTGGAAAAACTGACTGTAACCTATGGGTTTGCGAGCAGGACTTGGTGAACTGGGAAGTTTTTCTTTAATATGAATGAATGAAAAGCAAACCATGGACATTGGATCCCTGTAATAGACACTTTTGGATACCTATCCTGAATTTGGTTTTAGTTTTTCTGTTGCTCACATAGCCCTTCTCTGCCTAACCATATGCCCAACCAGGGGAGCCTATCCTTAAATCAAGGGTACCTCCTGATTGGTCTAAGCTAATACACAATTCCAATCCCTCTTCCCAGTGGTTTGTTTAGACATAGACATGTTGCAATTTTGGTCAATGAGACACGAGGAAAAGCCTTTGAGAACTTCTGGAAAAAGTTTACTAAATATTTTTTTAAAAAGACAAAATAAAATATAGCCCACTTTCTTTTAGATGTTTTCAAGTCTGAGAATGATCACTGGGGATGAAATCTAAAGCACACAGAAGGATGGAAAATTGCTGAGCCTTTGATGATGTTATTCAGCCACTGAATTGGAAAACCCTGAGCTAATCACTCTTTCTCCAAACATGTAAGATATCACATCTCTGTATTGTTAAAACAGTCTAACTGGTAAAAATTCCAGAATGTAGAGGACATGGTGCTCTGTCCACTCTCTTTACAAGTTTATGTTTCTAGTCACTGAAGATGACAGATAAAAGACATGAATGGAATCAACTGGTCTTGAAGTTCTGAATGGAACACTGGTATAAAGTTATTTTGGGGTCAGAACCAATAGATATCTAATATTCTTTGGGTCTTAACTGGCAGCACCTGGTGGGACAGAAAATAGGTACTTTTAAGGCACTCATACTTTCAAGGACCTGATCTGTGGGAGTTGACATTTCTAGGTTGGTGTGGGTGGAAGCTAGAATGGGCTGAGGCTCTTGGATACTCCTTTTTAAAATATTTGATAATTTACATGCAATAAAATTTACCATTTTGAAGTGTACAGTTCTGTGGGTTTTAGTAATTAAAAGTGTATAACCACTACCACTATTTAATTAAAGAACATTTTCCATCCATCAATTAGTAGACATTTGTGTTGTTTCTACTTTATGGATATGATGAATAGTGCTATGAATGTTCCTGTAAAAGTTTTGGTATGAATATGTTTTTATTTCTCTTGGGCATATATCTCTGAATACAAGTGCTGAGTCATATGACAGTTTTATTTTTAACCTTGTGATGAACTGCCACTGTTTTTTTAAAAATTGAATTTATTGGGGTGACACTGGTTAATAACAGGTTTCAGGTATACAGTTCTACAATACATCATCTATATATTGTATTGTGTGTTACCACCCCAAGTCAAGTTTCCTTCCATCACCATTTATCACCCTTTTACCCTCTTCTACCTTCCCCCACACCCCCATTCCTCTGGCAATCACCATACTATTGTCTGTGTCCATGAGTCTTTCTTTTTTTCTTTGCTTTGGTTTTTAAAAATTTAAAATTTTTCAATTACAGTTGACATTCAATATCATATTAGTTTCAGGTATACAACATAGTGGATAAACATTGATATAAAAATGAGCTTTTTGGTGTCCCTCAAATCTCATTATAAACAACTTCTCCTACTTCTCTTTTAGGAAGGGCTAGTCAAGTCTGAGCCTCAGAAAGTTTCTATATTAATAATAGTTTTATTAATAAATTAATATAATCATTAATATCATTAGCTACTAGCTGTTAGCTATTAGCTAATGATGCTCTGTCCTCTAGGTGTCCCAGTCCTTTGATATTGTTGCTACTGCCCAGTCCTCCAATATGTGCTCATTTTGTTCATTGCAATCCCCTGAGGCCAATGAGCTTTGGTTTAGCCAGCCCCAGACTTCCCCTTCAGTTACAATCCTGTGGTTTTCACAACCTGCTTGGTAAAATGTGTCTCCTTGGTCAGTGCTTCCCAAACGTAACATTCATCAGAATCACGTGGAGGGCTTGTTCAACCATAGGTTTCTGGGTGCCATCTCTGGAGATTCTGACGCATTATGATACATCAGGGCTGAGTGGGAATTTGCATGTCTAGCAAGCTCTCAGGTGATGCAGATGTTGCTGGTCCAGTGAACACATTTTTCAGTGGTATAGCTCTAATGACCCTGCCTTTAGCAGTATTACTCTCATAGGCATCAATTTCTTTCCTATCAAACCTTTTTTTTGGTTGGAGGTGGCTATTGCATCAGCACTGTCATTCTCAAGCAGGGACAATTTTTATTCCCAGGAGAAATTTGGCAATGACTGGAGATATTTTTGTTGCCATACCTGGGTAAGAAGGTATGCTACTGGCATCTGGTAGGTATAGGCCAGAGATGCTGCTAAACATTCTACAATGCACAAGGCAGCTCCTTACCACAAAGGATCATCTGACCCAAATGTCAATAGTGCCAAGGTTAAGAAACTTGGCATCAACATGATACTGCTTTGTTTGCCAGTAGCATGAAATCTTGATAGTATCTATGTCAAGTACATAGCCAATTAAGTGAAGATAGAGATAAAGGAATGGTTGTGTTCCACCTCCCCCCCAATTTTTTTACAGCTCATTGGAAATAAAACATCTAAACTTTAAAACCATCAAGTGTTTAAAATATTGCTTGTCAACATGATAACTTGTCTTCAGATTTCTAACTTTTCCTTCTTAGGTCTCATGGCAGAATGGACATTGGGCCTATCTGTTTCTTTGGTCAGGTAATAATATAGCTCAGTCTCATAAATTGTAGTTTACTTTTTAAAAAATAATTCACTTTGACCAGTTTTTTCTGTACTTTTTAAAAAGAAATATTTCTTTTATTTTAGATGACACCAGAAAAGAAAAAATGGGAAAAGAGAGAATGCGATGTCCATTTCCCCCATTTGGAATACACCTCAGGAGCTAAGCATAGGTAAAACATTTGGAATTACTCTTCAATTGCTGGCATCACTTTACATTTTCAAAGGCTTATAAGGTACTCAAGATCAAGCCTTCCCTATTCCCTATCCCCCAAGAAACTTCATCACAGAATTACCATGTCAAAGCTGACCATGAAGTCAATCAGAGAACTTTATTTTGGCCAGATCAGTGGTTAATTTAAGCATAATTGGTCAAATGGACCAGTCATCTGTTTTCTTTGCTATTCCACAACAAACCCATCTTACTAGCTCGCTCTTTCTCCCTCCCTCCCTCCCTCCCTCCCTCCCTCCCTCCCTCCCTCCCTCCCTCCCTCCCTCCCTCCCTCCCTTCCTCACTCTCTCTCTGTCTTTCACTCTCTCTTTCTCTCACCTTAGGGAATTTGCACTAGGTGTTCCTTCTGCTTTCAGCATTGCTTACTCCCCTTTCCCTGTGTCTTTATTTAAATATCACCTCTGTGATGAGACTTTTCTTAATTATCCTATTTCAAATTTCTACCCTGTCCCCAGTTGCACTTAATCGTTTTCTAATATTGTAAATGATATCCCTATTTATTTGTTTGCCCTCTCTCTTCTCATGAGAGTGTCAGGTCTTTGAGGGCAGGATTTTTTATCTGCTTGATCACTTCTCTATCCCTAACTTTTTTAGATCAAAAGGTATTTGAATTGGCATAATGTGTTCCCCATTTCTATATTTTTGTCATTTCAAGAATGTTATATGAAATAGAATCATATAATGTGTAACTTTTGGTGATTGCCTTTATTCTGTTTAGCTTAATTCTCTAGAGATTTATCTGGGCTGTATGTATCAGTAGTTTGTTCCTTTTTATTACTCAGTAGTATTCTATGATATGTATGTATCACAGTTTGTTTAGCCATTCAGTACTTGAAGGACATCTGGATTTTTCCCTCCCTCCCTTCCACTTTTTGGCTATTGTGAAAGCTGCTAAAACATTTATGTACAGGTTTTTGTGTAAATATAAGTTTTGCTATCTCTTTGATAAATGCCCAGAAGAACAGTTGCTGGACTATGTGGTAATTACATGTTTACTTTTTAAAAATTTTAAATATATGTTTATTGATTTCAGAGAGAGGAAGGGAGAGGGAGAGATAGAAACATCAATGATGAGAGAGTCATTGATCAGCTGCCTCCTGCATGCCCCCTACTGGGGATTGAGCCTGAAACCCAGGCCTGAGCCCTGACAATCGAAGGGCAATCTCCTGGATCCTAGGTTGATGCTCAACCGCTGAGCCACGCCCAGCCAGGCTGCATGTTTACTTTTATATGAAACTACCAAACTGTTTGTTTGTTTGTTAATCCTTACCTGAGGATATTTATCCATTGATTTTTCTTTTTTAGAGAGTGGAAGGAAGGGAGGGAGGAGATTAGAGAGAGAAAGAGAGAAACATCAGTGTGAGAGACACATTGATTGGTTGCCTCCCAAGCATGCCCTGACAAGGACCAGGGATCAAACTGGCAACCCTACCACGTGCCCTTGACTGGGAATCGAACCCATAACCCTTCTTTGTGTGGGCTAACGCGCTCTAACCACTTAGCAACACTGGCCAGGGCTGCTTAACTATTTGTTAGAGAAGCTTTACTGTTTTATATTCCCATCAGCAATGTATGAGCGATCCCATTTCTCCACATCCTTACCAGTGTGTGGATATCATTATTTTTTATTTTAGCCATTCTTATAGATGTGTAGTGATGTTTCAGTGTGATTTTATTTTATATTTATTTGTTTATTTATTATTGGCTTTAGAGAGAGAGTGGACAGGGCGGGGGAGAGAGAGAGAAACATTGATGTGAGAGACACACATTGATTGGTTGCCTCTTGTGCACATCATGACCTAGGCTGGGAATTGAACCTGCAACCCTTTGTCTGTGGGCCGATTCCTAACCACTGAGCCAATCTGGCCAGAGCGGATTTTTTGTTGATGATCTAGCACAGTGCTCTTTTTCTTCCCCTTCCTCTCTCCTCATCTTGCTCCTCTTTCCTTTTTTCCTAGCTGTTGTCAGCCAAAAGCAGTATTCCCAGATCTCTCAGGATAGTAGTGTACCTTTTGTCATCCACTTCTCACTGTCATCCAACATCTGTTTAGAAAACGGTAAGATTCCTTTACCCACCCAAATCAGGGTCAATTTTATGAGCATTCTAGAGTGAGAATCACTTCCATTCACTGAATTTGGGACCTTTCTCCCAGCCATCCTTTTAGTACCACAATCATAGATTTTAAGCCAGACTTTTCAAAGGTATCCTCCTCTAACCCAGCTTTCCCTGGTTTCTTTACTCCTTTACTCTGTGAGTTTTTTCTTCATGGTTTTGAGAAAACTGCTTAAGTAAAAATGACATACATGCCCCTAGAAGAGCACCCCAGGGCCCTTCTAGTACAAAAACCTTCCATCCTGGACTAGAACCAAGGCTCTGTGTTAAAGGCAAAAATAGATTCTTAAATTGTTTACATGTTATAAAGGAAGACCCCTCTAAGAAAGTTTATGGTTGCACAAATCTAGAAAGAAAACTCTCTACACCTGAATGAAGTTATAAAAGGGATAAGCTATGTGTTGTTAGGAAAAGGGAAACTTGTTATTCCTTGGGACACAAACATAATATAGCTAATTGCTGTGTGGCTCAGGGGATGAGTAGGAGTTGGGGCTGACTGCCATAGGTCTCTTAGATTTGCTTGTCATGCATGACCTTATCATAGTCCTAACAACCTTAAAAACTATTGAAAGGTTAAAACTGTTAAAAACTGCTTTTAGATAATGTGCTTAGGGGTCAAGTGTTCCTTCCTCACCTCCCAATTCCCTACATATACTTCTGAAATTGATTTGTTGAGGGATCACAATTTAAAACTGGAACTGTCTCATTGGGGTGGGACAGATATTGAGGAAAGAGACCCAGGGGCATATGCTAAGAACAAGCCAGTGGGTATGGCAAAACAGCAAATAGGAATGAAGTAAATCGTAAGGTAACAGGGAATTCAGCATGGAAATGTCCAGGAATACAAATATATCCGTAAAGTCCAGTGACAGGAAATCCCCCAGCAAGCTATTGGATGGCAAGCAGGTAGCCAGCCCACCAGATAGTTTGTGAACAAGGAGCAAGGCCTTGAAATTGAAGGGCAGAGACTGAAATCTCAAAGTGGGAGACTGGAAAAATTACATTATCTAATCCTAAGCAAACTGGTGATGGAGCTTGTTTAGTCCTTCCAGTCTAAGGTTAGAATGTTCTCATGATCCAGTGAGGATGAGCCAGGAATCTTTATGCAGTAAGCCACAAGAACCCAACTCAGACGAGCTTAAGAAATGAGAATTATTTGCTTGTGTCCAAGAGGGTAGCTCAGAAGATTAAAGGAAAAATTGCAGGAACAGTGTCCAAGGCAAGATGTGGGACTTAATATGGCAGAGACTTCTCTTTCCATCTCTGTTTGACTGAATTCTACAGTTAGGCTCACTCTACATGGTAAAGATGGCCACTACCCGCCATAGATTCCTGTGCTAACTGCTTTGGAAGAAAGTGCTCTCCCCCTCCCCTGCCAGTGTCCATGTTTCAATCCCAGGTAATGACTCTAATTAGTTCCATTTGTGCCCACCCTATGGCCCAAACATGGTGGACTGGGAGATAAAGTAATATTATTGGTCTAACCTGGGTCATTGGCTCATGGGTTGCAAGGAAGTATTGTCAGCCCAACCTGAGTCGCATGGGATGGGATTGGGATAACTCAAAGTAAGAAAAGTCAACTAGATCCATTGTTTTGGAAGAAAAGGTAAATCCTGCCCTTAACCCAGGGCTGGGGTGGGGAATGGAGGTGAAGACAAAAATTGATTCAAAATTTCACCTGGAGTTATGGCCAAATGAAGAGCTCAAGGCTAAGGCAAAAGACCTGGAGATAGAATAAACAGTATACCCGTTCTCATTACTAGTGTTTTAAAACACCTATGCATAGGGAAAGAATCCTGGAAAAGTTACACCAAAATGATAACATTGCTTGTGTGGTGAGATTCCATGCCCCCCCCCCCCGTTTCATATCTCTATTTAAAATTTTTTTATTCTGTATGTAATTTACTGGTTTATTGAATGGACTAGACTTGGTAGGACTGAATAAAGAAATGGCAAGTTTTTCTCTTCCCCCAAATTCTTGAAGCCATCTGTGAATCTTTCCATATGTTCACTACAAGGGTAGACTTTTACAAGGGGAGAATGTTAGAATTGAAAGGCCTTAGAGATCATGTCATTCAGTTCTCTCTTGCAGATGAGAAATCTGAAGCCCAGAGATACTGAGTACCCAAACTGGTTAGTGGAAGAGTCAGGAACAGGACCAAATTCTACTGACTACCAATAAAATGTTCTCTCTGGTACACAGGATTCTGTCCTGAGATGGGGGGATGCTGAAGAACCTCATCTGTAGGTCTACAGAGTGTGTGGGGATTCTTGAAAGGCTTCTCATACTTCAGATGTCATCAGAAGGGTTTAATTCCTTGGGGTTAAAGTCTTGGTCCCATTTTGGAGCAAATCTCTTTGAGGACAGATAATTCTTAAGCTGATAATTACTTACACTTTAATATGAATTGATTTTGGTTCCTTTTTCAAGTAGGCTTTGGTAGACTACTTTGGGCAGAATTTACCCAATGAGTACTGACATGGTATAAATTTTGAAATCAATAATCCTTTTATGTTAATGTCTTTTTTGTTTGTTTGTTTAGGTTGGATCATAAAACCTTACTCAAAATTGGAAATTCTGAAATGGAAGACAGTGCTCCATACTGCTGTGAAGAAGCTGCAAGGAGCCATAATTCAAATGTAGGGAGCCCTCTGCAGTCTTCAGAATCATATACTTTTATGAGGCATATGATACAGTAGATAGACAAGAAGAGATATAGAGCCCACGTGACCCTGGACAAGTCATCCTCCCTATCACCTTGCCTATTGTATCCTTAATATGAAAAAATACATGCACACACAGACCCTTCTCTTCCTGGTAACTCATGGAAAGGTCTCTCTATGATACATGTCCTATCAATCAGCCTTATCATATGACCAGTACAGGATCATGTGTGACAATGTTGGAGAGGAGGGAAGGAAGAAAAGATGTAGTCAGTTGTAAGCAAAGTACTGTTCTAAGGAAACATAAAACCAGTCCCAGTTTTTATGTAAGATGGGAAACTAAACATCTCAGCAAATTAGCCATCAATAAAGGACAGATCAAAGAACTAGGAGGTGATGATAACCACAGCAAGCATTGACAAGATACCCTGCACTAGACTGTTGGCCTTACGCTTTACATGTGTTACCTATACTCCTTATAACACACCACGAGAGAGGTACGATTATCATCTCCATGTTACAGATGAGGAAGCTAATGTGACACAAACTGGCAATTCATTCAGCCATACAGTAAGACAAAGGCAGAGCCAGGACTGAAACCCAGCTCCATCTGACTCCAAAGTCTACCCACTTTCTACCACGCTTTCTTTCTACACCAGCTCTTCACCTGCCACTGTGTGAAAATACCACTTACTACTTGCAGGAGTGTATTTTAAATGTAATGCATCCTTAGTACTTAAATTTTTCAAAAATTTAGAAAAGTTCAAGAAGAAAACACACACAACCTTTTCACTAAGGGAATACCATTTTTATCATTTTGACGTATACCCTTCCAGCTTTTTTCCAATATATACACCCCCCCATACATATAGTAAGTACTATGTATTTAAATGCTATGTATTTTATCTGTTGATATATTATCTGTTAAGATATAGACTATCTTTCGAATGCCATTTTTGTCCTGCTTTTTCTCCTTTCACATGAGCATTTTCCCATGCTGTTAAATTCTTCAGAAATAAGATTTTGAATGGCTGCTTTGAATTAATCCCATTGCATGGGTATTCCATTATTTTTAAACTATTCTATTATTGAATATTTACCTTTGTTTAATGGTCCTATAAATATTTTTCATTTCTTTGATTCCTTCCTAAAGCTATATTCCTAGAAGTAGAACTTGGTCAAAGGATATAAACATTTTTAAAGTTCTAGAGAGCTTCTGTCAAATTGCTTTACGGGAAAACCATGCCAGCTAGCCTCTCATAGCAATGTGAGAGGGGCCATCTCAACATTCTTAGCCCTGAATATAATTGTTAAAATTATTCAACTTTGATAAATTGATAGACAAAGAATACTCTTAAGTGTCTATTTCTTTACTAACTAGAGGGGTTTAACTTTTAAAGTATTTTTTGATATTTAAAAACATTTTTTCTGTGAACCAGGTGTTCCTGATCTCTGCACCTTTTTCCCCTATGGGTTTTGGTGTCTTTCTTACCTGTTCATTTAAGTTTTTTGTTGTTGTTTGTTTTGTTTTGCTTTTAATCCTCATCTGAGGGTATTTTTTCCATTGCTTTCCAGAGAGAGTGGAAGGAAGAGAGAGAGAGAGAAACATCAATATGAGAGAGGCACATCGATTGGTCGCCCTCCCGCATGCGCCCTGACCAGGGCCAGGGAATGAGCCTGCAGCCAAGGTACAGTCCCATGGCCAGAATCAAACCCGAGACACTTCAGTCCACAGGCGGACTCTCTAACCACTCAGCAAACTGGCTAGAGCTTCATTTAATTTTTTTACGTATTTTGTTATTTGTGGTAAATATTTATTTCTCCAGTTTATTGTTTCCTTTTTAATTTTATGATTAAGATGTAGGTGTTTTAACTTTTCTTATTGTACAATTATCAATGTTTTGTTTTAAGATTTTTTTCCCTATTATAACTGGAAAAATCTTTTCTCATTCTGAGGTTAGGTAGACCTACCCTACTTTTTATTTCTTTTTTCTACATTTAGCTGGAAATTTTGTTGTGGGAGGGGATGAGATTCTAGCTTTATTCCTCCTATGCCAATAATAATGATCGCTAGTATTTACTGGGTGCTAATACTAACAGCCAGTGTTTATTGAGTGCTTGTTTTGTGTAAAGCACTACATGAAGCAATTTATATGCTTCCATGAGTAAGTCGCTGTTGTTAAGCCAAGGTCAGAGAGCTAGTTAAGTGGGTGAGCTGCTATGTAAGCTTATGTTTGATGCCAAAGCTTGTGGATTTAACCTCAACACTATTATCTCTCTGGCGCCATCCATGTATTGAATATATTCTCTGTTATCCATTGATTTGAGTTTTCAATTTAATTATATCTTCAATCTTATATACATTAGGTTTTGTTTTTGAGCTATCTGTTCTATTCCATTAATCTGCCTATTAAGTTTTCAGCTATTTTAATTATTCAGATTATATACTATGAGAGAGGCAAGGTATGGTGTTAGAAAGAGCCTTGAAGCCCAATTGTTGGGGCTAAAATCCCAGCTCCATTCATTCATGTGACATTGGGAAAGTCACTTAACTTTTCTTTGCCTCACTTTCCTCAACTGTGAAATGGGTATAATCATAGTAGCTGTCTTTTAGGGTTGCTGTAAATATTACTAGCACAAATAAGCACTGAATGTTAGTTGTTACTATCTTAATATCTGGTACAGCAAAACTCCTCTTGTTACTTCCTACATCAAAGCATCTTAGCCAGTTTCACCAATTTATTCTTTTAGGTGAATTTAGAATTAGTTTTTCAAGTTTATAAAGGCCATAAAGTGATGTGGATCAGGCAACATATTTTAATGAAAAGAAAACCCAACTTTTAGGGGCTATATATGTGAACTCAGTTTTGCTGTTTACCTAAAACTGTTCTAAAAAATAAAGTCTAAAAAATTTGAAAGGAAAAAATAAGCCAAACTTGGAGTTAGAACACCCAGGTTCATTAGTCATGGGGTGTGCGATCTTGTGTAAGCACTTGGACTCCCTGAACCCGTTTCTTCAGTTGTTTAGGGATAATAAGATGTCTTCCGCTTACCATAGCAGGTTGTTATGAAGCTTAAAGCAACACAATATATATAAACATGTTTTGTAGACACTAACTCACTAAGCAAGTAAAAAGCATTTTTATTAATAACCCAATTCCATCAGATGGTTTCTTGAAACAAGTAAATTTAGAACCAAGAAGAGATGGCTTGGCAGAGTAGATGGAGGAGGAGAATTTAGCTGGCACAGCAACATGGATGAGCAAGGTGCTTTTATACATGACCTATAGTAATAAACTGTGTCAAGGGAGTATTTGTTTTTTAACAATGAGAATTGCTCAAGTCAGTAGAAGTAGTTCCCAAGGGATCTGTCATATACAGAATCCAAGCTTTAAAAAGCGCACAGGTAATTTTACAAGTTGTGCATTACAAAACATTTCTGCGAGAAAAGCAGTCAAGTCTGAACATCCCCTGGTTACTGGGGTTAGAGATACCATGGAGATTAAATGTATGCTTGCTGGATGAAATGCAATTTTAGGTAAATCAGAACTACCAGCCTTTTTACCCTACCAAATTTCTACCGCACATGCTACACAGATATTATAGAGATACCATGGAGATTAAATGTATGCTTGCTGGATGAAATGCAATTTTAGGTAAATGAGAAATACCAGCCTTTTTACCCTACCAAATTTCTACCACACACGCTACACAGACATTATAGAAGTTTAATATCAAGTCAGACCCAAGGAAAATTAAGGGCAGGAGGAAAGAATCTTCTCTAGCCCCAGCGGCAGGTCTGGGATTTAGACTCTGGATTTATCACAGGAAGTCCGATCTGACAAACATAGTGAACCCTCCCATTCTAGACCAGATCCCAAGGCACTCCTCATAGCAGAGCACATTCTCCAGACCAGGTCTACCTAGACCTTTTTCTGAGCCTGAATCAGATCTCTGGGCCTCAGCTGGTGAAGCTGTAGTGCTCTGATTTTACTCATGTTCACTGTTAGAGCATGGTGATGCAAAAGCACTAGTCTGGGAATCCCAGGCTTGCTTCTAACCCTGATCCTGCCACTTCTTAGCTATGTGACCAGAGTACAAGGGTCAATGTTGCATGAAGGTTCAGAGCCAAGCTTTGGAGTCTACACAGTTTTCATGTTCCCATTTACCAGCCACGGGGGACACTTAGCTTACTTTTCTCATATAAAACGGGGATCCTACTAGAATCTACCACATAGGGTTGTTGAAAGCATTAAATGAAATAATACAGCTAGCTACTATAGTAAATGCTCAATAAACAGTAACTATTATTTATCAGTTATTGTTCCTTTTTCTGTACTTTGGCTCCTTCATCTGTCAAATGGTATTAGATATTCTCATTCAGTGGATGCTCCCACCATAAGGAATTTAGCTTAGTATTAGATTCTTAGGCCTATTTGATTTGAGATAATTTCAGGTATAGTTCCCTTCCTATTCCAGCTTCTGTCTTAGACTGATCTAAATACCAGAGGGTTGGCATAATTGGGTAACTTCTCACTTAAAGAAGGACTGTGTCCTTAAGTCCTGGAATGACTTTTCCTAGGAGTGACCATCCCCCTAAAACTTGTGAGGAATGTGCAAATATTAGGGCTGTTTTGTTGAACTAATCAACTTGGTGGTAATCATCACCTGTTGGAACTCAGAGGCCAACTTCTGGTCCTTAAGCAAGAGAAGAGTAAGACCACTGCCACTGCCAACACTTTGAGAAAAGGCAGAGAAGAGGCATTCTTTGTTGCCATGGGAGGATGATTAGTCTTAAAATGATGACTAAAAGACTCTGTCTAGGGACCCATTAAAGGGGTTAGAAAAGGAAGCACTGCTTTTAAAAGGGTAGTAGGGAACTTTCCTGAATTATAGCTGCCTACTCTATTTAAGCAATGTGGCATTTATAGAATGTAAGTTATTTTGCATTGGAGTTTTTTGCACTAGAGCTTTTGTATCTTAATTTTTGGCCTTATTGGTAAGGAGGTGGAGTGTGCCTTTTTTCTCCCAATGATTATAGGTATTTACACTTTAGTGGCCTACATAACCTTTCTTTTAAGAATAATCCAATAGGTCCATTTGTGGAAAGCCATAGAAAAATAGAATCATATTTAGGCATTGAATGAAAGGGCCAAGGTGTAGGCTTGGAGAATAGAATAAATGGTGTTGTTAAGCTGACATTGTACCAGCCTTTGATGCTTATAAATGTAGTAGCATGCATGTGTATTGGTGTGGGAAAGCGTGGCAATCTTTAAGTGCTTTGCTTTTGTCATATTGTTCAAAAACTTTGCCCACTCACCTCATTTTTGACAGTGGGACACCTTTTCATGATAATATGAGAAAGAAAGGAAGGAGCAGCAGGAGGAGAAAAGCAAGAGAAGAGAAAAAGGGGAAGAGAGAGAAAGCTGTTATTAATTGAGCATTTCTACTTTCCAGCTACTAAGGGGCAGATTTGGTCCTTGCCTACCCTCCTGGCTCTGGTTCCTTCCCTCTCAAGACTCAGTGGGGAGCACCCCCTCCTGCTTCTTGGAGAGGGACCAGTGACTTTTGATGATTGCTAGGGACTCCTACCCCCAGCGCCCCCCACACCAACAATGGTGTTATACCGTTTCTGCCTTTTATTAATCAGCTGTATTATTTCTAATTATTTATTTTTAATCCTTAAAAAATTTTTCTTTCACCATGGCTCTTCTCACACCCCAAATCTCACACTCAACTGATAAATGCACACACACGCACGCACACACACCCACAGACTGTATCTCCCAGATACTCCAAGACCCTCCTTAAGATATGCCAGCTCAATTTCAGTAATTTTCAAGTGCACTTTAAAATGAAAAACCTTGAGGATTCCTGTTTGAATCTGCTCTAAATCTGAAAGGGCTTGCTGAGGGCAGCCTTATACATTCTTTCATGCTATTGTTGAGATTCCACTCTATGCCACTGTTGGAAATGCTCAAAGTGCTAATTCTTCTCTGGGAAGGTGAGTTGCTCCTCCTTACCCTCAACTTCTGATTATTCTCTAGTGTTGGTCATGGGTCTGCCACATTGAATGCCCACATTCTGTCTTAATAACTGAGAGGCCCAGCAGCCCACCTTTGGTTGTTGGGATTACTGAGTAAAAGCAAGCCGGCAGCCCATGAAGATATTAAGCAGGTAGTGTTGGTCTCCAAAGGAGCTAAGACTGTCTCTTTAGTATATGACCTCTGCTTTGCCAGCCTGACCCTGGAGGATTCTACTGGCATGTTTCCAACAGCTACCTGCTACTTGGGTACATGAGTGTGCATGCACTTGTGTGTGTGTTGACAGTGAGAAGCTAGGCAAGACCTAGAAAGGTCTGCTTCATGGCTGACCCTCAAATACAGAAGCCTGATGGGTCTACATTTTATACTATGCCCACAGCTTCTGTAGCACCCAACACTAGAAATGTGGGGAGTAGTATTGTGAAGTGGAGAGAGTAGAGAGTTTGGAGTGGATGTGCATACATTGAAGCCTGGCTTTCCCATGTAGCTGCATAACTCAGGCACTCTCTTTAGAATGGAAATAGATAGCATCTTTCTCATGAGTTTTGCCTGTGAAAGATACCTAGTGAATATTTGTGGATGGTTAAATGAATGTTCTAAGGGGCTACCTTAATTTCAGGGTCTCATTTTACAACCTAGAAGCTAGATTGTTTCATATTCACCTACCCTTTCCCTTTACCACCTTATTATTAATAAACATGTGCATAATCCCCACTGAAATGTGATGAAAACAACTAGTATTTATAGAGTGTATGCTGAATACTGGGGCCTGTGCCCCAAGGTCTGTGTGAGTTAACCAGAGATTCCTTACATTTCTGTGAGGTATTGTTATCCCCATTTTACAGATAGAGAAATCAAGGCTCATAGTTTAGTACTTTATCTACTTTCTATAGTCCCAAGTGGCAGTGCCAGGATTCATTTCAGTTCTTGTCCAAAGCCTGTGCTGTGTCATTCTGCTTCTATGGGTACAAAGGCTACTTACTAGTCCTGCAGTTCCTACAGCCTCTGATATAGTGCTTCACACACAGTAAGTGCTCAATAACTGTTTAAAAATGGCAGGCACTCCATAAATCCTTGGCTAAAGATTTCAAAATCCAGTTGTCTTGATTTAAAAGAAGCCCATTAACCCCTGACTGGGTGACTCGGTTGGAGCATCATCCCGTGCACTAAAAATGTGGGTTCAGTTCCTGGTGAGGGCCCATACCTAGGTTGCGTGTTTGATCCCTGGTCTGGGCAGAGGCAACCAATTGATGTTTCTCACATCGATGTTTCTCTCTTTCTCTCCCTTTCAAATTAATGAGCATATCTTCTGATGAGTGTTTTTTTAAAAAGTGTGCATTAGATAGGTGGGAAAGGTGAGATTGCAGAAGCCTGAACAGCCATTGGCCATCCTCCAGCCCTTGATAAGACCAAGAAATTAGCTAAGCCTCAAATTCTTTTCTTTTGAACAGAAAAACAGAAGAAGCTAAGCTGAAGAAAGAGGGATTCAACAAACGACTTATCCTGCACCACTATGATGATCCGAAAGTTGAGGCGGAGGTGAGCAGCAGTCCCCTCGGTTCTCAGTGTTTTTGGCTGGAGTTGCTGAAGCCTCAGATTCCAGCAATCAAACAGGATGGCCTGAAGGTGAAAAAGTTCCATTACACTTTGATAGACGGTTCCTCCATGACCTAATATCCTTGTGAAATTCCAAAGGGAAAGAAGGATGGGGGGGCGAGGGGGCATGATGGAAGAGGCTGACAGGTGGGGTGTTTCTGTTTCATCAGAAAATTCCAGAAAGGAAGTCTGATGTCTTGTATTTATTCAGTCCCTTTCTCCCAAGGGTCTGCATTCCCTTACATCAGGGGAACAAGAGAAGTCAACCAGAGAAAGGTTGGGACAAATTCTCCAGTTTACAAATCTTACTTCTATTTAAGAGAAAATCTAGTTATAGCTGATAGTTTTGTTAAACACCTGAGTGCTCATGTAGTTCTGAGAAAATGAGTTCTTCTTGATTCATTTTCTTTATTAGTAGAGAGAACCACATAGGGATTTAACATCTAGAGAATATAGTTAGTTTAAAGAGAAGAGGGCTTTTGTTTGTTTTGTTTGTTTGTTTTTTAATATATCTTTATTGATTTTAGAGAGAGGAAGGGAGAGAAAGAGATAGAAACATCAATGATGAGAGTCATTGATCAACTGCCTCCTACACAGCCCCCACTGAGGATTGAGCCCACAACCCGGGCATGTGCCCTGACCAGGAATTGAACCTCGATCTCCTGGATCATAGGTCAATGCTCAACCACTGAGCCATGCTGTCCAGGCAAGAAGAGGGCTTTTGTAATAAATTCTTACAAATCCAAAATGAAATAGACCTCAAGAGTCTATCATAGCCTGGCCAGGCGTGGCTCAGTGATTGAGCGTCGACCTAGGATCCAGGCGATTGGGGTTCGATTCCCAGTCAGGGCACATGCCCGGGTTGTGGGCTCAACCAATGACTCTCTCATCATTGATGTTTCTGTCTCTCTCTCTCCCTCTCCTTTCCTCTCTCTGAAATCAATGAAGTTTGTTTGTTTTTTTAAAAAGAGTCTATCATAGTTTTGTAGAGGTTGGTACAGCTAGGTTTTGTGAAATTGTTCACATATCCGTAATTATCCCTTAGCGCTCCTTTGCCCCTGTCTGTCCATAGACATTGGTGGGGAGATCCAGTCCTCCTGTGTGCTGGAATGACGTCACCTGGTAATGCTGGATACCAGTGGGCAATTTCGGTTTCCAGCGACTGTGCCATTAACAGGACCAGTCTGACCAGAGTTACCTGTTATTATTCACATGGTTGGTTTTGAAGAATTTGGGGCTAAAGTGAGGGTGCAGATAATTGAATGTATGGTAAGAACATGCAACTGGGAGTCAGGGAACCTGTGTGCTGGCCTTGCCTGGCTCTAGCACTGTACTCAGTGACTATGGGGAATCCAGTCACCCTCTCTGGAGTTTGGTTGCATTGTCTGTAAATAGCTAATTAAAATAATTAAATTGACTGAGAATTAATGGTATTCTATATAAAAATTATTATTAACATTATTTTTTTTTAATCAATATCAGTTCCTTAACCTTGATTTATCTATCCTTCTGGCTGTGTAGCTGTCTGCCAAAGCTATTCTGCCCTCCCTCTGGGTGGTGTGTATACCAACATATTCAGTGACTTGCCAAATCAAGTTATCCTTGGGACCTTTACACCTTTTGGATGTGGTAGCATTTCTTTTCCTAAGGGGTAGGTGAGATTCCAGACAAGCTAGAACTTGTGGGTAAGTTAAGGGGTGGAGAAAGAGCTAAATCCTGACAAAGGGGAGGATGGGAAAGAAATCTTTTTTTATTTTGTTATTATTTTTTTTAATATATCTTTATTGATTTCAGAGAGAGAAGAAGGGAGAGGGAGAGAGAGAGAGAGAGAGATACATCAATGATGAGAGAGTCATTGATTGGCTGCCTTCTGCATGCCCCCGACTAGGGATCGAGTCCGTAACCCAGGCATGTGCCCTGACCTGTAATCAAACCCTGATCTCCTGGATCCTAGGTCGATGCTCAACCAGCTGAGCCACGCCCAGCCGGGCGGGAAAACAATCTTTTAAATGGTCAATCTAATTGGGAAAGCGGGTAAGGAAAATGAAATATACACGTGTTCAAGAATCCAGTTGTGCCATCCACAAGGTGATGCTGTGACTCTCAAGAACAGAGGGACCTATATGAAGTCAAGACCTATATGCACTTGCAAGAATGCACTTAATGCTACCCCTTACCATATTTTCCAATATCCTATGTTTTGACTACTCTTGATTTCAAGACCCTGGGAGTTAAGAGTTAGATCATCGAGAAAGCAATGAACCCCTCCCCTCTTTTTTTAACCAGTTAATAAATATGCTTTTGCATGTTTCCACCATGTTCAGCACTTCATATGTGCTGATCATGCTTCTGGTGAAACCCCTTCTCCCTGATTCCTTTCCTTGGCTGTTTTTATGAGCCAGTCACCCATCAAAGTGTGTCATTAGCTTGCCAGCTGAGACAGTGCAGGTCAGCTAAAAGCTAAGAGAAATAAAAGACTAATGCTTGATTCTCAAGACGCAAATAGAAGAGACAGATTAATGGGGCAGCAAAGTGGGGCAGCAAAGTGCCTTGGTGAGTGGCATGTAAACACCTGTCCTTGGTGTGGAAGAGCTTTTCCCAACTTTGATGTTGAGATGAAAAGAAGATGACAGAATCTAGAAACATTTCAAAGGCTGAGAAAGCACATACTTTCCCTTCCCAACTCTAGTAGTTGAATAGTTTCAAAAGAGTCGGAAACACTATGTAATTTTATGGCATTTTAATTTGAACATCTTATTCTGTGAATTACAGACAAGGTGGAAAAGTAACAATTTCTTTTATGAACAAATATATTTTTACTTGATTTTAAAAATATATGTTTTCATTGATTTCAGAGAGAGGAAGGGAGAGGGAGAAAGAGACGCATGAATGATGAGATTCATTAATTGGCTGCCTCCTGCACACCCTCTGGGGGGATCGAGCCCGCAACCTGGGCATGTGCCCTGACTGGGAATCAAACCTTGATCTCTTGAAGCATAGGTCGATGCTCAACTGCTGAGCCACGCCATCCAGGCCTACTTGATTTTTTAGGGATTGTTAAAGTTAGGTTCTTTGGAAACTTTCTGGTGAGCTTGCTTAAAACACATCCCCTTTATTAATTGCAAATATATATCACTAAGTCATGAGAGCACTTTTTCATGTTGTTTAATTTTCCCAGGAGGCCCTATAGTTAGGTCTAATTCCCAGCTGAGGAAACAGGCTCAAAGAAGATGTATACCTTTACCAAAGCCACATGATAGAGAAAAACACTGGTCAATTTTCAGACTCTAATTACAGTGGGTTTTTTCTCTCTTTCCAACCCTAACATGTTGAGAGTACATACTACATGAGTAGTTGTTTTAATGATGATGGTGATGATGATGACTATGGCATGGTTATGAGCATGGGCTTTGGAATTAGACGTATCTGTTATTTGACTGGAGCAATAGGACAACTGGGTCATGTGTCTCCAGTATCTTGCAGGCTCACTCAGGATTCTTCACATGGTGGCTGGGTTCCAAAAGCAACAATAGTGAAGATGAATCCCAGTGCATAAGCACTTTTCCAGCCTCCTCTAGGATCGTGTTTGCTAATGATTCATCGATAAAAGCGAGTCACATCGCCAAACCTAGATTCAGGCAATGGAGAAGACTCCTACTCTTCTTGGGAGAATAGCCATTTAAAAAATTTTTTTTTTGCATTTATCACAAAGGCAACATCTGAATCTAAATTATTATTTCTCTCTCTGTCTCGATCTCTCTGCCTCACTCCACCCCCAGTTCTATTTTGATCAATCATGTATAGTAGAATTTGAGAAGTGTAAACACATATAAGATGGATCACACTACAATTAATCTGTTAACCACTAATCCCTCCTCTCAAGGGTATCAATGAAAACTTGCAAGGCTTTATTCTCTTCTTTCTCCTGGTTTTGGTCTAAATATTCTTGTACTCTCACCTGGAAGTCTGTATCATCCTCTAATTCTTTTCTGTATCCTGTGTTGGTCCAACCTGTATTGGTCACTCCTTTTTATCTTAGGTATGTCGCTTATAACTGTTCATAAAATTCAGACACTATGAAGTCTTTATTTATATAGCTATAGTGATTTCTGTTGCTCTTTGATATTCTCTAGGATCCCACACTTTCTGAACCTTCTGAAGATGTGAATTCTTCATGGGCTCCCTTAAATGTCTGTAAATATCCCCTAGAAATTCATCCTTGTGACATGGTGGGAGTGATTTAATGGACTTCCTCAGTTATAGGCCAAGCGTTGCTTTAAAAACGTTTTCCTTTTAAAACTTGATGATGCATCTTTTCTTCACAGTAAGGTGTTTTGCAACTAAAGCATTTGGAATTAACAGCTCTCCACTTGCTGCCTTGTCCCTGGGCTTTGCTGTTAAATATTTCATGCTCATTTCCATAAGGATTATACTGCCCAAAATAGAGACTAGTGTGACTGAGAGTTTCAGAAGATTCTGCTTGCTCAGGCCTCCCTTTCCAACATCATCCCCCGTGCCTTACCCCCTGTTTTCCAGCCTCTGTATCTCTTCTTGGTATGTGTACACATTGTTCCCTGTGACTGAAAGGTTCTGTCCCAACTCACTACATGACTGGTTTCCCCTTATCTTTCAGGTCTCAGTTTAAATATCACCTCCTAGGAGAGATCTTTTGTTGTTTTTGTTTTAGATAGCTTTGTTTAGAAAAAATTGTATTCCATAAAATTCACCCATTTAAAGCATGCAATTCAATGGTATAGTATATTTACAGAGTTTTCCAACCATCACTAAAGTCTAATGTTAGGACATTTTCATGCTAAAAAGGAAACTTGTACCAATGAACAGTCACTAACCATTCCACACCCTCTCCTCCAACCCTAGGCAACTACTTAGTTACCTTCTGCCTCTATAGATTTGTCTATTCCAGACATTTCATATAAATGAAATCATACAATATGTGGTCTTTTGTGACTAATTTATTTCACTTAGCATAAAGCTTTCAAGGTCCATCTGTGTTGCAGCATGTGTTAGTACTTCATTCTTTTTTATGGCTAAATACTTTCCATTGTGTGGATATACCACCTTTTGTTTCTTCATTCATCAGTTGATGGACATTTGTGGTGTTTCCACTTTTTGGCTTCTATGAATAATGTTGCTGTGAACATTCATTTACAAGTTTTGTGTGGACATGTTTTCATTTCTCTTGGGTAAATACCTAAGCGTGGAATTGCTGGTTCATATGGAAACTCTATTTTTTTACTTTTTGAGGAACTTGCAGACTGTTTTCCAATGAAACCTTTTCTGACCACCCATTTTAAGAAGCCCCATCCTTTCCTTTTTATTGCTCTAGTGATGACTTTAATTATTTTTTTCTTAGCACTAATCATAATCTGAAATTAAAATTTCACTTACAGAGCCTGTGCAACTAGAATGTGAGCTCCTTTATAGGAGAGACCATGTCTGTCTTGTTTACTGCTCTACCCCCAACGTGCCTAGTATAATTCAAGTATTCAATTACTACTTGAATAATTGAATATTGAGTGAACAAGACTTTTAGGAATATTTCTGTCAGGCTATTGGAAATGGGTGGTGGGGGCGGAGAGGCTGGAACAGACAGGATTTTAAGAGAGCCAGCCATAAATATTTAATCTAAGGGGTTGCAGCACTTAGAATATTTTTTGCTGAAAGTAGAGTTAGGATGCTTTGCTATAGCAAGTAACAGAAAAATCCCATTTCAAATTGGAGATAGGGTGGGCTCTAGATGTAGTATAATTTATGGCTCAATGATGTCATCAAAGACCCAGGTTCTATTCATCCCTCCCGTTGGCTATCCTTGGCATTCTTTCTTCCAAGGTTCCCCTGATAGCTACCAGATATACTCACTGCATGTTCTGTTTCATGTATAGTGGGGGGGGGCTATATTTCAAGAATAAATTATATGTCCTATCTTTCTGTCTCTTCAGGCCAACTTAATCACAGCCCCCCCCCCCCCCAGAACCAAAAACAGCTATCAGTGGAATGTCATGCACCTATGAGCTTAGACTACTCATCATCTGCCCCTATAAATGGAGATGGACTCAATGAGGGGTGAAGAGCTTAATGAACAGAAATTTGTTATAAAGGAAGGGATAGAGAGTAGATACAGGGTACAAACCAGAATGTTCAGTGTCCTGGTCAGACTTTAATATTGCTGAAGACTCTAGTTTATACTGAGAAATTGTTCCCTTGATTATTTGTTACATAAAATTAAATGTCCAAGATGAGAATTATATCCATGAAACAAATAGGAGATGACAAAACATCCCCCCATTTGTGGTTGCCTTCCTCTTTCTCTCCCTGTCTTCTTTGATAATAATAACTAAGCAGATGAATACAACACTATCTGCTGATGATATTTTGGGAACTCCACAGAAGCCCAAAGCGTTAAGCCTCACGGCTAAGTCCTGCCCCTGTGTAATTTCATCCTGGGCACCACAGACCATTCCTTGGCAGAGGGTACTGTCTGCTTTCAGCAGAACTGAAGACTCTAAAAGAGAGAGGGCAGAAACGACAACAAAAAAGGGATTTCATTATTTCATTGTTAATGATCTTTTAAACCAGTCTTCCTTTGGGCATCTGTCATCCCACCAAAGGGGAGTCTGGTGAGAAGGCTCAGAAACTGCCACCAACAGGAAGATGAATGAAAGGGTCCCCATGGCCTGGGACTCTTGTTGCCAGGATTCAGTGTATAGGGAGACAGTTGCTCTAGAGCTCCTACTGCAGGGCGAGGGTGGATGGTTAGGGCCTTTCCTGAGGCTCCTCGCAGGAATGAAAACAGCTGGAGGCTGGACTGCCCAGGGTGAGTGAAAGGATAGGCTGTCCAGGAAAGGAATGCACTCTAGGTGTCCATGGCTTGGGACTTCGATTCTTTTTTCTCTAGTTTGGTTGCTTCACTTCTCCAGCCTATCTGTTGAACTGTGGGCTCCTCGATTATGCCAAAAGCACCCCTTTTATACTATGAACTGTTATTGTTCCATTAAATGGTGAGACCCTCTGTTTAACTTTGCATTAGGTGGCAGGTACTCTTATTTACTAGCCTCCCTCAGTCCATTTTCTCAGCTGGGAAATGGGACTCATATACCTGTGGATGGAATTGTTAATAAAAGCCAACACTTGAGAACTTACAGGGTGCCTGGCTCTATTCAAACTGTTTTACATGTATTAACTCATTTTGTCCTCAGGACAGCTCTGTGAGTTAGATGCTGTTGTTTTTGCCATTTTTAAGATAAAGAAACAGCCACAGAAAATTTAAGAAATATGTCCAAGTTCACACAATTAGGAAATAGAAGAGCCAGTTTCAATACTATTAACCATCTGGCTCTACAGTGTTTGTAACCATTAAGGAACATTGCCTGTTAAAAACATTGTTTAAGAGTTGGTACATAGTAGACTCCCAATAAATGTTATCTATCAAAATAATTATTAGCACAAGACTCAAAATGTCCTGAGTGCAGAGAGAGCACCTCACTCTGGGCATCCCTAGATGCCTGACAGTGCCTAAACAGAGTCTTGCCTCTAAAAGTTACCTAATATGTACTTGTTTAATTGAATCCACTTTTGTCAGTGCAATTCAGACTTTTATTAAACTCCTCCTTGTGCCAGGTGCTGTGCTGAGAAGAAAGAAGACACAAAAATGATTTATACATGAACACAGAGTATGATACTACTGATCAGAAAAGCTAGTAAAATGCTAGGCTGCATTAATAGACATATAAAGTATAGGGAAAATAAAATCGACACATCCTTATTCTTTACTACCCAAATCCCACCTATCTAAATCTGGATGATTTTTATTATTATTATTATTTTTTAATATATCTTTATTATTTTCAGAGAGAGGAAAGGAGAGGGAGAGAGAGAGATAGAAACATCAACGATGAGAGAGTCATTGATCGGCTGCCTCCTGCACACCCCTGACTGGGGATCAAGCCTGCAACCCAGGCATGTGCCCTGACTGGGAATTGAGCCGCGATCTCCTAGGTCCTACGTCAGTGCTCAACCGCTGAGCCAGCCTGGCTGCGCTGGATGATTTTTGAATCCATGCATGCGTCTCCATCTCTCTCACTGCTGCCCTAGTCCAAGCTGTCATCCTTTCTCCTGGACCACTGCCGTGACTTCTTAACTGGCCTCCAGCATTTACTTTAGTTCCATACCAGCCTGTTTGATCATGCACCCCTTTGCTTTGTTATTAAGCCCTTCTATGACTTTTTATTCTTAAGAGAAAATTCACGATACGGGAAGGAAGCCCTGCACATCCGGCCCTTACCTGCCAACCACTCTAGTCTCATTTGCACCACTCTGGACTGTAGCCACACTGGCTTTCTTTCAGTCCCTTGAATACACTGTGACCACCACCTTCCTCATGGGCTTTTGTTGTATCCATTTTAACACAGTTCTGGGGCAGATATCCACCCCTGATTCAATTAGCAACACTCAGGGCAGCAGGGCCACATGGTATACAATCATGGCTGGCAGGGTCCATTCCTACAACTCTCTAGATGAGGGGTGGTGAAATGGGAGGGGACGTGTCTCAGAGAAGGGAAATCTTGACCATCTGAGAGGTATATGCCAATGTTCCCCTCAAGGGAGTTACTGAGGCAGAGGCAAGGTGACCATCCTCCAGGAATGTGATAGGGGAAAGTCCTATACTCTTAAAGACTGTGACCCAGTGACTTCCATCACCTTGGCAAAATCAATGAGTCCATGAATTTTTCTTCTAAATGAGTCATGTTTCTGTCTTTTTGCAGCCAAATAGTATCAATGATGTTTAATCAGGACGGAGGCATGGTGATCAGCAGAAGAGGAGACATTGTAAGGGAATGGATATGGCCTTCAAAGGGAAAACTTGATGATCCAGTTGAAATTTAGGTAACCTTTCACAATTTATAATGTTTCTGGTCATTTCTTATGCTGTTATCATAATTTACTTTAAAGATATACTATTGAGGAACAGAGGACTAAGAGAACTGAATTATTCAGTTTGGATGTCTCCACTAGCCAATTGATCTGATAAATCTTTATCTCAGTTCTTCACTTCATTTGGCATTTTACTTGGTCCTTTCTTGATATATTTTGTTTTTGCTAAGCAGCAGTCACTTTAAACAGTAGTTTTAAAAATTATTAGAAAAGCATTTTGTGCCTACTATAAAACATTTTAAAAATAGGAAAGTATACAATGTTAACAGTGAAAGTCTCCTCCTCACTCACTGTGCAGAAAATACCTCTGTTAATAGCTCAGTGTGTGTCTGTAGGATCAAGGATCAGAAATTCAGATAATATAGGAGTGAGCCTGCCAGGGGGAACTGTGGTGGACTGGAAGTCTATACCCACTGAAGGGGGCAGCCTCTACTCAGGGCCAGAGGCTGTTACCACATGGGAATATGGACCTGGGCTTGCTATCTTTTATGATTTTAAAAAAGCCACAAATTCAGTTTTCTGGTGAAATAACCTGATATTCAAAAGTTGGCAATTAATTCAAACTCTGAGAGTACACCAGACACTTCAGAGCTGCCAGTCTGTAACTTCTGTGCTAGACTTTCTCAATTCATATAGTTACTGTGTGTGTGTGTGTGTTTACTGCATTTTGTATATAGGACCACTTTATATGAACAGCCAACCCCTAAGGATATTACTTATATAGAGCTATACTGACACATTGATGTTTCCCTTTCTCTCTCTCCCTCCCTCTCTCCCCCTTCCACTTCTCTGAAAAGCAGTGGAAAAAATATCCTCAGGTGAGGGTTTAAAAAAAGAAAGAAAGAAATACACTGTAAGTGTAAAATACACCCTAGATTTTAAAGACTTAGTACAAAAAATGAGAATGTAAAATATCTTATTAATAATTTTTATATTGGTTACATGTTGATATGTTAATATTTGGATATATTTAGTTATAAAATGTGAAAATCAATTCCACCTGCTTTTGGTTCTTTTTAATGTGGCTACTACAAAATTTAAAATTATTTATGTGGCTCACCTTATGTTTCTAGTGGACAGGCTCTTGTGTAGGAAGTAGCTCCAGGTCTCTATTCTGTATAATTTACAGAATCATTCATGGTGGCCATGTGTCCTACATATACTATTTAGATGGCTATTTTTAAAGAAGCACCTTAGTTCTGGAGGGCTGGGGAAGTAAAGAGCAGATGAAGAAACTTATCAGGCAAACCTGCATGTGCAAGTTTCCTGACACTCAAGAGTCAGGGTTTCCTCACCCTTTGTCTAAAAAAATCAGGGTAGCGCCTGGAGTAGATTATTCAGATCATATTACCTCAGCTGAAAGCCTTCAGGAAGCAAGAGAGGATACCTTGTAACCAAACTAAAGTCCTTGCTTGCTTAGAGCAGCTGACCTAATTAGGACGCTTTATCTACACAAGCCTTTCAATGTGCTATACAAATCTGCAGATGTCCACCTAAGCTTTAAGGTTGTTCCTTTATTGGTACTTTTCCATTCTTGTCATTTATAAAATCTCCCTGACATTAATGTTTCACAGAAATGTTAAGACTTGTAAAACTTCTAAGTACTTGGCAGCCATAAATGATTTTTCTCAACATCAAAGGAATCAGAGGTTATTAACTAAAGTATTTTGCAGGAGAGACAGTCTGTATCTCAGGGCTAGAATTAGGGCTCAGAAGTACCTGTAAATTGACCCACAACTCATTTTCAATTTAAAATGAATCTGACTCTAAGATACAACTGCATTAATTGCAAATAGTTTCTCCCCACTCCTCTTCTTTCTCTCAATAAGTTGCAGCAGCAAACAAATTTGCTGCACAAAACCTAAAACCCATTCCTGACTTAATGGAGTTAGACCAAAGCTGTCTGTGAATGCTGGTCCCAAATTTCCTTCCAGGCATCACATAAATGTCCATAATTTCCACCCAAATTATGAGTATGAGAATTCTGTGCAGGAGATGACAATACTTCCTGTTACCCCAGGTGAATAATTTCATCACCGTGAAGATTTCGGGGCGCTTTGCCATCACCTTGGTCTACAAATGGCATCCCGAAAGCCTAAAACTGTCTCTGGCACCTGTAAAATGCAAGTCTTTTCCTTCATGCTTCCCTGAGGCGGTAGGTCCGTAGGTTTCTTTAATCATCTTCACGATAGCACCTTACCACAGACCAGAGCAAGAACATGTTGACTGATTTTAGATTCTTAATTTTTGCTATTTCTTGTTGATTTCTACAATATGAATGCTGTTGTAGCTGTTTAAGGACCTTACCTGAAAAATAACTGAAAGTTTGGGATGAGGAGAGGTTAGAAAATAAAGGTAGAATTGGGAGAAAAATGAGCATCTAGTTTCTTCTAAGGCCATGATTCCCAAGCTTTGGAAAATTAATTTCCTGTGTCCTAAGTGGTCGAATTGTTTGCATTTATATAATCTATGATTTTAAAAAAATGGTGTAGGGCTCATATATTGTTTTTTAACTAAAGTGAAATTATATCAATTTAAGGTGGTTGTTTGTTAAGCATAACTAACATTCCAAAGAAACTTAGAGATCTTAGAGCATTGCTAAAACTATGGCTCAGAATAACTTCTCTTAATAATTATTTTACACTTGCACTTAATCTCTGTTGAGGAATTTTAGGCTACAACTTTTGTTTGTCAAGAGGTGAGACACTAAAACATTAGTATCTCTAATGTCATATAATTAAGTAGTGAGCTAGTTTGATTGATTTTGATCAAACCTTTAACATTTTGAGTGCATTTATGTGAGTGGTACACATATTATAGAACGTATACAAACACAAATGAAAGATCTTTATTTTTAGGGACAGACATCAAAACTGTGTTACTCTTTATAATTACCATGGTTATTCACGTATGCTGAAATTATATATTTTTGCCATAAATAGTGCCTTTATATCATGCTATCTTGCCTCCGTGGGTTTTTATGAACCATGTCACCTGAGCTTACAATCTCTCTCAGGCATTCCCTGATGTCAGTACCATCTCCAAAGAAGCCAGGGAGTTATTAAAGGCCTACAAAATGAAGTGCAAGCTAATGAAATCCACAACACAGGCCAAAGATGTAAGTATGAATTAGTTGCTATTTTGATATTGCAGGCAAAGGTGGATCTTAGTTTTCATGTTATTCTAGTTACTTTTCTCTTTCAACATAGGCTGGATTTGTTTTAAAAAAGGACCAAAGAATCAAGTATTGAACACACATAGGTCCATTTGCATAATTACTGGATGGAGCACATGCTGACTTTTTTTTTTAAATAAAGTAGGTGATGATTATCTTTTTAGAAAAATACATATTTTGTTGATTTTGGAAAGAGGAAGGGAGATGGAGAGAGAGATAGAAACAGCAATGATGAGAGAGAGTAATTGATCGACTGCCTCCTGCACATCCCCCACTGGGGATAGAGCCCGTAACCCGGGCATGTGCCCTGACCAGGAATTGAGCTGCGATCATAGGTCAATGCTCAACCACTGAACCACGTCCGCTGGACCATGTACTGATTTTTGATTGTTTGTTTATATTTATTTGTTTTTTAGAATCTTAACCATTTTTAATTGTACAGTTCAGCGGCATATGTACATTCACGTTGTTGTGTAATCATCATAATCATCCATCTCTAGACTTTTTCATTTTGCAAAACTAAACCTCTGTACCCATTTCTACTCAGTCCTCCCTGCTCCTGACTCCAGACAATACTGCTTTCTGTCACTAATAATTAGCCTTGTATTTCTAGTGTAAAATTATTCACATAGGAAGAACCAACATGTACTCTTTTCTGTCTAGCTACTTTTGCTCAGCATAGTGTGTTTGAGATTCATTTATGTTTTGAATGTGTCTATAGTTTTTTCTTTTGTATGGTTGACTGGTATTCCCTTATATGCATATATCATACTTTGTTTATCCATTCACTCTTTGATGGACATTTGGGTTGTTTTCAGTCTTTGGCTATTACGGATAAGCTGCCATAAACATTTGTATATAAGGGCTGTTTTATTTTTTAATTAAATATCTTCTTTTTATCAAACAATGGTGACAGAAGATGACAGTAATTTTGTTTAATGTACCTACTTAGTGAAATTAAAAGTTGAGAATTTGTTTTGGTTCCCAATACTTTTTGAAATTTAGTGTCCATGAAATCCTTGTTTCTAAAGGGGGCACTGTCTAGCACTGATAGTCATGCAGGACAATCTAGCACATTTCAGAATGTGTCTCTGGCCCCCACAAATGAAGTGCCTGTTGTGCCACCAATCAAAAGGCCCATGCACATTTCTGAATGCCCCCAAAGAAGGATGGTATTTACCCAGGTGGAGAACTGTTCTATATTCCTGGGGCAATATTTGGGTATATAGTGTGGGGAGATAAATCATAAGATTGTTGCACTAATTTAGCCAACATATTATGGGCTGGACTAAGGTAGTAAAGATGTAAAATAGATAAGAGCTATAAGTTAATTAGGAGGGAGAATCTATAGGACAATTTCCTGGCGTATGTAATGAGATAGAGAATCAATCACTAAATAAGAATAGATAGAATGAGAAAAGAGGGCCAAGTAAACACTTAAGGGGCAGGTAGAGAAGTAGGAGGAGAACCATGTTGCCATGGTGGACATGGTGAGCTCCATGTCCTTTCTCCCCTCCCTCTAGTATACCTTTCTGTACTGCAGGGGTTGGAAAGTTGGAACTGTATTTTCAGACTCCCTTGCAGATGGATTTCTGTATGCATATTAGCCCTATCAATTAGATGCATTAATGTGATATTTGGAAGATGGAAATCATCTTGCTTTGGCAAGAAAGTTCATGGGGAAGTTGGGTTTTCCCATAGCCACGCTACATTTTCCAGTCAGCATCATGGAGGGAACGGGGCAGGATATGGAGCTCATCATGTCCACCACAGTTTCCATCTCAGATGTGGGATGACAAATCCATGTTCTCTGGTTGAGGTCTCTATAGCTCCTCTCACTTAGAATTGGATAATCTTCAACTCTTAAGTTGTCAAGAGAACGTGGCACTGTTAAACTGGTGTTTAATTTTTACTTATTTAATATAAAACAGTATTTAGAAATGAAGCCCTTTATAATATTTACAAGTTAACTGAAATATCCTTATAGTAATAGTTTTCCAATATAAAGAATTTGCTTCTTTTTTATATGTATGGTCTTTAGTTTTTAAGAAAAGTAGTGTCACAAAAGCCCCTTTGATGTTTATAGAATGTTGTTAAGTGTGTGTGTGGGTCATTGAATTCTGTACTCTCTTCACATTCTTTCTCTTATATCTTCAAATGGTGCTGTTGTAACACACCAAAATTATGCAAATGACACTTGGATAATGAGTTAAGTGAACAGTTGTGCATATATTTTATATGTAAATATGTAAGTGTCCATATAATTACATATACTTAATGAATATATATTTTTTCTTTTTTGTTGAATTTATTGAGGTGACATTGGTTAATAAAATTACATAGGTTTCAGGTGTTCAATTCTATAATACATCATCTGTATATTGCATTTTGTGTTTACCACCCCAAGTCGTATCTCCTTCAATCACCATTTATCCCCCCTATACCTTCTTTTAGCTCCCTCCACCCCCCTTTCCCTCTGGTAATCACCATACTCCTATCTGTGTCTTTGAGGTTTTTTTTCTTTTTTCCTTAATCCCTTCACCATTTTCACCCAGTCCTGCAACCCCCCCCCCCCCCCGGCAGCTGTCAGTCTGTTCTCTATCAATGAGTCTTAATGAATATATATAAAACTGAATTACCAAAAATTTTCCTAGTCATATAAGCTCATTCAAAGCTAACTACTTTATATAGCCAAATTATTGTGAAAAGATCACACATACTGCTCACTATAACTATCCATTTTAAAGTCTAATGTCCTCATGATGTATTTATTTGAAACTTTCTTTTGCTAAACAGAAGCTCAGTATTGTAAACATTAAGTTTTCTATTTATGCTCTTGTAACACTCTTCACTTATAAATAACTTAGCCCTTATGCTGTATCATAATGTTTACCTGTCTAGTTCTTCGATTGACTCTGAGCACATTGAGCATAGGAAGCATAGCTTTTCTTCCTCCATTTATTGTGGTAGAATATACATAACATAAAAATCACAATTTTAACCATTTTTAAATGCATAATTCAGTGACATTAAGTACATTCACAAGGGAACATGATTTTCATATACTATATCTTTTTTTTTTTTTTTAAATATATCTTTATTGATTTCAGAGAGAGGAAAGGAGAGGGATAGAGAGAGGTAGAAACATCAATGATGAGAGAGTCATTGATGGAGCCCACAACCCGGGCATGTGCCCTGACCGGGAATCGAACCCTGATCGCCTGGATCCTAGGTCGACGCTTAACCACTGAGCCACGCCCGGCCGGGCCATATACTATATCTTTAATCCTTGTTTCTGGCACAGTGCCTGGCCCATAAATGACACCCAATAAACATTTGTTGGACAACCTACTGAATGAATGAATGAGTAAATGAATAAATGAATGAATTGATGTTTCGTAATCATACAGTAAAAAATATCTCTCTCTCTCTCTCTCTCTCATATATATTTAAGTCTTCAGGGTTTGTTTTTTTTTTACTTTTTAAATTTATCTTTATTGTTGAGAGTATTACAGGTATACCATTTTCCCCCGCAACCGACCCCCTCCACTTCGCTCCCACCCCCTCCCCAGGCCTTCACCCTGTTATTGACTGTGTCCATGGGTTATGCATATATGCATATAACTTCTTTGGTTAACCTCTTCCCACCCTCTACCCCCCTTCCCTCTTTCCTCTGAAATATGATCATCTGTTGCATGTGTCAGTGTCTCTGGATCTATTTAGTTCATCAGATTCTTTTGTTCATTAGCTTCTTCTTAAAGAATAGCCTTCAACATTTCCTGTAGTGCTGGTCTGGTGGTGATGAACTCCTTTAGCTTTTCCATGTCTGAGAAGCTCTTTATCTGACCTTCTATTCTAAGTGATAGCTTTGCTGGGTAGAGCAATCTTGGTTGTAGTTCCATGTTTTTCATCACTTTGAATATTTCTTGCCACTCCCTTCTGGCCTGCAAAGTTTCTGTTGAGAAATCAGCTGACAGTCATATGGGTGCTCCCTTGTAGGTAACTAACTGCTTTTCTCTTTCTGCTTTTAAGATTCTCTCTTTGTCTTTAACCTTTGGCATTTTACTTATGATGTGTCTTGCTGTGGGCCTCTTTGGGTTCCTCTTGTTTGGGACACTCTGTGCTTCCTGGACTTGAAAGTCTATTTCTTTCCCCAGGTAGGGGAAGTTTTCTGTAATTATTTTTTCAAATAGGTTTTCAATACCTTGGTCTCTTTCTGCCTCTTCTGGCACCCCAATAATACGAATGTTGGGCCTCTTGAAGTTGTCCCAGAGGCTCCTTATACTATTTTCATATTTCTGGATTCTTTTTTCTTTTTGCTCTTCTGGTTGGGTGTTTTTTGTTTCCTCATGTTCCAAATTGCTGATTTGATTCTCAGCATCCTCTACTGTACTGTTGATTCCATGTAAATTATTCTTCATTTCAGTTCCTGTAGCCTTCATTTCAAATTGGTACTTTATTATGTTATCGATTTTCTCAGTTATTTCCCTAACCATCTGCTAAACCATCCTTATAACCAAAATTCCGAACTCTCTATCTGTTAGCTTGCTTGGATCTATTTCATTTAGTTCCTCTTCTAGAGATTTCTTCTGTTCTTTCCTTTGTGACATGTTTCTTTGCCTCCGCATTTTGGCTGCTTCCAGGTGTTTGTTTCTATGTATTAGATAGAGCTGCTATGTCTCCTGGAATTTGTAGAGTGGCTTTGTGTAGTAGGTGTCCTGTAGGGTCCAGTGGCTCAGCGTCCCCAGTCACCTGAGCTGGGCCTTCTAGGTGCTCCCCTGTGTGGGCTGTGTGCACTGTCCTGTTGTGTTGAGCTTTGGTTGCTGTTGGCGTCCCTGGGAGGAACTTACCCCCATGCCAATCAGCTGTGAGGACCAGCTGCAACTACAGCCAAAGAGCTGCTGTACTGGAGACACCCCTATGATGCAGGATTTACTTCAGTGGAGCTTTGGTTCACCAAGTGTGCCCCTTGAGTGTGTCACTCTTGGCTGTGGTAGGGTTGTAATCCAGCGTGGTCGAGTCTGACCACCAGGTGCACTGTCTCTGGGGCCTCCCAGGAGGTGCAAAGTCAGCCTGTGCCAGTGCCTTGCCCAGGGCCACCCAGCATGAGCTACTCAGCAAACCCTAGATGGCTGCTACTTGTGCTGGGCTTTGAGTTGTCCAGGAGAGGCCAAGCTATGAGCCAATGCAGCTGCCGCTAGTGCCAGGCCTGGGGCTGCTTATGAAGCTGTATGGGGCCCGCTGCTGTTTGTTTGAGAGATTTTAGGAAAGTCCTAAGCATAAGGCTCGAGAGGCCACTTGCACAGAAAAGCCCCTGGAAAGGGCCTGGATGAGCTGCAGGTGGGGAGGGGCGGGGCCTCCGGGAATCACGGGGCGGGGCCTAAGGTGTGAGTCAGGTGCTGGCAATTCAACTGTGGTGCCTTCCTGCCGGCTGTGTGCAGAGAGGGTTGGCCAAAGGAGCAATGGCCTCTGCAGCTCTTCTGCCTGGGAGGAAGCCGCCCCTCCACCTCTCGCCCCGACTTCAGGCAGGTTAGTTCCTCCCCAAGTGTCCCAGGTTCTTTTCAGGCTGCTGCCCGGCGCTGGACTCAGAGGGAGCGTGTCTGAGTGACTCGTTGCGCGGGCCCTTTAAGAGGAGCTGCTGGGGCTCCCGCAGCCTCCTCGACCCTCAGCCACAGCCCCCGCTGGTTTCACAGCCCGGAGTTGTGGGGATGTCTCTTCCCAGCCTGGAGCCCTGGGCTGGGGGCCTGCTGTGGGGCTGGGACCCCTCCTCCCTCCTCCAGGAAAACTCCGCCGCAGAGATTCCCTTTCGGGTTTCAACCGCGGCCCTGGGGGTAGACCCTCGTACTTGTCTCTGATTCAGCCCCGATCCTCCCACGTCTCTGCCCCTCCTCCCGGTCTCGGTGCTTCTTCAGGTCCCTGGTTCTGGGGCTTCTGTTCAGCCAGGTTTCAGGAGGCTCTGAGTGAGGGTGGTTCTGTATTTTAGTTATAATTTTGATGTGGTTGTGGGAGGCGGCGGATGCAGCTGTTACCTATGCCGCCATCTTGTTTTTCTCCAGTCTTCAGGTTTAACAGGCCCAGTGGATACAGCTACATTTGATTCAGCAATGGACGTAAGCCCTATGTCTGACATTGCGACAGTTATTAAATTAAGAAGACTGCAGAGAAAGGCCAACCACATCCTATTTAACAGGCTGGATCACTACAAATTTGCATTGGGTCAGTTATGGGACCCATTGTGTTTCTGCACATAACCCGTTCCCATTATTCGGACTTCCAAAGAACCAACATTTAAATGCCTCTTCCTTCCAAGGTTCCTGAGGTGGTGAGTTTGTAAACTATAAAGTACTATACATATAGGTTCTTTCCCTGGACCCCGGTAATTGGCCATAGCAAGAAAATTAAAGGACCCAACCTTAATTTTACTTCCTTTCTCTTTTTGGAGAGTTACTCTATTTGGCCACTGCTATGCTTTTATTAAGAGTTGATGCTTTCACATTCATTTTTTGGATAAGAAAATACTCTTACCCCTTAACTACCACTGCTCAGTCTCACCACCAAAATGTTGGTCCTTGTTAATGTCTTTCGCTCAGGTACTGTGGTGAGAAAAGGCGTGTGTCCTCACGTTACAACGTGCTGTTGTAATGTGATATTAATCCAGAGCTGCTGTTTGATCACAGAGTCTATCACAGTTTCGTTCCAGACTGGTGATGTAGCATCGTTGATTCTCCTTATTCATGGCAGGTGGATTCTGTAGCATCTCTGCAAACACTGAATTAGTGAATATTGAATCATTGCTCCTAGGGAAATACAGGGTGAGGTTACTTCTAGCCTCTAGTCACAATATTTTCATTAACCACTCAATACATAACCTTATTTTATGTGTGTTTATGTCTAAAGGCATCTTATTTAACATATATTGTTGATACAGCAACATTTAGCCCATGGCCAACAGCACTGTTACTCATGCCTGAACTAAGCTGATTTAATATATATTTTTTCCATAAGGCACATCAAACCTTCTTGTGCTTTGGAACACTAGACAGCCCTTAGTACTAAGCTTGCGGGCTGTTTTAAAAGGCAAAATCACCAACAAAAAGCTCAAAAATGTGTAAAACATGGCACTGAATAGACCATGTAAAGGCCGCTTGTTTGTAGTACGACAGCAGAAACAAGAAGGCGCCTTGTTCAGCCTCAACTGGGAACTTGCACAACACAAATTAAGTTTTTCACCACTTTACACATTTGCAAAATGACCGTGAAAGGGCCACAGATATTGATCTGGGTTTACAAATAAATTTTAGCAAGTAGGCAAATTCACAAATACAAACTCTGTAAGTAATCAGCATTATATGTATACTAAATCCAAAAGTCAAGCTTCTCCATTTGAGGAGGTAGTTTGCTACTTACTGTGGTATATAGCAGAGCTTCCCAAAGGATATGCCACACATGTTTTACACAGGAACTGAAAAATGGAAATCCTCAGTCCCCAGGGGAGCTGCTGGGCTGAGGTGATTGAACCCCTGGGACAGTTGATTCTACCTACAAGCATCCTACTACATTTTCCATGATGTGCCATGCAAATTATCATGATTTCTTTTTTATGTCATATTTTTATGATAAGAACCTATATGTATTGGGCTTTACAGTTAACATTTTTCTGCTTTATGAAAAAAGATTGAGAAGACTTGGTCTAAAGTATGGTGTAAAAGCACCATTTTCAGAATCCAATAGATGTGTTCAAATCCTGGTTATGCCTCTTTCTAGCTGAGTGAACTTGGACTTACCTGTGATAACATGAAAATAAGACTACTTGCCTCATTAGAGTCCTTAATTCAATGGGATAATGTGTTTAAAGTGCTTGGCACATTACCTGACACAAGATAAGCACATAGAATTAAACTCTTATGGATTAGATTTGTTGATAGCCTAGAGGTTTTCCTTTTTTGTTACATAGATGCTATGTATCCTCTGAACAGACCACAAAGTACACTTAAAGGAACCAACAGAAAGGCACTGTCTCAAATGGGTGGAGTGTCCCGATTATTGCAGCCAAATTACCCCAGCCTAAAGAGACTGTGGTCCACTTTTTTCATTGAAGTATATTCTGTTTACATTTCAGGAATAGAATCCCTGCAAATGTGCAAAGTGCCAAGTTTCTACCAAAAGTGGTCAGGAAACAAAAAGTCTCACCAGAAGAATTTTCTCTGAAACCAAGTGCAAAGGAAAAAGATGAGAATAAGGAATATCTTTTATACTGAAATACCTTCCTAAAACTGAAGGGTGTCTTCAAGCCTTCACCTCTCCCTCAAATCCACAAGACCCCAGCCAGCAATCAGTCCTTCAGGTAACCAGCCTCATTTGTCTTAATAACTCATAGTAAGCTTATGTTTGAAAAAGCTTTAGGTCAAAGTCTCAGTCCACGTACAAACGCTGAGCAAGGCATGCTGTTAAGTTGCTTCACATCACAGTTCTTTCTAAGCGGGCTGCATTAAGGTGTTGCCACTCACATGCTATCAGTGAAAAATCTTTCCTAAAACTGGGATAGACTTACATGCCTAGATTCAAGCATTTGAATTCTCTCTAGCCTGCTTCCTAAGGGCTACATATTTAGCAGAGGAATTCGAATCAGTCAGGAATCAAGGCTCAGTTTGTTTTCACCACTTCAGTGAAACACCTGTTAAAACCTGACTCTGGGTTCTGGCCAGGTAGCTCAGTTGGTTAGAGCGTGGTCCCGATACTCCAAGGTTGCTGGTCAGGGCACATACATGAATCTACCAATGAATACATAAGTGGAAAAACAAATCTCTCTCTCGTTTTCTTCATGAGCATAAAAAGCCTCTATGCATTTGTATCTCTGGGATTAGCTGCCAAACAGGGATGCTTCTTCCCTCAGTCAGAGAAGGCCCTGGTGCCATCTCCATCTAGGTGGCATGGGATGGGGATCGTTGGAGGAGTGGGTTGGTCTCTTCACTGAGTCGCTGCTTTGGAAGCCATAGGAGAAGCCTTGCCCCCTCCCACCACACATACTGCAAACCAGCTGGGCAGACATCTGCCAAGACCCCCGGGGCTCAGGATCCCTAGAGCTCCCAATCCTATTATTGCTTCAGTAACATTTGGCGAAGACAATAAATTTAAAGAAAAGGTAAATACCATGAAGGAAACGTTTCCTGTATTTGAAGCATCGTCAGCAGACTTCACTAATGCCACCAAACAAGCAGGAATATTGCAGACCCAGTCCCAGGCCAGCGAGCAGCTTGTCTTAGTTCTGGTTGGGAGGCTGTGTCTGTGTTCTCCAACCCGCCTGAGTGTAAAGTGTCCCATGAGCCATGGTGCCATGCAGGAGTAGACAGCAGCTCTTCTAGCCTCGTGCAAAGAGTGGTAGAAGCCCTACTCTGGTCCTTGGCTTCAGTAAGAGAGCCAGGCAACATCCTGCAACACCACATCACCTGCAGTGAGAAGAACATTTTATTTTATTTTCCCACAAGAGCTGAATTCTTGTCCACTTTTGCTGTTTCTAGCTCAGGAGCCAAGCAAGCTTATGGCTTTAGACCCACTAACCTATTGAGTTTCTATCCATGGAGGTGTTCATCATGGCTTGGAGTACAGCTTTGATCTTTTAAATTGTTTTATTTTGCCATTATTGTAATGTGTTGGAGGCAGGATGGGGGGGGGGTGGGTGCTCAAGGCAAGAACTTGAAATGCCTTCTTGAGCCAAAATTTATATAGAGGGTTGTAGCCTGAAACCTGACTTTTAATGATTTCACAGAACACTAACCAGGATATTGGAATTATGCCTGTCCAGGGGCCCTGATACTGATACACTCTGTGTTCTCCTGAGATGGGCCCCTGGGAAAACAAAGGTGGGGATGGAGGAGTAAGTGGTCATGGGGAAAACAAGAGAGTGTCACTGAGGGTAGGACTTCTGTTCTTTACAGGATAGAGATCAGAACCTTAATTCCAAACACGCCTGAGTTCTTTAATGATAACCTCCTGCCTCCTGTTCCCAGAGCTCCCTGCCACTGTCCAGCCACTGGCAAAGGTGGTATTGTTAATTTGCTGTTCTTTATGGCTCCTATTGTATACCAAACCATACAAGCCAAAAGTTCTGTTTTTTACCATTGTTCTCTTTGGGATGTTAGATAGCTATTTATGGAAATAGCATTAATACATTTGAAAAAGTAAAACAAAGTGGGAGGACCTGCCCTACCAGATTTTAAAGCTTTTTATGAAGAAACAGTAGCTAAGATACTGTGGTGTTGGCACCGGGCTAGTGAGGCCAATGGAACAGAATAGAGAGCTCAACCAGACCCATACACACATGGAAACTTGATATACAACAGAGATAGCATTACAAACCAATAAGGAAAGAATGGCTTATTCAGTCAATGGTAGTGAGACAGTTAGTTATCTATCTTAGATTCCTACTTCCCATCATAAAGTCCAGGTAAATTAAAGGGCTAAATATGAAAAGCCAAATAATAAAAAATTTGGAAGAAAACATAACAAGAATCTCATTGCAGGACTTTGTGATGTAGAAAATTGGAAACTAACTCAATGTCTATTAACAAGTGAATGTATAAATTGCTGTTGGACAACTGTCATTTGTTTTGACCATCCAGCATGTGAACCTACTTTCTGTGTTTGGGGACCCCCCTACCTGCCGAGGCAGAGTGCCTTCCATTGTAGATGCCAAAAGTGCCAGACTCTTGCTTTCCCATTCTGCTCTGAAGCTAGGGCCCAGGCACATAACCCAGACGCCTCCAGTCCAACAAGCCTGCCCTAGATTTTAGGCAGCTGCAGGGAGGTGCTTCCCAGACTCCCTAAGCAGGGAGGGGCAGCACTCCCGCATTCTTGTACCAGTGTCCTGTGTCAGCAGGGCCAGCGGTGCAAGCTATAGAGTCTACCCAGCACCTGTGGCTGTGGTGTCCCCATTGGACATTTTCCCTGGCAGTGGAGCCTGAAAACCCTATTCTTCCACCTTTCCAAAGATTTTCTGAGTTTTTAAATAAATTCCTTTGATTTTGTTTGTTTGCTTAAATTAGCCAGAATTGTTTCTGTTGCTTGCATCTAAAACCCCTAACCCTGATAGATTACGGATTATAACATATTTATCTAACATACATAAAAATGGCATTTAACTCTTTTAGTATATTACACATATTTTAGTGTGTTGGCAAATGAAGTTCTGTCCAGAATTAAATTTTAATGCTTTACTAAAGTACCCATTTGGGGGTATACAATGTGAAATGCTATTTTTCTCTGTATTTTCAATTGTAAAAAAAAGGGGGGTGGAGGAATTTAATGAAATTCTTAAAAATAATAATAATAAAAATACAGTAGCCACTTTGATTCTTTGGTATTTTTAAAAATGATGTTTTTTCTGTCCTTTCAGTTCTTCAAATATAATTCTATTATTACTTTTCTAGGCTTCCTTTTCCCATTGAGAGCGAGGATGCATGGTTTGCTTCCCACCTGGTTTGTCCTGTGGCCCTAAGGAGGGTGCTGTGTGGGGAGAAAGGGGACACATGCCGATGTAGCACTTACAGCATTCCTGGAGTATGATCACCTTATAAGCAACCAGCTGTCCTCCGTGGACCATATTACTATAGTCTGTGTGTTCTCAGCTAAGGAAAAGAACAAAGCTGTGAAGGAAGTGACCAAAGTGTACAGGGAACAGAACAGAGCTAGAAGCATGCCTTGCACTCAGGTGACTGTCGTGTGTATAAATGACACATTGTGAAATAACGTCTACTTGCATGTTATATCTTAATACATTTCCTCAGCCACACAAAGGCTCATGGAAGGAATTCTGCCCCTCCCTTTTGAGGTTTGACCTTCATATAATAAAGGTCATAAATCTTAAGGGTATATAGCTTAATGAATTTTTACATATGTATATGTCTGTATGATTACCACCCGGAGCAAGATATAGAATATTTCCAGGCCCCCAAAAGCTTCTTTTTGCCCCTTCTCAGTCAGTAATCTACCCACCTACCCATACCCAGTTAACCACTATTGTGACTTTTATCACCGTAAATTAGTTTTGTCTGTTCTAGACCTTTCTATACATGGAATCACACAGTGTGCATGTTTCAAAACACACAGTACATTTTTATGCTTCCTTTGCCAGAGAATGGGAATGGTAAAATACCAGTCATACCAATGTCCTCCCATTCTGTATCCATGGCAGACATTACTAATCCACCATTCTTTTCAAATGAGCCTAGACTGGACCCTAAACTCTTACTCTGATTGCACTATAAGTAGCCTCTGCCAGTAGATCTGAGTAGGCACTCATAAAACCTCTTTTACCTGGTAGCCTTTACCCTCAACACATTTAATAAATTTTTATGTCTTATTGATTCTATCACCGTAACATTTTTTCTGTTCGTCCCTTCTTTTCAATCCCATTGGTTCTGCTTATTTTAGGCCTTTATTATCTCCCACCTGTTTTTCTTTGACATCTTCTCTAATTTTCCTGCTTCTGGTCTTAGTCCCTCTGATATTTCCTACACATTGCAGTGTTCTTTTTAATATCAGAACATGACTGCATCATTCTGCTTAAAACCCTCTAAGGACTTCTCTTCAAGTCAAATCCAAGTTCCTTACTTGGTAAAAAATTATGACCACTTATCTGAAATCCATTTCTTCTTTTGGATCTAGAGCTTCTATTGATAGTGAAATTTTCTCATCATGATTTTTGTCATTTATAATTTTCTCTTACACTATACTTCCTTCCTTCAAACCACTTCAGGTCTTTTGCTAAAAAGGTAGAGTATAAACAAACAAACCAATTTAAAATGTAAATTTTAACTAAGGAAATATTTTGACCAGCAGAGTTGACAGCAACCTTGCAGGGAGGTGACATGACGATTTGTAACTTGGAATGGTGAAGAGAATCTGGGCATAACTGGCTGGGTATCCTATGCTTCCAAAAAAGTAGATTCTTTTTGAGATCATAAGAAAGAAAGGAATGATTCTGTACTAGGGACCCTAAAGGGAACACAAGTAAGAATGGGGATGGTTATGAAACACAGAAGACTCACCCAAGAACTTCAGTCTCCTGCAGAAGGTTGCCTAGCCTTCATTCTCTTTCATTCCACTGAACCAGGAAACCGTGGCCTCCTGCATGGTGCTGAAGTTGTTGAGCTGTGCTTGAAAGCTGAACAGCAGTGGTAATTCACTGGACACTCTGGTGGAAGCTTCAAGGGTATAGACAAAGCTCCTAAAAGGGTAGCTTGAGCCACAGAGGGTGTGTGGTGGGCTCCCGAAGCACAGGTTCTGGGAGTTGCAGCCCCACCCTCCCAGCCTGCTTTGAAGCTGGATTCCTCTGCCAATAGGCTGGAAGGTTCTTGATGAGAGGACAATGTTTTGTTTACATCTGTAACCCCAGAGCCTATCATGGGCCTAGCACATGGTTAACACTTAAAACATATTTGTCAAATGAATAAATGAACCAATGAATGGGGGAATGATTCTTCAGCCTCAGGGTCAGATATGGGGGTGTATGGGCACTGCCAATTCTTTCTTGTCTCATGGGAGGTGCTTCTGGGACCATGAGCTTGTGAACTGAGCTAGGTCTCCCCTGAAGAGAGAGACAAGCTGAGTGGAGGAGAGAGCAAGACCTAAATCAGGAGTTCAATTCCTCACTGGAGTGACAACAATATACATTAAATCCCAAGGGTTCTGCCATCCATGGTGCAGAGTGTCTGCTCACCTCAAGCTTGGTATCAGTAAATGTTCGCTGAACTGATCAGAAATGACAGTTAGAATAAGATCAATAGAGCAAATATTTATTGAACACTTAGTATGCTGCAATCATTGTTTACCTGGAATATCATTTAATTCTCAAAAGAGCCCTAAGTGGTTGGCTTTCTGCATATGAGTCCATTGAGCACAGGTTCATTACTGAGACACAGGACAGTTAGTCTCTTGTCCAAGATTCCTCAGTTAGGAAGTGGTGGGGCTGGGGTTCAGACCACCACTGGAGGTGTATTCTAGGACCCACACTCCTAAGCACTGCACCAGGCCATGTAGCAGGGTGGAGTAGGCTCATCAGTGGCTTAGAGAGCAAAAGTGGAATCAAATGAGGTGACTGGATTGGGAGGAATGTGCCATACTTAGCTGTGTCGGGGAGGAGGTGTGGAACGGACTTCATATGTATTTAGTAGACACAAGTAGTTAAAATTATGGGTTACTCAAGGCGTGTATAGAGAGAGTGAATGGCAGGAGGCAAGACTGGAGATTTTCGCACAGTAGATATTTAGAGATAAAGTAGAGAAAAAGTTGTGCCTGACAAAGACTAGGATGGAAGACAAAGAGAAATAGGAAGGAAACAGAGAAGAGTGGGGCCACAGATGCCCAGGAGAGTGTTTGAGAAGTGGGGGGCTGTTCAATAATTTCAAAGGCCATAAAGAGGTTAAGTAATACAAGGAACGTGAAAATGTCTACTGGTGTTGGCAATATGAGGGCTTTGGGGAGCTTATGGAGGCATTTCTAATGGAGCATTGGGGATAGAGTCTAGAATTTCTGGCTCAAAGATACAAATACTGCTGAATAGAGCAAAAGATTGGTAACCTGGGATATAATGTCTTTACAACTTTTTCTTGTTTTTCTTTTTAAAGAGTCGTTTGGATCCCTTTCGATTTCTCAAATACAACATCATCTCTGCATCTAAATTTACTGGCAGCAATTGTTCACTTCTGGTTCAAAGGCACAGTGTCATTCCAGGAATTTTTTTGGTATGTGCTTTGAGATATATGACTCTTTTAACACACTGTTGTGTATGATGCTTGCATGACTTAGAGATTGTTCATAGAAGGCACAGAAGGCTAGAGACCATGCTGAAACAGATCAACTCACTCAAATCACAACCTTCTGTGGTACCCTCTTGACTAGAGGCCTTCTTATAACTGCAGATGATAACTGCAGATCTAGTTATAACTGTTAGGTTATCTGTATGGTCCCTCTAATGAAGTGAAAAATTGATACTCTGTTAACACTGAGGTGGCTGAATCATCCATCTTGTGAATTGATATGGGATTATAAGTACTAAAATTTAATTCTTGTATCTAAGAAGCTTATTACTTAATTGAGGAGATAAGATATATAATATCCATAGTTTAAGACTGAATACATGGACAATAGTGTGGTGATTGCAGGGGGGAGGAGGGGTAGGTAGAGGAGGGTATCTGGGGATAAGTGGTGATACATAGAGACTTGACTTGGGGTGGTGACCACACAGTACAGTGTACAAATGATGTGCTGTAGTCCGGCCAGGCGTGGCTCAGTGGTTGAGTGTTGACCTGGGATCCAGGCAATTGGGGTTCGATTCCCAGTCAGGGCACATGTCTGGGTTGCGGGCTCGATCAGTGACTCTCTCATCATTGATGCTTCTCTCTTTCTCTCTCCCTCTCCTTTCCTCTCTCTGAAATCAATAAAGATATATTTTAAAAAAACAAAAAACAAAAATGATGTGCTGTAGAATTGTGCACCTGAAACATGTATAATTTTGTTAACCAGTGTCACCCCAATAAATTCAATAAAAGGGGGAAAAAGACTGAATAACTACCATAAATGAGACAGCCAGCCTGGTAGAGAAAGCATAAACTTTGAAAACAAACAGACCTGAGTCCAAAGCTTGGTTCTACTGCTTGGTTTGCTGTGTGATCGCAGGCAAATTACTAAGCCTGTTTGCTCCCTTACAAAAGGGGGAAACGATAACCAGTTTATAAAATTGTAAAAATTCAGTGAGATAATGTGCATAAAGTACTTTTTTCAATTCTCAGCATGTTGTAGGCATTTAATAAATGTTAATTTCCTTCCACCAATTTTTCTATTCAACAAATGTTTATTGAATGTCTGTTTGGTGCCAAGCACAGTATTGGGTACCAAGAATACAAAAATAAAAAAGTTGCAGTCCTTCCTGACAAGGAACACCTAGTCCAATGGGGAGTGCTACAACCTGAAGTTTCCTGTGCTATGTGAACTGGGCTCTAAAGGTAGGAGGGATTCTGATAGAAAGAGGTAATGGGAAGGAGAAAGACGTTCCAGGGAGAGGGGATATTATGTTTTAGTAGAGGTGAGGGTTTGGAGCACAAGTTACATGGAGACTTGGTTTTTAGTCCTGCACCTTCAACTCTAACCAGCTGTATGTGTTTGGGTTAACCTCACCTGGAAGGGGAGACTAGAGTAGACTAGTCGCTACCAATCCTGGCTGATGCCTTAGGTGCATAAAAAAATAATGATTTTTGGACCTCATCTTAGAACAATTAAATCAGAATTTTTATGGGTGAGAACCAGCATTCTCTTTACATCAACTTTATGATGATATATTTTACATGCAATATAATGTACTCACTTGTAAGTGTACAGTTTTGATGATTTTTGACAAATGTATACACTTGTGTAACCAACTCCACAATCAAGATAGAAAATGTTGTCATCACCCCAGAACGTTTCCTTTGGCCCTTTAGCTGTGAGTCGTTCCAGCCTCATCCCTTGACAATCACTGATCTGCTTTCTGTCACTCCAGATCAGGTCTGCCTTTTCTAGAATTTCACCTAAAAGCTTCATACAATAAGCATTCTTTTATCTGGCTATTTGGGATATCAGTGTTTTTTAAAAGCTTCCCTGGATCATTTTAATGAGAAGCAATGGACTGCATGATCTCTCAGGACCCTTCAGCTTAAAAAATACCATAACTTCATCTGCTAGTCTAGAGGTACTTTACTAAAGTTGCTTTTTAGGAATAACAAGTACTGCTGTAATAATTATGATAATGCTAACATTGATATTTATGGAGTTTTTTTCCATGTGCCCAGATACTATGCCAAGTTATTCATTTGTATTTTCTTGTCTAAACCCACACAGCAACCTAGGGGGTAGGTACTAATATTATCCCTGATAATAGACGTGGAAACTGACACTGTAGAGAGATAAAGTAACCTGTCAAAGTCAGGAAGCTAGCAAGCAGTGGGGTCAGCATTCAAACTCAGATTTTCTCACCATGAACAGAGACTTTTCTTTTAATCATGAGATTTTACAAGAGCTCCTACAAAGTGAAGTCTCAGCTCCACTACTGCAGACATTCTTAAGAAGTGTAAAGTGACCCCAGATGAGTGCTTTCAGCTTGTCGATGAGTTCCAGCTGGGGAGGCAAGACTAATTTAAAGATACATTTAGCAAGAAAGGCAAAGAGCCTCTTACCTTAATATGGAAAGTAAGCCAGTTTGTTGCAAGTGTCAAATGACATTTTGGACAAGAAAAAGGGACTCAGGACAAAGGAGATGGGGCAGAGGCTATACCTGCACATGTTGTTTGAGATAAATACTAAATGGAGAAAGAGTAGCTCATCCACTGATTTCACTATAGTAAACCGAGTAACTTCCTCAGATTTCAATCCACATACACACAAAAATCTATTTTCAGTTTTCAGAATACACATCACTGTCACTATGAACAATGAACAATGAGTCTTACTGTGGTAAGGAAGTCTCCCCACAGTAACTGGCAGGTGATCACATATCACCCTGCTTCTGCAAGCCTGTTTGACCCTGTGAGTCTTGGCAGACATGCTTGGCTGGCTTACAGTCTGTGCTTCCTATAAATGTACAGTACTGATGGTTAAAAAAAAAGAAAGCAAGAAAGCATCCACCCAATGGAAGTGTATGAGTGTTTGTCCTCCATAAACAGAACTTGTCTGTGACATTCAAATCAAAGGCTTGTCAGCTGAGGTCCTCCCAGTTCCCTGTAAGAGAATATTAACAATTATTCGTCATCACCTACAATAAACAGGCTCCTATTCAAACACAAGCTGTCAAGCCAAGAGCAATGCTAAGGCCTCAGCTTGCCTAGTTGTCTGTCCACTGGGTGACAGTGTTGGTCCATCTGAAATAAATGTGCTTTTTCCCTGGGCCAGAGAACTCTGGGAAACACTGCAGCCAGATGGCTTTCTGCAGGCCTTGGCGACGGCCCTGCCTTTCTTCCCCTGAGCAAGGCAGAATGATTTTCTGTTTTCTTTATCTTTCAAGGGAAAATAAAGCAGTACAGAGAATGGATGTGATTGTCATAATAAATGAGCCTGCATTTTCCTGATAATTTAACAAAGGCAAAGAGCTTTGCGAAAACTAAGTTGAAAATTTATTTCAGCTGTTTACTTAGGTGGGCTAGGATGGAACATTTCTTTAACCAAGGTGTTCATTTTTATACAAATAGGCTAGTGTGTGGGATGTGCATTACTCAGGGCTCTGAAGAGGGACAAGATTGTCTTTGTGGAACGTTATTTACAATTTGCCAGGTCATGGCTTGACATTAGTCTGTCCTGCTATGATCACTGTCTTCAAGAGCAGAAATAGATACATAAGAACAAATACTGTAGTAAAATTCAATGTGATCAGTGGTATTATGGAACAGAAAGAGTTCATCCACCTGGCACTAGCAGAGCCAAACACTAAACACTGAGAACTACAGTGGAGAAATATTGGTTGTTTATTTATTTTTTTATTACAGTTTTATAACTTTATTCGATACTCAGCAGTTTTCATCCATATTAATTGTAGATTTTTGAAAGTGGTGACAGGTACATAGGTAACCAACGTATAGAGCTTGTTTGGTGAATCTTCATTCTTATTACATTTTCTGGACAACTGCACCCAGATACCATATGGGACATTCCTATTCCTTTGGCCTAGACAGCTTTGTTGAGCCTGTTGTCAATGCACACATCTGAAGTTCCCATCTTCTTCATGACAAATTTCCTGATCTCTTTGAGTGCCTGAGGGGCACACTTCTTGAAACCCACTCCATGAATGCGCTTATGAATATTGATGGTGTTTTCTCTCGTCACTACCTCTTTGATGGCAGAATGGCCCTTTTTCTTCTCACTACCCTTCTTTCTGGGAGCAGTTTGCTGGGCCCAAATTGGAAAGAAGTTGGCTATTTTATTAATGAATGGCTTCATCCAGGAGGATGGGAAGTTAATGTTCAAAAACCCCAACTCCTCCATGGCAAGTAGGTTACAGATTATAATGGGCAAAATAACAAGACAGTGTGGGTTGGGGTTTTCAGGGCCATGCTGGGAGCTGATTGGTCGGACGGGGGTGAGGTAAGGGTAGTGAATCATTTCTTAAGGTCTGGAGGACAGTTCTGAGGTCTGTTCTTGGGGGCCCTCTGTCTAATCTCGTGGGAAATAACCAGAGGCTCTTCCACCTTAGGGCTCAGGAGCTGAAACATAATTTAGGTAAAGATGTTATCTTTAGCCGGCAGAGGTCCTGGGCTGCTGCCTTCTGCTGCCTCAGGGGTTGCTGATTATCCAGGGGAAAGGCTAGGTCTCTCAGGGGTACATAGAGAGAGGGATATGCTTGCTTTCTAGAGCTAGGATTTAAACCTAAACTTAATCAAAGTCTGAAGAACCCTCGGTTTCCATGAAAACGATGGAGAAATGTTATGATAATGCAGTAGAGGACAGGGAATGATGGAACCGGCTACATCCTCATTTTAAAAGGAAAAGAGTGTGTGTTTCAAGGTGCTTTAAGAGGGTTGGTTTGGGTAACTTTTTGTTCTCCTGCACTCCCTCTTTCCCAAATGAGGAGGATAATGGTTCAGAATATCGGGACCCTTCATTATATGAGTAATAAAGTCATATTAATGTGGGACTCTGTTCCAGATTCTTTTAAATCAGATTAAAAGGCTAACATAGAATTACCAATTGACCATAGAGATTATACCCCCAAGCTTTTTTAACATCTAAAGTTTTTTTCCCCTTTGCTTAATTTGATATTAGTTAGTCTGATCTATTTGTGCTGATAAGTTAGCACAGTTATATTTTATTACACTTACCATAAAAAGAGTCTTTTTTTTAATATTTAAAAATATACTAAAATAGTATTTTCTTAGGCAGTTCTACTTGAGTTCTGAGGTTAGAAATAGTTGTCTGGCTGCATGCTGATGGGATCAGGCTCTCACCCCGTGGGACTCACACTGACACTGAGCAAAAAAGAACAAAGGGCCATAGAAGCCAGAGTGTGAAGCCCTTGGGCTGTGAGTGACTTCCCTGTCTGTTCTTTGGACACTTCTAGGCCTTTCCCGGTCTTATCTACCACACCCAGGCAGCAGGGGCCTACTTAGGACAAACACTAACCACAGTATTTTGATATTCTCTTTGTCAGATATTAAATTTCTTTAATGAGTTATTTCCTTCCAAACAGCTCATGGTTTTCTCCTTTTACATTGGAGTTAACTCAAATTTAGTATAAATTACTAATAATAGCTTCCATTAAAGAACCCGTTTTCATTTATAAGGCATTTAGTATACCTTATTTTGTTGAAATCTTATAACAATTCTGCAAGTTCCGAAGTTAAAGGTCATTTACCTCTTCCTGACCATCGAAGCTGAGTTTGGGCAGTGAGGTGGCTTACAGAGATTACACAGCTAACCAATCTGGGGTTGGGCTAGCAACTTCCAGTCCTATACTCTTTCTACTGCACATCAGAAAATAAGGAGAAGGAATGTGAAGTGATGTCGCCACTGTGGAAAACAGTATGGTGGTTTCTCGAAAAAATTAAAAATAGAATTATCATTAAGTCCAGCAATTCCACTCCTGGGTATATACCCAAAAGAATTGAAAGCAGGGACTTGAACAGATGTTTGTTTCATAACATTATTCACAGTAGCCAAAAGGTGGAAACCACCCAAATATCCATGGATGGATGAATGGGTAAACAAAATGTGGCCTATACGTACAGTGGAATATTATCAGGCCTTCAAAAGCTGCAGATCTTCATTCTCATTCCACCTCTGACTTGTTGGGTGACCACAGATAATTAACGTTTCTAGTCCTCAATTTCTTTGTCTATAAAGCAAGGGGGACTGGATTAGATGATTTCTAGGTATCCTTCCAACTCTGATAGTTATAAGAAAAATACATGTTCTGAGGATGAAGTCATATGGGGATTTCTATTGGGGTCCCACCTGATGGTTCAACACTTGTGGAAAAGTCACATCTCTTGGCCAGGTGGTAGGAGAAAAACTGACATTTATTATGTTTTTCAAAAACTAGAGTGGCCAAGTTTATTAAAATACAAGCCTGTGTCCTGGCCTTTGTGGCTCAGTTGGTAGGAGCGTTGTCCCCTACACCAAAAGGGTGGTGGGCTCGATTCCCGGTCAGGGCATATACCTATGTTGAGGGTTTGACCCCCGGTTGTGGCACATTGTGGTGCATGCATATGGGAGGCAACGGATTGATGCTTCTCTCTCACAACAGTGTTTCTCTTTTTCTCTCCCTCTATTTCTACATATCCTTGGGTTCTTTGGGTAAGGATTAAAAAAAAAAAATACAAGCCTATAAGAGACACGAAGATGTCCAGATAAAAGGTCTAGGTGCTTTCTGACTTAAAAATAAAAATTAAAAAACCCAGGCACCTATTAAAGTCTAGAGAAATTACAGAATAAAGTTGGTGAAGCTAATTATCTCAAATTTGGTGGGTAAAAATCAATCTCTTATACAAATATAGTTTATAATTTTAAGTAAACAAACACCACTTTAACAAATGCAATTTCCGATTACAAATATTTATGATCTCAAGAATACAAGTCAATGCCCGGCCAGGCGTGGCTCAGCGGTTAAGCATCGACCTAGGATCCAGGCAATCAGGGTTCGATTCCTGGTCAGGGCACATGCCCAGGTTGCGGGCTCGATCAATGACTCTCTCATCATTGATGTTTCTATCTCTCTCTCCCCCTCTCCTTTCCTCTCTGAAATCAATAAAGATATATTTAAAAAAAAAAAAAAAAGAAAAAAAAGAATACAAGTCAACAGTCCTTGGAATCTTTACAAAAAAACTTTTCTATATCACCAGAAAGCTCTTTGTCCTTTGTAGCAAACAGCCTGAGAAACTCAACTTCATAATAACAAGCTACGGAATAAATATAAACTTTATGGTAGCTTATATGTAAATATTCATAATCTTTTTTTTTCTTTAAAGAGATCTGTTTAATTTTGTTGGAATTAATTTTGTTCAAATTCCCTATCATTTAGTTGCAGAAACCTTTTTCAGTATAATGCTTAACGTTCCACAGATCTAGTATTCTGAACAACATATCATCTGGGCTTCTGCCTAGAAGCAGGAAGTGCAGATGATTTAATGGGCCTCTCCTGTCCCAATCCCTTCCTGTGGCTTGCTTCAATAATAATTTGTAGGCAGTGTTGTATTAAAGAACATAGGGCTTAGAAGTTTTTCTCCTCACTAAAAACCAGAAAGGGGAAGGATGAACTGCAAATAGGAAAATTAATTCTTTTGATCTGGATTACGGAGGAGTCAAGATATTGAAAAGAATGTTTCCAGTTGAGGCCCCTCCTGGAATGTGGGCATCCTTCACTGTGCTACCTTGAGTCCTCTCTGAACTCTCCACACGTTCACTCTTTCCCACAGATCCAGCAGCTATCCCTGTGTGCTGGTGACACCCAAATCTCCATCACCCACCCAGACTTGTCTCCTGAGCCTTGGACCCATAGACCCAAGTGCCTACTGGTGATTGGAGGTGGGGGCGACCAAGCACCCTAATTCCCGTTTCCAGGTTCTGATTTTAGAGGCATATTTGAACAGGAGCTTACATAGCTTCTACCTGCATCCCTAAGAAAGTCTTATGAAAGACTCTGGGAGCAAAACCAGTACCTACCAAAGAAGTATGGAAATCTGGTTGAGGTTGATATTTCTTATCCTTTCTGGGAAAACTGTGCTTTAAGAGCTAACCTAGTATAGTAGCCATTTAAAAAAAAAAAAAATGAAGCAGTGTAGTGATCAGATTTTTATATTTGATTAAATGAGAGCGCAATCTTTGGGATTAGAAACTTGAGTTTGCATCCCAGATCTTTTTGTAGCTTGCCTCAGTTTCCTCATTGGTAAATTGGGGATAAAATCACCATTGTTGGGATGTTGTGAGGATTAAATTAGTTAGCATATCAACAGGACCTGGATTTAATGACTAGATTTAATTTAATTTACCTGTTTGTTGCTCACAGGGTAGAATTCTCACAGGTGAGAACATGTCTTCAAGTGAAAATGTGTTCAAATTAGAAAATACATACAAAAACTGTTGGTACAGCAAAAAATATTGCATAAGTTATCATTAGTATTTTCCAGAATGGGAATCACTCACACATGGGTATGAAGCTGTGTTTAGTACTTTGACTAGTGATGGTAGTGCTAGAGTAGTGGTGGTGAAGACAGTGTGTGTGTGTGTGTGTGTGTGTAGAAATGTTTTAATAGGTTCTATGCTGAGCCCCTGGTATACTGGGTTTTGCACGGCCTGATCCACAGCCTTTCACCTCTTCACTTTACCTTTTCCTAAGTCAGTAGTCCTTAAACCTGTCCATCTGTGGAGCTCTTTAAGAACTACAAGCCTCACCCTCTGGAGATTCTCATTCAGTAGATCTGGGTGGACTCTAAGTATCTGTTTTTTAATAGACCCTGGAGTGATTTTTATATGCAACTAAGGGGTTAAGAGTGGGTCATGGCACTTGGCCTCTAGCAAGAGATAAGAATAGCTCATCTCAGGTCTGTATTTTACATCTGCACTTGCTCTAGATACTCTCATCCAGTCCTGTGGACTTAAAAACCCTCCGTATGCTGATGACTCCCACAGTAGTTTCCCTGTGTGCAATGTTTGTCCTGAACTCCAGGTTCCTCTTATTTCCAACTCAGTATGTCCCTCAGCTGTTTAATAAATAGGCATCTTGACGTAACTCCTTATTTTCCCTAACACCTGCTCCTCCCCATGGCTTTCTCATTTCAGAAAACAGCCCTCGCCCACTTTACTCAGACTAAAGATATTGCAGTAAATCTTGACTTCTCTTTGACTTGCAGTCCATCTGCCAATCCTGAATGCCTTTCTAACGTATCCGGAACCTGACTGTTGGCACATTGTATCACCTCCAGGCACCATCCTCTTGCATGTATTTCCCTACTTCTGCCCTTGTCCCCTGTAATGTCTGTCCTCTATGTAGCCACCATAGTAATCTTTATAAAACCTAAATCAGATTACAGCTCTGCCCTGCTCAGAACCCTCTAATGGGTACTCATCATGCTTGAAATGAAACCCCAGATCCTTTCTATGGACCACAAAACTTCATGTAATCTGGCCCCCGGCTGCTTCGCTTCTGATTGCCCATTAGCCCATCGGCTCTGGCTTCCTTGCTGTTCCCCCTCAGAGCCTTTACACATGGTACAGTTGTTTGTGTGGAAAATACCATAATTAATAAATAATAATACAAGAATAAACTCTGCTTTGCTCACATACAACTGTACACCCCCCCCCCCCCCACCCCGCACTGTTTGATTGAGTGAATAAACACTCACCTTTCTTTCCAACAGGAACGTCAAGGCCAGTCTTACTTTGCTTTGTCCCATTCACTTCCCAACCAAGTCTTTGTCCCAGCCTTTGGCAAGGCCCCAGGCTTTTCTACAAGGCAGCAAAACTGGAGACCCAAAAGGAAAAGAGTATCTTCTGAGAATCATATCTTTTCACACTACTTATTCCCTGAATCCTGGCAACAATCCTTGGAGGTGATGTTGCTGTTTTCATTGTACATACAAGGAAACGGGATCATACAACTGAAGGGAGAGGATAATTGAACCCAGGTGTCCTGACTCATAGTCCAAAATGGGGAAAATAAAGTTTCTGTTGGCAGTGTTGGAATATAGTGCCTGGGTAGGTAGGGTAGAAAATTGTCTTCTCTTTGCTTTTTCTGGAAATGAGAATTTAGGATTCCCAGGAGAGAATATTTTGGAGGTCTCTACTCACTCTGCTAACACATACCCCCTTTCTAGTCTCAACTGAAAGTTTTTGTCTGGAAGCATCTTGGGACATTTCCTTAAGATTAAGTGGTAAGTGCTTTAGAGGGTAGTTAGAATCCCTTTGTTTTTATTTAGTCATTAGGTCAATATTTGGTCACCACAAGGCTAATATATTTCGTTTGAAAGAGCAAATCAGGGTCTGTTTGCTTGGTTTGAGTTGTTTGGGAAAGTCTTTCAATTCCACTCAGTTTAATTCCTGGAACAATAGTTTAACTGGTGTGGTTTAAATATTTAACCTCTTAGCACAGTCAACCAGATAAGTCGGACAGACTGGATCACACATCTAGAAAAAAAGATCTTTTCAGTTTACAAAGTGCTTTTGCAAAATGACTTTCACACCGACTTCATGAGTAATAGGGAATCTAAACATGGAGCACACCGGCGTGGGGGAGAACGTCTCAAGGAGTGAAATTAACAGCTTGAATATGTGAATAAACAATGCACAGAGGAATCAATGCCCATTTAATTGATTTCTTAGAGGAACCCAGTGATGAGACTAAATGCAGACTGAGGGGATTATGCTGCCTGAAGTGATAATTAGGATTTGTGTGTGTTCTGTGGGTCCTTGTATACGGTAACTTAAACAGAAAAATAAAACTGACAGAATGCATAGAAAAACACACCTAATTTGAAGTTAAGTAACCTGTTTGGAGAACCTAACCTACTACTACTATTATTATTATTATTATTATTTTTGCTAAGAGATTTGGGCTCCTGGGCTAGATATTTAACTTATTTGAGTGCCACTTTCCTCATCTATAAAATGGGAATGCTTACCTCACCAGTGATTGTCATGTCTAGTATAAAGATCACTCAATAAATGTGTATCGAATTAAAAATTCTTCCCATTTGTTACCATCCATCATTAACAAAGAAAATATTGTAAAGTCATAGCTTATTTGGATTTTTTGGCTATATAAGTATTATTTTTTAAAAAAAAAAATGTTTTTTTATTGATTTCAGAGAGAGGGAGAGATAGAAACATCAATGAGGAGAGAGTCATTGATCAGCTGCCTCCTGCTCCCCCCCCCCCCCCCCCGCCCCGGGGATCGAGCCCGCAACCCAGGCATGTGCCCTGACCAGGAATCGAACCGTGACCTCCTGGTTCATGGGTTGATGCTCAACCCTGGCTGAGCTATACAAGTATTTTGTATAAAATTGATTCTTATTATATTTTCAAAATGGATTCAATCCTAAGGTATGTTGGGACATGTAATAAATCAAAAAGAAATAGAAACTTCGAAGAAAGAATAAACAGGAGCCACACAACAGGGTGCAAACCAGACTAAATAAATATGACTTTGTCTGCCCTGAGATGTGCTCATAATAATGACAGTGATCAGGACTGGACAGTCACTCCACCGAACACCTCTTTGCTTTGGTAGCTGTAGGCACTTAGCGGGAGTGCCACATTCTGTTTATTGAACAGCAGATGGAATCCTCAAACTTCTGCAGTGTGCTCACAACTCAGCTAAATGGATTCTAATGAATATACATTGTGATAAAAATTCTTTAAAACGTGGGGCCCATTTTATCCTTAGTTGATAAAATGCTGAGAACCTCTAGATTAGATTATTCCATTAGATTGAAGTTTAATATTATATCCAAAGTATATAAGGAACTCATACAACTTAACAAAAGGAAGACAAACAATCCAATTAAAAAATGGGCAAAGGACCTAAACAGACACTTCTCCAAAGAGGACATACAGATGGCTAAGAGACATATGAAAAAATGCTCAAAGTCCTTAATCGTCAGAGAGATGCAAATTAAAACCACTATAAGATATCGCTTCACCCTGCCAGAATGGCTGCCATCAACAAGTCAATGAACAAGTGCTGGCGAGGGTGTGGAGAAAAGGGGACCCTAGTACACTGCTGGTGAGAGTGTAGACTGGTGCAACCACTATGGAAAACAGTATGGAGTTTCCTCAAAAGATTAAAAATGGACCTGCCATTTGACCCAGTGATCCCACTTCTAGGAATATATCTGAAGAAACCCCAAACACCAATCACAAAGAACTTATGCACCCCTATGTTCATAGCAGCCCAATTCACAACAGCTAAGATCTGGAAACAGCCCAAGTGCCCATCAATAGATGAGTGGATAAGAAAGCTGTGGGACATTTACACCATGGAAAACTATGCAGCTGTTAAAAAGAAGGATATTTTATCCTTTGGTACAGCAAGGAGGGAACTAGAAAGTATTATGCTAAGTGAATTAAGCCAGTCAGAGAAAGACAAGTATCACATGATCTCACTCATATGTGGAATATAATAAACAAAATAAACCAATGAACAAAATGGATCCAGAGACATAGAAGCATGGAACAGACTGAGGGATCTCAGAGGGAAGGTGGGGATGGGGGAGTGGGAGGGGAGAGATTAATCAAAGAACTTGTATGTTTATAAGCATAACCCATGGATAGACACTGGTCTGGGGAAGACCTGGGGGTGGGGTGGATGTAGGGCAGAGGGGATCAATGGGGATAAAAAGGGGACATCTGTAATATTTTTAACAATAAAGATAAACAAACTTTAAAAATAATGTTTAATATTTCTCAAGCTACTCATCTGTGCCTAAAAATGTCTCTAGCACCCTGGAACAGAATAACAAACTTGGCTTTGCATAGTAGAGTTGTCTCTTTATTAAGAAATAGAGAATCTGCAAATTTTAGTGGTGGAAAGTTCTAGAGGTTTAGTCCAATTCATAAATCATAATTAATGTTAGTTCTTTTTTTTACAGAAGAAATTGGCTCAGTATGGTTAAATGACTTGCCTGAGTTTTAGAAAAGTAGTTTTGTCCATAATCTAACTCTGCTGACTTCCAAATTCAATGATGCTCTGTACTCTCTCCTAGAGGTTAGCCATACAATGAAATGTATCTACAGGTAGCTCATCAGAATGATGAAGAACAGATGTTGGTTAGGATAGTGGTTCTGCCACTTCCGAGCCAGTTTCCTTATCTTCAAACAATATATTCAGGTTCTAGGAATATGTTTGATGCCTAATATTATTTTGCATATAAACACTTTCTCATAGGGATACAAGACCTCCCTTCAAATAAATAGGACTAATTTTCATATCATTAGATTCTAAAAATGTTCTTTACATTTTTACAGATGTACATCCAAGGAAAACTACTATTTGCCAACTTTATTTTCAATGGTTATAGCACATCTGCTAAAGACCTTCAAAAGCAAATTATGAAGACAAGGGGTGATTATCACATGGGATACTTCCTACCCAATAACTTCAGAATCTGGTAGAGTAACTACGCACATTCTACCCTATCTTACACACATTTAATTGTAAATCCCAGACAAGGACCAATTGTCTTGGATTTACTTTTGCCTTTATGAGTATTTATTCCTTGCCTCAGATCTTGTCTGGAAAGAGGTAGCTTATTTATTTGAAAGTTCAGTTCAAGGAAGGCTACTTTCTTTTTAACCAGCAAATATTCCTAAGATTGTTAAGCTAAGCTTAGAAAGAGTCAAACCAATAATTCAGTTAGTTACTTAGCACAAAGTATGACCCAATGGATGTCAACTTCCTTCTTAATTCAGTATATCTTTTCTGTCAGGGAGGTCATATTCGTCAACAGATATAACACAATGAGAATGTATCCAATAGCTAGTTGACAGTCACTTTGGCGAAAATGGAGCTTTTAATCTGCTGTTTTCATTCTGATAAATTATCATGTGAAGCATGTTAATAACCAAACAAAACTTAGACTAATGAATCCAAGGCTTTCTTAGACAGCTACTGTCTTCTGTGGGTATATTAACAAATTCTGAAAAACACGATAATAGAAGAAAAGTAGGAACAGAAAAAAGAAACAAAGAATTTTACCTTTGGCTAATTCATGTTGCAAACACCAGAATAAAAAAGGTACACACAAAAAAGATACAAAGAAGTACAAATTTTATTAGTGTCTTCTTAAGCTTAGGAGGAACAACAATACAGACATATGCAAACCCACTATTGGGTTCTTAGAAAATCCTTTAAAACTGTTGACAAAAATTCAATATAATAAAATACATAAAGTTATCAAGGAAAGTACTGTGTTAAAAAAATTATAATCTCAAGTCTTCAGGTAGGGTAAGTAATGTAGTTCTATATAAAACATAAGTAGTTGAAAAGTAGAAATTAAAATATCTATATAAGAATATTCTCAAATGATATTTTTAAAAATATGGCTTAACACTCCAAAAGTATCTGAAGTGAAGACCGACTTTAGAAACTTGCTGTGTAAACGAGCCTCAACTCTGTAAGACAGTTCATAAATTCCTGTTTTCAGGGTACATATTTAACAATGTTAACAGAGAGAGTGCAGAGGCCCCCCGGGCACTGAGAACACATTGTACATAAACATAAGATGGGTTCACGCACTTCTGGTTATGTCAAGAAATGACTTAACTATGCTCACAGATTAGTGCACTGATACAAGATTACTGATTTCAGAACATTTCCATATTTAGGCAAATCGAAAAAGTTACAAACTCTGGAAGAATGGGTATATATAAGGCTCACCTATATAATTCTCTATAGTTCATTAGAGAAAGATGAAAGAGAAGAACTGAAGCATAAATTAAGAGTGAATTTACAAGACAATAAAATCAGTTGGCTTTAAATCACTTGGCATTTAAATCGCTTGGCTTTAAAAGGCATCAAAATCCAAAGATCATTGGATCCAGTCTGTTTCATCAAAAGAAACATACACATAGTAGTAACATGTACAGTGTTTTGATTTATGCAAACAGGAAAACACTGTGCAAAAAGGAAAACATTGAGAGAAGGGTAAATATAGGTATGTTTTAACAGGCAAAAAATGATAGAACTCAGGGATGAAGCATTTCTCTAATGAATGCAGTACAGGACTAATTGCAGGGCTGAGTTCTTCAGAATAAGCTCAGTCCTATTTTAAAGGATAACCATTGACCCAATTTTTCTGGTGTGAGGAATAGTACATTTTTGGGCTCCTTTCACATGTGGAGTCCCTGATTAGTCTGTAATTATTTCAAACAGGGTCTAAACCTATTGAAATGCCAGTTTTACCAAAAGTACACATTTTTAATGTGTATCATAACCTTTGGATTTGGGGCATTTGCAATCCTTTTCAGAATTCCTGTCTTCCAAATTAAACAAAAACATGTATGTGGCTACAGCAATGTCACAGTTTTGATGTAAGACCATGCAATGAGTCAACGAAGTCAGAATATTTTAAGAAACTTACTAAAAATCTTATTTTACAAAATACTTTTGTAAAATGTGAGGTATTAGCCCATTTCCAGTCTATCACCCTAGCTTGTTTCCATCAACCACAGCGGATTCTACAATGTAGCCTACAATGTGTCCAAAAGGGATGGTGTGTGTACACGTGATGCTAAGGTTCTTCCCAGATCTGAACCTCAAAAAGCGAGTTCAAAGCATTGCGGTAGATTCAATAGAGTAAAAGAAAAAGGCAGTCTCCAGAACCAAGAGTTTAAAATTACTTAGCACTGCAGCCGGAAGGCAAAAACTAATGTCTTTGAAAAACTATGAACAATTTAGTTAAATGAGACTGATACAATGTTGTTGAGTAGAAAGACTTTGAGAAAAACAAAAACAGAAATCATTAATTTGGGGGATAATTTCTTTTGGTGGCTAAATTGCTTAACCTAAAAACAGAGATCCAATAATAAAAGTTACAAGTACAGTTCTCCGCACTGGCAATTAATAACCATATTACATAGCCCATTTTTGTTGTGATAAATTCCTATGTCAACGTCTGGTAAGGCTTTATCTTGTTATCCATTGTCATCCCTCTAATTTTAGGATTAACCAATCAATTCTTGCTAAAATATAGACACACATACAAAAAAGTGAGTCCTGATGAACGTAGGATGTCTCTTTAGCTTCAGGTTATCTTCAGTCTTCACACTCTTGATGGTCCAGGAATGATGCGCGAGTTTAGGTTGGTTCTAGGATAGGCCCAGGGGCCTGGTTTGATCTGGGATCCCTGGGACCATACCTAGAACAAACCCAAACAAAACCAAACTCCTTGGGAGTGCTTTCAGCTCAGGTAGGCTTCTCGGCTTTTCACTCATATGGACCTCCAGGGCTGTACAAAGACCATGTGCCAATCTTTAAGGAATAGGTGTGACATTTCTGGAGATTTCTGTATGTTGCCAGATGCCAGTACTGTGCTTGAGTAATCATTACTTAAGTCATAGTATGAACAGAAGGTACTACAGGTTGGTGTAATAAAAGGGCAGAAAATACTTTTAGAAATTGAGTTAATTTAAGAATTTACTTAGGAGGGAAATGGATATTATAAAAGAATAAACTTATAAAAGACATGTTTTAGTTTTAGAAAAAAAGTGTTCAATGATAAACTTACTTTAGGTAGCCAACCTTTAGGAAATGCTACATACGTAAAAAAATCTCAAGCCCAAAATAGTAATATTATCCCTTATTTTGAGAAACTCTTAAGATAACAATATGAGAGGAAATAACCTATTTCTATAATATTTCATAGAATATACCCACTTATAAAGTGCAATTAGAAATATACACAACTTAAACACTGTCCTTTTGCAATAACATGTTTGATATGTGCCAAATGAAATTCAGTAAATGGGAATGAAAGAAACTAATTTAATTGCTGACAGTTAAAGTATATTAAAACATAGCATTAAAAATACCATCTGCATTTTAGTTTATCACACATTTTAAGATATCCATAAAATCAACTCCTTACTCACATTGTTTTTGTATATGTGAATCTCATATTGATCCTTTTTTTTTGGTTTAAGCAATTACGATGAGTAGAATCACTTTTAATCCCACAACTATACTCAGAGAGAAATTTTCTCCTTGTACTACCAACCCGAGTTTGCCATCATGACTATCTGTTCTGTAATGGCAGTTTCAACTCAAGAAACTGTCTGGATTTTTTAATGAATATTGTATCATAATTCCCTTCCAGTAGCATGAATAATGGAAAGCTGACAATGAGGCATGGCTATAAAATAAGTAGACTGATTTTAACATGATTACTAAAACACAATCGGCCTGCTGGTAAAACTAAGTTGTTTAATGCTAGAATATCCCCTTATAGACAGATTTGAATTTTACTTACAAACATTATAACATGCAAACTTCATGTTTATTTTTCATTCAAGAGAAAAATCATGCTTGATTACTTAACATATTAAATGATAATTTAAACATGCAAAATATAGAATGACAGTGGGAATTTAGTCATTCAATATCTGTCAATATTATTAGATCTAACACTGATAACTTTTGGCAAGCTTTTAACATACAGTTAATTGAATAAAAATAAAAGAAATGTCTTCTGTAATATCAATAATACAGGTTTTCTTATTTTCCAGGGCTCAACCTACTTCATGTTTTGGAAATTCAGATATACTTCTCTAAAACCAAAACAACAATAAAAAACAACCTTGCCAAAGAAATTCTTAGCAGCATGTGTATCCAATTCAAAGAGAAAGTACTGTAGAAATGCTAATTTGAGTGGACTGGTTTTAATAGGAACCAAAAAGTTAGAGGATAGAAATACAGAGAAGGTAAAGTATAAAAACAAAATGGTTCCTTTTGTACAATGAAAGCTCTTCTACTTTGAGAGCAGGTACCTAATCTAGTAACTTCACTTATTTTCAAGATAGAAATGAAATAGGTTCTAAAGTAATACCATGCACTTAAGTATAATCCATTTTTTTGGGTCTTCACTGAGTCAGTTTACTCTTTATACATCACTCTAGCAGTCTTAGCCACCTTATTTCCAAAACCAATGCAGACTAGACGGAGCATTATGAGGATGGAGAAAGGCTATTGCTTTAGGCACACTTAAGCAGTAATGTAAACTGGAGGAATCAGAACTATTAAAAAACAGAGACAAGAAAACGAAAAAAGCACAGCAGAATGGAACCATTTAGTAAAGGGCATATAGCTCTTGGTGCCTAATTAGTTTATCACAGTATAATTAACTACTGTTAATAACGACCATTTTGACATCAAAAAAGATTAAAATGTATTCATATATCGTTTAAAATGGCAATGCATATTAAGTTTTAAAAAGATTTCCTTCAAAACTTATTCCAAAAAATTTTAATGCTTACTTTAAGCTCTATAGAAAACTGGGATATAAAGAATGACTCATTTTCCCAAAATTCATTTACCCAATTCTTACCAAATTAGCAATGCACGTTTAGTCTCAAACCAATAGTTCTAGAATATAAATCTTGGTGAACAGAGTTGAAATCACATTTACAGTGCTGTATTTTTAAGTCTGTACACTATACTAGGAACAACTCAGAACAAAATGTTTAACATTTTCCTAAAATAAATACAATGATTTATACAAAGATGATAGTCAAATTCTTTTATAGTTGAATTCATTAATGGAGAGTCCTAGCAACATCGATATATAAAAACTGAATTAATACTTCAAATATATGGCAATCACATATACAACCAAATGTTTTTTTAGCAAGTTCTTAGTAAAGAGCTAAGAGGCAAACAAAAGTATGCTAAGAAGCCAGACAGATTCCACAAAGTCCATGCACACTACTGACAGAAAAGCCCCTTCGCCTTCTTTCAGTCTACTTACTCTTATTTTAGACACAACTCTAGCAAACTTGGCAATCTGGTTTCTCAGTCCACAGCAGATTAAAGCAGCAAATTAGGGGCCTAGTGCAGGAGGCAGGCACACAAGACAGGAGCAAAAAATCATGGCTGATTATAAGGGAAGACAGAGAAAGTGTGAAAAACAGACATAACTCAAAAAGCATATCAAGCAGGGCATAGTAAAGGGGCATTATATGTCAGTAGCCCCTGAGGGTGAATTTCTGATTGTCACCCCATGATAGGAACTGATGTTCTTACAGATGACAAAAAAAAAAAGTTAAAATTATATCCTAAATACTCTAAGAAAAAGTGAAGTAGAAAGTACACTGTAGAAAATTTCCTACTGTACTTGTAAAATTTAACAATTAAATGGATTTGCCTCAGTTACCCAAAAAATTAACTTACACAAGTTAGTCATCCATCAGTGATTACAGGTAAATCAACTGTTATTATACTTAGGGCATTTTCCCATATTTTCTAAGACATTGGTAGGTTCATGTTCTAATATAATGTGAATTACACAGATACATTCTTATAAATATAATTGGGAGAATAAATCAACCTTTATGCTTCGTCTGGCTATCACTCATGGCATGAATAATAGTGAGCTGGCTGAGCTGTATTAGTCTTATGGTTTTTAGTTCCCGTTTCCTTGTTTTGTTTAGGTATAGAAACAATATACCAAATATTTCATATTTTACATTACTGATGCTGTATGAGTAAGTCACCAGAGTGAAATGACCTCCAGCAGCCCTAACACTTCATTGATTTATAATTTTGTGAAATGTACCAGAACTTGAATCTTTTTATGCTTTAAACATTAAAAGCTTTACCACTTTTACTATGTGAATCAGAATATTACTATTTTTTAATGAAAATTGAGTTTTTAAATTTTTGACTGACTTTACTAACATATTTATAACTAGATCTCGTTTTTTTAGTCTCCAGATCTTGTTTTTTTAGCCTCAAAGAGAGGGGGAAAATCACAAACCTAATGTAGCAATCTATAGGATTTGGGTTTTGTTGGAAAAACTCCTTGTGAAGTTATTAAGTCAGCTGCACCCACAGCTTTTAAATGCTGAATCTGTGATTTAAACTGAGGCCTGTCCTTCTGTATTAAACCCTTAAACCAATATTCTTAAGTTTCCTTTACTAATTTGCCTTCAGTGTGTTTCTCTTGACTTGCTTGTCTCCAATAACTTCATCAATCAAACTTGAGTCAATGTACCATTTCCTAATGAAATATATTCAGATGCTATAAGTACAATTAGGCTTAATGAGGACTTAACTTATGAAAGTCAGATAATATCAAAAACTTGTGAAAATCAGCAGAGGACCACAAATCAAAGACCAGCAAGGGTCTGGCACTACACAGGCCAGGCATGTAGTTTTAATGAAAGCCAAAAAAAAAAAAAAAAAAGAATTTGAGATACAACTGTCACCAGATCATTTATTGACATGACTTTCCTAACTATAGACAAAGGGTAAAAATTCTGTCTTTAAGACTGACCTAAATAGCCTTTTTCCATGCATTCTTACCTTAAGTACTAGGTGTAAAACAAACTATGGAAATGTTTGTATTAAAAGCTGTGAGGCTATTAACTACTAACAAGAATTATCCTATCAAAATACTATTTTAAAATATGGAAAGCACAATTACAAATTTTACCCACAAAATATTTTCCCCAAAGGGTTTCTTTTGGATGTGGGATGGCAGCTATGAAGACAAAGTAAAATATTCCTAGAAAAGTAACAAACAAGAATACCTACTTATATTACATTGGCCTGTTTTATTTCTTCAGGTATTCATGGCAAGAAGCAAAAAGTCCAACACAGAGGTTCTTAGATTTTACTGGGCATAGACATCACCTAGGTCTTATTCAGAAATGACCGATTAAGAACAATTGGGAGGATGGCCCCACATCTGCATTTTAAAAATAAGACCTCCAATTTATTGTAATATAGGCGCCCCCATGGAAAAATGGAGAAACAGTGACTACAGTGACTTTTAGACTATTATGAGAAAATTAGGAATTTTCACAGGGAAGATAACATTTTATCTTGGAAATATTTTTAAAGATGGAAGAAAACTTGAAAATTACAGACACTATAAAAACATTCAATTAAAATTTTAAGATCCTTATATCATGATTTCACCAAATAGAATTTTCACTGAACTAAGTAACAACTAATGAATAAAACAGATTAGACTTGAAGATTAGAAATTCTTGATTAAAGTTAGCCCTTCAAAATGAAAATGTATCACCTTAGAGAGCATTGAATAAAACTGATGGAATATTATGAAGATTTTTCCCAAACTGGTGTAAAAAAAAAAAAAAAAGATAACAAAATTAAAAATTATTAAACTCTAATTCTTACTGTGTAAGGTTACAGACTAAGAGAAAGATTACCAAGTTTTTCCTTAATTACTTCTTCTAAATTCAAGGAAAAAAGGAACTGGCAAACTAATTTAAAAAGAAAGTAAACTCCTCCCATACACCGAAAGGTTATGGGTTCCACTCCCAGTCAGGGCACATACCTAGGTTGTGGGTTTGATCCCTGGGGCGGGCGCCTACGGGAGGCACCCGATCAATGTTTCTCTCATCGATGCTTCTCTCTCTCTTTCCTTCTCCCCCCCCCTCAAGTCAATGAAGCATATCCTCGGGTGAGAATTAAAAAAAAGAAAGTAAACTTTAAATGTTATTACTATTTCTAAGTTGTAAACTAGGCCCACTCTTAGGAAGTGCTCCTAAGAGCTAACCTGTGGATAAGTCACAGAATTTTTGACAACTGGCAGAATCACTTATAGTACAAAGTATCTCTACTACTGCTCAAGTAAAACAGAAACCAGTTTTTCCTCAGGATAAAAAATAAATTTCCTTCGATTACTGAAACAAACAAACAAATACACCCTTTGGTATGAAAATTTACTCACTCTAAGTGCTAAGTTGTAGGAGTTTGAATGTGTTTCTTAATTCTAAAGACAATTTAGATTCATCATGAATTTTCTTTCTAGAGCACAAATTGAGTTATCGCTACATTTTCCCCAAGTAACGTCTATAAATGATGTCAGTGCACTGAGGTTTCAAAAAACAATATAGTCCTGAAAATATCACTCTTTGAAAATGCAATCATGGTCGAGGCCAGGTAGTTTAGTTGGTGAGAGTGTGCGTCCTCCCGATAAACCAAGGTTGCCGGTTCGATCCCCGGTTTCGGCTCATGCAAGTATCCAACAATGAAGACATGAATAAGTGGAACAACAAATCAGTGTTTCTCTCTCTCTCTCTCAAATCAATTAAAAAAAAGAAAGAAAGAAAATGCAATCACAACACAATGAGACTGGACAATTTGGAAAGCAGCCTCTTTTAAGAGGTAGTTTATAAATGAAGTATTAAGGAGACAAGGATGCTTTCCAGGAAGCTGACAGGATGCTTCCAGAATCTTACTCAGGTGGACAGGGGACGGCCTAAAGCAAGACATCAGCAGCACGGCTGCCTGCATATTTGTTAATGATCCATTATCTCTGGACAAACTGATAAAAAGAACTTTCTCCAAAGTTGGGGATGAGGTCTTGGACCACAGGGATCCCACTTTGAAATCGGCTCTTCTAGTTGCAACAAAAACAGAAAAAGATAAACACACAAAAATTTAAAAGGGTAATTCTTAAAATGGCACAATGTTTTTTAAAAAAATATTAGGAAATCTTAAAATTAACTACTGAATGCACACAAACAAGGAAAACATGAGAAACACGTCGTAACCCAAGTACTTATAAAATAAAACTATTTTTTAGTTCCAAACCCCAGTACACATCAATTGCATGAGAACTGTTTTTTTATTCATAACCTGTATCTTTGTTTTAAGACTTGGTATAAACAAAAATAAAATACAAACAACCTGTTACTAACATAATAGCTGCAGTTATTAACTGTGAGAAAATAGTAAAAAGGAGTCATACTAAATGTTAATGTTCTTGCAACAGAATTATCCCAGTCATCTTGTGGTAGCAAATTCTGGCAAGAAATGATAAATTCATTTGTTATTAAAAGTACTTAAAGAATTTCCAAGACTGATCAGTTGTGCTGCAAATAAAACAGCAGTTTATTCAAAAGAGCCCTTACCTTTCTCATATTTTCCTAAAAGATCTGCCATACAGGTAATTGCTAATTTCAGATCAGTTGTTCAAACCAGGGTTCTTCCTGTAAAGTCACACCTTAGCTTTATGTATAGTAAACTCACACTCAATTTCCCTTTCCAGTGTAATATCTAGTCTCGAAGCTAAAAAACACTTTCATAAAAGGAACAGTTAAAAATCCTTCATGTAAATCTTGGTTCTTACTTTTCTTCTACCTCACTTTTATTTTCTTGTATTAACTGTTCTTCCTCCTCGTCACCAAAAGTCTGTTCCTGCCTGGAGGTAAAGGAGAGAGATCGAGCAGCCACTTCGGCAGCGAGGCCAGCAGTGAAGGTAAAATCCGGTGGCAGCTGCAGCCGTGCCAGCCTCTGCTTAATGGAGGGATGTGGTGAGTCCCTGGGAACTGGGTGGGCAGTGGGCAGGTCACCAACATCTGCCTGTGGAGAGTCATCTTCACTTTCACAGTGATAACACACTCTTTCTTCAGCTCCTTGCAGGGAGACTTCATTTGTAGAATTGTCTTTAGTTTTACCATCTAGAGGGTTTTCACATAAATACTCAGTCCTACTACATATTTCATCATCAGTTATGGAGGGTTTACTATTTTCTTCTTCAGTATCATTTTTACCAACTTTCCCCATATCTGAATCCATTGATGGTTCTGAATTACTTATGGGTTCCACTGGGTCTACAGAAGACAAGGATTTCAACACAGCTTTAAAGGAAAAAAAAGCAAAAAGAAAGAAAGAAAAATAATAACTAAGGACCCAAAAATGATTTAAACGTTATTTTAAACTCCCAGTAGGTTTTTTTCTTATAAAGAACAATAAATAAAGGCTAAATAAAACTTTCTAGTAAAATCAATATAAATTTTAAAACCCAGAGAACTTTATAAGGATAAAATACCTAAGAAATGAAATGAGATGGAGTTTTGATGAAGATTTAAAAACGCCTCATATATTCTCTTATTCAAAATATTAAAACAGTGGTTCTCAAAGTGTGGTCCCCGAACCAACAGCATCTGTCAGCATCCCCTAGGAATATGGTAGAAATGCATATTCTCAGGCCTACTAAATTGGAAAATGGGAGTGGGGGCCAGCTATGTTTACAAGCCTTCCACTTTGTTCTGATGCTTACTAAATTTTGAGGACCACTGCATTAAATAAGCTTTCACTGATATAAATATGTCAGATAAAAAGCCAAAGTAATCCAGATAATAATATTTTCAACACATATACTATATATATTTATAAGTTAAAACAGCATGGAAAACAAATGCATCATACAATTCAACTTACTTGCCAACCACCTAGCAAGACTCTGATGAAAGTAAAGCCGTTAACTTCTATACATTTTTTAATGTCACAGAAAAATATATAACGAAGTAAAATCTGCACTCAAGATCAACTACTGTACAAAGCATAATACATAAATATAATATATATCCATACGGCAGAAGTTGTCCTTTCAGGGAAAATGAAGTTTTATTTAGCCCCTCTTGATGTTAGTAGGCAGTGGGTTGCTTGCTAGGCAGTCTCTCCTCCCAGTATGAGGGGTTAGTACAATACAATATATTATGAAGCATGGCGGAAGAAAAAGCGCATCTTGAAGATCTGGCGTTTATTTAAAAATAACTTTGTAAAATGTGTCCATTTTCAAGAAACAGATCCCTAAGCTGCAGTAACTCCACTAGAGAAGCAGCGACAATAGAAAAAAAATGGTCACAGCAGGTTCCAGTGCAGAATTTCCCTCTCTAATTCCATTCGGACTTTACCCCTGTAGGCAGAGATGAAAACAACTCTGGAAGATGTACTGAAAAATTTCATGGGAAAAGCATTTTACCGTATCAGTAGCTTTTTACTTAATTTCACAAACTAAGTCAGCATTATTGCCTTTTCAAATGTAAACTATCAAAGCACATACCTGAAAAAGAGACACATTTCTCTGTGTTCTATCTTTGTTCATATTGTCAACAGAATTAAAGCTACATGAATAATTAAAGCTATACTAAACAATAAAAAAGGATACAAGTTTATATATAATGCTATTTTCAGTCTTCACATGCAGTTTTAATCTATAAATCTGCTGGTTTAAAGAATGCAACATATATTAGAAGTTGACTGCTATTGCTGATTAATGCTAATTAAGTGGGGGGTGTATTAATTCCTACAATGGGTCAACTGACAAGTGTGCTAGAATATAAGCCTCTCTTGACTTTTGTGCTAGGGATCTACAACAATAAACAGTGTGTTAGGAACTATTTGTTGAATAAACAATTTGCTGAATGAATACTATGGAGGATAATAAAGCTCCTATTTAAGGAGATGGTAACTTAATAAGAGACCCCCCCCCAAAAAAAGCACAGGAAACAATAGTGCCTAAAACATAATACTCTTAATCTCTGATTTACGTAGGCCCAATATATAAACAAGCAGGTTATAGGAACTCTATTTTTACTGCTGCTTCTAGGAAGATCCTAATCTCCTATATGCTTTGCTGCTCAGACTTACTTGCTTTCATTTAACTACAGTGCCCTTCTGGTGTGAGGGTCTGTAGTGGTAGGAAAGGTGGCAGGGCTGGAGCATCAGAGGAGGACTCCCAGAGGAGACTGGTGGAGGGGACAGCTTGGAGAAGATACATTTCTGGTAAAGGGATCAGCATGAATGTTTCTCATGAATAAAAACAGCAAATTTGTGGAACCATAGTCTAATTAGATAAATATAATTAAAGGGAGATATCTATATTCGAAATAGTGGGAAACATAATTGGATATGATGGATTCATATGATGGAAAGGCTTAAAACCAGGTAAAGGAGTTTAGATTTAATACAAATAAAAAAGGGGGCACCACTGTGTGTGTTTGTGTGTAGATTTTTAAGATAGAGAGCCATTATCAATGTGTTTTTTAAGAAAAATCTGGAGCTTGCAAGGATAGAAGCTATCTTAGAAACTTAGAAGCTATTTCTAAGGATAGCTTAGAAGAAAAAGGTATTGTAAATGGAAATCAGCTAAGAGGCTATTATAATACATGAGCATAATCTAATGAGGGCCTAGCTATAAAAGAGGACAATGGGAAGAAAGAGGAAGGATACAATAAAAAAATGTACATCGGGACAAGGGAGAATGAGGATGGTAGAACTCCCAAGAGAAGAAGAGGACCTTGAGGAACTTCCCAGAAGTTAGGTAATCTATATATTTCGAGTGAAAAAGAGAAAGGGAAAAGAAGGCAATTGATTTTCAGGCTCTACGTACTCTAAAATGTAAGGGAAGTCCCACTCTACCTTCTTAGAAATCCATAGGAATTAATTCTTCATTTAGAAATTAGCTAGTTTAATGTTGTCAAGTATTAAGCTTCCCCTAGTTCCCTTCCCCACCTCCCAAGAAGTTCAACTAAAGACGGGTGGGAAACATAAAAGAGTTTAAGGCTAATCTTAGGTATTACCAGTCATCCAACTTTGTCCAAATCCAAGTATGGAGACAGTGTGCACAGAAGCACCTCCTCAACTCCCATCCACTAAAGCACTCAAATCATTGAGTAACCTAAAAGATACAGCTAAGTGGCTTAGGTCTTAATTCATTTGTTTGAATAGTGAACACAGTCATTTGTGTTTCACTGAGGTATTTATAATAGCAACAAAAGAGAACAGAGTTTAGAATCTCATATTCACAAAATTTGAAAACATTCTAATTTAATTTATTCAATTCACTGCCCATTCAAATACAAATTTAGTAAAAAAAAAATCAAACTGATGAAAAGTGTGATTTCATATTCCCAGTTTCATTATATACCTACTCTTTAATTGATCAAATTGATTTTGTGTCTAAAAGAAAAAGTATTATACTTACTGATGGATGCCTAAAATTATAGTCATAAGAACTCTAACTAAAATAAGATTCACAGTAAAAGAAAAAATAAATCCCCTACATTGAAAGAACCGTTTACCCTGAAGTCAGGCTTACCGTGATCACTAAATAGAAGCTGCTTCCACTTCTGCCTTTCTGCCTCTGATGCTTTGAATCCCAGCACAGATTTTAATTCTTGGAGTACCCTCTTGGATTCTTCATGCTCACGCTTCTGTCTCTCTCTGTCTTCTTGAGACAAGTAATAAAAGTCATCCTTTCTGAAGTCACTGTCCATATCAATATCATCTACATAAGCTTCTAATTCCTGAAAATGAATTTTTTAAAAAAGTTCTTTACTTCAAGCAGATAATTTTCTAGTAGTAATTTATTTGTACCTACCCCTCTCCAAGATTAAAAAAGGAGGACTCTGCACAGGTCACTAAAGCACAGCTGGGCAAACAAAGCAAACATATAGATAAATGGAAATCTTTAAAAAACTTAAGTTGATACTATAAAGGGTTGTAAATAAGAAAGTTTAACAACTCAATCATTTTTCTACTCTGATACCACTCTACAGATCTAGTCAAGATTACAGTGAATAGCTCTGTCAAAACCAATCAAAATTAGCAGGGCTGGTGGTTGGGGAGGTGGTCAGGTATGCTAGTCCTTTTGTGGTAGACATTTGTGGTGCTTTCTCAGGTCCCAGGAAGTCTGAACAGTATTCCTAGGATTGAGGAACACCTCATCTATGGCTCTCCGTATCACTGAGGCAGACGGTAGGATCCCTGGTTACTCAGACTCCTTGTAGTTAAGGTTCAGGCAAAGGACTTGGGATCCTCTAATCAGATGTTCCGGGGTCAGATCTGACTCATAAGTGTGCTATAAAAGAAGCAGGCATCTTGAGGAATACACTCTGGTAAGAATGGTGGCAGATAAAAGTTTCCAGAGGCAGAGTTTCTGAAGGTAGCACTGATGGACCAAGTGGCAAAGTCTGTGCCCAGTGACTTAGTAGTGATGTTGCCACTGGAACAGTTCTTTTGAGTAATTTTAGGTTTTTATCCCAGCCTGGTTCAAGGCTGATTATCTGGCTCTCTGAAATATTCTGTCAGGTATCTAATGTTTTTTAAAAAAATTTCTTGTTTGTTAAACTAAGTAGGGTTGGTCTCCCTTTCCCATTAAGAATAACTTCTTTTCCTAAGGAGGAGCAAAAGAAATCTTTGTCAATATCTAAGTGAGGCATAATGTAAATGCAGTCAAATACACAAGATAAGTGTATAAGGTTTTTACATATGTGTATATGCTGGTAACCACCACTCAGATCAAGATAAAAACATTTCTAGCACCACAGAAGGTACCTTTGCCAAGGCACTAATTTTTAATGTGTTCAATCACTTTTAAGTGTCTAAGAAATCGACAATTTTCTTTTTTCTTTTTTTTAAAATATATCTTTATTGATTTCAGAGAGAGGAAAGGACAGGGAGAAGAGAGAGAGAAACATCAACGACGAGAGAGTCATTGATCGAGCCCGCAACCCAGGCATGTGCCCTGCCTGGGAACCGAACCCCGATCGCCTGGATCCTAGGTCAATGCTCAACCACTGGGCCACGCCCGGCAGGGCAAAAAAACCGACAATTTTCACTTATTCAACAATTAACCATATCACTTACAGATAGAGGTAGGTAAGCTTTGTATGTGAAACTCTCCTTCTGGGGAAACAAAAGCAGTTTTCACCCTTACCTGCTCCTCAGGGATGGGATCTTGGTCTGCAATGTGTAGAGTAGGCTGCAGCACAGGTACCACAGTACAGCGTGGGCTTTCACATGCTGTTTCAGGTTTGCCTTCAAAAGAAACAGGCCACACAGAAAAGAGTGAATATCTAATTAACAGCCAAGATATAGAGCAGTTTCATCACCTCAAAACATTTCCGTATGCTGCTTCTTTATACCGTATTCCTCCCTTCATATCCAACTCCAAGTAACCATTGATATGCTTTCTGTTCCTATTACAGTTTCCTATTTTAGGAATGTCATATAAATGGAATCCTATAGTATGTGGTGACTTAAGTCTGGTCTCTTTTGATTAGCACAGTGCGTTGGAGATTCCTTCACCTTACTGATGTATCAGTTCATTTCTTTTTTTATTGCTGAATAGTATTCCAGTATATGGATAGATATAACACTTTATCTATTCTCCAACGGAAGGGCACGAGCTTCTTTTAGTTTTTAGTGGTTATGAATAAAGCCACTATAAACATTTGTGTATAGTTTTTGTGTGAACATTAAGTCTTTATATCTCCTGGGTAAATATCTAGGAATAATATTACTGAGTCATTTGGTGTGTGTATGCTTAATAGTGGGAAAACTTTTGATAAAGAAAGTCTATTTATATAACCTCAAAGTATTTTTTTTCTTAAAATACTTATCATGAAAGAGAAAGAAGGCTAAAGGAGAATAAAGATCATGAAAATTAAATGCCATGTGTAATCTGGATCTGAACATTAGAAAATATTATTGGATCAATCAGTGAAATTGGAATGGGCCTGTGGATTAGAAAGCAATATTGTATCCATGTTAATTTACTGATTTTGATGGTATATTGTGGTGTAGTAGGGGAATGTCCATGTTTTAAAAAATGCAAACAGAAATATTTACAGGTAATGAGGTTCCATGTCTGTATCTCGCTCTCAAATGGTTAAGAATAATATCACCAAAGGAATTTACATACAGATACACAGATAAGGCAGATGTGGTAGAGTGTCAGCAACTGGGAATCTAATCTGGACGAAGGGTACTGGGAACTACTCTTGTGATATTCCTAGAATTTTGAAATAACTTTGAAAAAGATACAGCTAACTGAAGCACCTGCATCTTAAAAAACTCAAAAGAACAGTTTTTAAATCCGCACCTAAGGATATGTTTTTGTTGTTGTTGTTTTTTAGTTATGTTTTTCAATTGGTTTTAGTGAGAGAGGAAGTGAGAGAGAAAGAGAGACAGAGAAGAAAAATCGATGTGAAACAGAAACATTGATTGGTTGCTTCCTGCAAGTGCCCTGACTGGGGATGGAATCTGCAATTTCGGTCTGTGCTCTGACCAGGAATTGAACTGGCAACCTTTTGGTGCACAGGACAGTGATCCAACCAACTAAGCCACCTGGCCAGGGCTCAAATGAACATTTTATTTAAAGTTGTGTAGCCATGGCCACTATGAGCGTGCTGGTGAGAAAAGTTTGTGAATTACTTCTATTTTAATTCATATCATAATCATGTATGAGCAAAACCTACATATCCGAAGAAATCGCTTATCACTTGCCCAATGATTTGCAGACAGTTTTAACAATCATGTTTCAGTGAGTGTCTAACATTCAAAATCTTAGAATGCTAAGGAGGGGTGAGTGGGATGCATCTTTTAACACCCAATGGTGTTTCTATTTATAGAAAATGTACTCAAAAGCTTTAGATTTGGGTTATTTCAAAAATGCACAAATATCTGCACCCCATTACACATCCTTGGCAATATTATCCTTTGGGGGAAAAATTATTCACTATTTACATTTGAAATATAAAGGAAATCTATTGGTAATATATCAGAAATTAGCATGCTAACATTTCATTTTTTCAAAGGAAATACTTTTACTATGTAAGGACTTATTTAGCATGTTTAAAACATTAAAGTATTACAGATCTAGCTGTAAACAAAACAATGACTAACAATGATAAAGCATTAATCATCTTTGGGAGAAATACAATTTCTCTACATAAATCTTATTAACATCATCTCAAAGGTCCAAGGGATAAACATGGTTTATAATACAAGTTTAAAAATTAATATGCCAAACATTTACAATGGCATTAGTGAAATTAGTAAAACAAAGTATAAAATCTGGGTCAAATGAAAGCAGGTTTGTGGAGAATTTCAAGACTGTCTTTTTATCAAGCAGTATAAGGCACTCCAGTGTTACTATTAAATAATGGCACTTAATACATTTTAGACCCCTAATAACAAACATGCAGTGCCACCTATTATAGCATTTGTATGCGATTTTCAAATAACTAAAGTAAGAATTCTATCTTAAAAGCAAAACTCAATTTCTGGCCTGTGACTATCAAACTCAGTATCACCCTAACTGGAAAAGAGATTCTGGAAGGCTTAATAATAAATAATACTATTTAAATCTATCCCTTCACTTTAAGTTTTTTTAAAACCAGATATATGATTCAGGGAACTTTCAAATCATATATATTTTTATTAATAAGAGCCAAGACTTTACATTCAGTGTCAATTTGTACATATAAGCTCAACTTAAAAGTAATTTTTTAAAAAATTGATTTTAGAGAGAAAGGGAGTGGGGAGAGGGAGAAAGGGAGAGAGAGAGAGAGACAGAGACAGAGAGAGAGAGAGAGACGTCAATCAGTTGTCTTCTGCATACGGCCTAACCAAGGGATTGAACCTGAAACCTGGGTATGTGTCCTGACCAGGAATTGAACCCACCACCTTTTGATATATGGGAAGACGCTCCAACCAACTGAGCCACACTGACCAGGGCCATGTAAGTTCAACTTTTTCTTTAGTAAACTAAGAAGTTTTGTCAAGTCAGTTTCATCACTGAGACAATATACCTAATAAAATCCTACTGCAGAGGAATATGCAGAAGAAATCTCTCATAGGTACCTTTTTTATCGGTATTTCTTCGTAGCAGTTTGTCCACTTGAGAAATGGCCTCTTCCCAGCAATTGTTGCTTGCTTGAACGTGGGGCTGAATCAACTTTAATTTCTGTTCCAGGATTTGATAAGCTTCTGACACTAGTTCTTGTGCTTCTTTAGTACAAACAAGCTTTTCCAGTTCATCTTCAAGAATTATTACCCTGAGGAAAAAAGAAAAAGTTTCACCATTTAGATTTCTAAAAATATAAAATGGAAAATTTATAATTTTCAAGGCTTATTTAAGAAATAAGCTTAGAAGATGAAAACAGTTCTGGAGATGGAAGGTGGTGATGGTTGTACAACAGTGTGAATGTACTTAACGCCTCTGAACTGTACACTTAGAAATGGTTAAATGGTAAAATTTATGTTACATGTATTTTACCATACTTCTTAAATATCTTAAAAACAGTATCATGTATTTATTCCACAAATATTGCTTGCATACATACTAGGCATGAACTGAAAGGACAAGTTAAACTAATCTTCTACTTATAAGAAAGTTATAACTAAATCAGAGGAATTATACATATATATATATATAAAATACAATATTGTAAAAAGTTATAACTAACATTTTATTTCCATTTACAGATGCGGAATTAGGTACACAGAGACTTGAAGAAACTTGCTCAGAGTCATACAGCTGGGAAGCTGTAAAGCTGGGTTCAATCCGGGCATAAAAGTTTAATACCACAGAGAGATAAAAAGTGTTGTAAGAATTCAGAGGAGGGGGAGGTTGCTACCAGCAATGGGTATAGATAGGGAGTAGCTAAGAGAATTAAAGAATTAAAAAGCTAATTATTTAGAGACTCTGGCTTTGCCTGATAAACCTTTCCACTAAAATATGGTTTTCCCCTGCTGATGATCCAACCTTTGCCACCACTCACCTTGAGACTGCTTTACCTCCCATGTTCCCTGTGGCAGACAGGGCAGAATCAGGTTAGCATTCACCTGCTTGCTTAGAATAGCAGCTACAGACCATCTGAACATCCCTGCCTCACAGTTTCTTAGTTTACCCCTATGGCATAACCTTTACATCAGCCTTATATACCTAATGCCCAACCTTGAACTAATGGGTAAAAACGTATCTTCTCAAAATGTCCTTATAACTAATGTCCTGTCTTTGTACACCACATCCTTCTTCATTCAGTGAACTAGCCTTTTGATTTTACTGACACTTCAAGCCCTTTTGATCCATTTAAAAAAAAATCTTACACAACTGATTGCTGCCCTCTCCCACTTTTTGCGCCTGGTATCCAGGGTCAAGTACATAAACAAAGATCGTATCAACTCATTAAATTCCTATGACCTTCCTAATGACCAACACAACATGAACCCAACCATCCCAACCATTCATCTGATCCAGTCCTATACTACAGTCTCTGTTACAGAAGAATTTCACCGGAATGATTGTACCCTACATGTTACCAAGGTAGGGTACCAGCAATACCATGATCAACAAATATGGACCCGCAAATATTTCTCTTAGATTGCAGGTTCCAGTTTAAGAGCCCCAATTAAAGAGAGTTAAAACAAGTTCATTCTTGTAAACTTCTCCACTACAGCCCTCAAACAGAATAAGCATCTGCTTTTGTTCTTTCTTTCCAGGTTTTCTGTTGAAATTAGGAAAATAAAAACTATAAATGACCCCCTCCCCCAAATTATAGTACTTACAAATCATGTTTCTCTGCTATATTTGTAGCTATAAACCATTCTTCATGCTGCATGTCTCCATTTTGCTGCTTGCTTCTAGCTAGGACACAAGCCAACAACCACAACAGCCCAAGAATGAAGCTTGCTAGTCACAGGGACATTTCCTTATATAGCTTCTGAACTTACTCATTCAGTAATGCTTTCAGATGGAGCTGCAAGCTGCGTACTGCTGTGTGAACATTATTCAGTTCTCTTGATTTCTGCTGAGTTTTGGATAAACGCTGGGGTACTGATTGGTGCTGAGTTTCAAAGTACCGATAGAACTCATAGCTGCGCTTAAGCTCTTCCAAGCAGGCAGAGTGAGCTTGAGGTAGACCCTGAGTCACATCAGATAAAATATGATGAGGCAAAAGTGCTGGAGTGAGTAAGGGCCCAGGAGGGGCGTTAGCTGTAGAAAGTAACAGGGCTAACCGTCTGAAGAATTCTGAACTCTGTGCCACCCAGAGTTGGTACAAAACCTAAAAAAAAAAAAGGAACTAGATCAATAAAAAATATTGGCAAACATTCAAAAAAACTACAAATTTAACTTCTGGTTTAAATTTCCCACTCTATCCTAACCAATGGATATAGCTGAGCTTGAATTAACTCTAAGATTAGCCAAGAATTTTATATCAAATTATGTAGTCATGGCACATGGGAACTTCTGATCCTAAGATAGCAGGAAATGTACCAGTAAATAATTGAGTGCAGTTCTAACCTAGAAGGGAAGTGTTGATGGAATGAGGCACATTTATTCAAAGTAAATGTTGATGAATTATTTGAAAATTTTACACAATGAAGACAGTAGGAATGAGAGACCTATATAAGTCCAAAGAAATGATGGATCCAGTGTTTGGGGTTCAAAATTATACCATTATTTTGGCTAGGAAATAGTTAAGAAATAACATAAAAATCAGTCCCAGAGTGTTCATACGGAGGAATGCCTGGCACGAGAAACTACAAAACCCATTCTTGGGAGAGATGCCCTGACTTCAGGCAACAAAGGATTTCTCTAGATATAATCCTGTTCTAGAGGAGGACAACATCTCTGAAATAAACAAACAAACAAACAAACATGAGACAATATCGTATTAACAATAATTAGCATATACCAAAGAGGACTGAACCAATTTTAGATTCCAATTGTTCACAACCAGGAAAGTGAACATTATTTAGACTGTTTTATTAACTGAATATTAAAATTATGCAAATAAATTAAGATAATTTAATGCAAACCTACTTTACTATTGATTTATTACTTGTTTTAATAAGCAAGGTCAAATCTCCAAATTGTTAAAGACACCTACCTAGGAATTCCTGAATATAAACAAGCTTACCTCATCTTATTTAACCATTAAAATTTATGACTACAGTGATTTTCTTTATTCCTTTATTTGTTCTTTCAGCAAGTATTTTTTGAGCACCTATGACGTACCAGGCACTGTTCTCTGTGCTGATAATATAGCTTTGAACAAAAGTGAAAAAAATCCCTGCCCTGATGGAGCTTATATTCAAGTAGAGGGACAAAGTTTCTTAACTGATGGGCTATGGGGAAAAATACAGCAGAGAAGGGGAATAACCAAGTGTGTGTTTATGTGTATATACATGGTGGAAAGAGGAGGGAGAGGTGGAAAGGCGAAGGGGTAGGGTGGCCAGGAAAAAGTGTGACCCAGAATTGATCCATGGGGTCATCATCAGGGAAGAGAATTCCAGGGAGCAGGAGGTTCAATTGCAAAGTTCTTCAGTAGGAGTGTACTTGGCATACCTGAAGAGCAAGGTCAGTGTGGCTGGGGTACAGTAAGCAAGGGGGGGTGGTAAGTGATGGAGTCACTCTGGCTTTTACTCTAAGAGAATAGGGAGCTGCTGAAGGGTTCTGCGCAGCAGCGTTATATGATCTGAATTATGCTTTAACAGGCTTGTTCTGGCTGCTGGGTTGAGAGACGATAGGCAGGTGAGAGGAGAAGTGGAGACCAGTTAGGAGGTTCTGCAATAATTCATGTGGGAGTTAACGGTAGTTTGTACCACAGTGGTTAATAGTAAGAGGTGAGCAGTAGTCAGACCATGGACATACTGTGAAAGTAGAACTGACAAATTGTTTATGAGAGGAAAAGTGTTATGAAGGATGATTCCAGAGTTTTGGGCCACAGCAAACACAATCTAGTGGGCATAGCTCACTGTCATTTAAAAAGTACTAATTTATTATTTAATTACTACCATATTACCCAATCAAACCAAAACTCAAAATTACATATATTTTTCTGTTAGTTCTTTGGATGAGGGGATAACCATAATTTTATGGGCAAATAATAAATTTTTATGTAAAGCATTTTTATAAAATGTGGACTTAGTTTTTTAAAGCAAGAAATATATTACTTTATAATAATTTTAAAAACTAGTTAAAAATTTAAACAAACTAAAAAAAGGGATAAGGACTCTGTACTAAGTATTTTATATATATATCCTCAGGATAGTTGCTATTATAAAGTTTTCCTGAGAGGATATATGTGAACAATAAAAAATAAACCCAAAATGTATTTTTTTTAATGAACATTGAAGATTACAAAAGAAAACAAAAGGTCCTGATTTATTTGTAAACCATCTTTCACTACGTTAAAAAAAAAAACTTTAATTAGTGTTGCTCTTTTGAGAGAGAATTTTCTTTTAAAATTTAACTTACAAAATCCATTTAAAAACCCTTTGCTGGGTACAATGGCAAATGTACAAGGTGGCAAAGTACAGTTTTCAAATATCATAGGGGTTTCTAGCAGTTTATAAACTCTATCGATCCAAGATAAGGCTTCTTTCAGAGGCTGATATTCCTGGTAACAATGCAACACATTGAGTTTGGTTATAGATTAGTTATATGTCAAAATAAAGCAAAAATCAAAAGTTAGTCTGACTTGTAAAGCAGCATGGGCGAGCAGAAAGGGTCCAGCTACAACCAGCTGTATTGGGGTGGGGTGGGAAGGGAAATGAGAACAAGCCTCACTTTTTAGAATAGGTCCCATCAAATGCAATTTAAAAAAATCAGCTAACATTTATTACTCACGCTATCCCAGGCATTGAACTGGCAAATACCGAATCCTTCAGGGATAAGCATTATGATTATTCTATTTTTAGAAACACAGAAACAATGATTTGCTCAAGACCCCATCAGCAGTCAAGTGATGGAGCTCGAGCCACACCCGGAAAGTCTGGCTCCAGGGGAGTCCCTTTTTCTCTTTGCTGCCTATACTTACGCTGAAATACAGTTCAAGACTTAACAAGCTTTTAAAAACAGTATATCAAAAGCATAAATAACAATAGCTATTACCGCTTTTGGTCCCCATGATATGACAAGCCCCATTGCAGGTATTTTGTATGTCTTCTCACTTAACACCTTGGCAGGTATGGGAACCGTTTTTACAGATGAGGAAGGTTCAAATAATTTATTCAAGGTCAAATGGCTTATCGGGGTCAGAGCTCAAATATACATTTAGGTTTGCTCAATTCCAAAGTCCCTGTTTTCACTCATTAAGAACCTCTGCTTTCCGCTGCACTGTCCCGGCCCAGCAGCTGCTGGCGCACCCACTCGCCAAGGCGTGGGCGAAGCCGGGGGAGCGAAGCGGCCCTGAGGGCGGCTTCCCGCAGGCGTCCCGCTCCCGCCAGGGCCGTTCCCTCTCAAGACCGCGGGAGAGCTAGAGTTAGGTACGGCGGCCCGTCCAACGCCACTTTGGAGACTCACGCTCCTCAACTTTGAACAATGTAAAGTCAGCAGGGAGAAAACAAGATGGCGCCGAGCAGGAGAAGCGGAGAGAAGCAGGAAGGTAAATCCCGCTTCCACCAAGACTCAAAACAACATGGTGCCCGGAGCTGACGGGCTGCTCAGACGGTTACTGGTGCCGATTCTTTTACCTGAGAACTGCTACGACCAAATTTTCCTCCAGTGGGATTTGTTTCATGTCCCCTGCCTGAAGATTCCCCTCAGCAAAGGCCTGGGGCTGGGCATTGTAGCTGGGTCACTTCTGGTAAAAATGCCCCAGGTGTTTAAAATCCTTGGAGCCAAGAGTGCTGAGGGGCTGAGCCTCCCGTCAGTAATGCTGGAACGAGTGGCATCGACGGGGACTGTGGTCTGCAGCACTGTTAACTTCCCCTTCAGCTCTTGGGGCGAAGCTCTATTCCCGATGCTCGGCCAATCGCCCTCTGCTTCCCGGTCCTGCTTTACGGAGGACAAACCGAAAGGTGTGGCTTTCCCGGCGGGTTAGGCCCCGGTCCCGCTGGTGCTGCGTCCCCCACGGCCACCCCCGGCTGTAGTCGCCCTGCGCCAGGCCTCCACAGGCCTCCGGTGGTGGTGGGGAAGCCGCCCCAGGCAGCCACCAACTACGCAACGGGCACAGGCCGGCTCTCAGCCATCACGGTCTTTTTGCTCTTTGGGGGCTCCCTCGCCCGAATCTTCACCGCCATTCAGGAAACTGGAGATCCCCTCATGGCTGGAGCCTTTGTGGTCTCTTCCCTCTGTAACGGCCTCATTGCTGCCCTGCCTCTCTTCTACTGGAACGCAAAGGCTCCTCACAAGAAGAAAAAGGAGTAGGCCTGAGCTGCCTGCTGGAGTCCACTCCATGTTTCTATTCACCCACCTAACCTCAGGGTCCTTCTGCACCAGCCTGCTGGTGTAACTTTCAATCATTCTTCATTCCTCTGCAGATGCAGCTTCTTGAGCCAGTGTTTGTGTTTCTGTGGAAAGGCATGGTTGGTAGACCTAATCCTTAGAAAGGAATTAGAGATTTTCAGGCTGTCATTTGATATTTATTGTGCACTGCCCTGTGTATACACTATTAACTAACCATTTGCCGAGAGTCTTCCTCTAGCAGTTGCTAGCTGCTTAACTATCCTGGGCCAAAGTCTTGCCCTGCCCTCCCAGCTCCTCACTTCCCTTTTGGCCTCAAGGGGCCAGAGCACTAGGGGCTTATGGCTGCCTCCTTCCCCCAGGCTGACTGGGACTGTTGCCTGGACCCCAGTGCTGGGTGGGGGACGGGGGTGGGGGTGGAGGATGGAGAATGACTCAGTCAGGGCCCCAGGGTGGGGTGAGGAGGTTCCTGCGCTGGCAGGTCCAGGCGGAAGGGAGTGGAGACGGTGCTGGTTCCTGCTGTAGTGTAGAGGGAACAGAGATGGGGCAATAAAGACTCAGAGACATGGCAAAAAAAAAAAAAAAAAAGAATCTCTGAAACTGTCTTTTGAAAATCATTTTTTCCATTATAGAGTAAAGCATGGTCATAGTACTGAATCTGGAAGTAAATGGAATTAATTATCTATAGTGTGACCACTCCCTAAAGGGTAGCTATTAGTGTCTTGGTATTTTCTTTCAGTCTTTTTGTAAAAACAGAGTTGTGGCCATACTGTATATACATTTATATATATGCTAATTGTTTCACTGTTTTTAACAGATATTTCTCCCAAGTTTTTATAAAAACTTCAAGAACTCTAGCTGCCACACAATGGTCCACCATGTGGATTTGCCATAATTAATGCAACTATTCCTTTATTGTTGTACATTTAGGCTGTGTTCATTTTTTGCTATTATAAACAAAGCTAATAAGCAACCTGGTACATAAAGCTTTACTACATTTGGAATCATTTCTTTAAGAAAGATCTGCAGAAGTGGAATTATTAATTCAAAGCATATATATATATATATATATATATATATATTTAAATATATCTTTATTGATTTCAGAGAGAGGAAGGGAGAGGAAGAGACAGAGACAGAAACATCAATGATGAGAGAGTCATTGATCGGCTGCAGCCCGCAACCCGGGCATGTGCCCTGACCAGGAATCGAACCCCAATCTCCTGGATCCTAGGTCGACGCTCAACTGCTGAGCCACGCCCGGCTGGGCAGCATATATCATTTTTAAGGCTCTTTGTATGTCAAACAGCATTCTGAACAAACAACTTTAGGGAACTAAGAAAACCTACAAGAAAACTATTCAAGCAGCTTAGGTAAAAGATGATGGCAGTCAGGACTAAGATGGTGGGAAAGAACATGGAAAAAATATATTTTGAAGGTAGAACTGACACAAAAACCTGTTGACAGACTGGATGTGAGAAGTAAAAGGAGGGATAAGATGGATGGTGCCCAGGTTTCTAACTTAGTAAGTTGGGTGGGTGCCATTTATTGAGATGGGTTGGAATGAGGGTAACAATAAGTCAAGGCAAATTTCAAGCAAGTGGAAAGGGAAATAAACATTAGAATTAGAACATTTATATGGATATGAAAAATTTAAAGATGTAGAAGTTTATATAGCCTCAAAACAAAATGGAAATCTATAAATATGCTGCCAACTACATTTGCACTTATTTTCATGGTATCAAGTGAGGCTTTAAAGACTAGAAACAAAGAAATATGTAAGTGGAGTTTGCTAAATACTGAAAAGGAATTTAAAGACATTTGGATTGACCTCTTAAAAATACTACTGGAATCTTATTGCATAGTGTTTTTGTAATATGCTCCTCCTCTTATGTTTTTTCATGTTATTTTTTTCTACCAATTCCAAAACAGCTGATCAAATGAATGTACCATAAATCATTACCAATCTTATGTTTTTAAATTTTTAATGTTCCCCGTATTTCCTGCCATAGTAATGTCATGAGCATACGTTGAGTATATCTTCGATTACTCCCTGAGATGAGTCTGTAAGTTTAAAATTGCGGGAGTAAAGGGTTCATACCTTTGTGAAGGTTGGTATTAACTGCTAAAGTGAAACAGTTTATGTTTTCACAACTAGTGTCTGAGGTCTCTGAATCTTCATTGATAATGAATATTATCAACTTTCAATATCCTTGGCAAAATTTTTACTTACTTTTATTTGTATCTTTCATTACTAATAAGATAGAAAGTTTTATCATATTTATTGGCCATTTGTCATTCTTCTTTTGTGAATTGGTAGTTCATGCACCTGACCTATCTTTTATACATAGGTTTTACATACCTTAGGGCTCTTTATAGAGAATGAATTCAAGCCCTTTGTTATAAGTCATTGCATTTTTTCTGAGCTTATTTACATTTAAAGTATGCAGAATCTGAAGTTTAGAAGTTTAATTTTTATGTAGTCAAATATATTCTTTTATTTGGCTTTTAATATATGAAAAAAATTCTTGTTCTAAACAAGAATTTTGGGGTGATTTTCCAAGGGAAGATGATGATCTTCTAAGTTCTTTATGCATGTTTGTTGAAACAAGTGGCTAGTAAATAAAATCACTCATATTGGTTTCTTATTAAAGTAAACTCACTTATCTCCAAACTCTAATTAAGAAACGCTTACATTAAGAATTTTAAGTATTTTGATATCAAACTATAAGCATCTTTTTAACCAATCTTTATGATGCTCTCCGCTTTTAAAGGCAGCTTCTCAAATGTCAGTAAGGCTAAGACAGTAAATGACAGTAATGGTCTTCAGCAAACAATAAAAGGTGCACCACCTGTGTTCAAAAAGCACAGGCAAAATCCAAGTGTTCAAAAAGCACAACCCAAGAGCATCTATCTCTTCCTCAGCCCTTCCTTCCACCAGTGGATTACCTTCAATGCAGGCAGGCTGAAGCCATCTGTAAGGTTATGTGCTTCCTCTTCTGAAATCTGCTCTTCACTAAGTCCAAGGCCCAGCTCCTTAAAAGGCACCACACAGATGTAGTTGGTTACATTGTCACTCTCCGAGTTCAGGGGGTAGGTTAAATTAGGTTAAGGCAATCAACAAAGCCTCTTCATTAAAACAAAGGGTACGTTACGACTGCCCCAAATTACCTTTTCTATTCATTATTCTGAACTTTGACTGGAGGAGATTTAGATCATTTTAAAATAAACTAATCTTAAAATCTAATATGTTAACATACCCCAGATATCTTACAGGATCTTTGTGAATAAAATATTTTTATATGTAAAGTGCTAAAAATTCAGTTCTTCACAAATGCTAATGAGCTAATTTAGTTACTTTCGATACCTTTTGAAACTGTATTGTGCATGAATCAGGCACTCACTACCCTACAGTAAATACTTTGCTTTCCTCCCAGTCTGCGACTGTAGGACATCACTAGCTGACCATGACCTGAAAATACACAGACTGCTGACGTAAGTAACACTAAACTGTCCTGTCCAGGTTGTCTGACACAGGCTACTGTTCTGTTTTGCTTTTCTCTTCCTCATGAGCATCTATCAATATTGCTATGTGTTTTTTCCCCCTTTAACTGTGTTTTTTTTTCTTTCTAAAGAATTGTATCCATACAATTCTTGATATTGGACTATTCTTAAATTTCTAGCATATTTCTATCTGGTCATATTATAGCAATCTTTGATATAGTGCCAGACTGAATCTGTACATATTCTGTTTATATGCACTGACCCATTAGATTTCAACAAAAATAGGAAGATTATGTTAGTATTTCTATTTTAAAAATGAATAAGGAAAGGTACAGAGAGTTAGGAAACTTGCTTAAAGTCACCTAGGCAGTGGCTGATACAGCCAAAATTTAAATGTGGCCTATCTGACTCTAGAACTTCTGGTTTTTGAAAGGAGAAGGATTTCCTGTTGCCAGTTTATTTCCATGTCATGACACAAATTTGCCATGTTCAGTAATTTAAAAAAAAAGTCAGACCCAGCAAATCTAGGTCTATTGACTTTATTCTTTGGACGAGTCAAGGGAGGAACTTCAGGTTCTTTCCTTGTTAAAAATTAAGCACATGAGAACAGAAGAACTATCTTCCTGTCTGTTACTGTCATCCCCCCTGGAATGCATTTCCAGTTTTAAAATAGAAGTGATGATGGAAATGAGCTTCAAAATAGGCAATCTCAGTTTACAGTTAACTTTACAGGATGCAACTATAGTATCTATATTCAGGACTCTGGAAACATTTCTTCTTCTTACATTTAGGCAAAAAAGGATATTTTTTCAGCATATATAGGGTAGCCAGCCTTGCTGCTTGAAAGTTGGCTCTTACAGTTCTGTAGACAGCTTTCCGAAGGCCACTGAGATGCTGACTGGGATGCTGTCCCGCTTTATTAAATGGGCAAGCAGCACTGACCCTGTCAAGCAAACTTGAAAAGTAAAATGTGATACAACTGTACAGGTGTCCTAAAGTTTTTGTTTCTTAAATCCATAATTCTATTAAGTTTAGAAAAAAATTCCTTTTTCATTAGAAAATGATTATAAGCAAATCCCACTCAGGTCTCATAAATAGCCATTGCCCTGATACAAATACAGCTACCAGAAAAAGACAAGTGGAAAGTTCAAATCTCAAAGAGTAAAGGCTTCCTCTGATATGTAGAAACAAAGAATTATAGTTGAAATATAGTAGAAATATGGGAATATTTATGTAAAAAATTGTAACTTTTTTATACAGACACTCTACCTACTAAAATATACTCAAGTGGTACTACTTTACATTTAGTTTTCAAAACCTTTATCCACAGTAAGTATGAAAGCCTTAATTATAAACACTTCCACATTCTTAATATGCATTCACATATATTCATCAATCATATTTTTGGCCACTTGTACAGAATGATCAAATACTGTACAGAAATGCTTTCTGTACATTCATAAAAGTAGGGTAAAATGACTTACCCACCTGCTGCCACTGGCACTTACCTACTCAAAATGAAGTAGGGGACGCAGAAAAATAACAGGACCAGTGGCCAACAGGGGAATGCAAGTAGAAAGGCAAAGTAAGGGTTACTATGTAGTAGCACAGCTACTCTCAAAACTGTTCAAGAGGAAGCACATTTCATAGCACTTTCCAAAAGATAAATGTGGAGTACCTATTTGCAACAATGACATATAATACATTAGGCTTTTATAAGTGAAACTATGAATGATTACATATTAGTGGATAATAGGTATAGTTTCCCCCCCCCCCACTTAACCAGTATTGCTCTCCCAACAGTAAAACAAAATATTGGATTTTATATATTTCTTGCACTATAACCACAAATTTGTAAAACAAGACATCTAACTCAAAACTTTAAAAAATGTTAAACCAAACTAAAATATATTCAGGCATTAAAAAATCTATTAGGAAAGCAGGACAATGACTGATGGGCTTATTTTAAAATACAGGAATGAAGCAAAGAAGGGTTAAATTATTTGCTAGAGGACAAATTAAGGCAGAACAAAACAGTACTCATTTTTTCAACATATGGCACTATTGTTTCCACTGTTTTGTTTACTAATGAGTTTTTAAAACTAAAAATATTACAATTCAAGATCTATTATTGCTTAGATTTATTTTTAATCAGTTATCCAGTTAGACAAAAACAAGTGAAGCACAATTTTTTCCAGTATTTCTTCTGCTCATCTGCATCTGAACAGATAGAAGTCATAACCTGGAGGTAAACCGTGTCTAACTGATCTATTTTGGCTCTTCATGTCTATTCTATCCATATAGTTTGTTAAGGTGGACATGACAAAAGGCACAGAATCCTCTATACATGCCTAAGCATTAACACAGAGCCCTCTGCTTAACTAGTCAGACCTCTCAGTAAAGTGCTGTGCAAGTCAAGAATGGAAAGCAGCTTATTTTCAGTGTGATTTTTAACTTTTAAAATTTGATACTCAAACAACTTAATATGTGCTATGCTCTATCAAAAAGAAGTGCACAATGGAAGGACAAAAATTAAGATACCAAGGACTGTTCCATTTTGAATTGAGCATAAAGGGAAGTAATTAAATCTCTCTTATGTCTCGGGATTGTTTAAAACACTGTTTCAGAACAAAACAGTAAAGAATGAGATGACCACTAGAGATTCTTCCACTTCCTTGTTTCATGATTTTTCAGATACAGCTTTTATTTATATTATTTATCAAGATTATTTCAGTACTGTTCTAGAGCAGAGCACAGAAGAAGATGTGATGACTACCAAAGGGAGATGTTCTGCTCCCTTTTCATGATTTTCCAGATTTAACTACAATTAAGAGCAATAATTATTCTTCACCATATACTTCACCATACTGTCTCCCACCTACAGATTGCAAAGGTTATATGTTATATATATTATTACATATACGACAATACAACTATCATCTGCTAGTGTTTAGCAGACAGTCTGGTGTACTGGAAACAAGCCTTAGAGCCAGATGGTATGGACTTGAACATCTGCTCTACAACTAATAAACTAGTGCTCAATAAATATCTTTCCCTCTAATAATAGAATAAATAACCTGCAGCTTAATACACTTACAGCTAGAGTGGTGAATATTTAATTTCCGTGAGAATATGAAACATCAATATTTGTATGATATTTTGAGAGTACTGGTGCCATAGTATCTGCTAACATTTACCTAAAGAATATTATTAATACATGGCAAGATTTTTCAAAATGAATTAATTCAGATATAGCTATCAAAAGTGAGGAAAGAGCATCTGACAGGGAGTAAAGGAAACAAGCAGTTATTGGGTAGCTGCATGCTGGGTTCAATGGTGAGCTCCCTTTCCACATTATCTTACAAAATTACACGGTACCACAGACACAATCATGATTCTCAAAGCACTTTGGTTTCTCAAAGTAGATAAGCAGTATCATATTACAAATTAAATCTAGCATATATTTATTCCTTTAGCAAAGTTAATAGACTTTAATAAGTACTAAAGAGAAACCCACTTTTTCCTATAAACACAACACAGAAATGAAAATAGGTAATAAATATTCTAATTTAACTATGTAGTAAAAAAGAATTATTTAAAAATAAAATAAAAAATGAACTCACAGTGTAAATCCTCTGGAAATGACTTCAGTTTCTTGAATGAGACGTAAAGCTTTTCTCACAAGATTAGTAAAAGCTCGGCTATTTGTTGCTGCATTTTCCAAATGAACATTGTATTTTTTTAGGGTTAACTGTAGTTTGGCTGTCCTCCATAATCTCAAAGCTCTTATGATCAGATAAACAAACAGAATCACTCCCCATACCAGCCAGGAAGATACAATCCACCAAGTGGGAAGCATAATAAGCAAACTAATGAGGGCAAACAGCATTGAGATATCCCTATAACAGAGAAAAAAAGAAAACCCATCAGACTAGAGAAAGATGAGTTTATCAGTAAATTAGGTTTACTAAAATAAGTAAAATGCTAGCTTCTTTGTACATATGCCTTAAAAATATGACATTAAAAAAAAATCATGTGAAATAGTTTTAAAATATCTAGCAACTAGACAATGGTCCTTAGGTATTAAAATCTGAGTAATAAGTTTAGGTAAAGGACATAAGAAATTGGTGCCTTCTGAAATGACTTAGAAAATTTATTTTTTCAATTACAGTTAATATTAAATATTATTTTATATTAGTTTCAGGTGTACAGCATAGTGGTTAGAAAATTATATCATTTCCAAGTGATTCCTCCAGTAATTCAAGTACCATCCTAGCACCATACATAGTTATTACAAGATTATTGACTATATTCCCTATGCTATACTTTACATTCCTGTGACTATTTTATAACTACCAATTTGAACTTATTAATCCCTTCACCTTTTCCCCCAGATCCCCAACCCTCCTTCTGCCTGGCAACCATCAGTTTGTCCTCTGTATTTATGAGTTTGTTTCTGTTTTGTTTGTTCACTTTGGTTTTTAGATTACATATATAAGTGAAATCATATAGTATTTGTCTTTCTCTGTCTATTTCTTTCAGCATAATACCTTCTAGGTCCATGACTTTTTTTTTTTAAGATATGGACTCTTTAATCTAAAAAAATTTACAGATTTAAAAATCCAATCTTACAAATTTAATTTTTACTAATTTTAACATTAAATATTTTAATATTCAACTGTATTATGAGTTCCTTTATCTTAAAATCAGACTTTAATTATTTGAAGATAAATATACACTATTTCAAGAAAATATAAGCATTTTTCCAATTAGAAATAATATATACTTGATAAGTAACTGTTTTGAATAAAGTCATCTAACTTTAAATCATCACCAAAAATCTGGAACGCACATACTTACACTATAGATCATAATATGGACAAGCTTTGTATTTTTACACTCCTTTAACTGAACTAAAAATGTATATACATTTTTTAACTTAGGTCAATTACAAATTTATAGATTAAAACACATCTTTTAAGCAATGAAGGCTTTGATGAAAATGTGTATATATAAAAAAGAGGTGAACATAGGGGAGATGTGTCTGGAAAACAATACTTAAAGATAGTCAAACTACAAAGAAAGTCTCATGTAAGAGTGTTTCTTAATAAATATTTGCCTGCCCTAATTTCCCATGGAATCCTTTACTTTTAGATGACACTGGTAATATCATAGAGCAAACTCTCATCATCTACTTGTATGTATGAACAGAAAAGTCTACTAGTATTTACAGGCCTCATAGTTGCTTATTAATCACATTTGTGGCTAAAGAAGACTGAAAGTAGTAAAATCCTTAAAACCTATGGTTCTTTCTAGCAGCTCCTTTAAGTTCTTATATTTTTATTTTTAAAGGATAATATGCTTTACTTCATGATGATATCTGAGTGATACAAGTTTGGAAAACATACTTTGCTCTGATAGAATATGAAGCAGTTGTCAGTGTGACAGGAATGACATAAATTCAGAACACTGAGGCTAATGACTGTAATTGCCTGTATAATTTGAACAGATGGAACAATGGTTTAGCTCATTTAATAACTCATGCTTTAACAGGAAGAGGGTATTAACAGTTCTATATATACTGGGTGTCCCAAGAAAATGTATACACTAGCAGTTGATTATATTACATTCTGAAAATGAAATGGATTTTAATAAACATTGCCTTTATAATTCTTCAAAGTGTGTATACATTTTTTTGGGACACCCTGTATAATCCCTTCTTACCCTTCCTCTTTCTCTTTTTTAAACAGATTATCCTGGGACTTCTTCATTAGATCCAAATATTTGAAGTGGTCGAAAAGTTTTTGGATAGTGAATCATTAGACTATGTTCCCTATGATCTCTTCTCAGCCAACAAAGCAAGAGATGACCATTTACCTCCATGTCCCATCCAGCCCTTGTGTCTCTACAGTGTGATTGTGACACACTCTATTAATTGTAAAGAAACAGAGAACCAGGTAGGTCTACATGCACACAGGTACATTGGTATATGGGTAAGACAAATTCTTTTTGGCACGTCATACCTGTTGTTGGGCTGTTAAATATAGAACTAATTATACTGAGTTGAAAGTGGATTTGTTTCCAGCTTCACTTTAAAAAGTATTTACTCTAGAAAGGTACTTTTTAAAAACTGTAGGCATATCATTAATTACAATTCTACAATGTACGAATATTTATAATGCCTTTGCGATGGGGAGCATGATGATGGATTTCCTCTGAATACTCTATGTGTAAGCAAAGGACAGATGTTTTCTGGACAGTACCAAATATTAGGAGTTGCCAGGGAGCGCAGTGTTGGAAGGTGTCCATTTTCCTGTTGTTGAGGTTGCCCTGCAGACAGGATATTAGGATCAAGTAGCTCAATCAGCTCCACATCCTCTTGTAACAGGACTTCCTGCTGCAGGATGGTATGTAGTGAGTCGAGTCGGAATCCAATATCCTTGCCATTAAAAGACCAGAAGAGAGGTATTAAATGCATACATAATTTTATATTAAATGCTAAGCTCCTAAAGGGCTAATAAAATTTAGAGGTATTTATTTTCAGTATAAACTCCAAGAAGAAACAACAGTACAATCTATCTTGTGTGTGATGTATGTTTTTTTTTTTCCACTGCAAATGTGAAATAATAAAGATTGAGGTGGATATTATTGAGCCACCAGATGTGAAATATAAATTTTTAATAAAAAGACATGAAGTGACTCAGATTAATAAACCTTATAGTCAAGCCCAATAAATTAAATTGCTGGAACACACATGGAAAAGATAATTCTGTAACATAAGATGCTGTCCCTGGATACTGTAATGGCATAGCCAGTATCTAAGAATTACATCAGCAGGATCAAGGCCTTCTAAAAATGGACATTCAGATATTAAAAATAATCATTAAGGAATGTAACATAAAATCACACTAACATGTGCATAGCAGTTATAGTTTGCAAAATGCTTTCACATATACCAGCTCATTTATTCCTCCCTCTTTTCTTTCTATCCCTCTATCAAGAAATATACATATGAAGCACCATGCTTGACACCAAGGACATAAAAAAATGAACAAGACATACAAGTCTCTACTCTTAAAGAGTTCACAGTTTAATGAAGGACTAAAAAGTAAAGTTACAACCTAATGTGCAAAGAAGCACAATGAGGTCTACCAAGGGTATTATGAAAATGCCATAGAGCGACCAAAACTTGCAATAAAGTCAGAGAAAGTAAAAGAGGTGATGCCTGAGCTGAGTCTTAAAGTAGGAACAAGAACTGACCAGATGGAAGAGTTGGAGAAGACAGAATGAAAGCTTCGCTAGAACTGCAAGTCATTAACATGAGTTTTACGCAGTGCCCATGGTGGAGAGGCAGATGAGGAGCAGTGGTAGAGCAGACAGGTTAGTTCTCACAGCAACTCTGTGATCACATCTTCCTCCTCCCCATCCTCTAGGGGACACCAGAGCCCAAAGAGACTAAGTAACTTTCCAGAATTCTGATTTCAAAGCCTAAGTCTCTGGTAGTCGGTTTTGCTTCACTGTATATATTGTTTTGTCAGAAAGTTTGTTTTATTTCTCATTACATTTAGGAATAGAGTGATCCTATTGTAAAATAAAAATAAAGAAAAGTTTTAAAGGACAAAGCCTTTAGCAATTAAAGTGAAAGAGTTAGGCCTAGGGTTTGAAAGCAGTGGGTTTGCTCCTCTTGGTCAGTTAACCATTCCCACCCCACCGAGTCCAACCCTAGCTGAGCATAATGAGGACTCGGTAGGAATGCAGTGACCCATTTATCAAACTTGAGCGTTATCAACACCACCGCACCGTTGGAGAAGGAAAAGAATACTTTTAGTATTAGGCCTATTTTGATATATTTATTTTCCCTAGTCCAAAACAAGAACACTGTTTCAATGGGATGTTCGTCTTCCTTTAGCCTGATGTGGCTTTCTCACTATCTACTGACACACTCTGCATGTACCTCTGCAGCACTTTTATGTTTCATATTTGAACTATTGCCTCCTGTCTCTTCTTATAATCTTGATTCTAACATTAGAAACCACTTAATTATTTGACATCCCATCCTACTTTCCTAAAGAGAGAACAGCACAACTCATGTTATACTACTGTTGGGCGGAGCGGGGAAGCAAGGGGCAGGAGGTGGAACACGGTGAATTTTCAAGTAATCTTTGAAATAAATCTTCACATATTGGTCTTACTATTTGGTTTGGAATCCCCAATCAGACATGGACACATTCAAACACAAGTATTAAAAAATCAAGCTTTTGTTATAAAAGCTTTAAATCATACCTTTTATGAGACCTCTGTATACCTACATATATGGGTAAGTTTAAAGAAGCTTAACTAAACGAAGGTAAGGCTCAGAGAGGGGAAGAGCTATTAATGCAGTGGGAGCTCACAGACTCTCTTATAGACATGCTGCTTAATTACCTTTCTTCAACACCATTCCTTGGCATCAAACCTGTCTCCAAAATTGGGCTAATGTTTCCCCCAAAACTATGTGCTCCGTCTGACACAGTATTAATAGCTTTGGGAATATTTGATTCAAGAGTGTGACAAACTAACAACCTACAATCATCTACACATACAAATAAACTTAAAAAGAACCAAGACAGGTCAAATAACTAAAGTAATATTATCTTAGTTATTAGATTGCCTCTACAAAGGAAGAACTTGAACTATATTCTGGTAATTATAGCTGTAAAATTGAATCAGATTAATGAATTAAGTTTTTCTTAAGGATAAATTATAAAGTATTACTCTTTAATTATAAAAATAAGAACAGCAGAAAATATGGAAACTGTGTTGCAATATGGCAATGAAAATACTGGGAAAATAGGTACCTACTAAATTAAGAAACATCACAATAGCCCTATTTAGACTGGGGTCCAAGTCTCAAACAAATGACAACATTTAAAAAGTACCAATGCTGCCCGGCCGGCATGGCTCAGCAGTTGAGCAACAACCTATGATCCAGGAGGAGATTGTGGTTCGATTCCCAGTCAGGGCGCATGCCCGGGTTGTGGGCTTGATTCCCAGTAGGGGGTGTGAAGGAGGCAACCAATCAATGACTCATCATTGATGTTTCTATCTCTCTCTCCCCATCTCCCTTCCTCTCTTTGAAATCAATAAAGATGTATTTAAATAAATAAATAAATAAATAAATAAATAGTACCAATTCTCACAGACTTAAATATTAGTACATATCATCTGAATAGTTGGGTGCTCTGTGCAGCAGGGAGGTAAACCGTGTGAACTTTGGCTCACCCTCCACAAGTTTGAGTACCACAACCTAGTTAGTACCTAGGTTTATATTTTGGTTCCACAACTTAAGCAAGTTAACAACCTCTCTGTTCCAGTTTCCTTTTCTTGTGTGTTTTAAATTAAATTTATTGGGGTGACACTGGTCAATAGGGTCATATAGGTTTGAAATGTACCCACCACCCGAAATCAAGACATCTTCTGTCACTATATATTTGGCCCCCTTTACCCTTTATTACCCCCACCCTGTTCCAGTTTCCTCATCTGCAAAACAAGTAGCACCAACTTCATAGGATTGCTGTGAGGATTAAAAAAGTCAGTATTTGTAAAATAGTAAGCATGTCTAGTGCATAGTAAATACTATGTAAGTGTTAGCTGCTAGTGTTGTTAGTACGCGTGAAATAATTAAAATACAATAGAAAAAGCATATGTAATATTATACAAAAACTTACAGATCATGGCATAGATAATTATTAGTAGGTTGCCATAGAAAATAAGAGATCAGTGGGCTGAAGTTTCTGGGAAAGACCTTGGGGAAAAGCTAGGACAGTTTATTGAAAAGATTCCAATAATAGAGAGAAAAAAAAAAAGGAATTCCACCACCGTCTAATAGCACAAACAGAGACATACAGAACAGGTATGAAATAAAGGAAAAGGAAGACTGGCTGGGCTGTGAAAATATTGGTGGATAAGACTGGAAAGGTAGATTAGGGCCAAATTATGCAGATTCTTTTATGCTGAAGTGCTTAATTGGTTTTGATATGACAGATAATAGGGATCTTTTTTGGGATCTAAATAGAGAAGTGTGAGAAGGTAACTTAGGAAGATTTCTGCCTGGATGGAATAAAAGGGATGAAAGCACAGCTAAAGAATAGAGATCTCTATCTTTGCCCTAGGGATGGAGAAGGGAATTTATTCATGTGTTGATACACTTCACAGATCTTACACACTTTTTCATATACAATGCTACTTCATAAAGCTGACAAGGGTCAAATGAGATAACGTGTGAAAGCACTTTATAGGCTAAAAAGTGCTTTAAAAGCGCTAATATCACTACCATCATAGTTGCTACAGAGGAATGTTTTTAATTTTTAAGAAGAAAACATAAAACATGTGGCCAGTGACAAAGAACCAAGAATGAAAAGATCAGGACTATCCAGACTATGATTAAGCCACAGAAAAATGTATATGGGTCCGTATTCCTTACCACAGTCCTAGCATCACTGAAGAATGAGGATGGCTCCACCTGGACAGAGATGACATTCTACGTAGATGACAAGACACTTCATTGGCCTCAACACACCTACAAAGATGAAACCCTGAACAGAGAACGTGCCCTTTTGGATAGCTAAAAACGCAACTTTAGTCAGTCAAAACTGTAATAATCAAGCTAGAGAGGTAGTGCATTATAGTAAAGAGCCTGGGCTTTGAAACCAGGAGATCTGAATACAAATTCGGACTCTATCACTTTCTAGCTGAACATTTTTGAACAATTCACTTAATCAGTATTCTTAAACCAAACTGAGCTGTCTGAACATCAGGATTTCCAACTGGAAAAAGGCAGAAAACCTTACAGTGTTTAGATTACCAAATCAAAATGTGAAAGCACTTTGTAAACATTTCTTTTATAACTGATAATTTATGAGAATAATAATTATCATCTTAGGGTCTTAGGCCAGCAGAGGATCCCGAAAACTTGCTTACTTGTAACCTGATTTCTCCTATTGAGAGCCATGAGAAGAACTTCGTAGCTTCAATTTTGTATTGTTAGGATGTAAAAACTTAAGTACTCCCTCTCTTGGGGGTCAAGAGGTAAAACAACAGCTATATTGCAGCAGAGAGAAGAAAAAAAGCAAGCCTCACAGGAATCACAAAGACTCTCAATGTTGACTATTCCAGGTCTTCAGAAAATTCTGTGATTTACTGTCCTGAGAGACTAAATTTTAAATATGATGCTGTCAAAGAATGGTAAATAAATTAACAAAATAAAAGAATCTGAAGTTGTCAGATTAATGATAAATAAATTAGGTAGGAACCACTTTTGATTTTGCCCAACTATTGTAATCACTGGCTGTGGGCTAAGGATAAGAGACAGTCAAATTCCTAATGAAAAGGGAGAAGACCCCACCAATGGATATATTCCTACTCCCTCCTCCACTGAGAGGAATAGCTGTCACTGGAGAAAGGTGGCAGCAGGCAATTAGTAATCCAACAAATAAGGTTTCAATAACTACCAAGATTCTATTCTAAGTGGCTCATAACCTCTTAGAACTATGAAATCAGACTAATGAGTCCAAATTCAAAGATCCCCAGTTATTGGAGAATTTTTTTTTTTAAGGTGATACAAACAACTTTAACAGTTCATGAAGTGGAGAGTCTCCTTTTGAAGAGCTGCTCAGAATTGCTAATCAAAATCAATCATTGCCCAAATTAGTAGCAAGACAAATTCTGATTCATTAATTCCCTTACTAATAAACTGAAGCCCTGAAAATTGACCAAAAAAACAAAAACAAACAGTAAAACAAACTCTTACCAACTTGTGAAGTAAATCATCTTTCTTACTGCATTGAGAAAAAATCCAACTTTTGATGGTTTCAGCCACTTTTAACAGGACACCTCGCTGAAGGAGATGAATGACATTAGATAGCATTATTAAACCACACCCAAAGAGCAGAAAAACTTCAAATAACTTACATCTACTTAATCACAAGTTTTATCAGGAAAAGGAAGAAAATCACCCAGGTTATATGCTTTGTCAGTATGTCCCAGCCTCCTTATTAGTTCCCCAATTTACTTGCACATCAAAATCACTTGGATTCTATTTTAGTCAGAAACATATTCCTGGGCCCCCAGACTAAAGGTTCAGATTCAGTAAGTTTGAAATGAGACCTGAAAATGTGACTTTTAATGAGCTGTCAGAAGTCATCCTGATGCAGCCCATTTATCTTGGGTACACTCTATCTATGTCAAGATGATGATGGGTATGTATTTTAGAGGAAAACCATAGAGTTCTCCAAGTTCTCAAAATATTAAGAATATTCATTCCATAATATTAAGGCAAAAGAAAATTTTAATTTCAGAAAAACTGTCTCATTGAAATAAAAAGCATATTATTGAATCACTCCAAAATTCAATATACCTTAAGAGCACTTTTCCTGATCATGCCAGTAAGTGGAGTTTACATTCACTGAGTGATTATTATATCTCAGCTACTGAAAAAGGATCAAGGGAACAAACATGAATATACATAATTGTTGTTGTCAAGAACTTAGTACAGAAGAGACAGTACAAATAAATACAAACCAATGGAAAGTCTGAAAAGTGTGGAAAAAGAAGAGGCCAAGAGGAGCTAACACTGGAACTAAGCCCTAGAAGATGAGTAGAAATTTAACAACAAAGGAGGTTAGAACACTCCAGGAAGAGAACAGGGTGATTACAGGAGAGAGCCATGAAGAACATGCCGTGGGCCTGGTGGCATACTTTGGGACAGCTAAGACTGAAGGGAAAATGGGAATTATAATAAAGTTAAAAAGGTACACTGCAATAGGTTTTCAAGGATTTTGGTCTTATATGCCACAATAATTCAGATTTTACCCTGCAGGCTGTGAGGAACCACCTAAGGTTTTTATGCAAGGAAGTGAAACAATAAAAAATCAGCATTTTAGAAAAAATAACTGGCAACAGTGCAGAGGCTGTACTGGCAGGGAATAACTGTAGCCAAGAAGCATGATTAGGAGGACATTATTCCAGCTAAATAATGACATAGGCCTGCACTAGGTGAGCAAAAACAGTAATGATTAGGGTTAGATTTTAGAGACCTAGAGGCTGACCTGATATATCATTTTTTACCAAATCAATGTGGGAGTGACGGGACACTGTAAGATGACTAAGACAGTAGTAATTTGAAAAATATTTAAAAAAATTTTTGTTTGCAGGGTGCTGAGGAAAGCTCTGTTTTAGACATGTTAAATCTGAGCTTCCTGGGGCACAGGTAGGTAGAAGTGTCTAACAAAGATCTGGAGCTCAGCAAAGATGGGGAATGGACATAAATGGCCAATGAAGGTAAGAAAGTAGAGGGGATCTCTCAGAGAAAACAGACCAAGCAGAGAAGAGGTCTGATGCTAAACTTTACCGAGGGAACGTTTAAGAATAATCGTAGAAAATGCATCTATTTGACAAACCTGGAGCAGTTACTGTTTGCTGCTAAGGTTCCAGTGCAGATGCAAACAAAAAGGGGTCCCCATTGAGTTTTGTCTGTCTGATTGTGGCAGCCAAGACTGCATGGGAGAATATAGGGAGAAACATGGAGTCTTTGCAACTCAGAAATAACCTTATAATAGTAAAGAGCATATTTAACTCCAAAGAAGAATCTTAAATATGAATCTGTAAGAGTTGAAAAATGATTCTCCTACACCCTAGCCTTCTGATTGATTTTTAAAAGCGTAAGGGTTAAAACTAATTAAGGCAAGACAGTGATTCTTTAAAAAAAGAAAAGAATAATCACAGGAAAAAAACCAGAAAAATATGCAAACACTAAATATGCATGGTGGGGATACCAGTACAGACTACTCGGTAAGTACTTAACAATTATATTAAAAAATAAAGTTAAAAAAGGACAATTAGTCCTAAGGGCCGTTTTATCATGAACTCGTATACAAAAAAGTTTGCTTTCCAAAAAAAATAACTGATACTTCATTGTTTGAACAGAATTTTGAAGGGAATTCTAAAAATATATTCACTGAGAAGAACTAAATAGTACAGTAATTTTCTAAAATTTAGTTGCCCCAGATTTATAAAAACTCCCATTTTAGAAAAATATAGTCCATACAGTTGAAATGCGTAAGTGAAGATTAAACAGACTTTCTAGACATGTGGTAATTTTGAAAAACACCCGCTGGCTATGCTTTTTACTATTCCTCAGTTTCTGAGGGGATGAAATTTTAAATTCTCATTTTATTTATTTATAAATTAATATTTCTATATGTAAAAATATCTGTCTTAAATGAAAGGGCTGAAAACCTACAGAACACAACTTTGCATCACCCCCCGACCCCACCTGCTCCAGGTCAATGGGAGATTATCCCTTGGCCCTTTCTTTGTCTTTTCTTGCCAGGTAATCTCAAATTCAAGCTTTAACCTATAAATAACCTATTAGATATATCTTTAGGTTTTCCTTTTAAAACTCTTCCCAGGAACATTTATATTTGAAAGAGGCAAGGAGAAGGAAGTGTTTGATTACAGAGGACTAGCCAACTGGTTCTGAACCACATGAGCTCTAACTCCCCTAACTCCCACCCTGTGGGTGTTAGTCAAAAAGACAAAACAAAAACACCCAAACCATTTCTCTGATATTTACTCTGCTGTTGCAAATGGGCCCAGCCTGGTTACCTCACATTTTAGGGGTTTTTCAAAGAACAGGAGAAAAGACCTCTAGCACCACAGAATAAATAACTGAAAACTTTCAAAAACCACCTCCTGAAAATAACTGTCTTGTAATAAAACATTGATTAAACTAGAATGCTCAAAAAATGAGGTACCCTGGTTATATTTTTTCTATTAGAATTCTTTGTATCAAAACTTAAATGTACTAGAATATTTTTTATTTTAATAAATGTCTAATAGAACATAAATGAATGTATTAGGTAATGAACTTTATAAAACATAATTAATGGAGCTTCCTCTAGTATTTTAGCCTCAGGATGCTCTACATCGAGCATGCGGTACTTGCTATGTGAAAGTGTACAATACTGCAGACCTAAGGGCATCAGAAATTGAGGGAAGTGTACCCATTCCATCATACTGCCTTGAAACTGTTTATGAAATACCTTATCAGTTTGCTTTCTTGTAATTTGTGCTCTTTTAAAAAATAAATTTAAAGAAAAAAAATTCCAGTTAATGTAAGAGTCCTAGTAGCTGGGCTCTCATTGAGGTCTTAGTGTATTTCCTGGGCCTCTCCAGAGAGCTTCACTATTTAAATAAATAATATACTTTGATCCTCAACCACATTCATTTCCATTTATCATACAAATTACCCACCACGTGGTCCAGAACAGTGAGGAGTCGTGTTTATCTAAACCCACAGCTTTGCACTACTGATGAAATAAGAAAAAAAGTCTTGCCCTGGCCGGTTGCTCAGTGGTTAGAGAACCGGCCGAAGGAAGCGTCTCGGGGTCCATTCCGGTCAAGGGCACAGACCTCGGTGGCAGCCCCGGCCCCAGCCCAGGTCGGGGCGTGCGCAGGAGGCAGCCAGTGCGTCTTACCAGTGTGGGGAGGACATGGAGGTACTTACAAAGTGTGTGTTTTTGTTTTTCGTAAGGCAAAGAACAAAAGATTAAGTCATAGAGAATGAGCATGCTTCCTTACTTTTGGAAGGGCTGTTGTAGGAGGCTTTTGTTGTCCCTCTGTCGCTGTGCATTTTTCTGGTTTTGGTGACAGAGAAGAACATATTTCAAAGTCTGTGTGTCCCAGATCCTGTAAGTACTGGTAAAGTGGAGAATTCTGAAAAAGACATCAAATAAAAAATTTCAAGATCATTACTATTTCAAGTTTTAGAGGCCAAATTCAATAGCAAATTTCACTATCATGACTCGTATGCCCAAATTCTTTAAGGCTTAATCTCTAAACAACTGAATTATGTCACAATGCCATTTAACATTAAAATAAAACAAAAACCCCCACACACCAACAAACAGTTTAACAGAGGGACCCAAAAAAGGGGGAGAACTCTAAATAAAACACACCAATATTTCTGAGTGAGTACTAGCAAGAAAAAATTAATTTAGGAATATAAATAGATTTGTTAAGAAATTTCTTTGCCCCAATTTTTGTAGTATTAGAGTAGATTGCTTCAAAATAGCCAATCCTCGGTATAGATAGTTCTAAGAGGACCTACAGTGAAAAAGCTACTAATCAAAGCCAAGAAGAATCAGGCAATGATTGTACTGTGTTAATTATAATTTTTCCATGCCATCACATTTACTGATTCAGTCAAGCACAAATATGTATTACTATATTATAGATAACACACACAGTACTTGGCACTGTAAAAAAACTTAAAACTCCAAGAAAGTTACCTAAGATAAGTTTATGTAGAAGCATAAGACAAATAAGAGACAGTGTGGATAATAAAAGCATTAGAACACAGTGGTTAAAGACACAAACTCTGGAGGCAGACTAGAGGTTGAAATTCCAACTCTGTCTCTTACTAGCTAGGTAACTATGGCAATTTATAACCCTTTCATGTTTCAGCTGTCTCAACTAAAGATAAGAATAATAATAACTAGTTCATAAATGTAAAGCACTCAGAACAGTCCCTGAAACACAGGAAGCACTCAATTTATACTTTAACTTTATATAAGCTACACGAAAAGAGCATAGGTTTTGGGACAGATGAAAAAAAAATCACCCCAGTTCCACAAAACAGAAACATCACCATCACTATTGGATGGAAATATATGAGACACTCCTTTCTGGTTAAAAAAGCAAGCTTTAATTTTAACTTTTAAATCTCTAAACTACAAAATTAGTGGCATATTTAAAAATAAACCTTGATTCCACTCAACAAAATATTTAATATTTAAAAAAAGAACTTATGTTAGGTGTCAGAAATACAATAACCACTACCACCAAAACAACAAATAGCAACACAGCTGACACACTACTATGTGGCAAAAGCTTAACTAAGCATTTTACATGCATCATCTCAGTTAAGGCTCACAACAAACTCTATAAAAAGTATCATCATCATCATCATCATCATATTATTATTATTCTTCCCATTTCACAGTTGAAGAAACAGATTCACTCAGGCCTAACCCTGTATATGGAATACAAAGTATTCATTTTTTCTCTTCTGTTTAGTTACCTAAAAAAAACCCCACTATGTTACAGATATTACATTTTGCTTTTTATTTTTTAAAGGAGAATGGAGGGAAGGTGGAAGGAGGAGGGGAATGAGGGAGGGAGGGAGGGAGGGAGGGAGGGAGGGAGGGAGGGAGGGAGGGAGGGAGGGAGGGAAACATCAATGTGAGAGACACATAGATTGGTTGCCTCCTCTCACCCCAGGCATGGAGCCTGCAACGGAGGTACATGCCCTTGACCGGAATTGAACCAGTGACCCTTGGGTCCGCAGGCCAATGCTCTAACCACTGAACGACTGGCTAGGGAACATTTTGCTACTTTGTGAGCTATGACACAAACTGGAAAAGGAAGGGACACTAGGGCCAGTGCTGACACAGCATTACAGTTTGAATAAAAAGAACTTTGGTCCCCTCTCCACCCCCACAAGCCTCTTCGAAGAGAATAATTGTCAATCAAGAGTGTGCCTCATGAGTCTGAATGAATCTTTAATTAGAACAGGAGTCCGAAAACTGAAACTGTTGGGTCAGATTTGTCCCCCCTTGTGTGCCTATTTTTATATGATTGGTGAACAAGGAATGGTTTTTACGTTTTTAAATGGCTGGGGCAAATATTAAAAAAAATGGTATTTTGTGACACATGAAAATTATAATAAGTTAAATATTTTCATAAATAAAGTTTTATTGGAACATAACCACACTCACTGATTTATGTGTCATCTGTGGCTGCTTTTGCACTATAGCAGCAAAGCTGAGACACAGACCATATGGCCTGCAAAGCCTAAAATATTTACTATCTGGCCTGTTACAGAATAAGTTTGATGGCCTTGAATTAGTATGACTCCACTTTGATCCATCTTATTTATTGTTCTTCTCCATGGGAGTTCATTTGAAGAAAGGATTCTACTGCCTTAAAACCAAGTTTGCTTTTTTAAAAGTATGTAAACTTTTTAAAAGGTCAGCCTGAATGAACTGCATTCTTGTTCTTCTGCAACTCTGATGGGTCACAGTTCAGTCTGATACAGAGTGAGTAATTCAAGGCAATATTTGAAGATCCATTATGGATGATATGAAGATTAACCATTTGTGCCACCAGAGATTTTAAATCTGGTACAGGAGGAAGAAACATATTCCTTCTCATAATTTTTTGCATATTTTTCTCAAAAGAGAGATTAAACATAGTTGAAAAGGAAGGCATCTGACTCATCTTCCTGTTCTCTCAACTTGATAGCCAGCAAATTACTACCCATCCATCAAATTCCAACTCTTCTTCATTTTTCCAAACTCAAGGATATATTCCCTTAAAGTGTTGGTCTAATTTAGCTGCTGTTCCTCTGTTTCCAAAGCAGTCAATACATTAAATTGCCTGTAATTATTAAATTGCCTGTGTCTTTGGTGTTTTCCTCTCTAGACACATGAGGGACTGTTTGTAATTTTAAGCAGTATAGTACAGGGGTTGGCAAAAGTAGGTTTATAGTTGTGAGTATGTGAAACAGAGTTTATTCTTGTATCATTATTTATTATTGTATTATTTTCCATAGAAACAACTGTAAAGCTACTTTTGCCCACCCTTGAATCTAGGTTTATCGTTATTTTAAATAAGCAACTATTTTTAATTTTTTGTTTTAATTTCTAATATAAATATTGATAGATAGCGACATAAACAAAGAGTCATTGGGGCCCTAATAATTTATAAGACGATAAAGAGGCCTGGAGACCAAAAAAATTTAAGAACCACTGGTCATGATGTGGTTTTCTGAGACCTATCAAATAGTACACAGGTTACTTGGCAGTTTCAGGGGGAAAATGAGAGTAATTTTATCCCCAAAACATATTTAAAAGTTAATATAATTTTACTAAAAATCTCTTTGCATTCTTAAAAGTTGTTCATGTGCTACAAGGTCTATCTTGGTCAGTTCATCTTGGCTAATGTTCAGTTTGTAAACCAAGGGTTGTTTGTTTTTTGTTTGTGTAATCATTGGTTAAATTTTAAATTTTCTTTGGCTCAAAAGTGATGGAAGAACTAAAGTAGAAATAAACCAGTAGAATGCTACAACTCAGAATACCATCATGAATAATAATGAATAGAACTTTAGTGTTCATGAAGTTCGAGTTTATGTGTTAACGTGGTATGATTTGAATTCACAGACAAAAAAGACCAAAGTGCAAATATGAAACACAATAATGACTGGAATTACATTTTATCAGACCTGCAGTACCTTCATCCCTAGTCTCCAAAGGTGGTCTACTCTGAATTTTGTCAAATACATAGTTACATAAAGGCCATGAAACAAGAAGTGATGGTCTTTGCCAAGCCAGAATTTTCCAGAATTGTAGCAGTGCTTTCTAGGATAAAAGTAATGAATTCTGTCACTAAAGATGAAGAAGAAACCAGAACTACTTACTAAGGCATCATTCATAGCTGTAGAGCACAAATGGTTACGTCATATCTTTAGCAAGAAGCTTGTGAAACCAGCCAAGTTAGTAAGTTTTACATTTGAAAAAACAGCAGAATAAACTACTGGTAGAATTGCTGTATGAAAGGACATGGTTGAGCACTATCACTAGTATACAAGGTAAACGACTAATGCTATTTTTGTGAAATATGCAATAGTAAGCCAGATCATGGTGATCCAAACTGAGTATATATGCTTAGCTGATGTGCAGAACACACAGTATTAGTGTAAATAATATAATTTTAATGAAAAGTACTTTTTCCCAAAAATAAAAAAAAGGAATTGAGAAAAGTGGGTTGTACATTTTTGAAAATCTCTTTACTGTCTGGCTTAATAGGAAATAGCTGGATTCTTATATTTGCTTCTGCACTCGATGTGTTGTAGCTTACTGTCTTGGATGAAGCATATAAAGAAAATCAGGCCTTAAACAGATGTATGGTTGGAAAGGGAGTAATACTTTTAATAGTCTTTTCTGATAATCACATCAAAGAATAGCCATAATAAAACTCAACAAGTGATAGTTTTGTGTTTTGAAAAGGCTAGTTTTACTGTGGCATAAGAAACCATATTGATGAGCTTTTCATACTCTGTGCATGCACAAGAAAGCAGGAGTGAAAAGGGCAGATAATGTCTTAGTATTAAAACCTGATTACCCAATATAAAATAATTTATTTTAGTTTTTCTTTTACAGCAAGGTGAGGCTCCCTATTGCAACAGCCCTGATCCCTATTATTTGGAGGTTTTGGGCTATTATTAGGCTTATAGACTAATACATAGACATTTCTATGCTTCCTATAGTGAGCATTATTATAGGTTGGTGGCAGCTTTAGAAGGGACTTTTTTGTGTGTGGAGGGTAAGCAGAGTAGGTGGTGGTAGGTAATTTTCTCTATTAGAAGTTTTCCCTTGGTTCAAGCAAAATAAAACCACAAATGTTTCAGTTAAGTTGTTTTCTTGAAGAGACATCATCAGCACTGAACTCAAAGTATAACTTTGTAGGATTGGAGAATGTTAATGCTGCCAAAAGAAATATGAGAAACCTCAGACACAGCATGTGGGAGCTTCTCCTCAGGAATCCTGTGGTTGATGATTCCTGTAAATTTTAGCTGATAGAAAACACACATCATAGAACCAGAAAAAAATTTGCTAAATGAATGATAGCCAAGAGTTTTTGGTTGTGCTAAGATTGTTCTGATGGTTGAAGCTTAGTTTTGGAAGAAAAGTAAACAAAAATAGACAGGAAATCTCAACATTTTTGGTGACCAAGCATTTCAAGAAAATGACTCATTTAACTCCTAGCCTACCTATACTTCATGCACCTGCCTCCCCCATTAAAGATATCAGACCCCACACTAATGCTATTTAAAGTCTGAACCACTCTAATGCATTGTTTATTTTCTGCATGATTTATGGTGTATTCTGCAGAGGTGCTAATATCTTTATTGCTGGTTTGCATTTAAGAAGGAAGATTAACTAGTGTAGAAATAGAGGTGATGGGTAAATGCTTTTATTTTTAGGCTCGCCTCTAAAATGCTTTAAACCCTTCTGGACAGACCAAGTTGTAACCTCTCAGGTTCTAGCCCAGAGAGGGAAGATGGGGCAAACATGGAAGAATAAACACTAACTGAACATCTTATATGTGCCAGGCAATATCTAGGCACAGGGAAGAAAAACCAAAACAGGTGAGGTCCTTGTTAAACACTTTCATTCTATGATACTGCTGCTAAGTCTGCGGAATACCTGCAAAGGTATTTTAACAGCACAAAGAAAAATGCTGAGTGCTCTGATACTCTTCGGGTAGGCCACTATGTTTCAGGAAAATCCTCCAGAGCTCAGCTTCCTTAAGTACAAAATAAGAATGCTATGGGTTCTTAACCTTGTTCAGGTGGTAAAACAAAACTCATAACATTCTCTGAAAGGCAAGACAAAAAAATTTGTATGTTAAAATATAGAATTTTGTGCTAAATCAAATGCCATCTTATCTTATGAAATCAGCCAAATTCAGAATATGGAAATTCTAAAGATCAAATTACTCAGCTTCTTCAACAAATAAATGATACAATAGAGGTAGAGGAGGTGGAGAAACTGATAAAGACTAAAGGGACAAGTCACCCACATGTGATGTATGGACTTTGTTTGGATCCTGGTTTGAACAATTATAAGACAGTTTTTCAGATAATTGAGGAAATCCAAACACAGTCTAGGCATCAGACAATATTAGGGAATTATTATTCATTTTATTAAATAATTGTATTGGAAGCTTTTTTTTTTTTTTTACAGAAGGAGTACTTAACTGTTAGAAATGTATACTGAAGCAATTACAAGTGAAGTTTGGTAATGTCTGGGATTTGCTTTAAAATACACCAAGAAAAAAGGTGGGGGTGGGAGAGGAATAGATGAACCTTTTGGGGAAACTGTAACAGCTTCTGAAGCTGGGAGATGGGTATCTGGAGCTTTCACTGTATTATCCTCTCCTTTTATGATAATTTTTAAAGTCCATTATAAAGTTAAAAAAAAAATCAGACATTAGGTTTTCCTAGTCTGGTATAAAAGACTTAAGAAAATAATATGGCAGAAAAATGTAAAATTGAGAACATTCAACTTATTATTTTAATCTGGGAAAAGGATAAGCTTATTATACTTTAGAGCACTCAAGTCTTTACAAACTTCCATACAATGGTAGTGGTACTCTGACTATCTGCTGAAAGAGAATATGGCAAAAAGCAAGTGTTAATTTAGTAGCTTTTTTTTAAAAAAATATGTCTTTATTGATTTCAGAGAGAAGAAGGGAGAGGGAGAGAGAGAAACATCAATGATGAGAGAGTCACTGATCGGCTGGCTGCCTCCTGCACCCCCCAACCCCCCGGGGATGGAGCCTGCAACCCGGGCACATGCCCTGACCGAGAATCAAACCTCGATCTCCTGGCTTCTAGGTCGATGCTCAACTGCTGAGCCAAGCCCAGCCAGGCTTTAGTAACATCTTTAAATAAATTTGTGAGTTAATCACACAAACATCAGCTACTGTAATGTGTGCACATGGTATTTTATGTATTTATAAAAAATATCCAGATAACATTGGGCAAATATTTGGATTTGCAAACTTCCTGCAACAATACCTAGGCTGCGCAATATTCCCACTGAGGACAAGAAATGTGAAAGCAACAAAATTTCAAGTTACTAGTCTTAGTGAAAGCACAAATAAATGGCTATTACTTGTCAGTGTCAATCATTCATATTTACTTTTCACAAACTGATGTAAAGTTTGTGAAATATAAGCAATTCTCAATTATGTGACTTTTTGGAGCCATGTTTTTAAAATACAATTAAGCAAGCTAGTTTAGAAAACAACAAAAAACCAGTGTGGTCCGATAGAGCAGTACTTCTCAATCAAAGTAGATGTTTGTCCTCCACCCCCCAACTCTGACATTTGGCAATGTCTGAAGACATTTTTGGTTGTTATAACTGAGGAGGGGAGCAGTATTACTGGCATCTAATGAACAGAGGCCACGAATGTTAGTCAACATCCTGCAATATACAGGACAAGTGCCACAGAGTTACCCAGCTCAAATTGTCAATAGTGCTGAGGTTCAGAAACCCTGTTTAAGGGTACAAGGAATCATAGACTGAAAATTTTACAAAAAGGCAGTTGAGCAGCTGCCTTCATTATTTACTGCTTATTTGAGGATAATGATAGACTAAAAAAGCAGAAACCAAAATGGAAAATTAGTTATTTTTTCATGACTTACAATCTAAAAATTCAACAGGCTTCCTAAGAGTGAAATGAGTTATCTTCAAAATAACTGCATCAGAGTTTATGCTTTAAATTTTTAACCAGACACACATACTATATAAAACCAAAATAATTACAGCAGTTGGTCATATTTGGAGATTGTCTAAATGAACGTCATGTTTATCTACCTGAACCTCAGTTTTCCAATAACACAATTTCCTTAAAAGATTCCTGTTGGGGCCTCAACATAAGAAACGAAACATATCTGACTAACTGGGCCACATATGTAACTAGGAAAGTTAGATATCTAAATAACTCCAACCTCTTCCACAAATGGCATCGTACTGAGTGGTTTCCTTTGGCTACTGGCACACTTCTGTCAATGCTATAAGCCTGCAAGTAAACACCTACATCAGGCTAAGTAAACAGCCATCACAACCCTAGGTGCTCTTTTCACACTGACCCTGATGCAGCCTCCAGACTCTTATCCTTCTCTTTCCCACAAGAGCCACTCTCAGGGCTGTATACCCTTTTAGAAAAGCAATTTGTAGTCTATAACAACTACTGGCCAAATTCTGATTCTGTTTCCTCACAAAGTATCTGCTCAGTCTTCTAGATGTCAGTGACTCAGTGCTAACAGCAAACCACTGGAGAATCATTTGGCTAGAAAAAAGGAAACTTAAATGACAATCTTCATTTGTTCATTTATCACTAATCAAATATTTGTTGAGCACCTAATATATGTCAGGCACTAGAATTATAGTAGTTTTCTGCCATTAACTTCTCTCCGGGGATGTTAAAAAAAAAGTTAATTTTTTCTACTTATAAAAGGAAACTAAGTTCAACTGCTCAACTTCATAGATTTTTGTTTTTTACTGTTTGTTATTTTTAAGTTAAAAATTCAAACAGTACAAAAAGATATAAAATGTGAAATAACTGTATCCTACCTCTGAACCCTACTTCCTCTCTCCAAATGTAATAAATATTCTTTAGTTTGTGAATCTCCCCCCACCCCACCCAGCTTATTATCCATTTATGATTGAAAGTGGTTGGCAATGGAGGGGCCAAGATGACTCCTAGGTTTCCGAACAATTAGGTGGTACTGTTTACTGAAATATAAAATAATGGCAGAGCAACAAATCTGAAGAGGAAGGTGATGAGTTAGTGGTGCCTGTGAGATATTCAAATGTGAATAACTTGGATCTAAAGTATCTGGAGTTGAGGAGAGTGGCCTAGTTTGAATGTACAGATTTGAATTTTTAGCAAATAGGTATGGTGGCAAACCCATATGGTAGCATATAGGTATGGAAACATGGAGTAGATGAGCTCAGTTAGAGATAGTATATAGTGTAAGAAGACAAGAAGCCCCTAAGAGAGATCAATATTTTGGAAAATAGTAGTACAAAAGCTAGAAAATAAGAGTTACAGTAAAACTAGTTAACATTTGTTAAGTCACTTATATACTAGGTATTAAAGTTAAGCATGCTTTATAATACCCAATTTACTCCTAACAACAAACTTCTGAAGAGTACTATTAACTAAACTTCTAAATAGTACTAAGTACTATTATCCCATTTTAGAAAGAAATTGGGGCATATGGAGGTCAAATAACTTGTCCAAGGTTACCCAGCAGAATGTGAAGCTAGCTCTTAGTCCAAAGCCTACACCCTTAACCAAAACACAAAGTCGCCTCTTTGAGGAAAAAGGAGATCTAGAAGGACCAACCAAATCTTCTCTCTCAACTTCATCTTACTGTTTTAAAATATAGGTTATTATTCAGGTGTGGTGAGGCCAACAGATAGGAGACAACTGCCATTGAAAAGATAGTTTGTTATACTCATAAATCCCTAGACAGGGGAAGGCCAAGCTGGAGGAGAGGGCACATGGGGCAGCACCAGACTGTCCTCATCTCAAATTATTCCCCTTTCACTGGTGGCTTTAAATTTCATAGAACTATAGTCACTTGAACGTAGGAACACAAATCTGAATTATTTTTATTCTGTGAATATATTATGAAGAGTGGAAACTCCTCCAAACCTTCATAGAACTGGTATTCTTATGATCTACAGACTCCATCATTTTTCTGTTGACTCATCCTTGTGAGAGTTCTGTTTATTAGCTTAGAGTTAACAAAGTAGCAATTAGGAATAATTCAGGCAGAAAGCAGAGGGAAATTTTCAGGTATAAAATGCAAAGAAGAAAAACAATCAAAAGGAAATAGATCAGTTTTAGAAATCTAGTTACCAAGAGTGAAAGAGCCATAGCAGGCTCAATATGAACAAGATAAAGCAAGTATTCCGGTGCTGCAGTTTCCCACAGGCTATGGGGTTCATCAAGGAGTGGGTATCTGGAAATGGCCCTTGACCTGCTCCCCCTCTGCCCATTTCTTAGGTTGTAGCAGTGTTTACCTGTGGTTTGGAGATGTCAGTAGAGGCTGCTAATTCTGTTTGATACTACCTAGATGCACTTTTTTTTCTCAAAAGAGGATGATCAGTGTAGGTTTTCAACTGGTTGATTCCCTCCTCACCAAATCCTCTCCAAACAACAGCACTACCAAACATGTACTGATTACCCATACTGTTGTGCCAGGCACTGTCTTAAGCATTTTTACGGACTAACTCATCTCATCTTTACGATAACCTTATGAGCCAGAACTCATTTAAGATAAGAGGAAACTAAGGCATAGAGAGACCAAGTAACTTGGCCAAGGTCATGTATATAAATGATAGAGCCAGAATTTGAATGTAGGCAGCTGAGAAAGAGCCAAATCTGTCATTTACTTTGCTACATTGCAAATAACTTAGAGTAAATAAGTTCATTAACTTGGCCTAATATAGTATTTTGTAAATATAAATTTATTTTTAATTTTAAAATTATTTAACAGATTAAGTTTGAAAATTCACAATAGGTCAACATATGTCTTCTAATAGTATCTACATTTATCCCCAATCATTTGTGTTTCAGATAATCTATATGTATTTGCTTCTGATTACACAAGCCTAGAAACTGGCTGCAAAGAATACTGGGACTATAAAAACAGTACTCTATTCTTACAAATTACTTTCAAGACCAGTTTACTGGGTTTTTAAAATAACTCTTATGACACCAGAGAGAAAATATGGCCAACATATGATAAAACTGATTAATTTACAATAAGCCCATATAAACCAGTAAGAAAAAGATTTTAAAAACGGCAAAATGAGCAAAGGATATAAAAAGGCAGTTCAAAGACAAAAAGGATATGAATGGTAAATACAAATGAAAACATGTTAGACTTTACCCTTGAGTGAAGATGTGCAAGTTAAAACAAAGATAATTTTACCTGGTAGTTGGCAACAATTAAGAAGTTTGATCATATTTAGTGTTGTCAAGGGTATGAGGAAAGAGATAATTCATACACTATTAGTGGGAGTAAATCTATGAAAATATAAATGTGTGCATCTACTGACCTAGCAATTCCATTACACATCTGTTCTATGGATATTAACTATAAAAGTATGCTAAATGTACATATGAGAATACTGACTGCTATAATCATTTAAGAACCCATTTCCATTCAAAAAAGTCAAATTATACAATATTTCTGTGTGTATGACACATATATTTGCATATATGTATACATGAATATAATTATACTGAAAATGATCTGGAAGAAAACTGATTACAGTGGTTATGTGTGAGTAGAAAAGTGAAACTGGGATTAAGGGAGGGCCAATGCTTTCCCTCAATCTGATATTTTTACAATGAGAATATATTCATGTGTTATTTATGTGGAAAAAGGTACCCAGCAGGAGGCCTGATACAAAAGGTGTTGAATTGTTAGTTTAGCAAATTAATTAGAATGATCTTGTGTACTTTTCTATTTCAAAACTAATGATCTCCCTGGTTGGGTAGCTCAGTTGGTTAGAGTGTCATCCTGATATGCCAAGGTTTCGGGTTCAATCCCTGGTCAGAGCACATACAAGAAGCAACCAATGAATGCATAAATAAGTGGAACAACAAATTGATGTTTCTCTCAAACCAATTAACCCCCCCCCCCCCCACTAATGATCTATTCAACTATTACACAGTTCTTGATTTAAAATGTCAGTACTATATCAAAGCCATATACTATTAGGTCTCGAAAAATGCTAACTACTGTCAGATGCCAGGTGATATTTTATCTTTTCAAATCTGTATTAAACCCAAAAAGCAATAGGAAAGGCAAAAGGAAGCACTGGCACAGAAACCTGAAATTGTGTAATGTAGAATAATTTTGTTAAGAAAGACCTCACACCTATACAAATCTGTGCTTATTTTATAAGCCTTTTATTTCCATTCCCTTAACAGAATTTATCAAATTACTTAGTTAACTTTTCTTTAAATATTTGTATAAATTTTTAACTCCTTCAGAAAAAAGTACTATATTGTAAGTTATATGTATTTTTAAGCTTCCACCATTCCAACTGAACCTTTAAAAGATTTTCTATTCAAAACAAAATCTTTAAGAAAAAAAAATCTGTAATAAATTTGTAATTAGATTTGATGGGGAATATTTGCCTGGAAATATTTATTAGCTACTAAAATGTTTGTTTAAATATTTTATCTTTGGCTATAGCTTAAGGCTATAGGTCCAAATGTAATTATCACATATAGAACATCACTTTTTAAAAAATGATTGAAAAAGATGGACCCTGTTGTCTATTGTTATATATATATTTTTTCAGGCTGACTGCAGAACACCACAAGAGAAGCTGATGAGGAAGATTGTCGTTACCAAACTATACAAGGTAACTATTTTCTCTATTTTTAAGGAAGACGCTTTTGGAATATAAAGAGCTATAACTATTGTAGCTAACCAAACCCTACAAAGGAAAATAAATTTCCCATTACTATTAATTATATTGCCAATATGCTGTTTTTATGTACTTTTCACTTATCAGTATACAATCAAAAGTATAATTTGAAAGCAGCCACTCACTGTCTTCCACCCTCCCCACCTCAAACTTTAAATAATAGAACAATACTATGCAAAAGTCAAGATATTATAAAATAAAAGGGAATACTTTTTGTAGTTTATACATTTCAATATAACTTCTAAATTATTATTCCAAAAGCTCCAAACCCAAGCATTAATTTAATTGTTCCTCAATATCAGCAAAGAAAAATCTAATCATAGAATTCAAAAAGATTAAGTAGGCTAAAAGGGTCCATAAAAATTAGTCCAACTAATTAAACTACTCACCGACAGCATAATTCTAATTTCTCCAGTTGACCTACATGAAAAATTTACTGCCTCTTGCCCATGTTCTTTTGATCCATACATTTTTTTCTTTGATGGCTCCCACTTGTTTCTCCAGAACTACACTAGAAAATGGCCACTGAACTGGAGGGTGTGTCTTCATCATTACTAAGCATTTTCCCATCAGAAGCAGCTCTGAAAAAACCTGAACATTTTCTTCAGTGCCACTCATTATTACTTGGTAACTGCAGAAGAAGTAATAGGGAGGTGGGTGTGTGTTTTTTAATGCCTTTAAGAGGAGATTGCTTAATATCTTTGTTTACTTAAAATTTTTTTCAAACCAGGAGCAGGTATGACATATAATTAATAAATTTTCCTGACTACAGGCTTCTGATATTTTCCAACAGAAATACATCCCATCCAATTAATTTTACATGGTATGTTATAAACGACAAAGTTTTTAAAAGAGTAATTTAAATTTTTTTTCTATACAACAGTCCAAATGTACTTAAGTACAATAATATATAGTCTAAAACAAAACAAATCAAAAGAAAGATGAAAAGATGCAAAGGGAGAAAGTTGACTTACACAGATTATATACTCACTGACTAAAAGTAAAGAACAGCAGTGACTTCATCTTAATTAAGGGAGGGGAAGATAGCAATAATGGATTGAGCTCTCCCTACCAGTATCTGGTTAATCAACTGGCATATATTGGGCACTTACTGGATACAGAGCAAAACCAAAGTGAGGAATTAAATCTATCACATTTAAGTCCTTTAAAAAAAAGGACTGGCCCTGAGTGGCTCAACGGTTGAGCATAGACCTAGGATCCAGGAGGTTGCAGTTTGATTCATGGTCAGGGCACATGCCCGGGTGTGGGCTTGATCCCCAGTTGGGGGCGTGCAGGAGGCAGCCGATCAATGGCGATTTGCTCATCACTGATGTTTCTCTCTCCCCCCTTCTCCCTTCCTCTCTGAAATCAATAAAGATATATTTTAAAAAAAAGAGCCAGGTCAGACATATTAGCAAAATGTTGGGTGTGAGAAGTGCATGTAATAAACATTAAAATGAGGTTTGGATATTAGTAGATCACATCCGGCCTTATTTTCTTTTTTCCTTATCAACAACAATAATCATAATAATGTGGAGACAGGATTTGTGATTCTGTTAAGAGATAAAGGGGAGCTCTTTCTCTCAAAATGATTCACTATTCCCTTTCATCAGAAAGGGAAATCTGTAAGGAAATGTAAAACAAAAAGGACAGGGCATGGTAGATGTAGAAAATCCACTTTAATAAAGGTGTTAAAGACATACTAATAGTTATAACTTAATCAGCAAAATCCCAACAACAAAATATAGGTGGTCAGATTCTGTCAGCTAAAAAAATTACAATGTGGGTTTAAAAATAAAGGATGTCCTTAAATTTATTATTTTGAATAAAAACTACTGAACATTTTGATCTGTTGTAGGGGGAATAACAACAAGTCTCAATAACTATATAAGCAATAATCCGAAAATCCAGAGACAGTGAAGTCAGTATACCATCTAACACTGTGCCACTGTGGAGTATATTGAGCTTTGGGCCTTTTCTCCTAAATCCTTAAGGCATGATCTGCTTCTGGGAACGCAGGGAACAAACCCCTGGTACAGAACCAGGAAAACTAAAGTTGACTCACGGTTTCTAATCTAAAAATAGACTGGAAATGAGCAGAACTTCTCCCCAATTAATGGAAGTCTCTAAAAGGTCTATTCTCACTCAACTTACCAGATTTGAGAGTAATTTCATACTAACTGATGATCTGGTACAACTCCTTCATATAAGAAACGGGAAGCTAGTTTTAAAGAAATTAAGTGATTAATTCAAGATACCATTGCCAATTAATGCCATTCTTGATTACTAGTTTAGTTTCCTTTCCACAAGGCTTTTAAAAAATGAAAGTCTTTCATATAACTATATAAAATACCAAGATAAAATGTGAAAATCTATACTGGAATTCTGAGGATATGTGAAGAAGCCAAAATGGAAAAAACAACATAACACAGGCAAAAAAAGTGAAGACTTGTTTCCCAAGAATATTTTTTAAAATTCATATTAAACAAATTTATGCTTGCATATCTGGTGATCAACTGGCTTTGGTCTTAATGGTCAATCAATATGGTTAAGATTTAATAACTCCATTAATAAACATTCTATTACAGACAGTGATAAAAGCATGAATTTTGACATGTTCCCAATCTCAGTTATAATTCAGAAGATTATTTTATATAATACAATTGTACAGCTTCCTGTGCTATAGGAAACTGAAGATACATTTTAAGGAAAAATAGAATGATACAATACCTTAAATTTTATATGTATAATTATTTCAGACAGCAGGCTCCATTATCAGATAGCTACCACTCAATGTATACACTCATAGACAAAAACAATTTCCTTCCATTAGTCAAATCAATAATTCAAGTAAAAAGATCTACAAATGGCACTTATAAAAAGTGCCTTAATGTTCTTTAGAGAGGTATGACTTTTAAAAACACAAAGAAAGGGCTCTGGCAGGTAGCTCAGTTGGTTAGAGTGTCAGCCCCATACACCAAGGTTGTGGGTTCAATCTCCGGTCAGGGCACATACAAGAAGCAACCAATGAATGCATGGATAGGTGGTGCAATGAATCAGTGTCTGTCTGTCTGTCTGTCTGTCTCTCTCTCTCAGGAATAAAAAAATAAAAATAAATAAATATAAAGAAAGGACATTTTAAAAACTTTTAATGTGGGAGATTGTGTGAGAACCATCTCACTTTTATTTGGTTGATATAATGCAGGGTGTGGGGGTAAGCTAAACCTGAACACATTGCCAACAAAGGGTTAACATTTCATAATTTACTAAGAAGTATGAAGGATGAAGGGGGGTATGGAGATCAAGATAAGACGGTGAAAATTAGCTGTCCTAGTCATGAACAAAGAAAAAGAGAATGGATTTCAACAAACACCAAAGTTCAACTATAGAAAATAGGATTACCAAGGACAGAGATTTGAAAGAGTAAAAGTTCACTTGAGGACAATATTGTCTCTGTAATGAAGTTACAAAGAAACAGTTTAGATACACTACAAATGATGCAAGGAGGTCCTTCAGATATAAAGTTCTTATTTTCAGGTACTCTTCTCTCCAGGAATTTCAGGATTCAAGATAGGATAAATTACTCAAAGTTTCTGCAATTACTTTATAATGAAAACATCTGAAAGCTATGAAAGAGCAACATCAGAACTTTAATACCAGTCTAAGTTGACTAGAGAATTCTTACTCTCAAACACCTTAATTAGAGATTACAATAACAGACTAACATGTCAATATTGGTATTTCAGTATTTATTTTACTTAATACTCATGGTAAATACAGTGTACATCATTTTCTAAATGTTGTCCTGTTCAGTCTAATACATCCAAGTCTGAGGTTACACTGTTTCCCACTTCAGCCTCTTGGAGAAGTTAGGCTCCAAGACAATGGAATTAACTTTAAGGTATATAGGGAATCCAGCCCTGATGAAATGGTTGTCAGATTCTAGGGCAATGACTGGGAATTGGGCGTGGGAACCTCACTCTTCCTTCTCTTTCTTAACTCCTCTACTACACCATCCTTCAGTGTACCCCTAAGTCCTCCCAGACTAGGAGGGCTCAGAAGTGACCTGTGGAAGGAGAATACAGAAGACCAAAATTAGAAGAGAAGAGAGGAAAATTAACTAATAATCCAGGAAATCTAGATTAAAACAAGATACTTCAAAAGAGTTTTATATAGGAAAAGAATGTGGTTGGAATACTTTTCAAAACTTCGCTTGATTTAAAATTTTAAATTTTAATGCTGCATATAACTCTCTGAGCCTTAAGCTATAAATGAGTCTGATTCTGACTCTGAAAATCATTAAAGTAACAGTATTATACCAAATATGCCAAAAATATCCCAGTTACATTTCCTTAGGGGAGGAGAGCTTAGGTCCTATGATTGATATGGTGACCTGACTTGTTCAACCTCTACTACACCATCCTTCCTTCTAGTAGGGCTGATTTAACAGAAACTGAAATATGCTGCACTGGCTTAGTAATTGAGTGGTGAGTGGCAAGGAAACATATTGCAGGCTAGAAATCTGATGACCTACTACAGTCAAATGGCAAAACTTTTGATAAAATTATTGCCACTGTATTGTAATGCCTTGGAAGATAGACCATGTGCCCAATGAGCTTTCAGCTCTGTGAAAGAAGGCTCTCTGCCTGTGGCCTGAAGTTCAAGTTGACTGAAAGGGGTGATAGGGTGGGGGAATGGAATTCTTATGGCTGGAAATGCCAAAAGGCAGGAGATACGATGGTAGTAGCCTCAAGCCTTTCCCAAGACCCTTAGTCCAGCTGCTAAGATTAGATTAAGGATGGTACGTCTTCACTCAAGCCCCTTACTGGAGATGACCAGGGTTGTTGCCATTAAGCTGAGTGAGAGGGAGAAAAAATCCAAAACAACCAATAAATTATCTACAGACTTCACATTTAAGAACTATGTATAATGGATCCTTTAGCTGTGGTTACTTGTGTATGAAACTGCCTAGAAGCAAACAGACTGGAAACTCTGCTACATTTCAGGAAACTATACTGCCAAGGAAACCAGAATCCTAAAAAAACCTGAAATTATTCAACCTCTAAAGCAACTCTTATATCCACAAACCTGCACCAGCAAGAACTGGATGTAAAAGGTGTGAAGTTGCCAAGAAGAATACACTTTAACACCCATTTCATATTCTGAAGCACTGAGAGAGAAAGAATAGTTCTCTGCAAAAAAAGAGGCCAGGGATAAAAATGGAAAAAGTTAAACCTAGAGAACAGAACAGGGGCAGCAAAATAGTTGTTAACCCAGGAAGTTATTTTGCAGGAAGACTTTGAAAGAAATAGATGGCACTCAACAGGGGTAACTGGGAAGCTTAATGAAATGACCTTTTACTTCCAATGCTGTCAGCAGTGTTAAGGCAACCAACAGGAACAGTGAAAGGAGTACAGGGAGTAGCAACAGCAGGAAGTTATTACCATAGGCCTCAAGGCCAAGGAAAAGAAGCAGCGTCACTGAAACCCTGTAGAAGTTGAAGCTAAAGTTGAGTCCTCCAATAAGAGTTGTGGTTTTACCCACAGGAACACAGTCACCACCAAATACCAGTCCTGCAGGGAGAAAACTAGGATAAATACCTCTCTAGTGCTTTCTACCTTCTTGCTATAAACTGAATATATGTGTCCTCTCAAAATTCATGTTGAAACCTAATCCCCAGTGTGATGGTATATGGAGGTGGGCCTTTAGGAAGTAATTAGGTCATGCAGTTGGAGCCCTGAAGAATGGAATCAGCGCCTTTGTAAGAGACATCCCAGAGAGTTCTCTTACCCTATGCCCATGTGAGGACATAGGGGAAAGACAGCCATCTTTAATCCAGGCAACAGATCCTCACCAGAATGACTATGCTAGCACCCTGATCTTAGATTTTCCAATCTCTAGAGCCATGAGAAATGAATTGTTGTTGTTTAAAAGCCACCCAGTTGATGGTATTTTTGTTATAGCAGCCTAAGCAGACTAAGATACCTTGTATTTGCAGGTCCTTCTCATTGGCTGAACCCAAATAGTATCCATAGGCCAAGGGAATACAGGTGATGCATTCCATAATGATCAGGATGGAATTATGGGTCTGGAGGGGCACATGGAGAAAACTTACTACCTGGATATTAAATAAATCACAGGCTAAAGGAGAAATAAAAATGGAAATGAAAAAGCCATGAGACAAACTATATTTTAAAACTCATGATAGCCAATGCAGTACTCAAAGGAAAATTTATAACCTTACAAATTACCCAATGCAGTACTCAAAGGAAAATTTATAACCTTACAAATTATTTTCAGTACTTGAGCCTTTAAAACACAAAGAAAGCAGAAGAAAGGAAATTAAAGAAAAAAGAAAGAAAATTTAAAAAAAATTTAACCATAAACATTACTCAAATGAGCTGATCAAACAAAAGCAGTAACTAGGTTTTTGAAACATCTGTTAATACCATGGCAAATCTATACAAATAAAGAGAGAGGACATAAATAAACATAAGTAATAGGATCTAACTAGTGTTATGAAACTAAAAACTGAGAAACTACTAAGAATACTTTATACCAATAACTTTGAAAGCTAAATAAAAACAATTTTCTGGAAAAAAACTAATAATAGCTAACATTTACTGAATGCTTACAATGTGCCAAGCACTCATCTAAGTACTTCACATATATTAAGTCACTTAATACTCACAACTGCTGTATGAGATACTGTTATTTCTATTTAGTATTGAGAAAACTGAAGAACAGAAAAGTTACATAAACTCCTCAAAGTCGCATTAACTAATAAATATTGGAGCTAAGATTTTTTATGTTGTACAGCTCCAGAGTCTACTCCTTTAACAACTATATTACACTGCCTTTCAGAATAAAAAAAAAAGGCAAACTATTAAAATATGCTCCAAAACAGAAAACTGGAACTGAGCAACAACCATAAAAGAAATGGAGGCCCTGGCCCATTAGCTCAATTGGTGTGAACATTGGCCCGATAGGTCAAGATTTTGGGTTCAATCTCTGGTCAGCGCACATACAAGAAGTAACCAATGAATGCATAAATAAGTGTAACAACAAATTGATGTTTCTCTCTCTCTGTCGAAAATAAAATCAATAAATAATAAAAAAATAAAAGAAATAGAGTCAGTAATCAGCATCTCCCTATCCCCCGAGCAAAGGCCTAGATAATTTAAGGACCAATTTAGCTATACCCTCAGGAACAGATAATTCCTAAAGGGTAGCAGAATACGCCACCCCAATACATACCTTTTTGGTATATTACTTTGAGTTGTAGGCACTTGAGAATAGCAAGTGCAGGGTGAGTCTTTCTTTGAACTCCCCTTATCTGCCTAAAGATAGAAATTCCAAAAGGAACTCAATTGCCATAAATACCCTATCGGGGAGTTTCATCAACCAGGGAAGACTCTTATAGGAGAGGAGGCTAGAAGGTCTACACACCCAAACTCTGTCACAAACTATCATATCGCTCATCTATTCTTCTAAGGGCCCTTTCATTCCTAAAGGTAATGTACCTTTTCCTAAGAGACTTCCATCTCCCCCTACCCCCTGCAACCGCTTCCCTTCCCCAATTGAGATATTTAAGCCTGAATTCTAAGCTATCTTGGGGAGTTAGAATTACTCCCTGGATATGTACAAAGATTCTCTGTTTAACCAAACTTTAGCCAGGTTCCAGAACATCCCCCTAGCCCACCTGTGCACTTCCTTGCAAAATCTAGTATTAGCAAGAACCCTGCTAAGTCATTTTAGCAAGTCTCCCATTCTCCATATCTGATCATCCTAAATATTAGTTCCTCATCTTCTACCATCCCCCTGCCCAGGTGATGTCTAACTACTCTGGCCTGTCTTCAGCAAGAATCTCTGGCCCGGCCAAGCGTGGCTCAGCGGTTGAGCATTGACCTAGGATCCTGGAGGCTGAGTTTCGATTCTGGGTGAGGGCCCATGCCTGGGTTTCGGGCTCGATCCCTAGTTGAGGGTGTGCAGGAGGCAGCTGATCAATGACGACTCTCTCATTGATGTTTCAACTCTCTCTCGCTCTCCCTTCCTCTCTCTGAAATCAATAAAGGTCAAACCAAAAAACCCCACAGCTTCGTTTAAAAAAAAAATCTCTTAATAGTGACTTTCAATGAACAGAAGCTCTTCCCTTTATTACAATCCAATTAAACCCTTTTCTTCTATGGTTAGTGCTTTTAAAGAAATATTTGACTTACTGAAGGACACAGACATTTTCTCTAAAATCTTTATTTTACCTTTTGCATTTGGATCTGCCATCCATCTGGAACTGATTTTTGTATGGTATCAAATAAAGGACAACATATTTTTCCCCCACATGGATGTCCAGTTAAGCTGGCATTTACTGAATAGACAATCCTTTCCCCATTGAACTACAATGATGCCTTGGCCATAAATCAGAATACTTTGTATCTGTGGCTTTGTTTTCAGATGCTCTTTTCCATTAGTCAATTTGATCATTCTTGTACCAGTATCACATTATTTTAATTACTATAACTTTATAATAGATCTTCCAGCTTTATTTTCCTTCAAAATTGCTTTGGCTATTCTTGGTCAGTTGTATTTCTGAACGAATTTTAGAATCAGCCTGTCAACTTCATTCAGTTAAGAAAAAAAATACCTACTGAGATTTTTGAATCGGTTTGCTTTGAATCTACAGGTTAATCTGAGGAGCCCTGGCATCTTTATAATAATGACCTTCAAACAAAAACACTTTTATTGCTTGCCTTCTACATGTGTCAGGCAGCGTCCCATCTCTTTCTGTATCCTGAGATAAGATAATTGAAGTACAAATATCCAACAAAGAACTTACATCCCCAGCATACATAAAGAACTCCTTCAAATCTGTAAGAAAAAGGGATAACCCAATAGAAAAATATGCAAAAAAACCCTGAGTTGGAAATATTAAAGCCAAGAGGAGATACCAGTACATACCTACCAGAATGATAAAAAGAAAGATTGAATTTAGCAAGTGCTGGTGAGGATGCAGAGCAACCGGACCTCTCACACACTGCTGGTAGGAGTGTAAATTGGTATGACCACACTGCAATAATGTTTGGCACTATCTACAAAAGGTGAACATACGCATTTCCTATGACTCAGCAATCCCACTTCTAATAAGTATATACCCAACAGAAATATGTTCAACAAAACACACATCCTAAAAGGTTCACAGTAGCACTACTCATAAAATCTCAAACTGGCCCTAGCTAGTTTGCTCAGTGGTTAGAGCATCCGCCCATGGACTGAAGGGTCTCGGGTTTGACTCAGGTCAAGGGCACGTACCTCGGTTGCAGGCTTGATCCCTCACCCCTGTCAGGCACGTGTGGGAGGCAACCAATCAATGTGTCTCACATTGATGTTTCTTTCTCTCTCCTTCCCTTCCACTCTAAAAAAATCAATGAAAAAAAATATCCTCGAGTGAAGATTAACAACAACAAAAAAATCTCAAACTGAGAAACCACCCAAAGACCATCAACAGTAGAAAGGATTATAAAAACTGTCCTATATTCACATGAAATACTATGAAGAAATAAAAAATGCTCACATGACAATATAGATGAATCTAACAAGCAAACAAAACCAGAGAGCAAAAAATGTCAGACGAAAAAGAGCATATGCAAATGGAGTTGTACAGTATGTACACTATAAAAATAGGAAAAACTAACCTAAGTTAGTTATTATAAGTCTGAATGGTGGATATCCTTGGGATGGGGAGAAATGACTGAAAGAGCAAGAGAGAGAGGGCTTCTGGTATACTGGTGATGTTCAGTTTCCTGATCTGGGTGCTTGTTACAAGGGTATGTTCACATGTGAAAATTCAGCAACATTTATGATTTGTGGACTTTTCTTATGCATATTATGCTGCAATAAAAATTAATGCATGTGATTCAAAGCAAATAAATCAAAGAGCAAGCTGGGAAAAATTTTCTACATGAACTCATGCAAATCAATTTTTAAGAAGCTTAGCATCCAACTGGAAAATGGGTCTACATACAAAAAGAAATGTTCAAGCAAAGAAAGAAAAATGGCTCCAATAAATGCACAAACTGTAAATTAGAACAATGGAACGCTATTTTTTCCTAGCAAAATAGCAAAGATTAAAGAAAACTAATAAGGTTGTTGCTGAGGAGTTGGTGAAACTAATATGCTTATTCCTAATGGAAACAAATTGATAATAACTTTTCTGCATTAAGTCTTTAAAAATTGCTCTTTTCAACCGATAGTTTCTCTTCTAGAAATTATTCTAAGAAAAATTCAGAGTTACAGTTAAAGATGGATTCATGTCAGTGTTGATTACAATGGCATTTTGAAACAATATAATTATATCATAATGAGAAAATGGTTACATCATGATACATATACATGATGGGATCAATGTTTTCTAAGCGTAATGAATAGGAAAAGACACATGATAAATGTAAATGAAAAATACAACCTTCTACATAGTATGTATCTTTTGTTTTAAAAAATATCACACACTTAAACATACATTTGCATGGAAAATGTCTGTAAGAACACATACTATAGTGTTAATAATGGCCATCTTTGGATGGTAGGACAATGGATGATTTTAATTTTGTGGTTTATTTCCTACAATGAAATATACCTTGAACATTTACTATTATTACATTCAGAAATCTAAGAAATGTTTACTATATGTCAGATTCTGTACAAGGCCCTAAGGATAAAAATGTGAATAAGACATAGTTCTTGCATTAAAACTGCAAAGAACATTAAAAAAAAAAAAAGAAGAAGAAATCTAAGAAAATAATAGGGTAAAAAAATAACATCCACCTAGTTTCCTTATTCTAGAAATCTAAGCAACCTAGGTTTTTAATCTCTCCTTTAGCTTTCACATTCAATCCGTAACTGTTTTTTCGATTTTACCTTAGAAGTATCTGTCCAAGCCATTACAATATTCTGTTATTTTTTCTCTCATTTCCAAAATTCAGGCGCCTGTCTTCCTTCGAGAGCACTCCGAAGCCAGACTCATTTTGGTAAAATAGCCCTAGCTTCCATTACTTCTACAATCTAGCCATATCAAACCACTTTGTGTAGTGACCCTCCCACACTCAAGTCCCTGAAAAATCCACACCAGGTACTTTCACACCTCCCAACCTTGGAATACTCTATTCTCTCTCCCTGTTATGCATTTTCTCCCTTGTCTTTCTAATCTGATTCACAGTTCAAAATTCACCTCCTATAGCATTTACTGGGCGTAGGTAGCCTCTCTGAGGCTACAAGAACAGGTGTCGTTCTCCAAATCAATCCCCCCAATGATAGCTTGTGCATATTTCATTACTTATTATTCTATATTGTTTAGTGCTTAGCTCTCCCATTGTGCATAATGGGCCATATCTTTTAAAAATTCTTCTTAAAATCTAGTTGAATGTGTGAACGTGAAATATACACATATGCAATACATCTGTATAGGGGTGGTGAGCTTTCACCTGTATCTGATACATAAATGGCAACACAAAGACTCGACCGGGTTTTTGCTTTTTTTTTTCCCCTCTTCATTCAAGATGGCAGAGAACGTCTTAAAATAGTCGCACACAAAAGCACTCACACGGAGCCTTAAGTCAGAACTGGCTGCACTTAGCGCAACAGCAAAGGACAAAAGAATTGAACCAAATGCTCAGATGCCCCGGCCCTGATCACCCACAGTGGATCCCACCCGTATTTTAAACCGTGTCAGAAAACTGGCACCTGCTGCCTTCGTGCCGTGGGCCACGCCTCGCCCAGGAAGGGGGACCTCAGGCACTTCTGGATAATGACCCAAAAATTCAAGGACATAAAAGTAGGAGGCTAGGTTCTACCGGTGAGTATCCAAAATGCAGGGCTGGGCTCCGCCTCAGCCAGGGACAGTCCCCGGAGGCGTATCCGTCCCCCGGGAAGGAACGGGCAGGGCTTTCCTCCAGCGGCCCAACTGGGAATTCTGGGCGAGCCTGAGGCTGAGGCTGAGGCTGAGGATGAGGGCGTCTCGGGCTACACCTGTCAGGCTGCAGCCAACACTAGGCCCAGAAATCGCCGAGATTCGGTGACCGAGGCCGGCGAGAGCGCCACCCGATCCTTCACCCCGGGTTCGGTCCCTCGCCTCGCCTCCTCGCCTTCGCCCTCGTCCTTCTCAAACAAAGGCAATCCACATCCACCGCCATTTTTCCCTTACCTCAAAAACCACCTCTTCGTCAAACTCCGGTGTCATCCTTCTCCGCCATGCCACCCGCCTCAGCACGAAGGAAAAGGAAGGCGGGGAAACTGGCGGCACCCAGGCGTCTGCTTCGCCTGTCCCTTGTGTCCAGAAAACTACAACTCCCAGCATGCCTGGCAGCTCACGCCCCCCTTTTCAGACCCACTTATTGGAGCAGAGTATGATCCTGCGGAACAGAGAGGCGGGAGCAAAAGGAAGCTCCAGCCCTCTGATTGGAGGAGGCTGTGGCTTTTGTCCGCCTTTTCCGGCTGCGACCGGCAGGGGGCGCCTAGAGCACTGATTTTTTTTTTTTTTTTTTTTTTGTGGAGCTCCAGAGGGGCCGCGCGGGCGGAGGCGCGGTGAGCGCTGCTCGTGCCCGCCGCTTGTGGCTCGCGCCCGGAGTCCCTGGAACCCGCCGCATCCTTTGTGCGGCGCTGCTTTTGCGCCGCGGGACAGCAGGACGAAATGTGGACGCTGCGGGAGCTTTGCTTTTCTGCCTAAACTCTTGAAACAATGGACTGTAAGGGGAACAGGGATTGAGGAGGGGCGAGCGGGAAAGCGAGCTGCCCGGAGAATCATGACTTCAGCCGCCGGTAAGTGACGGCGCTCGCGCTGCCGCTGCGAAGTTTGCAGGGAGCGCTGCTGGGCTGGGGCTCCGGAGCGACTTTCTCCTCGGGGGTAGGTTGGCGGCGCTCCTACTTCTCCCGAGGACGGTGGCAAGTGCGGAGCAGACGGACGGCCTTTGCTGACAGGAGAGGCTGTTTGGAAATCACGTCTCTCCGGGGACCTGCCTTTAAAAGGAGACCCGTGTCGGGGGCTCCGCGCCAGGTGAAACGCGACAATTAAAGAGGGCGTTTGCTTGTCTCCTAAAACTTGAGCGACTTTGCCTTTGCGTGTGAAAATAGTTTAGATGACCATGTTAAGAAATCGGTTATTCTAAGAAAGGGCAGTGTTCCCGGAGTGTTGAACCCGGCGACTGTGCCGAGGCGCTCGAAGCAGCCCTGACCTTTCCTACTCACTAGGTAAAAGGGGTTAAGCATTGTTACTCCTGTGCTGGTGGTTTGCCCCGTCACCCGAGAAGTAGAGGAATAGAAATGCCAATGACAATTTTTTGCTCATCTTCACCCAATTTTTAATGGATTTTTTTTCCTATTTCCACCTGATTGGTGTAAACAAAGCCTTATTTTCCGCCTGCCTCCCCCCAGTCCCGTTTCCTTCATCCAAATGACAAAGTGTTTACCTTTTGAACAATTCTGTACGTTTTATTTCTAAACATTCTTAAGGAGCAGTTCTTATATTCCAAAATAATTACCAAGGTGGTTTTAAATTCACTTTATAAGAACATAGGTTAATTTTTAAACCACAACAATGCATTAAGTATTAAGGTGTTTGTTTGTTATGTTTCGTTCACGTTTAAGGAAATAAACTTTTATTAGAAATTTTATAGTAAAATAGTGTAAAGTTTTCTCTCAAAGTTACTTCTAGAATCAGCACTTAAGTATCGTATTAAATTTTCTTTGCTTTTCTTGGCATTTGTTTTAAATTCCTGCAACTTGAAACTGTCAAACAGCACTCTAAATGTTCTAAATTGCCTTATTTCTAAAGCCTAGATATATTGAAGTGTAGCATTGTTAGGTGTAATCAGATTTCAGGTAACTAAGGCAAGAAGGTAGCCAATAGTAATAAGAAAGCAAAGAGACAAGTGTTCGTGTAGTAGTAGTAGTGCTCCTGAAGAAATTGTGGATCTTTCCTTTCTGATACATGTGTTGGAGATATGTCATCATATCATGTTATTTATAAACCCTTTTCCTTAGCAAAGGGAGGCTTTCTACTTGAGGTGAATAATTTTCATCCTAAATTTCTGTGCCTCAGCTTTGTTCAGGTTTTCTTTATTACTGAGCTATTCTAACTAATTTAAACTTGAAGTGATTGGATTTAAATCCCACCAGCCAATTTTAGCTCTCCGCTGTTTTGAAATATCAAGCACATTTAAAATATTTATAACGGATATGCATCAGTTTTCAATTCCAGTCCTAACAGTTTATAATGAAGAGATACAGAAGCATTTAATTTGACATTTAAATATGTAAACCTGATCTAGGGCTCAGTCTGGAAGTTTATAACTCTTTGATTTGCATTACCCTAGAATAATGCAAGCTGTTTTTATATTTTATCAACTTTACAATTAAAGAAATCCAGACATTTTTGTGGTGTTTCAAAAGAGGGATACTTCCTGTGTTTAGCTGAGTTAGTTAGTTTTTAGCATGGCTTGTGGAGAAGCATTAGCTACTTTTTTGTTCACCCATCTGTTAAGATTTATTTTAATTCTTTCTTATGTCTAAAAGGAGAATATGGAAGAGAATTGAGTTTTATTTCCATCCCATTCTTATAAAATTATGTGTTCATCATTCTAACAAGCTGTTTATATTTTCTGGAACAATAATAAAATTCATTAAAACTTTAGGAAAGTTATTTGCAATTTGGGAAGAGAATGTTTGTTTATATAGAATCTAATCTGTGGTATTTGGGATGGTTAGCTTATTTAAGGAAATAAGAGAAATGTTGTAGAAATGTATGTTTTATGTATCCTGAAGGAGAGCTTGCTTTGTTTCTCTGCATCTGTGAAAGAGGAGACCAATAGAGATTTTAGAATTATTCTAATCAACATATTTAAAAGGAGAGGTAATTATAGGTGTATGTTTTCTATCCTTTTAAACCTGTACAGGTCGCTGTCTCATTAATGCCTGTGCTTTCCTTTATGGCTGGTTCAAAAGCTAAGAAAGTGTGCACGTGCACCGCAGCCATCTGTGTGTAACAGATGACAGTATGTTTGTAATAGTGAAATGGTACTAGTACTTTACTTTTTTACCTTATTTTTCCCTGGAGCCAAACAGCTGTGTAAATAAAAGATTTGCTGCTTTACTCTAAAAAGCTTTGGTTCTGACTGTTGATACAGTATTAAGATACAAAGGTGCTGGATCCATTTCCAAAGATCCTGTACTTCAAGAGTTTGACATTGGAGCAGACCATAATACAATGGCTTGTTATTTTTTGAGTTGGGTTTCTTTCATAATAGAGCCGTGAAAAAATAATGTTAATAATAATGTAGAATTCCAGATATTTCTGTACCAGTGACATAAACACTCGTTCCTACTAATAATTAAGAAATTATTCAATAACCTTATTGAAATTGATTCCTGCTACTTTTCAAAATATTATTCTACATTAAAATGGATATGGACTGCCCTGGCTGGTTTGGTTCAATGATTAGAGTGTTGGCCTGTGGATTGTAGGGTCCCAGGCTCGATCCCTGGCCCTGGTTGGGGCCCGTGCAGGCAGCAAGCCAATCAATGTGTCTTTCTTACATTGATGTTTCTTTCTCTTTCTCTCTCCTCCTTCCACACACTCTGAAAAGTAATGGAAAAAATGTCCTCAGGTGAGGATTAAAAAAAAAAATGGATATGGACTTTAAAAAAAAAAGAAAATTCCTGTTACTGAGACATAGTAAAGAGTATGTGTATGCGACAGCTCTTAACTGTTCCCAGAGCCCTATTTCACCATTGGGGACATGGCAGTGAGACAAAGTGCCTGCCCTTCTGGAGCTTGCTTTCTAGTGGTAGAAACAAAGTTATACTGATGAAAAATCATACAGGGCAAAGGGGCTGGAGAAAATAAGCGTTCTCCTAAAGCAAGTGTCTTAGAAGTTATCTCAGAATCATGTAGGCTTTACAGTTCTAACTCTTCATTTACAAGTAAGGAAACTGAAGCAGGCAGATCCACACAAAGGGAAGTAATTAGGTTAGCCAGCTCCCTAAGTTATGTTACTGGCTTCCTCTAATACAGTTCACTAACACTAGTGAGCCAAAGCTCATAGCTGTTTATTTAATTCAGTGAGTATGCATTGAGGGCCTTAGGTACATAATGCTGGGCTACATTTGTTGGCAATCAACCATAGTTCATATGTAATTAATTTCTAGGACACTAAAGAGAATAGGGATTTATGTCTGTCGGAAGCAGACTCATGTAGAAAACACATTTAAAGAAAAGAGTAAAATTGGTACCAGAGATTAAAAAACAATTTAGCCCGGCTGGAGTGGCTCAGTTGGTTGAGGGTCATCCTGTGCACCCAGAGGTTGTGGGTTCAATTTCTGCTCAGGGTATGTACGAAGGGCAACCAATCAATTTCTCTCACACTGAAGTTTCCCTCTCTCCCTCCCTCTCCTTCCCTCTCCCTTATCCTTTCTCTAAGCATATTCCTCAGGTGGATTAAAAAAAATTTTTAACTAAAAATAAAAAATTGGTTAAATGAACTGGAAGCTTCTGACAAAGCTGCAAGATTCAGAAAATAAAAGATTAATTTGATGAGATGAACTCTTTGTTTTTAGTTGTAAAATACACATAACATAAATTTATTATCTTTATCATTTTTAAGTGTACAGTTCAGTAGTGGTAAGTACATTCACAATGCTGTGCAGTCAATCTCCAGAACTCTTTCGTCTTGCAGAATGAATTTTTAAAAAATTTCTTCAGAGATCCCAGAGGTAGGATGCTTTAAGAATGGTTACAGAAATGAAATCTGCATGACGGTCTGTCTATTTTCATTAACTTGAGTAAGATGAGAGATTGGGAAGAGCCTAGGGCATTCATACTTTCTTTTAAGAGTTCACTTAATGGCCCTGTTGGGCGTGGTTCAGCGGTTGAGTATGGAACTAGGATCCAGGAGATCCCTGTTCCATTCCCAGTCAGGGCACATGTCCAGGTTTCGGGCTCGATCCCCAGTAGGGGGCGTGCAGGAGGCAGCCGATCAATAAACCCTTTCTCATCATTGATGTTTCAACTCTCTCTCTCTCCCCCTCTCCCTTCCTCTCTCTGAAATCAATAAAGCTATATTTTTTTAAAAGAGAATTGACTTAATGGATCAAGAGTTGAATTTAAGAAATTATTGTACCAAGCTTTAGCATTAGGCTTTGAAGGGTTTCACAATTTTTTTCTGCTTAAAAAACAAACATTTAAAAAACCCCACTAATAACATGCTTATTGGATAGGTAACTGAAAATGTAAAAAGCTTTGGGAATTTGTATTGTTATTTTGAAAATATTTTATTATCTTCTTTATTCATCACATTATATTGAGTGAGGCTTCTGTTATCATGTGATCTCGATTGAACACATAACATTAGGGGTTTGGGAAATTCTTCCTTGGTTGGTAAAAGGAAGTAGAGCTCCCTATTCTTTTTTATTTTTTTAAACTCAGTTTTATGTAGTATCTTCCCGAGTGTTGTGACTAATTTCCTTTGTTGAAAAGAAATTCATCACCAATGAAGTATCTAAGCCTCTGTGTATTCAGGTAAACAATGTCCAGTAGATATTGTGAAAGGTTTATTTTTTCAGTAAATTAAGTCTTTATTAAGCATTAGGTGATATTGGAGGAACAAACATAAGAAGTATAAGATAAAATATTTTATCTCAGGATTTCATACTTTGGGGAAGTATGACTATGTGATAAATGACAGTATAGGTGGAAAAACTTAAAAGAACTAAAAAAAACCCACCTGATGTTCATGCTCTGTATGTTTTTTTATTTCATAGGTCTTTTGTATGAAGTTTTTATTAGGTTGCTAGTACAAATCTAATACATTTTAATAAGTGCTCAGTAAGTACTTTTTATGTAATATCGAGGAAGACTAGAAATTGTGGTCATCTTTCAAATGCACTAATGAAAGGTACACAGCATAATCACCTGTGGAGCCTAAAAGAAATACAGAGGTCCAGGCTTTATCCCCAGAAACTGTTTGATTAGACCTGGGGATTACATTGAAGGATTACAATGAAAATTCCCCATTGACAACCCCTGCACAGAGAAATATCAATTTTAGTATGAGCCTCAATTAATACAGTATAATTACTTTTTAGTTTTAAGTTTGGAAAATTTCTGATTTCTGTATTTCATTTTAAGATTGTTTTGGTGTTTTAGTGATATAGATTATTGATAAAGGCATTTATACATCTCTACTGTATATCATTGAGGTATAAGAATAGTGCTTATTCATGAGAAGCTTAGAGTTGTGTCCTTGGTCCAAGTAGCACCATCCTGGTTGGTCAGAATGGAGCCAATCTGATTAGTTGGTAAAGATGAAAATGAGGATATAGTTGCACAGCTCTGATTGGGCTGTGAAAGTTTTCATCCTATTGTTTGAAATAGGATTCGAGGAACTCCATTATTAGGGCTGGCTCAGCCAGCATGCAGGCAGTTCAGTGCCGGCTTCTCCGGGAAGTGAGGCTTGTGCAAGAGGACCCTGTTTAGCACCTGCTGATTGGCTGTTTTTAACTTTGAGCCCGATGAGCCACCAGGAGCCCTTCTCAACAGGTCCCTCCATTCTCAGGTTTGACGTTAAATTTGACTATAGCTGCCTGATCGATTGCTCTTCTGGATTGCTATACCATTCACATTACCTCAGACAGTGGATTATGTTCTTATATCACCACGTTCCCTCCAACATTTGGCATTATCCAGCTTTCTAACTCAGCTAGTCTAATATGTATAAAGTGAGGTCTCATTATTCTTTTAATTTGCATTTTCTCTGATTATTTATGATTTGAAGCATCTCTTCAAAGTGCTTGTTAGCTTTAGAGTTTTCTCATCTATAAGTTACTATTCCTATCCTTTGACCATTTTTACACTGTGTTGACATTTTCTCCTGGTTGATGTGCAGAAATTCCTTACATGTTCTAGAAAGAGTAATCCCTGGTTGTTTCAGATGTTGCAAATAACTTGTATTTTATTACTTAGTAACTTTGTTCATGTTTTCTTTGAACAGAAAGAAGTCTTTTATTTCAGTATAATAGAAGTGATCTACTTCTTGGCTGCCACTAAAAAAAAAAAAAGCTGTGTCCTACAAATAACTTAGGCAAATTCAACGCTTAGTACTTAGCAAGTGACCTGAAGTACTTTCACCTACTATTTGGGCCCAAGCAGAAGCCAGTTATTTCATTTAGTGTTGTTTGAAGATATAATTATCTGTTCCAAGTTAGAAGAAAACCATATTGGATTTATTAAGAAATGTATGGTATACCCAAAGCTGTGTACCCTAGAATTGAAAGACAATTTAAGGAATTTTTAAGACTAATATTGACTATATAATGTAACATAACTTACTTAGCAAAATGCAAGTTTACCTTATTGTCAAAAGTAAAAGTTATCAAATTTAATCATTTATCATCTAGTGCTTTTAAAAATCAAATTATTATTTTTTTCTTTCCAGAGATTAAGAAGCCACCATTGGCCCCCAAGCCAAAGTTTGTGGTGGCAAATAATAAGCCACCTCCTGTTGCACCCAAACCTGATACTGTGATTTCTAGTGTTCCACAGTCAACAAAGAAAACCAAACCAGCAATAGCCCCGAAACCAAAAGTTCTGAAGAGCTCACCGGTTTCTGACATTGGGCCATCACCATCAAGGAAAATCATTGTGAACCTGGAAGAACATAAACAGGAATTACCTGAAAGCACTGACAACTCTACTTGCGAAAACGTAGAGCATCAGAGCAGTGGTTATGTTTTACCGATGTGTTCCTCCAGTTCTGAGTGTATACGTGAACTTGGGAATAGAGAGAATTTGTGTGTAAAGCAGCTTGTCTTAGAGTCCCTAGAAATGCCTGAAAATTTAGAAAATAGTAAAATTGATGAGCCCTCTACAGCTATAAAAACAAGTAGAAGTGATTCTAATGGTGAAACGGTCAGGAGCCAGAGTGCAGTTGTTTTAAAGGCAAGCATCCTAGAAGAGAAGCTTAAAGATGTTTTAACACAACGAACATCAGCTTTTATTTCCCCACAGAAGCACAGATCTACAGACAACCCAGAAACGAATGAGGGCTATAATTCCAACAGACAGTTCAGAATTAAATTTGCGGGCTTATCACCTTCCCTGTCCAGCTTTGAAAAGTTTCCTGATCATCACTGCCACCTACAACTTCCTACTGATGAATTTCACAATTTTGAAACTTGTCAGGCTGGCAGTGAAAAAAGCAATATTTGCTTTCATTCATCTGAACAAGAAGCTCTGGCAAATGGTAAAAGGAGTACTTTTTTATCTTCAGATGGAGTTAGTAAGAAATCAGAAGACAAAGACCTTGGTCCCTTAGAAATTCACTTAGTATCATGTACTTCAAAATTTCCAACTCCCAAGCCCAGAAAGACACACGTTGCACGCCTGTTACGTCAAAAGCATGTAGATGCTCCTAATGAAAGTACTGAAGAACCAGAGAATTTAGATAGTAACTCTTCTTGTCTTTTTGAAGATAGTTTGAAAAACAATGAAATCAGTGTTATTTATCAGAATGTTTTGTGTAGCCAGGAACAGGTGGGCAAAGTGAAACCAGAAAATAAAAGTGAATTGAATGTGGACTCCAACAGTGACAGACAAAACTTAATTGATTCCCAGAAAGCCATGTGTCATGAAACATCTTCCTCTGAAAAAATAACACCTCCTTTACATACAGACTCTAATTTGAGTTCTGACAGCAAGATAGTAGATGGTTCCAGTATGTCATCTGCTGTGTACAAAGGGACCAGTTTTATAAGATGCAGTACTCTATCTATGAGCCTGCCTAAGCAGCTGAAATTAGCTTGCAACAAACATTTGCCTACTGCCGGTAACTTGGGAGGGTCTGTCCTTCAAATGCAAAAGGAATCTGCAGTTAAGGATGGAAGTTCCTCAAGAATTGTCCCCAAAAAACCTCAAAGACACAGCTTGCCTGCTGCAGGAATGCTTAAAAAGGCTGCCTCAGAGGAGCTTGTGGAGAAAAGTTCTTACTCAAATGAAAAAAATTCAGACAAGGGTCCAGAAAGAAATCATCTTCAACAATTGTGTGCCCAAAACCATGGTATGTCCTCCTTTGATATGAATAAACGGACTTCAGAAAAGCCAGTGTGGAAATTACCTCATCCTATTTTACCTTTTACAGGGAATCCAGAATCCTTAAAGTCTATCAGCATATCCTCAAATAGTGAGTTTTCAACTACCCTGACCAAGCCTAGAGCAAAATCACTGTCTGCTGTGGATATGGATAGGTGCACTAAGCCTTGCAAAGACTCTCAAAAGAAAAACTCTTTCAAGAAGTTGCTCAACATGAAACTGTCCATCTGTTTCATGAAGAGTGACTTCCAGAAATTTTGGTCCAAGAGTAGCCAACTCGAAGACACAGCTGCTAGCAGGCTCTCAGGTGGGGAGGGAAAAGGGATTGAAAATGATTGGCATGGCTCGTTGGAAGAGAAGAAAAATAAACCCATCAAGTCATATTCTGCAGATAACTACAGCCTAGAATCCCAAAAGAAGAGGAAGCAGTCTCGGGGCCAGACCAGTGCAACTAATGGACCAAGAGCTGAGTCTTTGGATGACCAAATGCTCTCTGGGGGAGCAACATCTCAGCCACCTTGCAAATCTGTTACAAGTGACTGTGCACCGGAGTATGAAAATGTACGCCATTATGAGGAGATACCAGAGTATGAGAACTTTCCATTTGTCATGGCTGTAGGGAAAACTCTAGAGTTGGAAAGGCAGAATTCCAGCAGCATGGAGGACACTGATACAAATGTGTATGAGATGGAAGAGCCATATGAAGCTTCTGATGGCCAGCTGCAATTTGGATCAAGCCATCAGCATTCCAGGTAACATTTAATGCCAGACGGACATTGCACTTTTACATGCACCACTGAAATTAATCTTCAAAACCCTGTGAGATAGGTAAAATCTCACATATGGGGGGAAAATCACTTGGTGAGAAAGTGGGTTAACTATATATTAAGTTATTTCAAAGTGCAGTCTTCTTTTATCATATAGTCAGATTGGGTATTTGCAATGCAAGCATGAAGTAGTTGACCTATCTTTGCTGCTCATTCAAAGAATTTGAACCAGTAGTAGTATAGATATTTATGAAAAACCTGGACCAGAGAGGTCCCGGGGCCTCCACGGCATCAACTTGGAAGTTATAGCCAGAACTCAGGGGAGGAAATTGGCCAAGTTAGTGAGCTTTATTTGCTAGGTGTAAGAAACCTGAAGTTATTCAAATTCATGTATTTACCTATGGTGACCTTGTCAGGTGAAATCTCTAAATTTGCAAAAGTTACTACTGTTTTGGATTAGTTATTTTCCTTGTTGAAGGCTAATTACTAACTTCAGATGGATATAGGAAAAATTCAGGAAACACGTTAACTACTCTTCTTTCTCATTTTTGTATAGGCACTTTCTGCCTTTGGTGTAACCATTCCATTTGTCTTCTTGAAACCTTGCCCATCTCTGATGGTCCAGCTCAACAATCACTGGCTTTAGGAAGCTTGTACAGTTACTTGGTGGGAAATGTTTGCTTGCTGTTCTGACCTTCCAATTACGCTCTGCTATCCTTACAGCCTTTCTCTCAGTCCGTCTTACGGTCTGGTTATTTTTATTGCTATGTCTGATGTTCTGTGTTTGGTTTTACGCACCATGAAGAAGTCTGGTCATATTTTTATTCCTGCATTAGGTTAGGCAAGGGCTTAATAGGGATCAGTAGATGTTGGTTGGGTACATGAGAAAATGAATTAAAAAGGCAAAGGAAGCAACAATTGCAGCTGCTTCCCTCTCCATAGTCTCAAAGGGAGACTCTGCATTGTATTTAAAGTATTGGCTTTGTATCTAACACAAAGCTCATAGGCCCTTTTGGAAGGTTTCATAGTCTTCTTAGGTCACTAACTTCAAGCCTCTGAATACTCAAGTCTTAAAATGGGGCTTTTGTAGAAATATTAACGTATGGCACATAGTGCTAAAAAAGGGTTATTGGGTGAATTGATAAATAAAATTATCTAATGGATTCTTAGTGTACCAAGTAAAATAAGTTGTTCTTTCAGATGTTCTAGCATTTTTCTTCACTTATAATCCTTTCTGCCCTTCCTCCTTTGACCCATAAAAGATGACCTACTTCCTTTGCTTAACTTTTCTCATAGCTGACTCGACTCTGAATGTTAGTGCCTAGACGAAAACCTCTTCCTTGGCATAAATATTTCCATGGAGAATATGAGTTAAGTATCCAACTTAAATATGTCTAACTTTTCATGCCTGCTCTTCATGGAACAATTTTGTTGGTACTATCCTCCTCTTAACATGCTTTTGGGTAGTGTGTGTGTGTGTGTGTGTGTGTGTGTGTGTGTGTGAGAAAGAGGAATGAATTTGGCTTTTTTATGATATACTACTATCCTTAGCTAAGATGAAGTTTTTTCTTAAAATTGGAGATTTGGCCCTTGGTGTAAGTTTCCTGTTGGCCCTCATGCTTAAATCCCGAGAGTCTGTCATTTTCTCGAACACAAGCTGTAAACTTCTGGAACTTGTTCTTTTTTAAAATTTAATTTATTGATGGGGCGGGGGGAGAAACATAGATTTATTCTACTTTGTTATGCATTCATTGGTTGATACTTGTATGTGTCCTGATTAGGGATCAAACCCACATCCTTGGTGTATAGGAACAATGCTCTAACCAACTGAGCTACCCGGCCAGGACCTGGACCTTGTTCTTTATCTGATATGCCTCTTATACAATTAGGGGCACTGCTGCTTGGCCCTGGTGAGCCAGGGTGGAAGGGGTTAATGAACACAGCCAGGCAGTTCAGCTGGATGGCATTCATAAGGAGGGTTCTTTTTGGAAGCCGCAGGAAACCTAAGGTGGCTGTGAACAGGTTGCGGGCCAGTTAAGCAGGGCAGCCTGGTGAAGAGTGGGTGAGCTCTGCTCTTGAATTTAGCTTTCCATAGAGATTTTTCTCTAGGCCTAAAAGCAGGGCGCACTAAACAGGCTTGAGATTCAGTGCTAGATGAATCAAAAGCCTACAGTCATAGAATCAGACTAACAGTTTTGCCTGGGAATAACGTTGAATAGATGATAAAGCAAAATCCAAGGCTTCATGAGGAGGTCACCTGGATGCCCTAAAATAAGGGAAATGAGAAGTGAGCTGAGGATCCAAGCTGAAATCCTATTTGGTAGTCTGGCTGTTGAAACTGTAGACCTGTTCCTTAGAGTAATTAATTCAAAATCCAACACCCCAGGGTTCTAAAATGATAAGAAAAAATGCAAATGAATCCTGTTTGAGATTTTTCTGCTATAGTGAATCAGAACAGTGTCTAACAGTTTCTCAACCCTCAGGGAAGAGTCTGGATCTCACGTAGGTGACTAGTTTATGAGTCTGCACATATAACCAGATTTTGGATCAAACAAATTTGGCAAGCTTGGAGTAGCTCATATGGTCACCTTCTTTAGAGTGTAGATTTCATGAATCCAATAGCTTAACGTTTACAAACTTATAACATGTTTATAATTTATCAGGTAATAATTATTGGCAGCCCCCAAATCCATATAGGGTTGTGTTATTCTAAAAGTTCATGGTAATTTGAAACTCGAAGTATATTTCCCAAGGAAATCGTTTTGGTAATGGTGGTAAAGGTCCCAGTTTAGCTCCCAAATTATATTAACCATTAGTGTCCTGGCCTCCCGTTCTCCCCTTCCCAGGTGAATTCTTCCTCTCAGCACTTCCTTGGGCTGGGGCAGGAGAGTTGGCCAGGGTGGGGCTGAGCACCAAGATATCAAGAGGAGCAGATCCACTGGGTCTGAGGCAGCAGGGTTTGTGGAAAGGGTGAGGTGACTAGAGAAGAATGAGGGAATTGGGGGCTGGGCTTGCTGTGAGAAAGACTGGAAAGCACTGGGAGTGATACGGAGGGAGGGAGTGCTGGGTGGTTGCCATTTAGTAAGCAACGGATTTTCTTTCCCTCCTTGTCTCACTATTGTCCTTTCCCCCTTTCCCTCCTCATTCTCCTTTGCTAACTAACTGCAAGGCAAGATACTGCTAATTGAGTTTCTGACCTCTAGGCAAGAGTGAGTAGAAGAAACTCAGGGAGGGCTGGATGGGGTAAGGAGTGGCACTGGGAAACCCTTTATGGGGGAAGGAAGACCACCAGCCAAGTCTGAAGGCGAAGGAGGGTGAAGGGGCAGTCCCATGGCTGTAGAAACAGTAGCTTCTAGATGTTCCCAGTTGGGTCATCATTGGGCCACTGCTCTGGGTTCTCAAAGATTGTGAGCCACTCTGGCGTATTCTGGTGTGTTTTGGGTATAGTTATGCGCTCTCTTCTCCCAAAGGTTTCAGGCATAATACATCTAAAACAACTAACCAGCAGCCAGCCTTTTTCTCTCACTACATGCAGGTGATGAGTGCTCAGTTACTACTATTATTTAAGAGGTTTGACTTTCATAAGGAAGTTCCAAAAAAATAGGGGCCTTTATTAAAGAGTTACAGACAAATCAGCAAATCAGAATTTTCCTCTTGAAATTGTAGCAGATTTCTTGATTCTGTAACCAAGAAAAATTTTCCCTGGAAACATTCCAGGTTTTTCCTCTGTGGTTTTAGTTTGTTCGTGAGTGCTTCAAAGAAAATGTATGGTAATTGGGTTTTCCTAGGTAACCTAGCAAGCCCTCAGTTTATTTATTCCAAAATACTGACCATATGTCAAGCAGTGTACATTCAGAGGTGAAAGTGTTACCAGTAAGATGGTGAGGAGATGTCAGTTCTTGTCTTCCTGAGGGAAGGATTTCAATCAAGATGGCAAAGTGTAGAAAAGAAAGCAAGAATTTATTGACCGCAGCAAAAATATATTTAGGACAATGAAACAAGGAAGGACATAGAGGAAGCAACAGGAGCGTCTAGGCTGGGCTGCTTTGGCTCACTGAGAAGTCAGAGAAAAGGGAGCCTTGGAGATAGGTTCAGGGTTTAGCCTGGGACAAGCTGCTGCTGCCCATTGCTCTCCTGGTTGTCAGTTTCATGGGGTCCCTTAGAGGTTGAGAGATACGAACCTGTGGGGCAAGGGGAGGGGGGAGGGAATGGCACGAGCATGTTCCCTGAGGGAGAGCACATTGGAACCTTCATTTTGAGGGGTTTTAAAGGCTGGGCCTTTAGAGGAGTTCTTAGGGGCAGATCAATAGAATTTTCATCAGCTTTATGCCAACGTACCAAAATGAGATTTATTCTCTTAATTTATCTGTCCTTGGGTGTGGTTGGCAAATGGCACTAATTGGAATTCTGTATCTATTTCCCAGATTAGGGTGACTTAAGCTATTTACCCTCAGGTTGGGGAGCGGAAGTGCAAACTATTTACTCCTAAGGGTCCTCGGTTTAGGGAAGATAGGATTTACTAGGTGGCTGCAAACTGCTGTTTAACTATCTGTCTTAGTTTCCCTATTCTGCTTGTTTGGAATTTTCCTAGCTTTTACTATGCCATAACAAAGGGTGCCTCCTCCCAAGGAGCTTCTCTTCAGTGAGTGGCAGACAATTATAGGACAGCATGGTTTTATTAATCCAAGCTTCATCTGAATTATACCCCAAATAGGATAAGAAAGACCACTTCACAGAGGTGGTGACACTTCACCCAAGGCTTATTAAATGGACATGACTTAATTTTGTAACCTTGATAAGGGAAATTTCATTAGTTCTCTGGGTGAAGAAATTAGATTGCAGACTGAGGAGGACTGAGAGGACAGGAAGTGGAATCAGCAAATGTGAATTGCTGTCCCTTGAAACTTTGCCCAGAAGTCTCCATCATTTAAAGGTTCGAATCTATCTTTTGGTTTTCCTCAAGCACTAGAATTCAAAATAAAACAAACTTCAAAATCATTTCTTTTTAATTAACCAGTATCCCCTCATCTCTGATGAAGGAAAGTACTAAATTTTTTGTTTGTTTGTGTTTTCCACCATTTTAAACACAAAACTAGCTTAAAAGAGCTGCCAAATGGAGACAAGTCTCAAATCCCATTATGGAATTTTTGTTATAAATCATCGTACCTGGTCTAGAAGATAACCCTCTTGGGCTGCGTTTACCATCTGGTGGTATTGTTGAATTTTAATAATGATCAAAGTATAAATTAATAGCCATAATGAGCCTTTCCATATTGTCATAACACTGATAAGATTATACACAGTTAGAGGGTGGGGGTTGGGACTCATATATCTTAACAGCAGCCCTTTCCTGTGAGTTATTTTCAGCGTCAGCTCAGGAAATATCAAAAATTTGTATGACTCTTTAATTTTATGTTTCTCGTGTTGGAATCATACCCACACAGTTTTGGCAAATATGATAATATACTTACCCTACATTTTAAACTGTGGCTAAAAGCATTCAACTTTATTTCTTGGCAAAATAGCTTTTCTTTTTTCCTTTTAAATAAATATTAGTAGTTAGTTAAATTGCAGTATTTTGTCCAGCTCTATTGCTTTGGTCTCATTTCCTGTCAAAACATATAAGTGATATTTTATCAAACATATATGCTTTAATATCGCAGAATGTCACTTTATACTTTTAGAAATGTATTTTTAGTCAGAGATGAAAGAACAAATATCCGATTGTGATTGTGTGTACACACACATTACACACACACATTCTGTCTTGCTTGATAGAACTACATTGTTTTGAGATCGCTGATATTTGCACACTTTGAGGAAAAAAGGTGGCATTATTTTTAGAGATGATTGGTTTTTCATTGCTGGGTTTTTATTAAATTTTTGAATATTAAGAAAAATCTATAAACATTTTATAATTTAGCCAAGTTTTCATAAAATTGCAACTAATCACATCAGCAAGACAGAAATTGCTTTGCAAAATGAGCTTCTAACCTATTTCTTAGAGAAATATTCCCAGTATGAACCTTTTGGGAAAGAGCAAATATGGGGAGGACCTCATTCTTTTCCTAAGCATTTTTAATTCCTGTAAGGACTTGATAGGTACAGATAATCAGATAATCCATCAATCTGTGAATGTTTTAAACCTTTAAGTAGGATCTTTGGAACTCAATGCATTTTTGCAGTAGAAATAACTTGTGAGTAGGAGTTAGGTTCCCAGCCAGCCCACAAGAACATATTTAGCTTCTAATATATGAAAAATACAATGGAAAGTAATAAAAAATGAGACTGTGGCAAGACTAAAACAGAGCAATAAAATGAAATTGTTTTTATGACTCTTAAACGCTGGTACATTCAAAGAGGAAACGTTTAGTGTGCTGAGGAAAATATTAAGGGGGCAGGGAACAGGATGAAGAAGCGTGGAAGATGAACCTTGACTCACCGGGCCTCCAGGTGTTCAGCGGAATTCCAGGTGCAGGCTTGTGTTCGTACTAAGGGGACGAGTATTTTCTTGTCTCAGGTATCCAAAGTAATGCCTGTACTTGTATATTCATTTTGTAAGCTTTCTGTGTTCTTGCAGACATTTCTTATATTTATTTTTATTTTTTGACAGAGATTTCTTTTAAATGTATCATCTTTTCCTGGTATTGCAAAGTTTAATTTGGTATTTAAGGAAAGCTCGCTATTTAAAAAAGCCGACACGTTTCTATGAGCATATTTATTATAATACTTTCTTAAAACTATATTAGGAACAAAGCAGTTTGAGTTTTAAGCACTTTGGGTGTGGAAAGCTACAAAGAAGTGCTGACCTTTTTATTAAATACTGAAATTAAAAGTGAAGTTCAGGAATGGAATTGCCTAGTATTCTTCTGGGTGGTATGGAACATCTACTCTGGTGGTTTAGTCTGGGTCTGGTAATTGTTTGTGTTTGTGGATCTCCGGAGAGCAAAAAAATAGTTTTTGCAAGTAGTTTTGACATCAGGCAATGATAATCTATCATTGGAGCTATAACAATTGGGTCGGCTAAATAGACCATCAGTAAAGTATTATGATAGTATTTCCAGGAAGAACAGCTGTCTCCTGCAGTTGTCTTTCATATTTCTCAGTCCTTCTTGTTTGCATGTATTATATGAGTTCATTTTAGTTCCACATAAATGTGAATTGGAGTAAGGGTGTATTTGGTGTTATCATATATACACAAAGAAATTGAATCACAGTGATAGTGACTTCAGGAAAAATGGATAAAGATGAAAATGCAACTGGTTTAGTGGTTCTGTTCCCTAATGTTCAAGGGTCTGTTTACCAGACTCTCCCATTTATCAAAGTATTTTGGTTTCTGATTTAGGAAAGGTGAAATAATAAACACTGAACAAAGAAAGTCCATTTTTCCTGACTGTTTGGATAAAAATAAAAAGAAAAACAAACACAAGTGGCATAATTGCTTGTTCTTTTAGCTCCTGTGGATTCCGCTGAAAACTTTGTTTTACTTAGATCATATGTTTTTTTGAAGTCAGTTTCTTGGTAACTTATTGGTAACAGTTGATATACTTTGGACTATGTTCGTATCATTTAAAACATTAGGAATTAAAGAATAAATTTGTGTTTTAATTAAATTAGAATATCTACCCCCCCAATATGGAAAGCAGTTCTGATTTGAATTATTTAGCAACTAATTTCAAGTCCAGGAAGGTAAAGAAGGAATAATTTGCGACTGTTGTGTGTTTTTTTCCTACCTTTTAGTTGGTCTTTAGATGTATAGACAGTCATAAGTAAACAGATTTCCATTTAAGTGAGTAGCTTTTTCACTCCTTAATTTTTCTTTCCAGAGCTTCACTGTTAGAAACATGAGGCTTAAAGCACAGTTCCTCTCTACCACCCTGTCAGGTTGTGGGAAGCATTTAGGAGTGGGCAAGGAGGGATAAATAATGAGATCATTCACGAGTCCAGGTCTGATTTATTTGGTAGCAAAAGTTAGAGTGAAGAAACTTAAATGGGAACCTTTTGGGTAGTTTGAAATTTTTGGAAATTCAAGTATGTCTCTTTTAATGGTTTTAGGTTAAATGTAGTCATAGAATCATTAAATTTTAGAACTAAAGGGGTCATTGATTACAAATTTATCCAATCCAGCCTCCTCACTCACTGATGAAACCAAGCCCAGCAGTACAGTACTTGACTTTCCCTGCACCACAGTGACGGGAAATTGCAAAACCAAGACTCCAACCTGGTGCTTCAAATACCACATTGCCTCTTAGGCTGTTGTGGAAGCATTACAGAGAAAGTCAGCAAGATTTAGAAAACTTGGGTGATCCTGAGTTCTGAAACGGTTCAGGTTTGCTTGTAGCACTGCCTTTTTTCTTGTTATATCAGATATTGTTACCCCTATGAGGAAAGAGGGCTGCACATAGCTGTATATGAACACAGGATTATATATGGCTCGTGTTTTTGAATGATGATTTCAGGCAGGTGAGTATTCAGACTAAGCAAAAAGTTCAGCCAAAATAAATGTCTGATCCTACTAATATATGGGGTGGGCAAAAGTAGATTTACAGTTGTAAAACATAAATAATACAAGAATAAACTGTTTCGCATACTCACAACTATAAACCTTTTGCCCACCCCTGTATCTTAACAAAACTTTCTTCTCTTCAACTGTCTGAATCCCCATCAATCTATTGTTCCCCCATTTCACCAAAAGCTTATCAGACAATATCAAGGCTGTTACCATAGAATAGCATGTATTCTATGCTTAATAGCAGTGGGTACTCAATATTTCTGACATGCCAAATATTAAGCTAGGAGCTCTTGCCTTGTGCTATTTTGTCTCTACTATTCTAAGATGGATATTATCTTTTACAGCTGAGGAAACTAAGACTTAATGAGGTTAAGTAAGTTGTCCACAGTTAATATGTAGATAAACTGAGTGTGGGACCAAGTTTTCTGATCCTGAGACATTGATTTTAAATCAGAACATGTTCATATTGTTCTGGGCTATAGGGCATTTGTTTTGCCATTTTATTTTTATGTTTAATATTGGTAGAGGTCTGTGAGTCTTCTACCCAAGGGACAAAATATTACTGACCCTAATTTGATCAAGATCTAGAGTGAAAAACAGAGAAACACCTGCAGTGATATGTATAGACATTAATGAGCATTTGAGAGGCCCCAGATCTTCCATGCAAAAAGAGCACATTGATTGGAAAGCTTTTATGGTTAGGAAATAGATGTTTCAGTGGTTGGAAACTGAACTAATCATGCCGTCTTTGCATTTGGTCAAGTTAGTGGTGGCCACTATTCAAAGTAAATTAAAATGATCCCTGTTGTTTACCAGTTACTATGGGCATTAATGACACAGAAAGGATTATGCACGTCTAGTATTTACCCACTGATTTACATGAGAGTTGCTTTTTTAATCTCATTTATCCTTGGTTCCTCATTTCATAGTCAAGTATTTTCTGACCTCTAAAGCACTGTAGTTCTACAGTTAATTACTATTTATGCTCCCCAAAGTAAATTATTTTGTAAGGCTGAAATATTTTTTATAACAACATGATAGCTTTATTATTGTAATGAAAAATAGATTTAAATGAACGATAAGGTTTTTTTATCCAAAGAATTAGGTGATATATTCCCTTTAGTTGAAAATTAGAGGAGGTAGTATTTCTGGAGCCTTTTTTTTTTTTTTAATTTTTTTAAATTGACTTTATCAGGGTAACATTAGTTAATAAAATTATACAGGTTCCAGGTATACAATTCTAAAATACATCATCTAAATGTTGTATTGTGTGTTCACACCCCAAGTTAAGCCTCCTTCATCACCATTTAGCCCCCCCCTTTACCGTCTTCTACCCCCCCTATTCCCCCTTTCCTCTGGCAAGCACCATACTTTTGTCTGGAGCCTTTTGAATTATGAAAGGGTAAGCCCTGGAAACTGGGCAAGGGAGCACATTCAGTTGAGAGAAATTCTTAGATAAAGTATCATTGCTGGGGCGGCTGACATGCGTCACAGTCACTGACCCTGTTCACCAAGAGGCTTGCTGAATCCGCCTCCAAGGTGAAATGGATTGAAATGCTTTTTGGTGACTTTTTAACTTGGCATTTGTAGTCATTCTGCCTAGGCTAGTTTTATTTTAAGCAAATAAATGCTATAAATCATATTATAGAAAATATATTTAAATTACTTCTGTACACACCTGCTAGGCATTTTAACAGTGTGTTTGCAAAAAATAATTACAGTGTTAATTATAAGAGGCCACTCTAAAGCAAGCCTGGTAAGATCTTTCTACTTGGCTGTTAATGATAGATATATGTACATGAAAGTACTCAAAATGTATTTCATTTAAAATATCCTATAATTTAGATTTATAATGAATTTGTAGTTATTTTCTCCCAGTTAAATCTAAATTAAAATCAGCCCAGAAAGAGCTACGCAATTAGCTTCATTTTCAGGATGTTTCATTATCAAATCGCATGTAAGTATATGCTTACAGTGTTTAGTGTACAGATGTAGATACATAGAAGTTTTACTGCCCTAACTACCTTGTTTCCTGCCTTTTCTTTTCCCCATGTTTTATGCTAAAACAGAGGATGGAAAAGGACAGTGGGGTGATACTGCTCTGAAGGCTTTTGTTTTAGGAGCCTGCTGAAATACCATGACCTCAATCTGCCAGTTTTCCATGACTCCATCTTCCCAAATGACAGTTGATTTCAAAGGTGTCCCGTTCTCATGTAAACATAGTGACATTTTAACTGCTAGAGGGGGTATTTTCAAGTGATTTTATTCCCTACTAGCTAATCGGCTATTTCAGAGAGAGTTGGTCAGACTAGAAGTCACAAGGAATTTATAGTCTAGTTTATTATTTTTTAATTAAAATTGTTATTGGTATAACTATAGAGTCACATGCAGTTGTAAGAAATAGTACAGAGGAAAACAAGGTATACTTTAGCTAGTTTCCCTTAATGGTAACATTTTGTAAAACTGTAGTAAAATAACACAACCAGGATATGAATGCTGATACAATCTGCTGATCTTATTTAGATTCCCGCAGTTTGACTTGTACTCAGTGTGGATGTGTATTTAGTTCTGTATAATTTTATCACTTACATTGGTTTGTGATTCACCATCAGAGTCAAGATAGTGAATAATTCCATCACTATAAAGATCCCTTTTGTTGCCATTTATAACTATACTGATCTCCTACCCACCTCACCCCTCAATCCTTGGCAACCTAATCCATTTCAAATTTTTTGTGATTTCAAAAATGTTATATATAATGGAATCATACAGTAGATAACCCTTTGGGATTGTTTTTTTTTTTTTTCCATTTAGCATAATTCCCTGAAGATTTATCTAAGTTGTTGCATGCATGAATAGTTCTTTCCTTTATATTGCAGTAATACTACTCCAGGTAAAGAACTCCCAGTTACAGGGTCATTTCCACTGTTTGGCTCTTACAAATAAAGCTATAATATATATTCATGTACAGGTTTTTGTGTGAACATATATTTTCATTTCTCTGGGATAAATGTTCAAACATATAATTGTGGTTTATGTGGTGATTGCATGTTTAGTTTTACAAGAAGCTGCCAAACTGTTTTTCAGAGTAGCTGTACCATTTTACTTTCCCACAGCAATGAATAAGTGATCCAGTGTCTGTACATTCTTGTCAGCACTTGGTGTTTGTCACTTTTTAATTTTAGCCATTCTGATAGGTGTGTAGTGATATCCCATTGTGGTATAATTTGCATTTCCTTGATGGCTGATGATGTTAGATGTATTTTCTTGTGCATAATTGCCATCAAAATATCCTCTAAAAGTGAAATCTGGTGGGGGTTTTCTTTTGTCTATTTTCTAGTGAGAATTCTTGTTGTTGTTTTTAATGTTTTTTTTGGTTGATTTTTTTTTTTTTTTATAGAGAGAATGTGGTGGGGGAGAGAGAGAGAAACATTGATTGACTATGTCTAGCATGCACCCTTACCAGGGACTGAACCCAAACCCTGGGTATGTGCCGTGGGCCAAGAATTGAACTGGCTACCTTTAGGTGCATGGGGTGATGCTCACCCAACTGAGCCACACCGGCCAGGGCATGTTGTTGTTGTTTTTTTAAAGAATTACCTATTTTGTAATTAAGCATCATTTGGTGCCCGACTCCCTAGAGAATAAAGTTTAAACTCTGTAGCTTAGTATATAGAACTTTCTGTTGTCTGGCTCAGTTAGCCTTTCTAATCTCATGATCTTATCCACCTACATAAAACTCATTCACATCCCTAAACACCCTATTCCCTCTCAAAGATTTGTTCCACTATCTGACATACCTTTTCTCCCAGACAGATTATCTCTCATCCTTCTAGACCTAATTAAAATGTTATCTTTCGTGGAAGTCTTTCCTTCCAGTAAGAAAGGTAACAGAATACCCCTGTCTCCACCTATCTACTTATCACTTACCCAGTTCTATTTTTCTTTCTAATACTTTCTATTCCTGTCAGTGTATTATCTGTTTATTTATTTGCTCACCTGTCTGCCCTAGTAGAATACAACCTGCATGAGTGAGAGGTACTGAATTTTGTTACATCGCTTTATCCCCAGTGCCTGCCATGTAGTAGGCACATATGAAATATTTATTGAACGACTGAATGAGGAAGTGAATTTGTGGATACTTATGTTGCCACTCCCTTCCATAGTATATTGCCTGCTCTATCCTGTTTATTATATAATAAAAGCAATAATATTTACTGTACTGCTTGTATACCAACCAGTATACGGCATCCCTTTCCGTGGTCTCCTATTGGCCAGCACTGACTAATCATTTTATCATAGTACTTTGTTAACTTCTCCCATCAAAAAAAATCATAAGCTATATGAAATATAAGAATAAGTATTGTAAGAAATTATAAGGCCTTTGTATCACTGGCCCCAGCAGATACCTGGCACAAAATAGGTAGTCACATCTGAGTAAATAGTTGTCAGGTTATATATTGCTTTTACTTGTGTGAGGTCAGAGTCCAGCTGCATTTTGAGTAAACCAGTATCCCACTGACCAGTCTTGCAGAATGCACAGGAAACATCTGTTAATTTTGGAAAGCAATTACACCGATTTGGAGAATTGCTGCTGTTTGCTAAAACAAAGCTCCCTTGGAGAAGAGAAGTTGAGTTAAAAGGCATCTGTCTTTAGTGAGCTTTCTTTCCATGGTATGGACTGGTTAAGTAAGAAACATTCCATTCCTCTCATTCCACTATTCCTCTTATCAAACCTGCAGAAAGAGGCATCAAAAGCAGTTTTAAACAGTTTCCTAAGTAGTACCAGATCTTAAGATATCTTCCTGTGCTGTCCAGAAAACACAGACAGTTATGTCGCACAAAAAACCCAAAGTTTTATAAACTCTTCTTGAATGAAAGAATTTTCCTTATGTCTTGCATGTAGTAAAACTAAAAGGAAAAAAATCTGGGCAGTTTGTGGGAACCTTTGGAGTTAGCAAAAATTTACAAAGATATCCCGAAGTCACAAGTCTGGTCAAGGGGCCTGGTGCAGTTTTTGTACAGGGGAGATAATCAGAATGATTTAGCAACAGAAAACGTATTTTCCCTTGGAGGGTGAATTATCTGTATAATTATTTCAGGATTTGAACACCTATCAGTCTGCTGAACTTTAATTTTAGACTCTGCTCTGTCGTCTCCAAGTAAAGTCTGTTATATACCCCAAGAACATGGACTAGTTGGCTATCCAAATGGGAAAGATGTAAGGATCTTATCTAAGAAAGTTATGAAATCTTTTAGAAAAATGTTAACTTGAGAAAACTTTTTACCTTTATCTTGTAGTATTCTCACTGTACAACTGAAAATTGACACTAAGGCTTTAGTGAAGAATATAAAATAAAGGTCTGAAAGGTGAACATTTTGTTTTCTATGAGCATTAAAGAAATGGATTTTGGTCTCATTAAAATATATGAAATAATTTTGTAAGGCAAAATTTAAAGACTGCAAAGATAAGCAAATACATCAGCTCCAATAGGTTCAGGAATTGTTTTTGATGGTAAAATGGGTTTAGGTATGTTTTTATACCCAGTGGTTAGTTATAACCTGAGTAACTGTTGATTCTTTCATACAGTAGGCTACAATGAGATCTTAGCCATTTCTTGAATGTGGTTTTATTAGACTCTCCATAGTAATTCTAAACATCATTAATTTTTATTGAGCCCGCTTACTGTTAAGACGCAGAGTATTTTTGTATGCTCTTGTGTACTCTGCAAATTAATATCTTCTCTGCCTGCTCACTGAAATCTTGATCCCAGTAAATATTTCTGCTAATGCCCCTGAGCAGATTCCATAAATAAAATCTGTGACTATCAACAGAGGTGTTGGAGTTTATAGAAGCCTCTGTTTCACTATCCTTACCTGAGGTTAGGGTGAAAACCGTCCTTCCTCCCTGGGTTTACCTGGAAGGGGATAGGCACTCTAGAGGGTTAGAAGTGTGTTAATTTATAGGCTGTCTACAGGAAGTATATTGAAAAACCATCGACATAATCCACATGTCAACATGGTGTGATTTTTTTTTTTGCATTTGGACAAAGTCTAGATGGGGATGGCAGTATCTAGCCCTTCCTTTCCTTTGCTTTTGACTTTTCTTTGTAAGTATTAAAAACAAACAAGCAAACAAAAAAACCATACCTGTTTATAAGGAATGTTTGAAATCATTGAGATTAGTAAATGTGAAGAAGGGCAAATGGGGATTTTCAATTCTTTATGCATTAATTATTTTAATTATGAAAGTTATATAGAATTCTTTTTTTTTAAAGGTTAAATGTGCATAAAGTGAGAAGTAAAATGCTCCTGCCTTTCCCTTATAATCCCCCTCCATTCCAGTTGAGAGAAAAGGTTGTAGGGGATTTTGTTTGTTTGCTTTGTTTTTTAGTATGGAAAGTTTTAGAATAAATGGAAAATTTAGGGGTGGTTAATCTCTGTCCCCATTATTATCTGGGAGGCACTTGAGAAAGGCAGAGCTGTCAGCACTGTTTCCCCCTGGGCAGTCCAGCCTTCCCTCTGCGTGTCCCCTCCGGGCCTGACACAAAGCCTGACTCACCAGGAGCTCAGAAAAGGCCTGCAGCCCACACCCACATCACAGATGGACGGATTGGATGGTGCTTTGTCTTTCTACCTGCTCCTTATTTCTTTCCTCTTTCCCTCTTTTGTTACTGTTTTCTGGTATCTTAATTTCTCCCTGCTTCCCCTCCTCTCCCTTCCCACACACACACACACACACACCCTTCCTTTAGTTAGCGGCAGAAAATCAGTGTTTTGAAGTGCTGTCAACTAGACTCTTTGCACTTTAGTCCAGTATAAAAACCTGTATTTAGAAAAGAAATACAGGCACTTTGCTTTACATTGCAAGATGAAGTTCATGTTACCAAAGGAATCAGCAACTTCATTGCATAAGTCACACATGCTTTTTATGTCACTCCTAGGCCTTTTCAGCTTGTGTCCCTCATCCAGGTTGTCATCATTATGATCACTATTTACCAAAAGGGATGAAGCTAGCTATTAGAAAGTTGCTTTAAAAAGGTACCTTCAGATCTAGTGGGATACCTCTAAATTAGTCATTTATATTGGTGGCTGAAATTCTTTGTAAATAGGAGTCAGTATTGTGATACGTGTGAAACTGTGATTATTCTGAGCTTTAGGGTATTACTGTAAAAGTAGTAAGCTACCCAAAAGATGCAGTGAAATTAAACATGGAAAACAAGCCCAGGAGTCACCTGCTGCAAAACCGTGGCTCACATGAACTCATTGCAGGAGCTGTTTACTCAGACGTGTATGCTGCGATGAGCTGTTTCACATGACTGATAATGCAGAAGTTTCTCTCTGAAGCCATTTTTTATGTAAGTCTAGACTCTTAAGTGTCTAGAGTAATAATTTTTTAATATTAGAGATCATACTCTAAATATATATACACATATATGTATACATATGAGGATAAATAAAGTGCACACAAGCATGTGAGCTTTCTGTGTACCAGGCATTGTTGTTAGTGAGCTATTTGTATTAATTCATTTAACCCTCATCAAGCTCTGTCAGCTAGGCATTATTATTATCCCCATTTTATGAGTGAGGAAACTGAGGCACAGTGAGGTTAAGAGCTTACTCAATGTTACTTAGCTAGTAAGACCTAAGATTCAAACAGGAAGTTTTGCATCTTCTGGGTCATCTACTATCCTAAGAGCCAGCAAACTTTTTCCATAAAGGGTCAGATGGTAAATACCTTAGACTTTATAGGCCATATGGTCTCTGTTGCAGCTTTTCAAATCTGCAGATACAATGCAAAAGCAGCCACAAACTACAAAAATGAATGTGCATTTTTGCACTGTGTTTCAATAAAACTTTATTTGTGGACACACAAATTTCAGTTTTATGTAATTTTCACAAAATATTATTCTTGTTTTTTTACCATTTAAAAATGTAAAAACTTTTTAGCTTACAGGCCTTACAAAAAGAGGCAGCAGGTTGGCTTTGCCTACTTATAATATACTATTTTGTGTGAAATATTAGGATAAAGTTCATTTGTTCATTAATTCATTCATGCAAAAAGTAGAGAGTTCAGGCATTGTATTAACTTCTGGCGTAACCAGGGTTGAACAAGAACAAAACCTTCCAGTTCCTCTTGCTACTCTGTTTACTTAGTGGACCATGATGTTTTCCCTCTTCATGTCTGCTTTTTAAAAATTCATCTTTATTTCCTGTCCATTGCTTGTACCAAGCATGTTCACATTATCTCATTTAATTTCATAACCTGTGGTATTACCTCAATTTTATAAAATTGAGGAAGTATAAAATTAAAGAGCCTAGCCAGTTACACACAGCCAGGTGAGTGGTGGAGCCTAGATTTAAATGCAAGTTTGTCTTAGGCTGAAACCTGTGTGTGTGTGTTTTTCCCTCTCCTTTACTGCATTTTCTCTGCTCCTAGAAATGTATGAAACTTGATGAAATGTTTGTGACCCTGTCCAAGGTGACTGTGTATCTCACTTCTTGAATACATATTTATTTTTGCTTCCCTTCCATTTCCCCTGACTCTAGCTGTTGAAGATGTTACTCAGGTTTGATAGCACTGTTATGATTTTTTTTTTAGTTTCCCAATCGAGTAAGCTAAAAATAAGCACAGCTAGTCAGCGGTGTAACTCGTGGAAAGATACTCTGATGCGTGGGATTTAGAGTGGTGAAAGAAACCCGTGCCCTTTCCTCATGCTCTTTACGAACCTCTGTCATAAAAAAATGGACCTTCACCCCCTGGGTGCTCTGAGAAAGAAATAGGTTCCATATGGATTTGGGAGGCTATCAGTGATCCATAGTTGGTCTAGAGGAGACCTTAGAAGTCAGTTCTTTTGTGGATAGTACCTCAGGAAGGGACATGATAGATAATAATTCTTCGTGTATAGTTTTAAGTAAGGAAGTGGACTGATTGATTTACGAGCAACCATTTCACCTCCTCCCCCCTTAAGGGCTCCCGAGAAGCTTACTTACTGTCCTTTCCCCACGTCAGTGGGAAATCCCAGGTGCAGGCTGTGGTTCCTGTTGGAAAATGGGAATGCTCAAGTAGGCTTGGATGAAAGAAGATCTGGGCCTGAAAGTAGACATCCTTTAGGTTTAACTACAGTTTCCCTGTAATTCCCCACTAATTCATTACAGTGGGATCTGTATTTCATGCAACCTGGAATATGTCATATTTCTGTTGCACATAATATTAATACCTTTAACTTGAATATTGCTTGAGTTTTTTATGGGAGAGTCTGTTGGGATGGTATATGCAAAATGTAATTAGGGTCCTGGTCTGTGTGGCCAGTTCAGTTCCTGATCGGCGCACATTCCTGGGTTTGGGGGTTCGATTCCTGGTCAGAGCACGTGTGGGGGTGCAGCCAATTGATGGTTCTCTCTCTCTCTGTGTCTCTCCCTCTCCCTTCCCCTCTCTCTAAAATCAATAAAGCATATCCTCAGGTGAAGATTAAATAAATAAGATCAAGTAGGTTTACAGTTGTTCATATGGAAAATAATACAATAATAAATAATAACACAAGAATATTCTCTGTGTTTCATGTACTCACAGCTGTAAACCTACTTTTGCCCCACTCTGTACTCACAGTCCAGGGGACCGGGACATAGCATGCCACACAGGGCCACACTGATGTTGCACTTATAAACAGAGTGAACCACCGGGGACTGTGGAAGGCAGGCTTTGTAGTTTCAGAAGGGTAGGATGCCCTGTGGTTCCCATGGGAGGATGTGATTGGCTAGTTCGAATAATTCCACCTGTTGACAAGGAATTATAATCCTCTACTCAGGGCTAAATCAGAACTGTCTCTGTGATAAAGAAGGTTGTTTGGCTGGGGGACCTTCCCTGAGGGAGCAGAGTGGGAAGGGCAACTGATAGGCCACTCAGGGCCCTCTTGGTTTTCCCCAGATGTCAAAGCAGAACACAGTTTTAGGCCTTATACCATAGTGGTTTCCTACTGAGTCACAATCAAGAGCATAGCGCGGGCAGAGGGGATGGTCATATTTTCCAAACGTTTCACCACCTTTTCAGTGGCTCTTAGGGTTATGATGAAAAAACATTAGTGGAAGCAATCTGGCATATACAACTGACACAGAAATACCCTGTTAAAGAGGGTAGTCAAAGGGTGAGCTGTTTGTATTTACTTACTCACCAACCTGTCGCACTACCCTGACCCTGCTCCCCCTCTGGGTTTTTTTCTTTTCTTTTCTTTTCTTTTCTTTTCTTTTCTTTTCTTTTCTTTTCTTTTCTTTTCTTTTCTTTTCTTTTCTTTTCTTTTCTTTTCTTTTCTTTTCTTTTCTTTTCTTTTCTTTTCTTTTTTAAATATGTTTTTATTGACTCCAGAGAGAGGAAGGGAGAGGGAGAGAGAGAGAGAAACATCAGTGAGGAGAGTCATTGATCGGCTACCTCCTACATACCCATTGCTGGGGATCAAGCCCTCAACCCAGGCTTGTGCCCTGACCAGGCATCAAACTGTGACCTGGTTCATAGGTCTACGCTCAACCACTGAGCCATGCTGGTTTCTTAGTCTTGTGTAAGAACCAGGTAAAGCCAAGGGGAGGGGTTGGGTTTGGATCCTAAGGTCCTATCCTGGATGGATGATTGTCTCTTCTGCTGTGGCTGCTTCCTAGCCATGTTAGCAGTAGGAACCTCTCTAACCTGGTGGACTCTGACTTCTCATCACATAAGAAATGGCCCCACTCAGATCACCCTCCACATTACTTGCTAGCCTTTGCTCACACTGCTTCCCCTCCTTAGGATACCTTTGCTCCTTCTTTTGTTCACTGGAGTCTGTTCTCTCAAGTGCCCAAACCTCAGGTCTCTGACTGTCATAGCCTGCGTGGGGTACTTATTTTTCTGGCTCAGTAGCCCTTAGTGTCTGCGCACCGCCTTTAACATGTAGCATACTCTAACGTTTAGTTGTTCTCTTTTGAGAAAATAGTCCCTGCCTTTATACCAATTACTGTAGTTATTTCAGTTCTTTCTGCCTTTATCTGTTAAGGAAAGTTTTACTCAGCAGGTAAAAAGAGAAGTAACCAATAGAATTTACAGTTTGAACAGTTCTGTAACTAATTCCATTAGATTATCTTTACCCAGCCCCTAAAATAATATATGATACATAATAAGCCCTCAAATATTTATTGAAATAAATGGCATAGCAGTTTTATATATTTTTAATAATATATGTGGAAATATATGTATATATGTATAAATATATGTGTAAATATGTGTGTGTGTGTATGTGTGTTTTAATATGAAGCACCCTCATCTAGTCATCCCAATGTTATTATTTCTAGTAGCCTTTATTTGATGTCATACTACTGAGTTATGTATTACATAATAGGGAGGTAAAGGGAAGAAATGATCTTGGGTCAACCCTAACTTCATTTAAATTTTTTAAAAAATTTTTCAATAAAATGAACACCATCTTTGCTACAATGACAAAACTGGATTGGGAACCTGCTATATTTGGTGGCAATTCTAAGCTCAATAGAATGCTTTGCTATTTATATTAACGAAAGACTTCTGTCTACATTTTGTTTTTAAAATATCATTTTGTATTGGTTTCAGATGCACAGCATAGTGGTTAGACAATCATAAAAAGCATTTCCCTTGATATTTCCAGTACCCACCTGGCACCATACTTTGTAATTGAAATATTATTTACTATATTCCCTATGCTGTACTTTACATCTTCGTGGTTATTTTGTAACTACCAATTTGTTCTTCTTAATCCTTTCACCCTTTTCACGCAGTTCCCCAACTCCCCTCCCCTCTGGCAACAACCAGTCCATTCTCTGAGTCTATGAGTCTGTTTCAATTTTGTTTATTTGTTTATTCTGTTCTTTAGATTCCACATGTAAGTGAAATCTTATGGTATTTGTCTTTCTATATCTGACTTATTCCAGTGAGCTTAGTACCCTCTAGGTCTGTTCATTCTGTTGCAAATGATAAGCTTTCATTCATTTTTATGGCTGAATAATATTCCATTATATATATATAAATAATGGGATATATATATATATATATATATATATATATATATATATATATATAAATATAATGGGATATATATATATCCCAAGCTTTTTAATCCACTTGTCTATTGATGGATACTTGGGGTGTTTCCATATCTTGGCTATTATAAATAACAGTGCAATGAACATAGTGGTGCATATATCCTTGCGAATTAGTGTTTTGGGTTTCTTTGGATAAATACCCAGAAGTGCAATCACTGGGTCATAAGGAGGAACTGCAAATTAAAATCACAATGAGATGCCACCTCACACCTGTCAGAATGGCTATCATCAATAAATCCACAAATGACAGGTATTGTTGAAGATGTGGAGAAAAGGGAACCCTCAAGCACTGTTGATGGGAATGCAGATTGGTGCAGCCACTATGGAAATCAGTATGGAGGTCCCTCAAAAAATTAAAAATAGAACTGTCCACATTTCTTGAAGAGCATTTTAAGGGATTATTCCTCAACCCTCTTCAAGTTATAAGAAAGCAAAATTGGTTGTGCCAGGAGACATTTTTTTAACAATTTATTCCTCTAGCTAAGAACAGCTAAGGCTTAAACCAGGTGCTTCTCAGCTAAGCTAGAGGGACAAGAGTACTATTGGAATGTTATCAGCCTTGGGCTCTTCTGTGTCATTAAAACTGGACCAGGAACCCTGGAGGGCATGATCATCCTTGTGTACCGGCCAAGAGTTATCACAGCACTCAGAAGGAGGACCCTGGGAGATGCCTAATAGTACAGGTGTTGTTCATTGTGGTATAGTCAGCAAGTTGTGGTTACTCTGTGGCTCCTGCAGACTGTTGAATAATCTCTCTACAACCTCTTTTTCTCTTTTTAAAGCTGTCAACTGACTGGTCAGAAGGTCATTCCACCTACCTATTATTTAGAGACTCGTGGTAATGGTTTTCCCCAAACTCGCCCCTACAGGCTGTAAGGGAAAGGCATAATGGTCTACGTTCCTTTCCGACCTAAGTAGTAGTTAAAGGGATAAAATAAAGACAGTCTTGAAAATGGGCAGAGCTCCAAATCTAGAGCTCTCTCTCCGTCCCTCTTCCTCCCTTCCTCCCTTCCTCCCCTTCCTCCCCTTCCTCCCCTCCCCTTCCTCCCCTCCCCTCCCCTCCCCTCCCCTCCCCTCCCCTCCCCTCCCCTCCCCTCCCCTCCCCTCCCCTCCCCTCCCCTCCCCTTCCCTTCCCTTCCCCTCCTTTCTTATTTTTTAAAAATCCTCATCACAATGGGAAGGAAAAATCTACTGCTAAAGAGTTGGTGATATGAGCCATCTTTTGTAAAACTTTTCAAAGTTTCTGGTTTTGTGGTATGTGTGTGCTATCTTTGAAAAAGTAATAATATCCTGGCCATTGTGGTTTAGTGATTGAGCCTTGATCCATGAACTGGGAGTCAGGGTTCGATTCCAGTCAGGGCACATACCCAGGTTGTGGGCTCGATCCCCGGTTGGGAATGTGCAGGAGGCAGCCAATCAATGAGAACTCTGTCATCACTGATGTTTCTATCTCTCTCTCCCTCTCTTTTCCTCTCAAATCAATTTTTTAAAAAAGAAAAAGTAATAATATCCATAATAAAAATTCTTTTAAAAGAACCATCAAAGGGTAAATTATGAAGTCCCTTTCTTACCTCAGACTTTAGTCTCAGAGGCAGTCATTGTTATCAGTTTCTTCTGAATCTTTCCAGAGATACCTACCATCATGTCTGTATGTGCGTGTGTGTGCATACATTTATACACACACACATATGTATATATATATGTGTGTATGTGTTCTTTTTTTAAAAAAAAATGTGTTTTTATTGATTTCAGAAGGAAGGGAGAAGGCTAGAGAGAGAAACATCAATGATGAGAGAGAGTCATTGGTCGGCTGCCTCCTGCATGCCACATACTGGGGATCAAGCCTGCAACCAGGGCATGTGCTCTGACCAGGAACTGAACCTTGACCTCCTGGTTCATAGGTTAATGCTCAACCACTGAGCCAAGCTGGCTGGACTGTATAGGTATCCTTTTGTTTCGCTTTTTACATAAATGAATGCACACTGCTCTGTGTCTTTAACCTAGGAGTATTAGAGTACAAACTATATCACCATGTATAGATATACCTTAGTTTTTTAAATAGCTGTTTTGTAATTCATTATATAGATGTTCCCCATTTTATTTAACTAGTCTCTAATTAATGGCCATTGATGGGATCTCCTTTTAAAACTGCTTTTTTTTTTTTTTTTTTTGTAGTTAAACCTTAACAACTCTAAAATTACTTACATAAAAGGCATAAAAATCTCTGGGTAGGTTTTCTTTCCCTTTAAGGAATTTTGAATTCTCTTTGTTTTGTAACCCATTTTCCTAGTTCTCCTGCAATGTTTGTATTTTAAATAGCAGCCTCAGGGTACTGATCCTGATTTTGTTTTTAGTCAGTAGGGAATATAGTAAATGCGATTCTGGGGAGGGGGATGGTAATGGTATTTATAAGAGTAGAGGTCCCTGGAAGAGGAAGGAGACATGTATTTTTTTATTTTTCAATTACAGTTGACATACAATATTCTATTAGTTCTAGGTGTACGACATAGTTATTAGACATTTATATAACTTACAAAGTAAAGTGATCACCAGTATGATAAGTCTAGTATGTATCTAATACCATACATAGTTATTACAGTACTATTGACTATTTTCCCTAAGCTGTGCTTTTCATCCCCATCACTGTTTTTGTAACTGGCAATTTGCACGCCTTAATCCCTTCCCCTTTTTCACTCAGCCCCCAAACCCCTTCCCATCTAACAACCATCAAAATGTTCTCTGTAACTATGAGTTTGTTTCTGTTTTGTTTGTTCATTTATTTTGTTTTTTAGATTCTACATAAAAGTGAAATCATATGGTATTTGTCTTTCTCTTATTTCACTTAGCATAGTGCCCTCTAGGTCCATCCATGTTGTCGCACATGACAAGATTTCATTCTTTTTTATGGCTGAATAATATTCCATTGTATATATGTACCACTTCCTCTTTATCCATTTGTTTATCAGTGGGCATTTAGGTTGCTTCTGTATCTTGACTATTGTAAATAATGTTGCAATAAACATAGGAATGCATATGTCATTTTGAATTAGTCTTTTGGTTTCTTTCGATAAACACCAAGAAGTGGAATTGCTATGTCCTTCTTTGTCTCTTGTTATATAGCCTTTGTTTTAAAGTCTATTTTGTCTGATATCAGTATTGTTACCCCAGCTTTTTTTTTCATTTCTGTTTGCATGGAATATCTTTTTCCATCCCTTTACTTTTAGTCTGTGTGTATCTTTTGATCTGAAGTGGGTCTCTTGTAGGTAGCATATGTATGGGTATTGTTTTCTTATTTATTCAGCCACCTTATGTCCTTTGACTAGAGCATTTAATTCTTTTACATTTAAAGTAATTATTGATAGATATGTAGCTATTGCCAATTTATTATTCATATTTTGATGTTAAAATTTTTTTTTCTTAAAGAAGTTCCTTTAACATTTCTTTGAATATTGGTTTGGTGGTGATGAATTCCTTTAACTTTTCATTTTCTGGGAAGCTCTTTGTCTGTCTTTAGATTCTAAATGGTAGCTTTGCTGGGTACAGTAATCTTGGTTGTACGTTCTTGTTTTTCATCACTTTGAATATTTCCTGCTAATCCCTTCTGACCTACAAAGTTTCTGTTGAAAAATCAGCTGACATTCTTATGGGAGCTCCCTTGTAGGTAACTAACTACTTTTGTCTCACTGCTTTTAAGATTCTCCATTTGTCTTTAACCTTTGGCTTTTTAAAAAAAAAAAAAAATTTTTATTGATTTCAGAGAGAGGAAGGGAGAAGGAGAGAGAGAAACATGAATGATGAGAGAGTCATTGATCGGCTGCAGCCTGCAACCCGGGCATGTGCCCTGACCAGGAATCGAACCTTGATCGCCTGGACCCTAGGTCGACGCTCAACCGCTGAGCCACGCCCGGCTGGGCAACCTTTGGCTTTTTAATTATGTTTCTTGCTGTGGACCTCTTTGGGTTAACTTGTTTGGCACTCTGCATTTCCTGGACTTGTATGCCTATTTACTTCACCAGGTTAGGGAAGTTTTCAGTCATTGTTTTTTCAAATAGGTTTTCAATTCCTTGCTCTTTCTCTTCTCCATCTGGTACCCCTATGATGCAGATGTTGGTACACTTGATGTCTTAGTAGGCCCCTTACTATTCTCATTTTTAAAAATTCTTCTTTTCTTTTTCTTGTTCTGAATTGGTGTTTTCTGCTACTTTGTCTTCCAGATTGCTGATTTGACCCTCTCCTTCATCTAATCTTTGTTGATTCCCTGTAATGTATTATTTATTTCAGTTATTGTATTTTTCATTTCTGACTGGTCCTTTTTTATGTTTTTTATCTCCATTATTATGTTTTATATGTCTTTGTTAAACTTCTTGCACAGTTAATTTACTGTTCTCCTATGTTCATTGAGCATCCTTATAACCAGTGTTTTGATCTCTGTGTCTGGTAGTTTGCTGGTCTCCATTTCGTTTAGTTCTTTTTCTGGACTCTGTTTATTTGGGATATATATATATATATATATATATATATATATATATATATATGTCTTCTCATTTTAGCTGCCTCTCTGTGTTTTTTTCTGTGTATTAGGTAGATCTTTTATGTCTTCCAGGCATGGCAGGGGGCCTTAGTAGTAGGTGTCCTGTGGGGCCCAGTGGCACAATATCCCAGGTACTCCAGGTGTGTCTCTTGTGGGGTTTGTGTGCCATCTTGATTGCTGTTGGCATGTCAGTGTGAGGGATTGACCCTCAGAATAATTGCCTGTGAGTACTGAAAGCAGGCCTGTTTTTCCAAGTCCATCATTAAAGCCTGGTATTTTTTCCTAATAGAATAACCCAAAGCCAGTTTTTAAACAATCCTCCAGTTTATATTTCAGGGAAGCTGGATATTTTTCTGTGTTATTTTTTCCCCCTGGAGCCATAGAACTCTAGCTTGTTAGTTTTTTTTGTTGTTTTTTTAAAATATATTTTTATTGATTTCAGAGAGAGAGGAAGGGAGAGGGAGAGAGAGACAGAAACACCTATGATGAGAGAGTCATTGATTGGCTGCCTCCTGCATGCCCCCCACCGGGGATCAAGCCTGCAACCCAGGCATGCGCCCTGACTGGGAATCAAACCTCGGTCTCCCAGATCATAGGTCGATGCTCAACCACTGAGCCACGCCTGACTGGGCAGCTTGTTAGTTTTATTTATTTATTTATTTATTTATTTTTAAATATATCTTTATTGATTTCAGAGAGAGGAAAGGAGAGGGAGAGAGAGAGATAGAAACATCAATGATGAGAGAGTCATTGATCAGCTGCAGCCCGAAACCTGGGGATGTGCCCTGACCGGGAATCGAATCCTGATCGCCTGGATCATCCTAGGTCGATGATCAACCGCTGAGCCACGCCCCGCCGGGCAGCTTGTTAGTTTTAAAGAGTTGGTTGTTAACACCTCTAAAAGTCATGAACCAAAGAATAAAAAACTAATGGTGTACATTTAAATATTTTTATTTATTGATTTGAGAGAGAGAGGAAGGGCGAGAGAGAGAGAGAGAGAGACATCTGTTTGTTGTTCCACTTATTTATGCATTCATTGGTTGCTTCTTGTATGTGCCATGACTGGAGATTGAACCCGCAACCTTGGCATATCAGAACGATGCTCTAACCAACTGAGGTACCCAAGTAGGGCCTAATTGTGTACATTTTATACTACAAGTTTCTTTTTTGTTTTTTTTTTTTTGGTAACAAAATCTTGTGCTATCCCTTATTTTAGTGGTTTTTATTTATTTGTATTCTGTGGTTATTAATCAAGGTGTTTAACTCAAAATAGTTAATACACTCATACATATGTTAAGTTACAGATGTTTTTTTAACCTGAAATTAAGATAATAAATTTATTAATTTAAAAAATAAAATAAAGCTTGCCCAGCCAGCGTGGCTAAGTGGTTGAGCATTGACCTATGATCCAGGAGATCTGGGTTCAATTCCCTGTCAGGGCACATGCTCAGGTTGCAGGCTCAATCCCCAGCAGGGGGCATGCAGGAGACAGCCAATCAGTGACTCTCGTCATTGATGTTTCTATCTCTCATTCCCTCTCCCTTCCTCTCTCTTGGAAATCAATAAAAATATATTTTAAAAATTTAAAAAATGTTTGTCTTACCTTTTGGGTAGTCTCTCAAAAGAAGATTAAAAATTTACATATATCAAGACACTAATGGATATACCTTTCTTTCTGGGGAAGGAAGACAGGTATTGCTGCTATTATACTGTATGTAATAAGAGCAATAGCCATCCACAGTGTTACGTATTCTTGATGCAACAATGTTTCTTTTTAGTTAAAGCAGTTAGTAATGGATAAAGGCCTGTTAGATAATCTGGTTTACCTATCGTCACAGAGTGGTCACACTTGTTGAACCTGATATTTGTTCAGATCAGATAAATTTGCTTCAGGCTCTGCTATCTCTTGGCTTTTACATTCTGTCACCCTGGCTCTGCACATACTTAAAATAATTGTGTAAGATCCTATGTTTGGAAAACTAAAATATGACATGAATATATGAATCTTGCTTTTATTAGAGGGCAAAAGTGGCAAGGTATGGCTCTTTCATAAGTTGTGCCCTGTTTCCTAAAAGAAATAGATAACTTACTCATTATAGTGGTATTCTCAGGAAAATCATCTGAGTTGGAGATGGAGAAGTTTCTACAAGTACTGTATAATTGAGAAAAGGACCTGAAAATGAGAATAAGAATGATCTTTGAATTTTTACTTGTTGATTTGATTCAGGCCTTCATTCAGCCTGACCCTGGAATGTGAAATTTCATAAGATAACCAAAGTAACAGAATAAAAAGTTTTCTGGTGGAACTAAATGCATAGAAACATTTTTCTGGTGAAAATTGTGAAACAATTTTACCTAGTTGGCATATTATAATATATGACATTACATTTTTTTTGCTAATTTTTCCATGTAATGTTAATCCTTGAAGTTCTTAGTAGTAGTTTTTTCCACTCAGTCTGTGATAAATATGAAAGCAGCCAAAGGAAACACATAGTCACCAAGTCATAATGAGACCACATTTAAAAAAGAATGATAACAACATCCTGGGGACGGGCTGGTGCTGCTCAGTTTGGGCCAGGACTGGAACGAAGAGGAGAAAGATCATAGAAGTTCATATTTACATTGTGACTTGGAAGTGAGAGAGAAACTCCTTAAGGTGAGGGTATTGGAATGAACTTCTTTTAAGTTTTGGAGAAATTACATACCGTATTCTTTGTTTAAGGGGCTCAGATTAAAATCACAGTCAAAAGAGGAAAGAGAAACTAGATTTGTCAGCAACAGAGGACAGGATTCAGTGCTTTAAAAGCGTTCTTCAGTTAGCACTGTTTCTCCGCTTCCTTTCTGTGCCGCGCTTGTCCTGCCCTCCCACTTGCTGGAATTTAATGGAGGTTCACAAGGATGTTTTGGCAGTGATGCCTGGGTCGGCATTGTGCAGGTTTTATGTTCTGAAAACTCTTGGGGGAAATGAATTCAATAAATATTTTTAAAAAGACAGTTCCTTCTAAAAGAGAAATCATCTTTGATGTGACATCTTACCTGAGATAGAAATTCGATGTACTTCCAGTGGAGTATGTCCTGTCTCTATGTAGAAAATAACATAAAAATATGTACTTTTAAAATTATTTCTTTTTGATTAATTAGAGAGAGAGAGAGAGAGAAGGGGGGGGAGAAACACTGATTTGTTAATTCCACTTATTCTTGCATTCACTGGTGGTTTCTAGTATGTACTGTGACCAGGGATCAAATCCACAACCTTGGCATATCAAGATGACACTCTAACCAACTGAGCTACTCAGCCAGGGCAAAATAAGTAATTTTTTTAAAAAGTGATGGGATTAAATAATTAATACTCCAAATGTATAGATCCTTGGCATGTGGAATTGAAGGAAAGGTTCCTTATCAGTGGGAATTTACTTCTGTCTTTACTTTTCTTTGTTTTTATTTCATTGTACTTGAAAATTTTTCTAGAAGCAAGACTCCTTCCAGAAGCAAATATGACTTGGAAAGGGTGGCCTGGGGAAGTAGTCTTGACTCTTTTGGTTGTTGCCGCCACTTACTTTCCTTTTACTTTATCAAATTACGATATAACTAGGCAGGAAGGCGTGGAGGAAACACTATGTCCTGTTTCTTTAACCCCAGTGCAGACAGTGTTAGGATATCGTCCTGACAGGGGGATGGAAATATAAGGAATGAAAGAGCCCCAAACTCAATGACTGGCATTGGTAAAGAATCCATATTTCATTATTGGAAATCTAAAATTATCTGGATGGATTTGAAAGCTGTTAACAATATGTGGGGAAGTAGATTAATCAACAGTTTTCTCTGTTTAACCATGTAGAGATGAACATGTAAATGTGGGTACTGGATGCCATCTTTCCTGATTTTGCTGCTAAAGTCATTGTCATTCCTTTAAAATAAGATCCCTATTGACATATTTCTGTTTCAATTGATGTCACTCTCATTTTGTTGGTGACTCTTCATGAAACCTTGAAGGAAGACTGGAGTTTTTCCCCATCTCTTTACCCTAGCTGTGATGATTTTTCTTCTTGCATTCAACCCTTCCTCTCAATTCCTGATGTAGCCACCCTGGTTCAGGCTGCCTGCACTGTTGAAATTACCTTCTAAATCTCCTTCCACTTACTGTCACTTGCCCATCCCCAGTTCACCCCCAGTTAGTTCATTGGCATTGAGTTACAAGATAATCTTCCTCCCTAAGCTTCAGGAATCATAAATGGTCTCTACTGTTTACCTTCCAGGTGTGTGGGAAGCTCCTTTAACTGCAACACAAGTTTTGAGATCCTCAAGGGGATCTCACTGATGCTAATAATTAGGGGTGTTCTTTTCCCTGGTAAGGTGGCAAGGGGCGGTGGGGCGGTCGCATGGAGTTGGGCAAGGGCTTACAAAGTTTGATTGACAGAAGAGATGCCATTCTCTTTCTTGTTGGCACTAACCAGAAGGAAGTATGGTAGTGACATCCAGCTGGGAGATCCACTGGGAGATACGAGTTTCCTTGTTGAAAGCCTACAGGATGAATATAAACTCTAGCTATTTTTCATGCCCCTTGACAGCCTGGCAGTTGTCATCTTCTCCAAGCTTGTTTTCCATGAATTACTTGTAGGAGCCTCCTGCTGTCGTCAAAGTGTTCTTTTTGTTTTCTGAATACAAACATTCCCACTTCCATGCCACTGACTGTGATGCTTAAGATACCTCTTCTCCTTTAAACCATACACTATTTTCAGTATTCCCCCAACATTTCTTTGTGATCACCACTACCATAAATACATACTGTCTGAACGTTCCTGAATGTTCCGTTGCTTTTTAATATCATTTTTGTTTAATCAATAAAAATTTACTGAGGGTTTGTGTCAGGCAGTATGCTGGAGATTCAACTGAAAACAGTTTTCTTGTCTTAGGAGTTTACATTTTAATGAGTGGAACAAATCTACCACCAAGTGCAGTTGAGTAAGATTTAATAGGTTTCCGAATCAAGTAAATTAACTTGGGTTATGGAGGGGCAGTCAGGGAAGGTTTTCTATAGGAAAGCAATTTTTAGAACTAAAATCTCCAAACGTAGGAAAGCAATTTTCAGAACTAAAATCTCCAAACATTTTATGGCAGCATGTTTTGATCCATGCCATTTTAATATTTAAAGCTATTTTTTTCTTGTTCTTAAATGTTAACTTTTATTAATATCTGTATCATTGATGGTTACTATCTTCTTAATAATAGCCTCCCAAATGTTAAGAAAAACCTCTTAACTCCCCTTTTAGACAAAATAAACATAATTTCCTCAAAGGTACCACAGCTTTATAACTGATTATTTGAAATTTTTATACTGTTGAGTCCAAAAGAATGCACAGATAGGCTGATCCAAAAAACACAAATGACCAGGATTTTGTTAAAACCAGATTCTGACTCAGTGGGGTGGGGCAGGACCTGAGGTTTTATATTTCTAAGAAGCTCTCTGGTGATGCTGAAGCTGCTTACAGATTGAATATGTTCTGAGTGACAGGGATTTAGAGACTGTTAAGGGACAAAGAATTAAGATGAAAACAAAGCTTTGTGTTTCTTCTAATTATATGTATGGATCCTGCAGTGTATAGATTCTGTTAACTCTGTTTTACTCTCATTAATATAAATCAACAAATTACCCAGCTGGGTTGGCCTCATCTCCCTGCACCCAGAAATAGTGAATCTTGCCAGTGATCTGACTAGAAAGCTTCTGTTCTTCACCCCACCACTCCCCGGGGAATGCGTTTCCTTCACGTCATAGGGCGCTATGATAAGATATGCTCCCACCTAATTGAGGCTGATATGATTCCCTGTGGCCCCCCAGGCACTGAGTAATAGGGAACTCCATCTTTGGCAGAAGGAAGTGTTCCTTTTGGCATTCTGCCTCCACCCAACTAGTTTGTTTAACAGCTGGGCTCCAGGAATGGCATCTGAGGCAAGTCTGTATCCTACAGGACCTGGCAAAAAATTTCATCATGAGCTTTTAAGATTCCCATTAGAAATTCTCATAACTTGTGGGAACCTTGGCTGTTGAGTGACCTGCCCATGACCTTCTAAAGGGGCAAGCCAGAATGAAATGCAGCTCTCTTTATTCTGCCTGAGTGTTTCCCCGATGATTTTCTCTGGAGTTTTCACTCTCTTCTGCTCTGCAGATATTCTTGCAGACTGCAGACAGGAAAGCAGTTCCTATAGACAGTTTGTTCCCGAGTCTTTACAACCAAAGCTAGAAAGTATTATTTCTGTCATCTTCCTGGGGAACTTTGCTATGGAATTCCCCCTAACGACTGGATTGCAACAATGGCTTTTAGATTCAAGAGATCTGTCTCATCACAAAGCGGGAAATGATGATGTCAGGCTGGTGAGGAGGAGTTGGTCAATGGCCCGGTACAGTGGTTTCATACTTTAGCATGTATCACCTAGGGGCCCTGTACCCCTAGAATCTCTGAATCAGCAGATCTGGAAAAGAGCCTAAGAATCTGTAACATCCTCTTTCCTCCCCATGTCTTATGATGCGGTTACATAAAAGGTGATTGTTACAGTCAGGGAGGTGGGCACGTGTTCACATTGGCACATGCATTGTTGATTGTGTTGGCCAATATTACCGCCCAATCTACGTAGGTTTATTAGCTAAACAAAACAAAGAGACCCAAGGAAGCAGCACCTCTTCTAATGTTCTTTTGTGGTAACGTAGCCCATGTCCCACGAGGCCTCTTGGTTTGCACTAGTAGAGACCTGATCTTCTAGAGTAAGGAGATACTGAATCATAGGATGGGGGCGGGTGGCAAACTTGCTTCTCATTCATCTTCTGATCAGGAAAATACATGTTTTCCAAAATGATTATTTTTAAATGGAATGAATATGTGTGGGGTTTTTAAAAAAATATGTGTTTTTGATGGCTGAGATGGGAAAAGGGAAGGGGAAATTTGATTGATCTGGCTATTTCTATCCCTCTAAATTCCTTAGCTGTACCTTGTTTACATCACATGAATAAGATGGTTGATTTTGTTTGTTTCTGCTAGTATGCCTTGTTTCTTAAAGGTGACTAATGCTACACTTTCTATTGAAGCAGTTCTGGAGCATCCCAGGAGATACACAGTGATCTGGACCTTGGTCTTGGTGACCTTCCTTCGGATGAGGAGGAAGTCATCAACAGTTCTGATGAAGACAATGTCAGCTCTGATTCTAGCAAAGGGGAGCCTGACCTGCTGGGAGATAAACAGGTAGATGTTGGTATTTAATTGTGTCTACTTTTGTGTTTGTTGGTCTCCCATGACACTCAGAAACAATATTTATCAATATCATAGATACAAAATTATAGTTCTCTTGAAATTTATAAAACATTTTTCTAATTTAAATTTAATTTCTTGTAAGAGTAGCCCACATAACATCTGGCTGTGAAAATCAGCGAGGATGCCTATCTTTCAGTCCTGACGAGACGGAAAGCTGCTGGAAACCCAGGTGTCCTCTTCAAGGGCCCACATACAGACTGTGCTTACAGGCGCTCACACTGGGCTCTGGTGTTGGCACAGTGGCTCAGAGGGGCACCAGAGATACAAGGAGAAACTGAGTTGTGTGTCTTCGGGATGAGGGCTGGAGGGACGGCTGCCGTTGTCCCTGTGTTGAGCACTCCTGCTGCACAGCCAACAGGCACCATCTCTCCTTGTGTTGAGCCCTCCCTCCACACTGACAAATCTGAACCTGTATTAGCCTGGTGAACTCCACTAGCTCTACTAAGGACTACCTGAGACCCTTCCTCACCCAACTCAAGCATGGCCCCAGGCTCTTTCCTTGGCAACCAGCCTGGGCCTGCTTTGCAGTTTTTCTTAAAAACCTCTCTAGGAATTCTGGTCAAGCTGGTGCTGGGGGGGTTGGGGGTGGTACCAAAGATATATAGGGAGCAACTGAGTTGTGTCACTTCAGGGCAAGGGCTGGAAGGATGGCTGCCATTGTCCCTGTGTTGAACCATTTCTCCATGTGGCCAAACCTGATTATGCGTTAGCCTGGTGAATTCTACTAGCTCCATCCTGATGACTCCCTGAGACCCTGTCCTGCTGTAAAAGTCAGCTGGCCTCGGTGTACCCTGAGACTTTTGCTGAGTGGCCCAAGGCTTAGCACTAGTGCCAGATATGAATCTGTATTAACTTGGTGAACACTACTCACCCAACCCTAGTGACTCCCTGATGCCCTGCCTCACCCAACTCTTGTACTGACTGAGGTTCTTTCAGTGGCTGAGCCTTATAAGCAGCTGGCAGCGTGTCTTGGGGAGCCTTGGGTTTTTTGCTTATGTGCCCTAGGCCCAGTACTGGTGGCTGCTGGACTTGGATCACAGCATGGCCTCTCCTATACCCATCCAGGCCCAGCACAGGCAGCTACCAACTGCAGATTGCTTCATAGCTCCTAACAGGTAGTCCTGGGCCAGTCACAGTCAGTGTTTGACATTGACCTGCACTGGAGTCCTCTAGAGGTCCCAGAACTGACACACCCAGTGGCTGGCTTCACACCACAACGAATTAGCTCCATAAGAGGCACACCCAAAGGGTTATATTGGCAGGCATCAGAACCCACTGGGGTGAATCCCACTGCATGGGATCAGTCCCCGCAGAGCAGCTCATAAGCTATGGCCATGCCCAGTACTCATAGCCAGTCAGCCTGAGGGTCAGTTTCACCCACTGATGTCCCAACAATAATTAAGTCTCAACTACAACAGTAGTGGACACACAACCTACAGAAGGGACACTCCTGGAGCACCCAGCTCAGGTCCATCGGAGAGACTGCTCCACTGTACCCCACCTAATACATAAGGCCACCCCTGCCAAGACTGGGAGATGTGACAGACCTACTTAATACATAGAAACAAACACAGAGAGGCAGCCAAAATGAGGAAGCAAAGAAAAATGTCTCAAATGAAAGAACAGGAGAAGTCTCCAGAGAAAGAACTAAATGAAATGGAGGCAAGCAGTCTACCAGATACAGAGTTCAAAACACTGGCTATAAGCATGTTTAAGGAACTTAGTGAGAACTTCAGCAAAAAGATAGTAAACATAAAAATGGACATAGAAACCACATTGATATTTTTGAGCATTTAATCCCCAAAATAAAGAATACAATAACTGAAATGACACAGTAGATTAGGAGAAGCAGAAGATCCAATCAGTGATTTGGAAGATAAGATAGCAGAAAACACCCATTCAAACCAGGAAAAAGAAAGAAGAATTTTTTAAAATGTGGACAGTTTATGTGACCTCTGGGACAACATCAAGCATACCAACATTTGCAAATGATTGAGAACCTATTTGAAAAACTAATGACTGAAAATTTCCCTAACCTGGTGAAGGAAATAGACATACTTGTCCTGGAAGTGCAGAGAGACCCAATCAAGATGAACCCAAAGAGGCACACACCAAGACATATCATAATTAAAATGGCAGAGGTTAAAGACAAAGAGAGACTCTTAAAAGTAGCAAGAGAAAGACAGTTACTTATAAAGGAGCTCCCATAAGATTGTCAGATGATTTCTCAACAGAAACTTTTTAGGCCAGAGGGATTGGCACGAAATATTTAAAGTGATAAAGAATAAGGACCTAGAACCAAGACTACTCTACCCAGCAAGGGTATGAATTAAAATTGAAGTAGAGATACTCTGTTCTAATACTCCCCAGGTTTCTGGTCTATAGATCACTGACAAGGATCATTCAAAATGAAAAAAAGTGATGTTAAAATTCAAGGTAAAGAACTTCCCAGACAAGAACAAGCTAGAGGAGTTCATCACCACTAAATCAGTATTACAAGAAATGTTAAAAGGACTTCTTTAAGAAGAAAGAGGGTGGGGAAGGGAACATAAATATGAATAATAAAATAACAACTACATACCTATCAACAATCACTTTAAATGTAAATGGATTAAATGCTTCAATCAAAAGACTAAGGATGGTCAGAAACCACAGGAAAGTCACCATTTCAGTAAAAGTACCCATAACAATAAAAACAAATAAAACTTAAAAAAAAAAAAAAAGACATAGTGTGGCTGAATGGATAAGAAAACAAGACCCAGCACTGTCTGGTTTGGCTTAGTGGTTAAAATGTTGAACTGTGGACTGAAGTGTCCTGGTTCATCAGGGCCAAGGGCACATACCTCGGTTGCAGACTTGATCCTCGGGCCTGGTTGGGATGCATGCAGCAGGCAACCAGTCAGTGTACATTGATGTTTCTCTCTGTCTCTCCCTTCCACTCTCTCTGAAAAGGAATGAAAAAAGTATCCTTGGGTGAGGAAAAAAGAAGAAAACAAGACCCATACTTATGCTACCTATAAGAAACCCACTACAGATTGAAAGATACACATAGACTAAAAGTAAAGGGATGGAAAAAGATATTTCATGCAAATGGAAATGAAAAAAAGTTGGGGCAGCAATACTTATATTAGATAACATTGACTTTAAAACAAAGACTATAAGAGAGACAAAGGAGGCCTGGGTGGCATGGCTCAGCAGTTGAGCATTGACCTATGATCCAGGAGTTGAGGCTCAATTCCCAGGCATATGCCCAGGTTGCAGGCTTGATCCCCAGTGTGGGGTGTGCAGGAGGCATGTGATCATTGATTCTCATCATTGGTGTTTCTATATCTCTCTCTTTCTCTCCCTTCCTCTCTCTGAAATCAATAAAACATTAAAAAAAAGAAAAAAAGATACATTGGAGGACATTACATAATGATAAAGGGATCAGTCCAGTAAGAGTATGTAACTCTTGTAAACCATTATGCAGTTAATATAGAAACATCCAAATATATAAAGCAAATATTGATGGACATAAAGGCAAAGACTGACAATAATGTAATCATTATAGGGGACTTTAATACCTCATTGACATCAATAGATAGATCTTCCAGACAGAAAATTAACAAGGAAACAGCCTGACACATTAGACTAGATGGATTCAATTGATATTTTTGAGCATTTCACCCCAAAGCAGCAGAATATACATTCTTTTCAAGTGTACATGGAACATTTTCCAAGATAGATGACATATTAGGCCTTTATAAGTCTGAATAAAATTAAGAAGCTTTAAGTCATATCAAGCATTTTTTGAAACCACAATGGTGTGAAAATAGAAATCAGTTACAAGAAGGAAACTGAAAAGGGCACAATCACATGGAAGCTAAATAATGATTACTGAACAATGAATGTGTTAACAATGAGATCAAAGAAGAAATCAAAATATATTTTGAGACAAATGAAATGAAAACACAACAACCCCAAATCTGTGGGACACAGCAAAAGCAGTCCTAAGTGGGCAATTCATAGCAATACAGGCTTACCTCAAAACAAGAAAAATTTCAGATAAACAATGTAACCTTACACCTAAATGAACCAGAAAAAAAAACAAAGAAAGCCCAAAGTGAGTAGAAGGAAGGAAATAAAGATCAGAGTTGAAATAAATGAAATAGAGTCTAAACAAACAATACAAAAGATCAATGAAACCAAGAGCTGGTTCTTTGACACATGAAACAAGATTGATAAATCTTTAACCAGATTTATAAACAAAAAAGGAGAGAGGACCCAAATAAATAAAATCAGCGGTGAAAGAGAAGTAACAGCTGACACCACAGAAATACAAAGGATTGTAAGAAAATATTATGATACGGCCCCTATGGAAAACAGTTTGGAGGTTCCTCAAAAAATGAAAATTAGAACTACTTTATGACCCAGCAGTTCCACTTCTGGGAATATACTGAAGAAATCCAAAGCACTAAGAAAAGATATACGTATTGATATGTTCATTGCAATGTTATTTACAATAGCTTCAATATGGAAGCAACCCAAGTGCCCATCAGTAGACAATTGGATAAAGATATGGTACATATATAGAATGGAATATTATTCTGTCATGTAAAAGAATGAAATCTTATTATTTACAACGTGAATCGACCTATAGGGTATTATGCTAAGTGAAATAAGTCAGGCAGAGAAAGACAAATACCATATGATTTAACAAAATAAATGAGCAAACAAAACAGAAACAGATCCATAGATACAGAGAACACATTTCAGAATTTACAAAGCTGGGCTGTTATCAAAAGATAGTAATATAAAACTGATTTTCAGATTAAAGGCTGTGTTTGGAAATTCGACTTATTTTGTGACCTTGAAAAGGTAATTTATTTGTGGCTAATGTTTCAACTTCCACAGCAGTGTACTTCTGGGATATGGAGTTATTTCACAGGCAATGTGCTTTGAAATGCATTGTAATTTAAGTGAGGACTTTCATTAACTGAGAAGTTGAGATGCCAAATATGGCTTCTCTTCAGTGTGTTTCTCCATCATTGAGTTGGGTCAGAATCAGCATTGTTCTTACAAGTTGGAGATAGTATAGAGCTTTTTAATTTTGGTTTGTTTTATCTGCCTTTAACTTTGCCTACTTTGAAAAGGATTGTTATCCATTGAATCATTTTCTAATAGTTACTGTCTTTTTTTTAGCTCTGTAGTTTTCCTAGTTTAAAAGGTAAAATAGACAATAGAATACATAGATTTCTAGAATTTTAGAATTACTAAAGGCTTAGTCATCTAATCCAACCCCCTACATTTTTACATGTTTGAATTTACATTTTGGAGTGCCATTATAAAGGCTGAGTTGGAATCTGACTGGCAGAAATCTTTGGGGAAAATGGGAGGTGATGAAGGGGAAAGGAAAGGTGTAAAGGGATGGACATGTAAGGACAGAGCACACATGGAGTTGCGTGGTGGTTCCAATTTGGCTGGAGTTGAGAGAACACAGTGTAGAGGAATAGGAATGAGACTAATGAAGATAATTGGACACATTGTGATGTGTTTTATGGATGCGGCAAAAGAAAAGTTAGTCTTTGTTGCCCATAGGTGATAGGGAGCTGTTAATATGGTTCAATCTTAGAACTAATGTGATTATATTTGCATTTTAGAACTGTTATTCTGGTGGCAGTGTAGAGAATGGATTGCAGTGGGGTAAATCTAGAGCCAAGGAAACCACTTAGGTTACTATAATAGTGTAGGCAAGAAAAAAAGGAGGCTATATTGTGGGAGAGGAAAGGGTCAATGAAGCTTTAAAGATATATTCAGAAGGATGAAGTGACAGGACTTGACAATTGACTCAGTTGTCATCATAGAAGGTAGAGGAATCCAGGTTTCTGGCTTTGATGAGTCTGTAGTATCTAGCATGCTGGTAGTTGATGGCTTATTTAAATAGTGACTGAAGATCATCACATGCTTTACTCTTTGTGAATCTTTTCCTGAATTACACCCCGCTGCCTGATTATGCTCTTTCTCTTCAGGATGTCAGCGTGTTTCAATGTTGTCCTTATAAATAGTTATTTGTGTATTTGGTTTGTTCCCGTCACTCACTACTTGAAGGTTAGGGCTATTTATCTTTAATACCCTCTTCTCACACCCACGCTCATGCCCCATCTCAGACCTATAGAATGAGAATTTGCAAGGTACCTGGGAATCTGACATGTAAGAGCTGCCTCATGGTTCTAATGATCAGTAATGTTTTCAGACTTAGCTGTAGAGCAATGAATGGAGCTGACAGTGGAGCTGTTTTCTCCTACTAAATGTGCTATCAAATGATAGTCATTTACTAAGTTCAGATTTTAGAACAATGTAGTAAAGATAGTCCTGACTCCTTCCTCTTAGAAATTATCTCAGAATAGCAAGGAAGATAAGGGATATAAATTGTGTCTTTAGTGATATCAGGAGACAGCTAAAACCCCAAATCACAATATATGAGTAAGGGCTGCCATTCCCACCAGCAGTGTATAAAGGGGTCTAGTTTCTCCACATCTTTACCAGTAGTGGCTTTTTTCTGATTTTTGATTATAGCCATCCTGTGGGTGTGAGTATTATTTCAGTGTGGCTTTAATTTGTATTTCCCTGCTGACTAATTATGTTGAACATCTTTTCATATACTTATTGGCTATCGTTACATCTTCTTTAGTGAAATGTCTAGTCATATCTTTTACCCATTTTTAACTGAGTTGTATTAGAAGTTTTTTATGTATTCTGGGTACAGAATCATGATTTGCAAATATTTCCTCCCCACCTGTGACTTATCTTTTATTTTCTTTATGTTATTTTTTTGAAACATAACAGTCTTAAACTTATGAAGTTAATTTTATCAAACTTTTTTTATGGATCATGATTTTGGCATTATATCTAAGAACTGTTAGTCTAAACTGAGGTCACAAAAATTTTCTTCGATGTTTTCTTCTAGAAGCTTTACCTTTTTAGCTCTTAACATTTAAATCTATGATAGATTTTAGTTAATTTTTATAAATGGTGCCAAGTAGGGTACTAATTCATTTTCTTGCTTGTGGATATCCACTTCTTCCAGCAATTTTCAACCATTTGTTGAAAAAGCTGTCCTTTCTTCCATTGCATTGCCTTGACAACTTTGTCAAAAATTCATTGACCATAAATATAAGGGTATACTTCTCTCAGTTTCTTTCCATTGATCTGCATGTCTGTCTTCATGCCAGTACCCACTATCCCCCTTCCCCCAATGTTTATAGTCTCAGTTTCTAGGAAAGAAAAACATACTCCATAGTTGACAGCTCCAGTGCTGCTTCTGGATAACTGCCACCCTCTATCTCACTGACTTGCCATAGCACACCTGAGATCTGAGATACTTAATGATGAAATCTTAGGATTTTAAAGTCGAAAGTTTAACACTCATTTTACAGATAAGAAATGTCAGGCTCCCATAGTTGTTTTTCTAGGTTAAAGTGTTTTTGTCCCTTGTTATAACAGAAGCATGATATGTGCTTGGGGATAGCATGTTTATTACTATGGGGTCACTCTGCACAATTCTCTCTAACCCAGGCCCTGGCAGAGCAGGGTTTTGAAGTAGAAAAAAAAAATGTTCAGAGTATAGACGTCCCAAAAGGAGAGTGATAAAAAGAGGAAAGGAAATATAGGGTGGATGCCAAAAATAAAGGATACCTACTTGAAATTTTTGTACAGAGCTGGTACACATTTTAGGTGGCTCTACTAAACAAATGGTTCAGCATCTATAGTGTACCTAGTTTCTGTGTAGATACTGTTAAAACTGCCTCTTGACCTTTCAGGGACCTTATATCCCTTTAAAATGGAGAATGCAGAGTGAAGGCTTCAGTTCTTTCAATGGTTTAGGTTTCTCTTTTTCATTTTTACTGTATTTCTTTTGACATTTTAATTTTAAAAAGATATTGTATTTCATAAATATTAAACTTTCTAGCTACAGATAATATAAAGAGAAACCCATTATAATAGTTAGAAAAACATTGAATTGCTTCCAAAATAGCAGTTATCCTCTGTGGGGTGTGTGTGTGTGTGTGTGTGTGTGTGTGTGTGTGTGTGTGTGTGTGTGTGTGTGTGTGTACGTGTAGGCAGTCAAGGTTATTAGTGCATGTTTGATAAAATAATCTGCAAGATCAGGCTATGCTTACAACTGCATCCTGAGGAATGTTAGCTATGTGTGAAAAAATGGTAAGTGAATGGCCTGGCCGTTGTGGCTTAGTTGATTGGACTTCGTCCCATGCACTGAAAGGTCGCCAGTTCAATCCCTGGTCAGGGCGCATACCCAGGTTGTGGGTTTGGTCCTCAGTCAGGGGGCTTATGGGACGCAACCGATCAATGTTTCTTTCTCACATCGATGTTTCTCTCTCTCTCTGTCTCTCTCTCTCCCCCCCTTCCTTCCTCTCTAAAATCAATAAAAACATATTTAAAAAATAAGTAAAATAAAAGGTGAGTGAATGGAGTTGAGTATCTTATGCCTTTCTTACTCAGTTGAGCAACATTTATTCAACCTGTTAGTTGCAATTATTCAACAACCTGTCCTAGAAAGAGGAACAGTAATGGGGATAGAGGTGGAAGTTATCTAATTGTCCACTTAAAGAGAGTTTGGGAGCTAAGTAACAAGGCAAAGCAGAATATTCTAGGGCAGCGATTTTCAACTGATGTGCTGCAAGAATTTTTCTTTCTTTTTATTTTTAAGAGAGAGGAAGGGAAAGGGAGGGAGGAAGAGAGAAATATCGGTGTGAGAGGAAAACATTGATTGGTTGACGTGGGTAGGCACTCCGACCGGGGATTGAGCCGGAAACCTGAATACAGTATGTGCCCTGACGGGGAATTGAACCCACCACCTATTGGTGTATGGGACAACACTCCAACCAACTGAGCCACACCGGCAAGAATTTTTAAAACATTCAGTACCTGCCTATTTAGTCAGGGGCACTGACCTCTTTTCCCTTAAATTGTCAAATTAAAAAAAAATAAAGACAACATCTAACACAACAATAGCCATCCGGTGTGAGTGAGTCAAAATTACACCTATTTTAAAAATTATTCCTTTTTTTTTGGTCAGATTGACAAAAATATATTTTTTGGTGTGTTGCAGAATTTTAGTAATTCGTTTATGTGTGCCATGAGATGAAAAAGGTTGAAAATCACTGTTCTAGGTTAATTAGACTGGACAGTTATGCACTCTTAATTAATATTTACTCTTTAAAGATTTTTTTAATAAGTAGTTGGTTTTATAGACTACTTTGAATTGTTTTGCATAACAGTATTTCTGATGAAAGAGTAGGATATTTTGGTATTGTTTGTGAATTCTTTAGTAGTAAGAGATGAATACTCGGAAGGGACAAATACACACTGCAAGGTGAATGCTTATTCCTGGAGGAGGAGGGAAACCCTAATGTTATATGTAACAGTTTGTTTCACAAGATTTCAACCAAATATTGCAGAATGTTTGTATTTGTTATGTCTTTTGGCGAGAGGAGGGGGGATCCATGTGGGTATATGTTTAGCAGTGAATTTTATTTTTTTATTAATCCTCACCCAAGGATATTTTTTCCATTGACTTTTAGGGAGAGTGGAAGGCAGGAAGGGAGGAAGAGGAAGGGAGGGAGAGAGAAACATTGGTGTGAGGGAGACACATTGGTTGGTTGCCTCTCACATGTGCCTGCCTGGAGCCAGGGATTGAACCTGCAACCCAGGTACATGCCCTTGACTGGGAATCAAACCCAAGACCCTTCAGTTCCAGGGCCCACACTCCAACCACTGAGCTACATGGGCCAGGACTAGCAGTGAGTATTTTTAAGGGTATGATTACCAGCAGATACTGAAGAGAGATTCAGAACTTAATAGAAGAATTTCTAGATTATGTATTGGAAAATATGTGTTCTCTTCCCAACTCAGCTAATAATCACCTTTGAATCTTGGCAAATCCCTGTTTTCAGTGGGCCTTCTTTGGGATTCTGATTGTGGTTCAGTTCTCACTTTATATATTCCGTATGTTTGATCTCATTCACTTCTGTGACTTCACCTACCATTTATGATCCATTGGTTTTCAATGTAGTAAAAACTGAATCTAAAAATAAAGGTCTACCCTGAGGCTCAGTTGGTTGGAGCGTAGTCAAAGTTGCGGGTTCCATCTCAGGTTGCCGCGTGTATGGGAGGCGACTGATCGAAGTCTCTCCCCCCCCCCTTAAAAAAATCAATAAACATTCTCGGGTGAGGGTAAATGAATAAAAATATAAAGAATACCTTATATTTACCATAACTGGCTGACTTCTTATGATAATATAAGTGATTGCAATTTAAAAAATCTAAATTTTAACATGCCATAAAACCTTGGACGCTCTTTGTGTTTATTCATTTGAATGTCACCAGTGCGTTAAAGAAGTTTATAAAAGGGTTTTAACATATGTACAGAACATCTTTAATAAATCACTAAAATGTTATTTTTGGAAGAACTTCATTCACTGTTAAAGTTCATCTATTTTTATATCTTGGTTCTGACACTGAAATTCTAGAAGCAGGTAAAAACAACTTTTTTTTCCAAATGAGGAACTAAGATAGTCCTTTGAGCCATCACAGTGATGCTCTCAGGTAAACATATGTGCTAGGATGATCCATAATTTCAATTTGGACAAGAAAACCACTTCACTACCATTATTATGTTTTTTAAATAATGAGAAGTCACTACTGTTGTATTTTTTTCTGTGTCATTTTGTTAGTGACTGACTACTGGGCTGTCCTTATTGCAACACAAAATTAACTGGGTCCTGGTATTGCCAGTATCTGGCATGTATGCAAAGAGGCTTCTCCTCCTAAAACCAGATCTGGCATTTCTTCAACAGAAGGACCAGCACCTTTCCTTTTAATGACCAGAGTCATAATTTTCACCTTAGGTGTAATATCAAAAATGTTACCGTTGCTTGTTCCTTGTTTACTCTCTTTTGCCCTTCACTGTGGAACTGCAGTACGTAGACCTTTCAGCAGAATAAAAATGGAGAGAAACTCTTCCTTTTCTCTAATGGCCAGGAGTCAAAGCCAGCTCTGTTCGTTCTTAAATGAAAACATACCTCTAAATCCCTAAATATTTAGACCTCCTTCCTAATCATCCCCCACCCTCAGAAGTGAACATTTGTTCTTCCTGCTAGAGTATTTGACACACAAAGCAGTACATATTTAAAGAATTTCATTTCAGCTCTTTATTTTTTTTCCTTTTTATTGAATTTATTGCGGTGACACGGATTAACAAAATTATACAGGTTTCAGGTGCATCATTTCAGCTCTTTAGAATAAAACAGACTTAAGAGAGCATATTTCTAAAAGGGATTTTAGGTAAATTGAAGAGAGCCTGTGGCTGAAATGTTGGCAAGTGTTTGGTGTAGACGGCGAAAAGGAGCCCTTTTCAGACTGCACTTAAGGTGTTTGCCTTCCTGACGTTACTTAAGGTAAAGTGCTCTTACACATTCCTGCTGGGTATTCACTAATCTCCCATTACTTGTGTGCACCCCAAGAAGAAAGTTCCTGTGATATCTGTAGGGGTCATTTCTGTTTCGAACCGCCGATGGCTGTGCCGCCCCCAGGCTCTGGGGCTTCTTGGGGAAGTGCATCAATCCAGTGCTGGTGATGGCAGAGGACTACCGATTTCTGTCCGCTTCTCCTATATCACGGCTTAGTAACTGCATCTAATTCTCAACGTTTGTCATTTGAGATGTTATATCGTGTGAAATGTGTTCTAATAGGAAACTTGTAAGTATCAGAGCGAAATTTACATCTGACTCGCTCAAAGCTGATCTTCAGTGTCTTTTTATGAATTCATGCTTTCTTATGCACTCTTATCCACAGGATGAAGACACCGGAATAAAAAGTAAAGTCCATCATATTGCCAAGGAGATCATGAGCTCAGAGAAAGTGTAGGTATCTAGTTTATAATTCAGAAGACTATTTGTTTCCCCATTGACTCATTTACAACATTTCTTTCATTGCTGTTTTTTACAGGTTTGTGGATGTGTTAAAGCTTTTGCATATTGTAAGTATCTGCTAATATTTTCTTGAAGTCTAAGATTATCCTCTTTTACATCTTTTCCTAGCCACCAAAACTTTCAACATAACTTAAATGTACTTAAATTTATATATATATATACACATATATGTGCTTTCTAATATATGGTTATATTTTTAAATTCACACAAATATGTGACTATAGAAGTTTTTTAAAATGTATGTATCTCATATATGTGTGTGGTATACCCAAATGATTTCTGAAAAATAGAGAGCCTTTATATCTGTATCTCCAAAGTCTTCAAACTTTCTGCCTTCATAATAAAGAGTTTTTAAAGTGACAGTATTTCTTCTTGCACATTTGCTCTTAGTAGAATTTTGTACTAGCAGTGTGTAAAGAATGTCACGATCAGTGTTCAATTCTGTTCTTCTATCTGAATAAGCTCATAGAAAGAGACTTAAAATAGACATTTTTACAACCAACTTTTTACAGTTCTATTTTCAGTTTTTATAATTGTCAACTTGAACGAACCTGTTGGGAAACAATTATGATATGTATCTGGCTACATATTCATTTTTCTAATGCACTCCTTTTTACCTGCAAGTTTTTACAAGTTTCATTATGCATTGGCAGCAAAAGTGCTTTCAGTATTACTTTATTCCAATTGTATCTTGGCAAGGTATTAAAACTGAGCAGAAGAAAGGGATAAGGTAGAGGAAACAGTGAAAAAATAAATTGAAGTGAAATTTTACTTAGATGTTGTAATTATTAACATCATTGTAAACTTAATTGCTGAGAAATGGTAAGCTCATGAACTAGACGTCCATTTATGTCTCTGCAAAAAGTATCATTATTTTCAGTGTTCCCTTTAATAGGCACACAGGAACATGAAAAGTAGGTTTCTCTTAAGGGTGATTCACATTCACCAAATGATTTTCTTGTGCTCTATGCTTGGTACAACAGAAACCTGGAGGCCTAATTCCTGTGTGAAAAATTTCTAGCTCTGGAAACATTTTCTAAAATAATTCTTAACAATACTAATTTGTTTTGTGAAACTATTTCCCTGTGGAAAGTTTCTCACAGAACTCTTAGCTATACTGGTAAGTTTTTCTTTTGTAATTCATTAAAGAAATTATAACAGTATTTGGTCACCCAGACATGTTGGTCGAGTTTCAAGCATATTGTCATTTCAAATAAATAACAATAAGCTTGGTAAATAAATGGCTTTTCAAAGTCAATTTCATGTACATTTGCTGTGCCCTGAACCTCTCTCTTGTATAAGCAATTATGGCGGAAAAGAAAAAGCTAAACTGCTATTTTCTGAGAAACTCAGAATACGTCTCTAGGATGAACAAATTGTACCCATTTGATGTATTTTCTGATAGACACGTTTAAATAGGACCTCTCCAAGGAAATTTTAAGCATCTATAAGTTAATTGGTAAACTCTATTGTTAATAGAGGCAAAAAGTGCTATGGAGTCAGAAAGACTTGAGTTTGAACTTCAGTGCAATCTTTCAGCTAATCTTGCTTGGAACAGTTGTTGAGGATTTTACTGTGAACCACAGAGGCCCTGCCCTCATAGTGCTTAGAGTCTGTGTAGTGCTTCTCACCTGTTGCGGTGAGGGACTGAATTTTAAAATTTCCTATCTGTGGTGGACCAAAACTTTTGTAAAATACATTAAAAATGTCATGGCCATGTCAAATTGATATAAAAGTTTTCGATTCCTTATTCTCACTTTCTGGCTAATATCTTTGCAAACAAATAGCACTTGTGGACCAATCTTTGAGAAGTGTTGGCTTGGTAGATTCTGTTTCTTACCAGCTATGCGAATTTTAGCAAGTAGTTTAACCATTTCTGTCTACCTTCCTCATTTGTAAAATGGGGATAAAAATACCCACCTCTCAGATTGTGAGGAATCAGTGAAATAAGTCATGTAAAGAGCCTAGTATTGCACACAGTGTACGGTAGATTCTCAAATTGCCTTTCCATCACCCTCTTCTCCATCTTTCCTTTTAAGAAAATCAGTGAATGGGAAGCATTCATTCTATTACCACACAGTTAACTTTTCACTTTTTCTAGTGCCTTTTCCCCCCCGTACTAAAATTTCATTTTAATGAAGTTCTGATTCTAGTAGGCAGGGAAGCAATTAAAAGCTTTACCAGTTTATTTGGTTATTTAAAAATATATGTTCTGTTCTTACCTCTATATTTTTGGAACAAATCATAAGCCCTATAAAAAAAATGGATAATCAGACTGATTTCCCTAGATGGCCTTAGGCTCTTCCCAGCTGATGTTGAACAGAATGAATCATCCATGCCCCCCCCCCCCAACTTGTATGTTTTCAAAACCTCCTAATCCTTTAATGTCAGGGTGAGAATAGATTATCTGCCGACCTCGACCTCACGTTAACATTCTGTCTGGTGTGTGCAAATGTTAACTCAGCAAAACCCAACTCTAATGAGTGTCTTCACAACAAGGCATTAACCAGGTGTGAGCCATTACTAGGAGGGACTTGTTACCAGGATAATGTGGGTGAATCCAAGAGTATCTTTCTTCATTTTAATATCCCCACCATGCTATTAAAGCTCATATTTACTCTACCAAAAGTACTCCAGGAAGGTAGCACAAGGACCCTTTAATCCTGAGTACTGCTGTCTGATTTCATCTAAATGAATTAACTTCGGTTTTAGAATAGAATATACCTGATTTAAAATATGTGAATAACATGCTTTAGATAATACATTTGGTATTTTTTGGAAATCAACCAGCTATTCCAGTGGCTTGGAAGAAGCTATTGTTTGAATTATACATAATTTACTGTGAATAGTTTTCCATATTAGAGACTAGAATTGCATTAATAGATCTTCATTTGATGACAGAAATGTTCAATATATGCATTGTCCAATATGGAGTCATATCTAAAAATGTTTAATATATCACTGTGCTTACTAACGCTTCTTTGTTTAAAATTTGGTAAATAACTAGGTGAAATAGCTTATAGAAAAAAATTTAAAATCTAAACTAATAACTCTCATCCTTTAAGTTATTACATTTAGAGGACACATAGATTTGGGTGGAGGTCACACAATTTAAAATATACTTAAGATTTTAAGAGCCAGTGTATTCAGTTGAGGGCTTTGATTCATCTACCTGATGTTTGGGCCGGGGGGGGGGGGGGGGACAAAAACTACACCTGCAAAGGCAGTGGTAAGACTTTGCAATTAATGTTTTATGTGGTATATACTCTGCAGTGTGTACCATGAGCTCTGGGACTTTGACCTGGATTTCTTTTTAAAGAGGTCAAATGTGCATATTATCTCTAAATCAATACCCTGATTAGTCCAAAGAGAAAGGAGATTCCTAAAAGTCAGTCTTTCCCTTTTCAAAAGTGCCATCCATACAGCTGCAAAAGCCGGAAAACCAGAACTTGTTCTTCATATCTCCACCTCACTCACTTCTCCAGCCAACCCATAGCAAGTCCACTGATTGTGCTTCCTCTTTATTGTCACCAACTTACCATCTCTTACTCAACAGCCATACCAGTTTCCTAACTGGGCTTCCTATTTCCATTCTTGCCTCCCTTCTAATCTGTTCCTTAGATGATTTTTTTAAATAAAATTTTAAGTGATTTTCTTAAAAGAGATATTAGAGCTTGTCACTCCCCTGCTTAAAATCCTTTAAGTTATTCCCATTGCGTTAAAAATTAAGTCCCAGCTACTTACCAACACCTGTAAGTAGGACAACCACATGTCCTTGTCTGCTTTTGACAGTCCTGGTTATTGTCTTGGCATAATATTATTAATAGAACTTTTCACTGTCAAAAATGATCTGATTTGGAGAGTAAATTATGGCCCAGCCTATAAGGTGCTGTGTGATTTGTCTCTGGTAATAAGATGAGACACTGTAAGGACGTGGCATTCTCTTACTCTTTGGCCATATTCTGGCCATACTGCCTCCCTTCAGTTTTTAGTTTATCGCTTAAGGTTTTTCCTGCTCCGAGATTTTGCTAATGCTGTTTCCTAGAATGTTTGTTCTTCCTTCATTTTGATCATAATTAGTTCTTTCTTTATCCTTCCAGTCTGGGTAGGACAGAAAAGTTCTTCTTTGACCACCTTTTCTCTTTAACTCTCTTTGTTTTCTTTTAGGCAGTTAATATCATTTGTGTATTTGTTTATTGCCAGTCTCCTCTACTAGGTGAGGGTGGGGATCATATATTTTTCACACCTACCATTGTTTTTCACTTGAAGGCCTCTGGTAAGTGTTTGTTGAGTGAACGAATGTGACTAATTGGTTAGTGGTTAAGAATTCTGCCTCTGCCACTGTGTGCTCTTAGACAAATTAGTCAAGCCCTGGTTTTTTCTTCTGGAAAATGGGAATAGTAATTAAATAGGTCTGTGTGATGATTAAATAAGATCCTGCAAAATAAATAGAAAACACTCAGTTACTTTTAGCTACAGGCTAAGTAGAGGGCCTTGAATATAAAGTACTCTGTTATTCAGAACTTATTTATATAAACTTAAATCCATACTATTTACTTTTGATGTTATTAAGTAAGCTTTTAATCAAATGAGTGAAAATAGACTGTGTTCATAGAATATAATCTACTAGGTGGTGTATTTTTTTTAGTTGATCTTGAGAGAGAGACAGACAGACAGACATAGATTTGTTGTTCCAGTTATTTATGCATGTATTGGTTGATTCTTGTATGTGCCCTGACTGGGAATTGAACCTGCATCCTTGGCATATCGGGACTACTTTCTAACTGAGCTGCCTGGCCAGGGCTCTACTGGGTTTCTTTCTCCAGTAGAAAGTAAGCTCTATGAAGGCAGAGATTTTTATCTGTTTTGTTTATCATTACCCCAGTAAATTAATATGTTGAAAGAATGATAGAAAACTGATGAATAATACTTGGTTTGATAAAACTATATTTGTATTTGTTTTTCCTTTTTGTGGCAGATGTCCAATCTAGAGGTTGCTATTATATTATAAATGCACATTTTAAAGACAGAACACCTTAGACATCCAATATAATTCAGTACAAATGATAGTGTGTTTTTTGGCTTTGGTTTTGTTATCTTATTTGCTCTCCGGTGGGAGACTGATTTACTAAATATCTCTATAAATTTATTTCATAAATGTCCAAATAGCATGATTTTAAAAAATCATTTTAAAGGGAATGATCAGAAGCTTTGAGGTCTTTTGGACAAAGATGGATTGGTTAAGTAATAGTTAAGTGGTAGTAGTGATGAAGTATCATTACACTAATTTCTTTAGGTTGGGAGATACGTTACCTTGAAAATTTGAGAGGCTCTCAATAAATCCATAGAGTTAGAGACAAAGCTTCTTAGACATCCAGATGTGTATTATTAGTAAATAGAATCTATCTTTCTTTTTTTAAGAAAGCATTATAAAAAGAATAATAGAAGGCTTCCTTACAGAAGCCTCTAGCTTTTCCCATCTTCAAATCACCCTGTTCTACTGAATACACCCTGTTTTTAGTCTTGAGAACCATTTAATTATCGTTTATTCTTTAGTTGTAAAGAATCCTCCTTAAGTGTCTACTGACATGGCCTCCAAACCTTCACTTCTGAGCAGCTTCCTTTGTGTGAGGACTGTCCTTCACTGAATGATGGTCATTGTTAAGAGCACCTTTGTCTTGCTGCTGAGATGTTTGTCTTCCCCACCTTGGTTTGGCATTTCCTTCACTTTAGCTTCCAGGAACTTGTAGATCTTTAATGATGTTTATGTGTTCATTTAAATTAACCAAATCTCCTTTCATTAAACAAATGGCCTTCTATTGAGTACTCTCTATGTGGTTTTTCATCATGCTAATTATGTTTTATAAATTATCTATTTTAATTCTTCTAACAACCCTATCCAAATAGGAGTTATTTTTTACTTTTTAAATGAAGAAAGTAAGCTGACTGCCAAAAGTAATCCACTACTAAATGGCAAAGCCAGACTTTTAACTCTGATCTCTCAGCTCTTGTACTTAGTGGATTGTTCAGAATTTGATTAAACATTATTTCCTGCAATCTCTATCATTGCTGGATAGGGTATAGTATGTCTTTCAGTATAGTAGCTCGTTTTCAGAATTCTTTCCATGGACCCAGGAAACAAGAGAAACTCTAGTATTTCATCTTTTAAAGATGAGACTGAAGGTAGATATTTTGGTCATTTAGGCTATATTATGATGATTGCTTGTTAATGTTATTAAGGGAGTTGGAGACCTGAGATAAAGGATTGGTTTCAATCATGTTTTTTACAGTTTTGCATTGATGATAATGCACAATATCACTAGGTCTGAGCATAAAGAGGGGTAAAAATACTTTCATTGGGCAAATACTTTTATTTTAAAACAAAGTCAAATTGTTAATATGGGGACTTTCTCCCTCTACTTTTACTGCATAGTTTCACACTTATTTCTGCATATTTATCAAAGCTCTTTGACCTTAGCAGCTGCTTTGCTTTTGCTTAATATGAAGTGATTTTTAATGCCCTTCATGAAGTCAGGGAGCCCTGCAGAGCTCTCTGTCTGTCCATATGTCCATTGGGTCTTTGTAATTCATTGTATCCTAGCAGTGGTTAAGTAATGCCCTAAGGTCAGGAAGCCCAGTCAGGACAGCTGGTAATTAAGTCACTACTTCTCTTAGACCCTGGAGATACAAAGCCAGACCCAAGGAACAAGGCCATCTGTTTGGTGTGTCATTGCCTTAGATGTGCATGCTTGATTTTATTTGCATTGATTTTTTATTAGTTCTTAGCCAAGTATTCAGAGCTGGTAAAGCTAATGTGTTCATACCTCAAAGGAGTTGAGTTTTTAAAGTTGATCTGGTTCTAATTTGTAGGTTTTCTGGGAATTATTAAGAAAAACATTATGATATGCTTTATAATTCAGAAGCCCGTTTCTATTTCTAAAAATTCCAAATTGAACAAGCATTTGGTTGTTATACCCAGAAACTAGAGTGTGGGTGGTTTGGTGGGTTTTGTGTTAGAAGAATAGACTGAAGTTATGTAGTTGACATCAGTAAACTCTTGTCACCTAACAGTTTCACACTCTTAACTCCCATCACCCCTTTTATTTTAATTATGCAGACTTGTCAGTGTGAAAAAGTATATTCTGGATCTAATTTTTGATGTGCCAGTCCTGTGGTCTTGCATCCTCACTGATTTAGTCAAGGGAGTGTTGATGAATTTAGATTCTTCTGCCCCAGAATAGCTTAACTTCTGGCTCTTGTGTCATCACACTTTCCCAAATTATCCTGGATGTTAGCATTTAGAAAAATAACTAGACACATGTTGCAATCATCCTTTTTATTAAAAAAGAAAAGATGTTTCCCCTTTCAGTGGCACCAGTTCTAGAAATGGCTGAGGTTCATGAAGAGCTGAGAAGTTAAAAATTCTGTGTGTCATTCTTGTGTGAACATCTGGCACAGGGACCATAGCACATTGCTCTTAGGGGATGGTGGCCCAAGAAGTAAGGGAATGAGATTGGTGCCAGGGCTGCAGTGTGTAGTTATGAAGGCTGTGAGTTGCGAGTAGGGCCTTTGGTGTGAGTTGGGTTGGCCTGGAGTGAGGGGTGCCCTTTTCCATTTTTAAAAAGGCACCACGTAGGCCAGCGATTGCCCTGGTAGTACTTGCTTAGAATATGTAACTTTCTGTGTCTTAGGGATAATTTCTAATAGATAGCTGGATATAAATTCTCTAAATCCCTATAGTTGCAATTAAATGCCCTTTTTTTGCTCTTTTAATTATTAAATTTTTGTTCTTACATGCTACTCATAAATTTTAAAGAAAGATATCATGGACCATTAGTTCATCCAGAGCTGCCTACGCCATCCACTATAGTACTGGAAAAAAAACAAAGTGTGGCCTGGTAATGCGACAGGGGCCTGCAATTAGAGACATCCATCTCGCCGGTCAGGTCAGCCCAGTGTGGACTTGACTGGTCTCTGTTGAATGTTTCTTAAATAAACACGTTTCCTTTTTGGCAATGGTGGCAGACGTGTGGAATGCAGAGTCTGGCAAAAGCTGTGTCAAACGGGGCCCTTCAGCTACTTAGCAGCTAATGTCTACTGTCACTGTCGTGACGGAGGAAATACCTTCCAACTGGAAAATAAAAGTCACCCTGCTGCCAAGGGACAAACATATTCTACCAGAAAAAAGGCCAGTGCTTATTGTTTTGTTGAACAAGGAACCGGTGTCTCAATTATATTAATCGCTGCACTGGTTAAAAAAAAAATACTGTAGAAGATGTTCAACTGTTGTGCTTTGAATATGTTTACGGTTCTGCATATTCTATTGTTCTGCATGATGGAAATCTAATGACTTTCAAAAGTGTTAAGTAGCCCTGTTTTCTCTCAGTAAATGTGAGTACTGATAGAAGCAAGCTGTTGGGAGGTGGAATTTGGCTTATATCCATTTCGTTTCTGGAGATGTTTTGTGTCGTTTTCTGGATTGGAGTTTATACAACTTACGAATTCTTATTTTATAATACAGTAATTAGTTGTAAAAAATCATTCTTTCGTTATTTTAAGTGGATGGCTCCTTTGGGTTAATGTGATCATTGGGCAGATAAAGTTAGTCTCAGGTACTATAGTAGAAGTTAAGAGTTTTTTAAACATTTGTTGAGCAAAAGAGGACTTGACTTGTCTAAAATAGCCACACCTTAGGAAAGGAGCCCTTTCATGTATTTTTAAATTACATATGAGGCTTTTGTCCTACAAGAAGCATAAGAAATACTTAGGGCTAGTGTCTGTATGTTGGGGGCAGGTGTTGAAGGGCTGGGGAGAAATCTGTATCTTTTTTGGTTTATTGATTGGCCCAGTGAATCGCTGAAGGGAAAGCAGTTTGGAAATAAAGGTAAAGGAAGATAAAGCTTGGTGGAGAGTCTGTTTTACTCAACCATTGCTTTAAGGTTTTAATCAAACCTACTGTTTCTTAAGCAGGAACCGTAATTGTTTCTGAGTCCTCAAGATTAAGAAACAGATTGCGCTATATTTTACTTATATCTTGAGGCCTACCCTCCTGGGATAGTGAGATCTAGGCTGGTTGTAGTCTCTTACCCCACCCTTTCCAAGTCCTCGAAATGGTACGGTAGGGTGGGGTGGACGTGTCTTAAAACAGGGTATAAATAGTCTTCTGGGGAAAAATTGATGAAAAAGAATATGTGAAGATAATTTTTTTCTTTTTTCTTTTCTTTTCTTTTTTTTTTTTTTGGTAAAAAGTGTAAATCTTGGTGAATTAATGGGGAGGTTGAATAGAGGGAGGTGAGAGTTGCATGTCTAGAGTTAAAATGTTTTGTTGATTCTGTATACCAAACTTCTGTATACCAAACACAGTGTAAAAAGCTTTAGGTGCAATATCTAATTAAAGTTTAATGACCAATTTAACGGATTAGAGGGAGAAATGGCTAAAAGGGGTCAAAAGGTAAAAAGAACAAATAAATAAATATGGTACATTAATGAGCAACACCAGAAAATAGCTTACTATTATCTAGTAATTTGTGAACTCCCCCAAAAAAAATCTTTCAAAGAAAAATAATAACCTTCATTTGGATGTAAACTGTATATATACTGAAACTAAACAACAGTCACAATAATGCCAGACTCCAAATTCTAAAAGTTATCTGCTAGATAATATACAGTTTATACCTAGATGAAGTATTCCTCAATTTAACAAATTATCATCTTAACTATGACAGAATTTAGAAGGTGAAAAAAAAAGATTTTCCTGAGACAGCTCTCAGAAAATTTCATCTGTATCTCAGTAGCTGGAATGAGCTGGGTCACGTGGCCATCTCTAGCTGGACAGGGATCTGCAGATAAGCACTTTGTAGCTGGGCATATTGTCCTTGCCTCCCTGAAAAACAAACAAACAAAAGCAACCTAGAAAGAACATGACATTAATTGTTAAGAGACTGTCACTGGTTTTCTTCAGAAACTTTATTTTTTCTGCCTCAACCATACTTAGATTTCCCTTTTATATACTGTTCTGGACAGTTTAATTTTTTTTTTAACCAACAAATGAAAAATGAAACCTTTCTGGCTCTCCCTCCTGGGAGCCCTGGGAGCCCACGCCTTTCCTCCTGGCCCCACCTCACCATTAGCTTTCTCACTCCCAAGCTCCAAGGGCCCTTCCTTTACCTCTGTAACTTGTTTCCTAAGCCATCTTTTAAATTACTTCTTCCACCTCTATAATTTACCAAGTAAATGTTCTCTTACAGTTGGAAATAAATTTGGTACAGAGGAAATACACTGTTATTTGGCTCTATTTTTAATAATGAAAAAGATTTGGAAAGTGAGACTAGCTCAAGGAAGCACAGTCAGCTAGGAGCGAGGGCTTGGACCCCGCCTTCTCTGATTAGCAAGTGCGCCACCTTCCATGGGCCTCACCTACAACGTTCCAGTTGTTGGGAAATGATTACTGAAAATAGACAAAGGGATTCCTCCAGAATAAAATTAGTTAAGATTTCCTGGAGGCTTTTAAAATAAATAGATTATGCTCATATTGCAGTATTGGAATAAGTTTAGACTACTTAGAGTTGCAATACAATTTCTAGACCGGCATTTAGTATAATTGCTAAATTTGGAGATCAAACAAAAAGATTTAAGAGCAGTAATATCTATCCCAGTCACTTTGTATTTAAAAAAAATTGTTTTCTGCCTAAGTAAGTGGGATAGAAGGAAGTGGTACTTTTCAACTTTTAATTCTACAAGGGGAACACAGTTTTGCAATTTATGTTGTTTTAGGGTATACAGTGACTAGGGGAAAAAGTTTTTTTTATCAGGTTATATGTGTATTATATTGTTTTTCTCCTGTGAACTGTAATAGGATTTCCGGGATGCTGTAGCCCATGCTTCCAGACAACTTGGGAAACCAGTGATTGAGGACCGGACCCTAAATCAGATCCTGTACTACTTGCCTCAACTGTACGAGCTCAACCGGGATCTCCTGAAGGAACTGGAGGAAAGAATGTCGAACTGGTAAAAATGGACTTACCAGCTTTCCTAGGGTTTCCAATTTTAGATGAAGCCAGCCCATAATCAGCCAATTTAACGTTCTATAGGTGACCTTTGATAATCAACATTTTTGAGCTTGGGAGAGTTTAGTTTAGTTGATATTTTCACATTGGAAAACATTTTTTAATGTTTTATCTGTCTTTTCTGGAGCTTCAAGTCATGAAACTTCCTTTGCATCTTGGAAAAGAGGCCATTCACTGAGATAAATCGATGATTTGTTTGGTTGGTTTAGAAAATTTACATGTGTCTGACTTCATTGTAGATGCTATAGATTTCAGAACAGGTAAAGGATACCATAAAGTCAACAGCTTCCATTGGGTGTAGAAATTTTGGTGACAGCATTGGAAGTGTGTACAAAGTTTGGTTGAAGGGACTGAATTTATTGTTGAAGTCCATAGGGAACCCTAAATGATTTGAATAACAAAACAGTATCACGTACTTGCATGATCACAGTTTCCCTCTAAGCCCTCTTTATATGTAATCCAGAAAAATACCACTGCTTGTTTTGGAAATATGCCTCTGCTTGTTGGGAAAATATGCTAGATAAGCAATTAATACTTAGCTGTAGTTTAAGTATAAAGTTACACAGAGAATGGCTAGGGAATGACTAAAAGGTAGTTTTTTTAAAGTCATAGTAGAAAGAAAGTGTATTTAAAGAGCTCCTGTACATCATCATTCTTATAAAAATTATCTTAAAAGTAACCTGAAATGACTTAAGATTTGCATATTTATGCAAGCAAGTGGAGGCTTAAATATCTTTTTTGCTTGTACTAAAGTTTTCTCGAGTTTAGATCTATAGATGTTCTATGTTAAAATATTAAGCATTCCTAAGGGACAGACAACTTAAGGGAATAGCAAAAGCTATACTTATTACTAACAAAATTTTTCTAATCCTTGGATATTTTCTAGTTATTAATATTTTTCTTTTAGGGTTTTTTGAATCAAGACATATTCTTTGGTGTTAGTAGACTTTCTGAAATAACATTTTTTTTTATACTGGCTTTTAATAACAATTGATAAAATCTTTCATTTCTGTGTTCACGTTTTGAATACCTACTGTGTGCTCGTCAGCACTCTGAGCATGCTAGGCATATCACAGTACACAAAACATGCAAGCCTGTTGCTCTCATGGAGCAAACATTTTAGCGGGGGAAGCACCAAACATACAAAAAAGTGTGTTAGATAGAAGCAGTTTCTGATTTGCATATATGTAAAATAGGATCAGATGTTAGTGGATAAAGATTGGGTGGCCAAGGAAGGTCCTCTTTCTTAGAGGCAAAGCATTGAAACTGACATCTGAACAAAAAGGAAGGACCAGCCTGGGTTCCAGGCATGTGGAACCATTAGTAAGTTTTGAAAGTGGTTATGGATTCTCTATGTTAAAAGAATATGAAGAAGGCCAGTGTGATTGGAGAGTAATGAGAAAGAGGAAGAAAAGGGTAAGATGGGTCAGAAAAGTAGGAACAGTGGCACCTGTGGGGCTTTGTAAGCCCAGATAAGGAGTTTGTTTTTCTGTTAAGAGCCAAGGAGGCCAGTGGAAGTCACATGATATTATATATGATCTGATGCAATACGATATATGATATGATTATGATATGATATGATATGATATATGTTTTTAGACTCTGGCTGCATGCAAAAACAGGATGATAGAAGCAGGGAGACTGTCTTGCTGGCAGAGCCCAGACAAGATGTGATGGTGGCAATGGAAATGGTAAAGAGTAGACATTTGGGGATATGTCTCACAAGAAGAGAAATAAGCTAATAAGCTTGAATATGGGACTCTGTTCATTGGATATGTTTTGGATACATTAAAGACTTATTATATTTTGTGTATCTCTTCTCTATCTTTAGGACAGAACAACAAAGAATTGCTGATATCTTTGTAAAGAAGGGACCATATCTAAAAATGTATTCCACATACATCAAAGAATTTGATAAGAATATAGCTTTGCTGGATGAGCAGTGCAAGAAAAACCCAGGTTTTGCTGCTGTCGTTAGAGAATTTGAGGTATTTTTGCTACCATCTAATGTTGAGCTTTTGTCTGTTTGCTTTTAAAGTTCTAATAATTTGCAGTCATTGAAAATAAACCTTGCAAACAAAAGGATATTAAAATATAATCCCTTCAAAATCAAAGAGGGAGTTGAACAAATTCAATAGTGAGAACTCAAACAGTGTCTACAAGATTTAATTTTGGAAATCCATTATTGCACATTGGAATATTTTAATGAGTCTCTTTTTGTGTGTGGTAAAATACACATAAAATGAAACTGAACCATCTTAACTATTTTTAAGTGTGACTGCAGTAGTGTTAAGTACATTCACTTTGTTATGCGACCAACATCCAGAACTGTTTTCATCCTGCAAAACTGAAGCTATAGCCATTAAACAACAACCTACTCCCCATTCTCTGCATCCTCCAGCCTCTGGCATCCACCACTCTCCTTTCTGTCTCTATGAATTTCACTACTCTAAGGAACATTTCTTTTTTTAAAAAAATATATCTTTATTGATTTCAGAGAGCGATAGAAACATCAATGATGAGAGTCAGTGATCGGCTGCCTCCTGCACACCCCCTGGGGGTGGAGCCTGGAACCCAGGCATGTGCCCTGATTGGGAATCGAACCGGGATCTCTTGGATCCTAGGTCAGTGCTCAACCACTGAGCCATGCCCGTCCGGGCACATTGCATATTTTTAACTCAACCTTTCCCTTTATTCTTCTAACAACTAATTTATAATCATGTATGGAAAATATAATTTGATTATATTTAGATAAGTAAATAACATAGTTTTAGTGTCAACTTTTAAGAAAAATGAATAACATGTTTATTGCCAAAGCTTTGTGTTTTGACTCAAAGCTGTAAGGGTACAATCCTGATTTGATTTGTTATAAAATGATATAATGTATCTTTTTAAAAAATTAATTTTTAACTAAAATTTTTCTTACGTTTCCTCCCCCAATTTTGTGTAAAATTACTGAATACTTTAGTGATTATTTCTCTACTTTGAAACTAAAAATTTTAGTGAATTCCAGTCACACAAAACTAGAAGAGTTTTAGCTGTATTAAGATATTGCCGATTTCTCCCTGGCTGGTAGCTCAGTTGGTTGGAGCATTGTCCCAATACACTAAGGTTTTGGGTTCGATCCCTGGTCAAGGCTCATACAAGAATCAACCAGTGGCTGCATAGGTAAGTGGGACAACAGATTGATGTTCCCCACCCCTCTTTCTCTCTGAAATCATTAATAAAATAAAATACAGGGAACTCCTTAGGGGGAAAAAACAAAAAGATATTGCTGATTTCTAATTTGTGCAAGCGAATAACCAGGTCGTGTTAATTTTTAGTCTGTAAAATAGTTACCTAAAACGGTTTAACCAGAAGCAACTCAAACGAAACTAACCATTCCCTTTTCTTTCTCACTTCTAATTTACTGTGCAGGTTTCAAACAGCATTGTAAGGAAATATGATTTTTTTAAAAAACAAGGTTGTGTAGAAATAAATTTAATTTATTTTAAATTAATAGCATGTGTTTTTTTGAAAAAAAAAGACAAATAATTAAACTTTAAAATTGTTCATAGTCTCTTTTTCTCTCTCTCTTTTTTTTAATATCTCTGCTGATGTCTTCATGCTATTAAGAAAGGAAATGTGATGTACATAATTATAGAACTGATAATTGACCCAGATTTTCATCAGGTCCAGTGAGTTCTCTTGCCTTGGCAGCAAAAGAAACAAGACAGGCGAGTTAGCTGTCTTGGTTAATGATACTTGCATGATAGATGCTTTCTTAACATGCATTATCATTATAATTTCGTAATTATTTTGTGTACTAGACCCTGGAGGTGCATATTTAGAAAATAATAAAACAGTCTCAACAGATCTGAAAAAACTCTTCCCCGCCCACCTGAACTGTGTAAGAAGCGCAGAATATCTTTGGATGAGGGACGTTTCACTTGGCCATTTTGATGCCACCTCACAGTAAATACCTGTGTTGGAGAATGGGGTGGGGCTTAGGAATGGGCAGAAGTGTGTGTTGTACAACCAAGAAGAGCTTTAAAGGCAGAATCAAATGTCCTTGTGGTCAAGTCAGAATGGTTCTGGATCAAATGGTTTTATATCCACCATGATTTGGGGGCTGTCTCTTATAGCCAGTCATCTGAGAGTTTTACATCCTGCAGATTTATTAGAGAAAGGATGCTTACTTAGCAAGGCTGCTTTTCAGGTTATCTTTAATTTCTGCAACTCTCTCCACCACCCATTGTTATGATGAGTATATTGATAGGCTCTATTACTTGAATCCAATTCCCAGTAGTTTTATTTCTGCCACCTTACTTTGGGGGCCATGCATTTTCTTCTTGGTCTAGGGGTTTATGTTTATGAATACATTGGCAAATTCTCTTCTAAGTGGCAGCTGCTGAGTAGGATGGGCTCTAATTGGCCTAGAATGCAGACTGCGGCTACCACCCTCTGTGAGAGGGGTATGAACCAGTTTTCTTTATGAGTCAGTGATTTGAGAGACTTATTTATGGGAGAGTGTGGGCTACATGGTAAATTGGTTATGGATTCACTCTCAGCATCACAGATGCCTTAAAATGAAGGCAGTTTCTCCATGAATTCCCTTTCAGAGCAGCTGGCTATTTAAAAACTGGCTTCATTTGCACCTGAATCTGGATACCCCTCTTTTTCGAAAAGTGCTGGTGTTTACATTGGATGCCTTTTCCTTTCAGATGAGCCCACGCTGTGCTAATCTGGCCCTCAAGCACTACCTGCTCAAGCCAGTTCAGAGGATCCCCCAGTACAGACTGCTGTTAACAGGTGGGCATCTCTGGCAGTTTACTTGTCTTTTTCTATCACTCCTTTACCTAATTGATGGATTTATAGATTGCTTAGAACCCTGCATATACATTGCCTGAATCTAAGTTCTTTTAGTTGTTTGTGTTCCCTGTGTACATTCTCTGCTTTGGGCATTTATACATCTTAATACCTTTTGCTCAGAACTTCCTTTACCATCCCAACCCCACAACCCTGTATCATGTTACCTGATTAATATTATTATTAACTCCAAGAAGGTACTTTCCCAGCCATGCAACATTGAGATTTAGAGGATCACTCCTATATACAGGATGTCCTGGAAAAATGTATGCACACTTTAACAGCTGATTCTATTACAGTTTGGAAATGAAATGTATTTTAATAAATACTGCCTTTATAATTATTCAAAGTGTGTATACATTTGTGGGGACACCCTGTATATGTTTATCAACTATCATGGCCTTAGGAACCTCAGTGGGTTGTTATAAGGATTGATTAATGAGCTGTGTGCTTAGAATCTTGGTTTGGCCATAGTGTATTCTAAATAAGCACTAGCTGCTACTAGTACTTAGTAGCGAAGTGTCCACATTGCCATCAGCATCATTATCGTCATCCTATGTCTGGTCTTTGTTGTCTGTATCTTCTACTCAGTTGTGAACTTCAGGATTACAGGGTTGTGTCTGTCTGATTTCCACTCGAATAGTAAAAAGGAAAAAAAAGAAAATTCTTCAAAATGATTTGCATGAAAGCACATGTTGTGCTCAGGATTTTATATTCATTGACTGTTAAAATCTTCATCATAACCATGAATATATCACAATATATTATTTACATAGATAACATAACAGGCCTTCAGAGGTTAAGTGGTTTGGTATCACAAATAAAGCTAGTGTAGTCTCAGTACCAAGCATAGTATCCAACACATATACTACTCGGTCCTCTGGAGTATTTGCTGAAATGTATTAGATGTGCAGTGACTTAATATATACATAAATAATGTGCCTTAAAAATTGGATCCAAATTGGTAAGTACACTGAAATGCTACCACAGCTCTAAATTCAGTCTATTGTAATTTTTGTTGTTGTTTTTCTTTTTTTTTCCTTTCCTCTTTTTTTTTTTTAATGGTTTTATCTTTTGTCATTTTATGTAAATAGATTTCGAGGTTCTTGGTTCCTATCAGCGTTCTTAAGAAATCGCCTGTCTGCTTTTATCCTTAATCTGATCTTTCTCTTCAACAAACCAAGGGCTGTACAGTAGGTGAATCCTGGAAAGCTAGGATTTTCCAATTTCCCTTTAGGCAAAGGCTTTCTGCCTTCCAAGCTTGCCTAGTGAAGAAAACTGCTGATAAGGAAGGCCTGCCTTTCAGCCTTAGGACTTGCTACCTTGGATGTTTCTGCTTAATTTGAATTTCTAACTGTGAATTACGCTCTAGATTTTTCCCAGGAATGACATAAGGCAAACTAAATAACTTGAGGATATCCTGTCCATCTGTACTTTTCTTTCCTCTGCTTTTGGACGAGATTTAGAATACACAGGATAAAAGGAAGTCCCCATGCATGTGTTGTGTTTTTGCTAGATAAATTCTGTGCTGTGTCCTCAATGAGTTATTGAATGGCGTAGGCCATTTCTACAGCTGTCCAGTGAAGTACTGTTTTTAGTGGCATAGGATAACAGTGGTTTTAAAAGCTATGATTTGCAAGAAGGACAGAGCAAGGTAATGAAATTTTCATGTAAAGTATTTCTTTCCCACATTCTAACTGATTTAAGTAAAAAAGTTACACATTATTTAACTTAGGTTTCATGCTGTTTGATTTTAATTAATGGTGAAATAGCAAAAGCAAGTTTAAAAATCTTCTTTAAGAGAATAAATGTTATTTGTTTTATAACCAATATAATGTGACCTTGGGGTTAGTTTTGTGCTGTCTCTTGTTTAATCTTAAAACTGTTTGTTTCCCTTTTCCTTACATTGGCAAATCGTCATTATTTAAATGATGTACAATACCTTATGTATAGTAAACCCTCAGCAATTGTGGATTTATTGAAAGGTAAAGGTGATAAATGGCTTGTTCAGGGTCAGTAAGTCAAGACTAAAGTTAAAGAAAGAACATAGACTTTGTAAAGCAATAACGTAGATTTCATATTCTTCGTCCTATGCCTTTTCTTCCATTGATTCAAATTCTTCTCCTCCACCAAGCCTGACCTGGAGTCCTCTGTTCCCTTTGAAGCCATCACTGATTACTCCAGTTCTCCTTGACCCTTAGTATCAGTGCAATGTTATTTAGTAAATATATAGTTGATGCCTTGTGAATTTGGTGATATTCATACAATTTGAATATTGATTTATTAATTTAATTCTAAACTTTTTGAGGTCAAGGAATGAATCTTTTCCTAATAATTTAGTGCACCCCAATATATCTGCTTCAGTTTTAGATATCTTAGAAGCTGTTCAGGAAATAATTTTCGTTGGTTTTAAACTGGGTTTAAAGCATCCCTTTAATCAAAATATCTTTAGTCTAAAGGACAACACTGAGATAGAGAATTTCAGAGTTCTCTTCTAAATGAAAGACACACCCAGAGAGGTGAAATGTCCTGCCTGAGGCAACACAAATAGTTTGAGTTGAAGCACCTATGATCATATAATCCTAGGAAACATAGGGGTTGGTACTAAGGGTTTGTTTAATTTTTATTTAAAATTCTGAGTTTTAGTACTCACCTTTTGTGATATTCTAATTGCTCCCAACTTTTGCACAATATTTCTGCTACCAAAGTGCACTTGTCTATGCACTTAGATTTTTAGAAATTGAATTTTAAGTCTAAAGTTTGTATCTATTTAAACACGTTAATTAACTGGATCCTCTTCTTTGGATAAATAAACATCAATGATTTAATCTTCGGAACAACCTAGTGAGGTAAGTACTTTTATTTCCATTTTAGAATTTGGAGTAATTCCAAGTGCACAGAATATACTGGAACAGAGAGGAGGAGTATGACTATATGAGGCACCCCCTTACAACTTTGGTTTATTAATGAGTTTAAGGCAGAGAAGGGGAAGGATTCCTGCCTGACTCAGTGTAAGTAGAGTTGTGCCTGCTTGGTTTCTTGGGAGGGGAAGATTGAGAAATACAGAGATGAAGCAGATAAGATAGGGTAGTTGCTTTTGGAATCTTTCTTAGAAAAAGGTGAGTGGAATTTCCCACACACAGCAGTCCTACCCATACAATTAAAACAACCATCCTATTGTCTCGTATGTCTTCCTCAGGACATAATATGGGTTTTATTATTGGGTGTTTTCCTTAGGCTACCTATTTCTTCATTGTAGTAAAAACTTCCAACTAAGTTCTTGGTAGTATTTTTAAAGTCAACTCAAAATAGGACCAAAGAAAAAGCCTGTGTTGTATAATGGAATGCTTCAGATTAGAATTATAAAAACAACAAAAAAAGCAGAAAAACTTAATAAATTTTACCTTTATATTGTCTGGTCAAGGCCACTTGATCTAGCCAGATCTTTAAAATGTGTGGGGCCCAAAACCTATTTGGAGTTAAGAGAAATGGGAATCCTAGGGCAACAGTGAGGAAACAATGAAAGAAAGTAGACACTGTTATAGGAGCAGCACTAATTTTTGACCAGTGCTTATTTCCTTCTTCCTCGTCGTCTCTTCATGGTAAGGACTGTCTTTATTAATCTAATTTAGTGTCTGGCATAGAGTCTGGCACTTTAACAGAGACACAATAAATCAAAAGGCTTAGGGAAACATTCTTCCTGTTTATAAGGCTGAGAATCCCTATTCAGTGGTGCCAACAAATGTTTGATGGATAGATGGATGGATGAATGAATGAATTGCTTTTAAGAATAAAAACAGTCTTCTAGTTACTGAGGCACAAAGTTATGGAAAGGACTCTGAAGTACTTCCCTTTTCTCATCTTTCCTCCCTCGTAGGATCTGCTGACCAGTTTTCGCCTGCCTCTGCTTCCTGCTCTTTCCATTTCCTTTGTGCTCCAGGCCAGGCCTTTCTGAACTCATGCCAGATTGTGGAAATATCTTCCTAATGGTCATGCTACCTCTTATCACTACCCCAGGTAGCCTGACTCATCATCACTTCATTTCTCTTTCAAGGACACCAGATGCGTGGTTCCCCCCCTCCCCCCGACACCAAGCAATTCTCTGTTAATACCAGCTAGGTATCCTACAATTTATATATTTTTTTAATTTAAAATTTTTTAAAAAAATGTCTTTTTCTATTTCAGAGAGAGGAAGGGAGCGGGAGAGAGAGAGAGAGAAACATCAATGATGAGAAAGTCATTGATCAGCTGCCTCCTGCACACCCCCTTCTGGGGACTGAGCCTGCACCCCGGGCATGTGCCCTGACAGGAATCAAACCGCAATCTCCTGGATCCTAGGTCACTGCTCAGCCACTGAGCCATGCCAGCTGGGCTAGGTGTCCTACAATTTAATTCAATTCTGACACTATCTACCTGAAGATAGTGTCAGATCCTACAGATCTAGGGCTCAATCCCACAAGACTGTCCCTTCCCCCAAACTTCAGATGCCATTTGCACCTTCCAGGTTGTCAGCTGAATTTGTAACTAACTATAAATCTGGATTCCCATGACCCCCTCCTTGGGTTTGATAATTTGCTATAATGGCTCACAGAACTCAGGGAAACTTTATGTTTACCAGTTTGTTATAAAAGCATACGATAAAGGATACAGATGAAAATCCAGATGGAAGAGATACATAGGGAGGGTATCTGGGAAGGGTCACAGAACTTCCATGCTCTCTGGGCATGCCACTCTCCTAGCACCTCCTCGTGTTCAGCAACCTGGAAGCTTACCAAACCTTGTATTTTGGGATTTTTATGGAGGCTTTATCATGTAGACATGATCTATTAACTCCGCTTCTGCCCCCTCTCCTCTTCCTGTAGGATAGAGAGTGGGGCTGAAAGTTCCAAACTGCTAATCATGGCTTGATCCTTCTGGACCAGCTTCATCTAGAAGCTATTCAACATCCCATCAAGAGTCACCTCATTCGATCAAAAGACACTCCTATCACCTAGGAAAGTTCAAGGGATTTAGGAGCTCTGCGTCAGAAATAGGGTCAAAGACCTATTATTAGAAAAAAAGGTGCTCCCACTCGAGCCAGTTTGGCTCGGTAGTTAGAGTGTTGGCCCTGGGACGGAACGGTCCTGGGTTTGATTCCGGCCAAGGGCATGTGCCTTGGTTACAGGCTCGATCCAGGCCAAGTGTTGATTGGGGTGCTCGTGGGAGGAACCAGTCTCTCTCACATTGTTATTTCTCTCTCTATCTCTCTCTTCCCCTTCTCTTTCTCTGAAAAGCAATGGAAAATATATTCTCAGGTGAGGATTAAAACAAATAAAAAATAAAGAAAGAAATTTCAAAAAAAAAAAAAAAAGGTGCTCCCAGTGCTCTTACCACTTATAAAATTGAGAGGCTTTTAGGAGCTTTATGTCAGGAACAGGGAGCAGAGATCAATATATACATATTATTTGGCAGACATACTTTTATTCTGCTTATTAGGAAAGTTGAAAACATTCTTATCCTACCATAATGGTGAATACATGTCATGCATTTGTCCTGACCCATAGAATGTACAATACCAGGAGTGAACCCTAATGCAAACTATGGATTTTGGTGATTATGATGTGTCAGTATAGGATCATCCATTGTAACAAATCTACCACTCTAGTGGGGGATGTTGATGGTGGGGTAGGCTCTGCATGTGCCAGGGCAGGAGGTATATGGGGAATCTCTGCCTTTCAATTTTGCTGTGAACGTAAAACTGCTATAAAAATAAGTCCCTATTTTAGAATAGAAAAATCAAAAAACTTAACTTATCCATAGTATAAAGGCTACAGTTTATAGCCTCAAATTGCCCAAACTTTATTTTCCTTTGCTCTAGTAGCTTTTTTAGTCTCTGCTGAAACCTGTCTTTCAAGACCAGATTCTCTCCTTCGTTAATCAGTCACTGACTCACTGAACAAATATTTATTTATAGGGGCTGGCCCTGAGCCAGACACCTGTATACACTGGAAAGTACACAGTGGTGATCCCTGTCCTCATGGAGCTTACAGTACTCCTCTTCCGGGCCACGCTCAACCTTTCAGGCTCCCACCAAGCACTTCCTCTTTTCATTTCCTAAAAATTATATTGATCTTGTCACTTGTTTGAGTGAGTATATTTTGAGGATTTATTTTTGTAAGCGTTACTTTTTTTCTTTGAAGGCATCTTTTGTGCCTATTAAAAATATGTAAGTATTAAACAACAACAATAAAGTTCTTCATCTTCTGTCGTCCGGAAATGACTATCATATATTTATAGATTTTTTTGTCTCTGTGTTATGTGTGTTATAAATTTTTTCAATAAAAAAACCTTTGATTTGTGGAAAGGTACTACATTTGTGTTGAAATCAGTGAGGATCATGGTGGAGAAAATATAATGAAAAATATAATTTAAAAATTCTTCTGCACTATATTTTCCACTTACATATTTAGGGAAAAAACATTCCTTTGAACTTTGATTAAATTTGGATCAGGTAGTTTCTTTGATCTTGTTCAAAATATTTATGTTATAAGTGACTTTAACAGCATATTATATTACTTTTCCTGTAATCTTTGCCTTTAGTCTGGGATGGTATTAACTCCCTCTAGGTTTTAGAAATCTAGGATTTCCCATGTTGGTAGAAAATATGATATTAAAAACATCTGTTTCAGTGTTCTGAAGTTATAAATTTGAGCTATGAATAGGCTAATAAGCAGATGGGTAAAAAGATCAGGATCAAATTAATGCATGACTTTTAAAAAACCCTCACTGCAAAACAAAACTTCAGCTGGGCAGGTATTTGTTTTAAAAGCCAGAGCTAATTGTTTACATCAAAAGTCATTCTAATACTTTCTCTAGGGCAGGACTTGATGAGAGGTGGAGCTGGCCTGGGCACCAGCCAAGGAATTTAGTTTCTGGGAAACCCAAAGGCCCTGGTATAAGGCAGTTCCATCTGTGTAAAGTGGGAGGGTGATAATATTCAGAATTTTCGTGGTAATGACCTCAGTTCTTGTTCTGTTGCAGTTCATTTTAAATTGTAGTTGTGAACAAGGCATTTTGAGAGATAGTATTTAATAAATTATATCCATGACTTTAATACTATAAAAAGACTTTATTAGGATATAAGAGGTAACATGTTTTATTTGCCGGTTGTATTAAGTTATAGCTTTTATATGAAAATCTCATTTTCTCTGTAGAGCAAGGCTTCTTAACCTTCTTTTGTGCCTGGATCCTTCTGGCAATCTGGGGAAGCCTATGAGTGGATCTCTCCTCAGAATAATTTTTTAAATTACAGAAAAAATACTTAAGATGAAAAGGAAAACAATTGGGCTGAAATACAGTTATGAAAATAATTTTGAAGTGTGACAATATTACGTGTGCTTTTTTTTAAAAATTTTATTGATTTCTGAGAGAGGAAGGGAAAGGGAGAGAGAGATGGAAACAATGATGAGAGTCATTGATTGGCTGCCACCTTCATGCCCTCCTGCTGGGGATCAAGCCCCCAACCCAGGAATGTGCCCTGACTGGGAATCAAACCGTGATCTCCTGGATCACAGGTTGATACTCAACCGCTGAGCCAAGCTGGCTGGACTGCGTGTGCTTCTTTAGTAATGCCGTAAATAAGAAGATCTGGTGGTAGATCTAACTGCCCTAATTTTGAAGTAGTGGTGAGAGTAAACAACATTTTGAAATGTCTGCAACAACTGTAATGTGGTATAAAAAAACCACACACGTGTTTTTTATGGTACAGGGTCACTGGTATCATTGATAATACTGTGGTTTGTTGCCTACATTCATAATGAAAGGGAATTCTATGTTTCACTTAGAGGTTAGTGAAAATGCTTGTTTTTGCCTATCCAAGTTTGCAGACCCCCTGAATTCTACCCATAGACATTACTACAAAGCCTTGATTCTCAATATAGATTTGACCCAGACTCCCCTACAAATAGCCAGAAGCCTTTATTACTGGGATTTGTCTTGCCTAAGATCTAACAAGCTGACTCTTGGTAGAGTTTCCCTCTTAGTGTTTGTCAGATTTGTGGCTCACATCAGGAACTGTTCCAGTTAGACAAAACACTAAGATTTGGTCGAGCTTGAATTCACCTTGGTGCTTTTATTTACTTTATTCTTCACTTGGTTGGGCCTTGGGTGGTTAACTATACCTATTTCCCTAAACCTAAATGTGCTGTTTGTTGACAACCAGGGTAGTGGGGACTAAGTATGGTTAAGAGCCTCTTTAAGTGGGGCTTGAGTGTGCCAAAGTTGTATCTGTACTTTTGAGATTCTCACTTGATGAATTGGCATCCTTAACCATTGGAAAGTGTGTTTGCAAAGAAAAGCATTTGTTTCAACCAAGTCAAAATAGTGGACATTTACTTTTGTTGGGAGATTTCCTATGGCTTTGACTCCTCTGAGGGCATCCTGGATATGCCTAGCCCGTCTGTCCTGCTAAAAAGGTACTGAGGAGAGATTCTGTCTGTGTAAGAGCTGCTCTGAAATTTTGCCATAGGAGGGAAGAGCTTGGAGTCAGGTTTGGTTCTGGAGTCCTCTGGGCATGTCACCTCAGGACCAGGCTCATCAAAGTCTAGGAAAGACCATGTAGTTATGCCCTCCCGGCTGAGGTCCAAGTCCAGCCAATACTCTGCTCACCATATTGGGTGCCCAGAGAGGGGCTGCATCAGCCCCAGAAAAGTGGCCTTTTCTAACTCCCAGAAAGGCACTGCCTGCTTTCCAAGCCATAAATCTGTGAGCCTGAGAGCCCAGAAAGGTCACTTTTCTAACTTTATACAAGTACCATAAATGTATAAGAGGAAGGCTTGGGCCACAGATTAGGGACCAGAACTGATCTAATATTCAAGGAGTAAGAGAATTAGAGCAGGGCCAGAGCACCTTTTATTTTTATTTATTTATTTAAAAAACATTTAAAAATTTTTTTTATTGCTTTTTAGAAAGGAAGGGAGAGGAAGAGAGAGAGAAACATCAATGTGAGAGAGAAACGATTGTTTGCATGCTGTACTCGTCTCGACCAGGAATAGAACCTACATCCTGGGCACGTTCCCTGACTAGGAGTTGAGGGGGGAGGCTTTGAGTGCACAGGACGACGCCCAACCAACTGAGCCACAGGGCAATGCATCTTAGAATTTTAAAAATATATATGCTTCATTATAGTTTAGAATGAGAATCATTACAGTTTTTCGATCTGGTCCAGCCTACTTATTTTCTGTATGAGGATACTGACACAGAAATGCTGCAGGGCAGAGCATGGCCAAAGTCTCATGTCTCTGCTAGACATGGCTTGACTGAGAGTAAGAATCTGCCTTCTCGCTCCCAACAAGGGCTCTTGACCATTTCACCAAGCTTCCTTGAACATGGCAGTATGTCTTATAGCTAGACAATTTATCTTTATTTTGCGTATTTAAAATAATCGATATTTCATTTCACAAATCAGGATCATTTTAGATTGTCTCTTTGAAATTTGAAGCTTTGGCAGAAAGGCTTATTGGTTAGACTTATTGGATCTTTGGATCTCATAATTCTGTATGTGTTGCTGATATCATTACATGTTTAGAGAGGAGAGAAGAAATCTGGATAATACAAAGACATGTCCCCAAATTCAAAATGATTGACTTTGGAATGTTACTCGTCCTGTATGCTCATTTCCTCCGTGCTCTGCCATTCCCTTTTCACAGCGCACAGTCCAGGAATCAGACTGGGCATTGTTGAATTGAAAAGTCCCAGATTCCCACAGATGACTCATGTTTAGGGAAGGTTAACTGTACTTTGAATAGCTTTCTGCTTTAAGTTAATTATTCATTGATTGTGTAATCTGGGGTGGTAAGGTTTACTAGAGGCCCTTATATAGAAAACTTAGACCTCTAACAAGATACAGTATTTGGGTCCTCATTCTTTCACGCTGGGCCTCAAAACTGAACAAAATTAACTTGCATATCCCTTGAGGTTACTCTTGGTGATGATGGAGGGGTTATTTAACTTTTATTAATCAATGATGCCACCTGGTGGCCAGAAAGTACATTTTGTGGTGCCCATGTATGCTGCACCAGTTTTTTCTTTGCTAGAAATAACCGCAGTAGCATTTGAGGCATTTTTGTTAGCGGAGTTTTGAAAAATACTTAGTTTGGTTTGGCAGAAGCAGGAAAGTCATAGACTACTACACATCTAACAAGGCAAACTGAATTGACTACTCTGCTCTCCTCATTTTTATAAGATGAAATTCCCCTGAGATACTAGGTCCTAAATGGTACGTAGTAAACAATTTCCTATGACCAATCCAGGCGTGTCTGTCTGGTCTCCTTTCCTGGGTTTCACCTGGGTTGTAACAGTGACTGGGGCAGCTGGTGGTTTCAGTGTTCCTCCCATCTGACTCAGGGCCATCAATCATGTTCTCTAATTCTGCAGCTGAAACACCAAGTGATTCTTAACTGAGAGGGATCAGGTCTTGTCTTCCTTGAAAAGGTGAGTTTTCACAAGGATATACTGCAATAGGATACCCTAAAAGTAGGGATGAATGGATATGTTGGAAAGTTGAATTTCTAAAATTTAATTTTGGAACGTTGAGTTTTGAAAGTTGAATTTTAAGATGTTCTTTTAAAAATTGGCAAGGAAATTAAGCCTAACTCCATTACCTCCCTGATTAATAGCATGCTTTTGCAACATCTCAGTGGTGGGTGTTCTCTTCAGCCAATTTGTGTGTTTTCACCCTGTTCCTGAAAATTCAGGTTGGCGGACAGTAGCTAAACAGCTGAGTACAGGGGAAGAAAATGCAACTCAGATGTGTATCAGGCTCAGCACAGTGATTGTGAGGTCAGGATTTTCTAGTACAGATTTCTTCCAGAAAGCTTTCTTGGTTTAGAGAAATGTCTCAGTTCAGTATTAAAGAATAAGCATTGAAGACAACATAGGAACTTGCTATTAATCTGATACTTAGGTAAATCTGCTGTCCTTTCTACATTCTTCAGCGACCTAGAGCCTTTAAGGACTATCACTTTTGATTAATGAGGTAGGCTGCACATTGAGAACATCTAAGAGGACAACTAAATTTTTACTCCCTACCCTGTCACTCTTAGGGAAAAGTCAAATATTTAGACTCACCTTACACATGGAATTCATTCTGAGTGGAGTCAGAGTGAGATTAAGTTCATTTTCATCTCCAGGTAAAGCTAAGTGTACTGTATAATCAATGTATGTTGTTAATTTTCTTTCTTATCTGTTTGATTGGAAGTATATTCTCCAACTATTGTGTTCTGATTACTTTAAGATCTAAATTGCTAGTGATGGTCTCTGGCAAGATAGAACCTACACCGAGGTGCATGGGAGCTTACTGTAATCATATACAATGTCTCGCCATGGCTTCCTGCCAGTGCTGGATATTTATGAAGTACATGTCTAGACTCAACGGGTTCTTGAGTCACTGTCTCAGAGATATACAGAGTTTCAGCAGCTGGGTGTGTGTGTTTATGTCACGTAGTAAGTTTGAAGAGCTGGTCCTAACACCCAAGTTTCTCTTTGTGCCTTTCAGCATGATTTCATAAATCCCTGGGATGAAATTATATATTCTGTAATATTGTCAGTGGAGATTGAGTCTGATAAAAATGCATTCAGTCTCTTAACATGCCTTTCCTCTTTTCATTTTTCTCAACTCCCACTGTCATTAGGATTGGTTTCAGCCTTTATGCTTTTTACCTAAATTAAGACAATTCTGTCTGAAAATAATCTTTTCTTTTTTTTTTTTTAATTCTAAACATTTCTTGTCCCTTGTGTGCAAAGACCCAGGCTAAGTGCTATGAGAAATAGAAAGATGAATCAGATGTGGATCTTGCCCACAAGGAGCTTTGAGTCAAATGTAAACAAAAATGATTGAAGGCATAAAATGAGTAACTGTGGTGTAATGTATTATTCAGGGGGAGGGAATGTTTCTTTTAAATGGAAAATTTGGTAGGATAGGAGGAATTTGAGATGAGCCTTAAAGAATATGAGAATTTTTATATGCAGAAACAGAGGAAGGATTCAGAAAAGGGGAACATTAGAGACAAAAATCATAGAGCCAGAGAACACATGGGAAGTATTTAAGGAATTGTGCAGAATCAAACTTTGGTAAGAACAAAGGGCCTGTGTTAGGCAGTAGCAAGAGAGAAAATCAGAAAGTCAATAGGGACCATTAGTGGGGGACTTTAAATTCCAGGGAATGGAATTTGTTTTAATTTGATAGGTAATGGGAAGCCATCCAACATTTCTCAACAGAGAAGTATTACCTTGAAATCCTATTATATTTCTTTGTGTTAAAGATTTATTAACTATAACTGATTGACTTAATTTTTTTCCGTATTATAAGAACCACTATATACCACATTGCACATTTATAGACCATCTTCATCTAGATCATGTTTCTCAACTGCAGCCATATTGACGTTTTGGGTCAGATAATTCTTTGTTGTAGGGCTGCCCTGTGCATTTGTAGGATGTTTAGCAGCATCCCTGCACTCTAACCAATAGATGCCAGTAGCCCCCATTTCTCCAGATGTGACAATCAGCAATATTTCCAGACATTTCCAAAAGACCCCTTGGAGGCAAATTCACCCCCATCTGAGAGTCACTGGTCTAGTGTATTGCATTCCTTGGTGTTCTGGCGTTGTTAGACTCTTAGATTGACAAGCCTAAGAGTCCTTTAGGCATTCAATCTATTAATGCTTGGAATTTTGTACTAGACATACATCTGCTCTTGAGATTAAGGTATTTCATGTGTGTTGGAGTAAAAGACCTGAATTGGGCATCAGGAGACCTGGATTCCAGTCCTGGCTCTGCCACAAAGAGGTTGTGTGACTTGGGTGAGACCCTGTACTCAGTAACCTGATTCCTCATCTCTGAAATGACTAAGATGCCCTCTGAGGCTCTTTTCAGCTCTGAGTCTGTGTCCTGATTTCAAATTGTACTCAGGGCTTCATTCTTTCACTCTTTTAGAAAGTTAGTGCAAATTGAACTAGCAGGTATAGTAACCAACAAGAATGACCGAAGTATTGAATAAAAAAGACAAAAGCGTTTTTTTCCTTACTGCTTTATTATACTAAATACTATCTTTTTTTTCCCATTTCTAGATTATTTGAAAAATCTTTTAGAAGACTCCAGAGATTACAGAGACACTCAAGGTAAATAACTTCTGTAGTCTTATATATTGCAGAAGTTTTTATATTGTTTATTTGGACTTAGAAATTAAAAATATAACAAACCTCTATTTATAAGAAGCCCCGCCCCCCATAACACTATTTTGGGCAGGTTAAAATAGAACTAGATGAAGTGGTACAGTGGAGCTGGATGCAGGTAATATTATAGGGACAAGAGTGGTCAGCTGGCCCTGGGAGCCAGCGTGCTGAGAGAGTAACCCAGCATGCTGAGTCAGGGAGCTCCATCTTCCTGTGCCCAGTCTCCTTTGCCAGATGTCAGTTCACCTTCTCCAGATGCCCACTGCTTTCAAAGCAGGGATTGAACCAGTTAATCTGCAAGGTCCTTTCAGGCTTTAAAATCGCGAGTCCCTGAGGTGACCAAGTTGAACAAATCAGGGATGACACCTAAAATAGCGCATTGTTCTGGGACTTTTTAATGATGGGCGTTAGCACCCTCCACCCCTCGTGCCCAGTGATACTTAAGGGGAGTAGTCCATTACATTACAATGGACTCACTGGTAGTCATGGGATAATTCACTGCGTGGAAGACACATGCGGATTACTTCCGTTCCAGATAGTGATGTTTCTTTCTGTTTATCCCCATACTACTGCTTTCAGATGTCATACCTCATTCTAATCTGCATTAACACATTAAACAAGTCCATGTCCATCCCATTAATTTTATGAATTTTGATCATATTCTTATGCATCCTTTACGTTTTCTGATTACAAAGCTGAGCAGGTTTTTAACCCATTTTGTAGAGATTCTTACTCATTCTCTTAATTATTTTTCTTCTCCTTCTCTAACATCTTCTATTTGCGAGTGTTATGCTTTTAAAGGTGATTTTTTTTTTTTCAAGGAAAAGTTTGGAGTGGTGGATATGATATGCTTCTTGTCTTCGGTGAACATATAATCTAGTTGAAGAAAAAAGCCAGCCCAGCAGACAGAGAACAGAGCAGGTAGCTGTAAGGTTAGGATGCATTGAACAGTACAGAATATTTGGAAGGGGGAGAAAAGTATGAAGATCAAAGAGGCAGAGCTCTGCGTAGAGAGAAGTGGGACTGGAGGTGAGTTGAAGGGTAGGCAGAGTAAGGGTGGGCATTCCAGATCAGAATCTGTCTCACGAAGATATAAATTTTAAACAGATTTTAGAAAGGCCTCAAGAAAACATCTGTTCCGTGGCCTCTGCCCTCAAGGACAGTGAATTATTAGCTCCATTCTACAGATAAAACAAATACAGGGCCAGACATTAAAGAGTTTGCTTAAAGGAAATTACACACTTGAAGAAAAACTGAATTAGAATAAGCAGTGAACAGAGAGGTGCACTGTATGGCCAGAGGCCCGGCAGTATAACGGTGAGTAGTTAATGAAATTGCCAAGGGTGAGGGAAAGTGAGACAAATACACCTTTGGAAGGCAGGCAGAACAGTTAAAGGAACAGAGTCACTGGGGCCTCTTAAAGGGATGACATCAGGAAGTAGAATTACAAAATGGATGGGAGAAGGCAGAGTTTGGAATCCAGATTACCAGACAGCAGCAGCTTTATCCTTTCGTCCAAAATCTTCTCTTCCTGCCCGCTTGCCGTTCAGGCAGGCCAGGAAGAGGGACTGTGCCCAGGACCATCTCTGGAATATCTGCCGTGATGAGTGCCAGGTGCAATACATTCTGAAAGGTGGTTGGGGTCTCTATAAGTTAATACTGCTTTCCTTTAATAATGGTGATAGTAATACATTTATTTTTAATGAATATGGAAACTCCCAGGATTGGTACCAGAAAGAGAATCTTGGGTAGATTATAGTAGCTGGACCAAAAATCCTCAACCCCTTTCCAGAAATTGATTTTTTAAAATTTTTTTAAATTTTCCTTTCATTGATAATTACTGTCCCTGCCACACCAGCCTGAGGGCATGTTCCCTCTTTAAAATTACCAGTTTTTCTAATGAGAGTGCTACTGTCACATTGTATGGGATAACCTTCTTTGTGTGGGTTTGTAATTAGTAGCACAGGATGTTTAGCATCCCTGGCTTCTACCCACTAAAGGCCAGAGGACCTTCCCAGTCATGTGACAACCAAAAATTGTCTTTACACATGTCCAGATGTCCCTTGAGGAGCACTACTGTCTTGGGTTGAGAACAACTGTAGCCCAAAAGGAAACAAAGTTCAGACTTTTTTTTATAGCTAATTACAAAGATGATAAGACTGGAGCATTCAAAAACACTTTGCTAAAGGCAAGGAGTTAATAAAAAGAATGAAATACAGATGAAGCTAAATAACCCAGCTTACAAAATAATGCATGTAATTTCCTAGGGTCTAGTATGCTTGCATGTGACATTTCTTCTCTCTTGGGATCAGACTAAGAGAAGGCAGCTGAGCCCTAACCCTCTACATGGTTGCTCCTTGTAGTTCTAGTTTCCTATCCTAGGGTCCTTCTCTCCCCAAGGCAGTTTATACTGGAATGGCCCTCAGCTTCCAGGTGAAACCTGGCCTTATCCTTATAAACTTCTATTGGATATTCAGATCTCAGCACAAAACCACTCTGACATTCATACACCGATACACATGATTGATCATGTCTCTTTAGCATCTTTCTTTGGCTCATTTTTTTCGTAAGAACTCTGTTTGTCCTGTTCCATGCCCTCATTGAATTTCATCACCCACATTTCTGCCGACTCACAGCCATGATCCTCCACTGGTTGGTTGCTGTGAACTCGCTGCCGTCTTGTCGCCTGGCATTGCTTAATGTTGCAATTCACTGGTAATGACCAAATGCCCCTTCTGTTCTTACATATTTTAGATGCCCTTGCTGTTGTGATAGAGGTAGCCAACCACGCCAATGATACCATGAAGCAAGGAGTAAGTATCTGATTTCAGTGGCTGTGCACTATTGAACCTGGGAGCTGGGCCTTCATATGCTCTGCATTCTCTCTCTGTAGGACAACTTCCAAAAACTTATGCAGATTCAGTACAGCTTAAATGGACACCACGAAATAGTGCAGCCTGGACGGGTGAGTGCTTTAGACTGCCTTTGGCGAATTTATTTTTTATTTATTTTATTTAAGTATATATCTTTATTGATTTCAGAGAGAGGAAGGGAGAGGGAGAGAGAAAGAAACATCAGCGATGAGAGAGTCATTGATCGGCTGCCTTCTGCATGCCCCCAACTGGGGATGGAGCCCACAGCCCGGGCATGTGCCCTGACCGGGAATTGAACTGCGATCTCCTGGATCCTAGGTCGATGCCCAAACTCTGAGCCACGCCTGGCCGGGCCCTTTGGTGAATTTAATACAATGATTTTAGGCATAGTTTGTAGCTATTTTTCATTTCAGTTATGATAATAGGTTATTATGGTTACTCTTCATTGACCCTTTGGATCAACTAAGTTCATTCTGCCCATTCAAAACATTCATGACTTAAGTCACTGTGACAAGAAGTCTGATTCAATTAGGAGAATGGCAGGGGACCCCACAGAGTCTCTGATTGAATAGGATCATTTTATTGTGTAATACTAGCTGACCTCACACAAGTTTAAAGACAATTTCATTAAAATCTTTCATATAAGAGAGGATTATGAGGGGAAGGAGAAAATTGGTATTTTGTTGCTCCTAATGGAGCACAAAAATGGCCTAGGGAATGAATTCAGGGAAATTACAAAATGCAATTGTCAGGATGTTGGCTATGCCTCAGGATAAAGTACATGCTGGGTCAATTACATTTCAGACCAAATAGTACCCCTGGGGCCAATATTGGATTTATGAAACTTCTGCCTTGTCCAATTCCTAAATGATTTAGAGGGTTTAAAAAGAAACTACGACTTTAAAAAATCACAGAGATACTATGTCCACCCAGCCCCCACAGGAAAAAAAAATCTGGGGAAAGAAAGTTGAAATGGAAATTATATGTATATTGTTGTTGTGTTATGATGGCAGGACTAAATGGGTGTTTGTTTGGGTAAATCAGGTTTTTCTCAAAGAAGGAACTCTGATGAAGCTATCTCGGAAAGTCATGCAGCCCCGAGTGTTCTTCCTGGTAAGTGGCTGTGTGTGTTTCTAATGAGTCCCAGGCAGGCATAGTTCCTTAATAAAAGGAGACATTTGTACATTAGCACATTCAAATAGAAGTTTTAGTGGAATCTTTACTAGCTGTATTGCTTCTTTGCATTTTAAGTATAGGAAGCAAGGATGCATAACCAGAAAATTATTTTCTTTTTGAATTAAGTTTATTTCATTTTTAATTTGGAAAAATTGATTCAATCGATTATTTAGGCAAATTGTAATACTTTAGTGGGATTTAGAATTCACAAACCATTAAATCTGTCTACAGAACTTGGAAAGAAAGCACATTTTTTAGAAATTGCCTTTTAAATAATATTTTAATAAAACATTCTGGGTGGCTCTAGTTTCTATAAGTAGAAGATTAAGTATTTATTCAGAGAGTTTTTAATAAAGAAGTAATATTTTTCCTTTATTCCTGTGTCTTATCAATAACTCTGTAGCTGAAATTTGTTCCTTTCCTTTATGCTGTGAAATGTTTCTCCTTTCAGTTTAATGATGCCCTGTTGTATACAACACCCATGCAGTCTGGGATGTATAAACTGAACAACATGCTCTCATTGGCTGGAATGAAGGTCTGTGCAACTGTTAGAGGATTTTTTTTTAACCTAAATATATTTAGAGAAAAAATCCCTAAGATAATCATCTTTAACTTTTTCTTCTCCATGTATTACTGTTCATGTATTCATTTATTCATTCGTGTGGTCATTTGTTCACTCACACATTAATTTATTCATAAGATACTTATTGAGAACTACTATAAACAACATGGCAGTAGTTTTGGTGGAAAATGCAAAGATAAAGAGAAGCATGATTCTTTTTGTCTCCACCCCTATGCCAGTCTCCCCAGGAGCTTAGCAACTAGTAGGGAAGATAATACACTATGTAGAAACAGTTATAAAATAGACAGTAATCAATATTGCTTTAAAGGCACAGTTCGAGATTTTGTTTGGGAGTTCAGAAAATAAAGAACATGCAGCGTTTGGTGGGACATGGTGGAAGGGTTGATGGCAGCTAGGAAAGGGCGAATGAGGGAAGTTTTTTTGGAGGAAGAGCTGAGCTGTGGGGAAAGGCATTCCAGGTAGAGGGAATAGTGTGCGCACAGGCCTGAAGGTGGAAAAGTTGGGCTGCGTGTTCATAGGTATTTAAATTCATCTGTAGCAGAGAGTAGATAAAGCTGGAAATGAAGGTTGGTGGTAGATATCAGCAGCCGGAACACTGGGCAACTTTAGCTGCCTCAGAAACGAGATTTTCAATAGGATGAGTTTGCTCAAATTATTTTGCTTTCTTCCAGGTTAAAAAACCCACCCAAGAAGGCTATCAGAATGAGCTAAAGATTGAGAGTGTAGAACGTTCCTTCATTCTCTCAGCCAGGTAACCTTAAAAACTCTGTATAGATGAGCATTTGACATATATTTTAGGGTCAGCCATTTCCAGCATTTTTTTACATTTAGGTTAACTACTAGGCTTCTTTTCTTTCTGAATACCATGCAGTTCTCTCGTGGTTTACCATATAGATAAAATGTCTGAGAGCTAATCCAACAGTGTACTAGAAGCACGAAGATAAAAATTTTCCTGTGAATAGAACAATAATACTTAAAAATGCTTTGCTGATTATTTTTTTAAAGTGAATATTTCAGATCTTTTTACAACACGTTTTTAAAAACAAGGAAGGTGATGGGATTAGCCAAAGAGTATATATACATAACCCATACACACGGACAACAGTGTGATGATGGCCAGAGGGAAGGGGGGCGAGAGCAGGGGACAGGAAGGCAAGGGGAGAGTGAATGGGGACATCTGTAATAGTATCAACAATAAAAATAAAGTAAAAACAAACAAATAAGTATATCTAGTGCTTTGAATCTTTTACTAGGAAGTTTTCACATTACATTGAAAGGACGTAACAAATCTACGAGGTAGATGCCATCTCATTAAAAATGAGGAAGATTAAGTTACAGAAATATTGAGTTGCTGTCTTAAGGATACATAGCTGCCGAAGTAAGGATACAAACAGTAGTTTTTTGCTTTTAAATCTGTTGTTATTTATGACACCACATTGCCTTAAACTAGAGCCTTCGGTGACTTATGTATAAATCAAGCTGTCATACCATAATGTAAATAAAGTCCTAAAAAAGCCTGAAGCTGTATGAGTCATAAACATACATTGTTGAGTTATTGGCCAAGTGGCAGAAGTCAGTGTTTGGCAGGATTTGACAGGTGAAGGGAGAGACAACAACCATCTCATGTTCTGCTGGGTTTGGACAGTGAGTCTGGGAGGCTCTCAGACCAAACCCTTGATGTAATAAAAGTGGTAGCAAATACTTTAGTAGCATTTACTTTGTGCCAGGCACTATCCTAAGCACTTTTTGTGCATTAATTCATTAAATCCTCACAACAATCAAGGTAAGTGACCACTATTACACCCATTCAATGGTGAAAAAGCCACCCAGCTATTTATTATCAGTGCCAGGATTTGGATCCAGGCAGACTGCGTACAGCTGCGTCCAAACCACTCAAATCAGCTAGGGTCTTAGTAGCAGCTAGAGTCGTAACTGGAACCATTTATTTCTCTGCATCAGGCATGGTGCTAAATGTTTTATATTTATTTTCTCTCTTAATCTCCATAAGTATTGGAGTAGGTGTTGTCTTAACCTTCCATATAAGAAAAATAGAGGCTCAAAAACATGTTCAAGTTTACACAACTAGTAAGCGGTGGAGCTGAAATTTGAACCTAGTGTATCTGATACTAAATTTATGCTTTTAACCATAATAATATTGCCTATCTCCACATGTTAAGGACTCAGACCAAAATCAGAGGAGCACAAGAGCAGGTAGCTCACTTTTCTGAAAGGAAATGACAGCTGCTGCCCGACACCAGATCTCAGGGTTTGTCAAATGCTTCCCAGCTCCCAGCCAGAGCTTTGACCTTCTTCCTTCCTCTTTTTTTGGGGGGTTTGAATGAAAGTGTAAAGAACATCAAGTCCCTGTACATCAGGGTCCTTGCAAATACTTAAGCTTGGGTCTTAAAATCAAGAAAATTATTTTCAAAGATCCAAAGAGGAAATGCCTATAGGAAAGTCAGGTTTTTAATTGCACTTAAGTTTCCTAACTGAAAATGTGCTTTGGTAAAAACAAAATTCTATTTAATTAAAGATTAAACAATTCAGGAAATGATGGTAAGTCTTTCTTTGGTTTCTATCGGGTAAATATTTGGATGTCCATGTTTTCCCAGATTGGCCTCCTAGACTTTAGGAAGGTCATTGGAGTTTTCAGTAGGATGGGACACCATCTGAGGGTTTTAAGCTAAGAATTTATCAGGTTTAAGTTATATTTTAAAAAGAGCACATTGGCTGCTTTGTGGAAGATAGACCACTGGAGAATAGAGTAGAAGCTGAGAGATAAGGTAAGAGGCTGTAGATGATGGTGCCTTGGACTAGAATGGTAAGAAGTCGTCAGAATCAGGTATAGCCAATAGGATTACTGATAGATTGAATGTGGGGTATGCAGGAGAAGTGATAAAAATGGAAAGTTCTTGATAAAGGAAAAATAAGTTTCCAAGGGAAGATTAAGGTGGCGTGGGGGGAAGGGAAACTAACACATATTGAATGCCATGCTCTCCTGAGTCCCACCAACCACAATGAGGCAGGTATTATATAACATGTAAAAAGAGATTAAGAGGGCCTCTTGTGATCTGGTTCTTGGCTTCCTCACCAGCCTGATCTCCATTCACTCTTCTGTACCCACCCCCACGAAAGCCTGGCATGCTCATCAGCATGAATCTGCTTATAATTCTCCATGCACCACCAGCCTACTTCACCTCCTGGCTTTTGCAGGTGGCTGCCTCCTCCTGGAATTCATCACTTTGTTCAATAAGTCATACGGAGTCTCTTCCCTGGCCAGGCATTTGGGATACAGTAGAGAATTAAAAGGGCTCCTTCCCCAAGCTTATATTCCATTAGGGAAGAACATACTTAGCAAATATTAACACAATCAGCAATTATTGTGATTAAGTAGTACACAGGAAAACCACCAGGAGATAGGCTGTAAAACAAGGGCCTTGAACTAGATTTGGCGGAGAATGGGCAGTCAGGTTTAGCTTCCCGAAAGACCCACCGTGTCTATTTAATTTTGAAGGGTAAGGAGTAGTTGGATAGCTATGCAAAGAGGACAGGAAGAGGCTCCCGGTCATTAGGAACAATGTGTACAAAGGTCCTAAGGTGGAAAGGAGCATGGCATTCTCAAAGAACTGAAAGGCCGGTGTGGCATGAGCATAGAGAATGAGAGGGACAGTAACCCAAGATAAGCCTGGAGGGTCAGGGAGATAGATTTCGCAGAACTGTCTTGTGGACTTTTGTCTTTAGCCTAAGCCACAGGAAACTACTGAAAGGTTTATACAAGGGAATGGTGCCATCTGGCTGGCATTTTAAAAGGAGTGTCTGGTTGTTGTGTGGCGAGTGGTTTGAAAGGGGAACTAAAGGAGATGGCTAACTAAACACAGAGGATGAGAGAGCGATTGAGAGTGAGCTTGTGCATTGTATTGGGTAGTGATACTGGAGACTAGAGTAGGGAACTGTGATAGGGAGCACTGAGAGGAGCAGCTTTGGGGGAAAGATCAGTAATTTAGTTTCAGATGTGCATATTGAATGTGAGGTGCCTATGAATTGTCAAAATGGTGCCAATGGAGATAGTTTATGTGAAGATCTGAATGTCAGAAGGAAGCTGGAGGCATATGTGTCAGCTTAGAGACAATAACCAAAGCCAGGAGACTGAAGGGAGGTGCACAGAGAGACTAAAGAGTTCCCTGTCAAAATCCTATAATTCTTCCCGTCCTATCCTAGTCATTACCTCTGCAAAGCCTTCCCTGCTACCTACAGAAGGCAATTTACTACTTCTGTGTTATTTATCTACCTCACATTTATTATGTCATATGGTAATTACCTGTTTCTGTGTCTCACCTCAATTACACATAAACCCTTGTAAGTGAGGTGTATTTTGTATGCTCAGTTCATGGTTTAGTAGCTGGCTCTTAATAGGCTCCCAGTAAATATTACTAAAATGAATTCAATGGAAGCAGTGTGACCTTTGGACCTCAAAGTAGCATGCATAGTTAACACAAGTAGTAAATGGTGTAACAAGGTCCGACATATCAGCAATCCCTTCTATTGGAGAGTTTTCCCCCTAGGAAATTCATCCCAGTCAATGGGAAAATGGTACTTATTAAATATAAATTTGCTTTCTGGTAATGTACACATTTCATTACCAGATTTAATTGTTTTTTGATCCGAGGAAGATGCTGATTCTTTTGCTAACCATGTTACAAAAGGAGAACTAGAATGTCTTCACTCGATGCTGCAGCAAATGTGTGTGGTCTGAGAAATGTGTTACCAAGAACTGGTAAACATCATTCTGGCAGAAAGCCACACAGAGAGAGCCAGAAACCCACACAAGAGAGAGGACAGCATATGTGACATGATTTACACAGTCGAATCACATTCCACATGCTCTCAGGGCTCCAGAAAAATCAGACGGCTATTCTCAAATTAGCCATCTGCCTCTCTGCTTTCTGTTACCTCTTCCAGGAAAGAGTGGGGAGGAAGGGTAATATTTTATGAACGTCTGCTTGGAAGCCTGAGCATATGTTTTTATAGTGTAGTTCTTCAGAGGACACGAATAGAAGAGAATGTTCTTCAGATAACATTGTGTTGAAGGGTTCAACCCTTAGCCACACTTGGGTCTGATACCAACTTATTTAGTAGAGTCTGTTACCTAAAGCTAATTATGTAACATTTCAAATCCTCAGTTTCCTTATCTGTAAATGGCAATGGTGGATGGTGATGCTGGGATGGGGATATGTGTAAGATCCAATATATATTTCATGGGGTAGCTCTGAGGAAGAGATGTGACATTTGCAAAACATTTAATACAGTTGACTGGCATATAGTAACTGTTAAATAAATGCCAGCTCATTGGGACAGTAATGGTAGAATAGTAGAGGTAACTGAGGCAAGTTTTGTTTGTTTTGGAGAGATGGGGGCTGTTTCTATTGTTTTGTTATTGGTATATAATAAAAATTCGAGAAACATACTAAAGGTTTTATTTGTAAATGATTTTTATAGCCATGTGAGTGCAAATTCTAAGTGGCACTTAAGTTATTTAGTAAGAAGGTACATTTCTAAGAATGATTATTGTGGGGAAGATGAGTGGTTTTTTAGTATCTCCTTGACCTGCTCTGAGTTCACTGAAATACAACAAAATGTGCCTATTCATACCATTACTTTTTATAGAATTTTCTTTTTAAAAATATCATTTAAGAGTTCCAAAACCACAGCCATACATGTTTTCAATGTCTTACTCAGTGTGACACATAAATTTCTTCTATTTTTTAATATAAACTTTTATTAATAAAATATTTTAGAGTGAAAATTCAAATATACTTAAAATTAGAGTAAATAATATAATGAAACTGCATATTTGTCACCCAGACTCAAAAATTATTAAGAAGATTCTGCCACAAGTTTTCCTGTTTTTAAAGTATTTTAAAACAAATTGCAGATGTCAGGTCATTTTACTCCTAAACATTTAGTATGCCTCCCTAAGAAAAATACACATTGTCTTACACAATCACATTCCCATTAGTAAAATGGATTTAATTTTTTATGATAGAGTTTTAAATTTATTAAATTCTCTCTTTGTCTTTCCACCCCCCCCACCCCCCCAAAGTATGCCTCTCCCTCTTGGGTATGCAAAACAAAATATGCTGATACCAGTGATAATCTGAAATTTCCAATTTTGGGGGGAGGAGGTGTACAAAAGCAGAACAAGAATGCCTTTTTCTGAATAGGCTTCCCCCCGATTTGGCCCATTTCCATCTAGATTTGAATCATAGCTCCTGATAAACTGAGGGTAGGAACAGAAAATGTGATGAGCTGAATACAGGTAGAGGTGCCCTAACTACAGGCTATTTCCCTTATTCACCACTCCTTAAACATCTGTTATGACACCAAAAATGTGTTTCCTGAACCCTCTGCCCTTTCTAGAAAATTTTAGTAGTTACTAATCTAAAAATATTTAGTATCCTATAGTATAAACTTGAATTTGAAACTTGGTTCATTGGAATATTTTTAAATTCTAGGATTATATCTGAGGAAACTCCTTGGTTATATAAATAATCATAATTTTTAATTGCGTGACTAGCCTGTAAACCAAACAAAAATACTTCCAAAGTTAGGAGACTTCAAAAGCCATTCAGTATAAAGCAGCCCTCTTGGGAAGGAAGACAGCATTGTGTTTGCTAAAATGCCATGCGTTCTCTGATGCCTGCCCTGATTATTTGTGCACACAAACCTCCAAGTTGCTGCCTGCGCCCAGCATTGTTGAAGGGTGGTGGGATCTGTTGCCATGGGAGAAGGGAAAGAAGTAAGAAAAAGGCAAAGAATGAAAGCCGACATCTGGTTGATGGAACCTTCTTTTGCCCCCAACAGTTCTGCCACAGAAAGGGATGAATGGCTAGAAGCGATTTCCAGGTCAATAGAAGAGTATGCCAAGAAAAAAATCACATTCTGTCCTAGTAGGAGTCTGGATGAGGTATTGTCTTTTCCTCCTCTTTTTTTAAATGCATTTTACTTTTTATCTTAAAAAACAAAACACCTTTCCCAGGGGTTTAGAAAAGCAACATGTGTTTCACAGAAGGATTGGAGCTGTGTGTATAATTTCAGAGCTAAAGTTTTATCTTGTTAATGTCACTGCAGATCTATGATAGCATGTAGCATATTCATATTTTTTTCTAGTTATAAAACCTCATTGCATAAAATGTAGAAAATACAGTATAGTTTAAGGAAACTAATCAGCTGTCATCGCACTACCACAGGCATCTTCTGAAATTAATTTTGTACTAGAGGATTGTTAGATGTAGCTAACCTTAATATCCTGAGGACGTGAAAAGTAAAATAGCCCGTATTTCATCCCATATCCTTAATGATACCATCAGCATTGTGAGCCGGTGCTGCTAAAGAAAAGGCTTGGTTCTGTGGTAGTCAACGTGCATGAAATAAACAAGTCGTTCTTCTGCAGGCAGACTCAGAAAATAAAGAGGAAGTTAGTCCCCTTGGATCAAAGGCTCCCATCTGGATTCCTGATACCAGAGTCACGATGTGTATGATCTGCACGAGTGAGTTTACTCTGACCTGGAGAAGACACCACTGCCGGGCCTGCGGAAAGGTGGGAGAGGACATGCCCGTCTCCATTGTGACTTTTAATAGCTCCAGGCTGTGCATAGTGAGGAAGTATATTTCCCTTATAAACATTGTAGAGGGGGAAAATGATACTAAATCATGAGTGTTATTTTCTCTAAATATTTAGGCATGGGGCAGTCTTGTTAGGGAACTGATTCCCTTCTACCTCAAGGTTACTTTAGAATATCAGTAGTAGACAATTTTCATTTCAAAAAAGTTTACAAATTCACAGTTAAATAGACCCTCGTATTTACAGATAATTATTTAAACTGCATTTATTTGGATACTTATTTGGATACTAAGTATAGTAATTCCTCACTTAACATCGTCAATAGGTTCTGTCACTTTAAGTGAAAGTAAATGAAACCAGTTTTACTTACTGTAAGCTAATTGATATAAGCAGAGTTAAGTTCCATTGATGTGGTATCACATCAATGTTATAATGAAATGACATTATTCAAGGACCTGCTGTATTTAATAGAGGGATCTTTCAGTGTTGAAGTTATCACTAGTGATATTTCTAAGTCTTCATGATCTCATTAATAAAATGTGCACAGTGACAATGACATCAGCAAGTTACTGTAAAGATTAAATGAGGTCTTATTTAGAGAGCATTTAATAGAAGGCCAGACACTTGGGAAAGAAGTAGCAGAGATGGTTGTGGTTACAGCAGTGATGATGACAATGACAACAATGATAGTGATGATAATACAGTTAAAACAGAACTTATTGCACTCCAAGCACTGTTCAAACATTTGCACACATTATTACTTTTTTGTAGTAAACATTCAGTAATAGTCTGTGGCCCTTATTTTCCAGTGTGGTATTGTGTGTGAGTTCATTATATGCCTGAGCCCCATAGAGTTGTTATTGAGATTCAGTGACTGTAAAAAAGGTTTTGAAAAGTAGACAGCACTATAAATTGTAACACACCTGATGGTTTGGGAACAAAGATTATTCTAAATTAAATAATTCCAATGTGTTTTCAGATTGTATGTCAAGCTTGTTCATCCAATAAGTATGGCTTAGATTACCTGAAAAATCAACCAGCAAGAGTATGTGAACATTGTTTCCAAGAACTGCAGAAATTAGGTAATATATAAGTAAAGACTTAACCCCAAATTCCTTTAATTCCCAGATGCTTTCAAACGGCCTTCTGAAAGAATCATCTTAGACACATTAGCAATACGATTGGTGATACTCATCTCAAAATATTGAGTATTTTGCTTTCTTAGTTAAGTTCTTTTAACTCATATTTAGTGGTGCTTCCAAGAGAGGTTGGACTAAAGTTTATTTTTACTCCGAACACAGTTTTGCTTAGAATACTAATTGTAGAAATGTAATTATAAGATGAAATGCTTAAAACAATTACAAGGAAATTTTAACTCAGGTAATTTTTCAAGTTTCTACTTTTACAACGGTGCTCATTACAAATCATTTTTATTTATCTGTAAAGTAATTCTCTATGGAAATATACCAAGTGTCACTTTATAGCCTAATTTTAATCACTTGGACTGATTTAGTGAGGTTTTGTTGTACATCTAAATACAAAATGATAAATCATGTCTGCCTACTCATTTGCAGGTGTCCATCCCTGCAGTTAAGATGAATGCAGCTAGTAGGACTGTTTAGGTCTATCTTTTGGGAAGAAAAGATCTTTAAATTCCTGAAACCTTTAGGTTCTAAACTTTAAGATTATCTTTCATTTCCATGAAGACTAGCTTTTCATCAGCAAATGAAACTAAGTGAATAAAACTAGATGATATGCTATTTCAGAATCTGTATATTTCGTTTGTTATTGTCTGTGTACATTTTTTTTCTAAGAAGACATATCCATCTAATTATTCCTTTGCCAGCCTTTATGTTCCTCCATTTGTTCTCTGGGTATATAATATTGGCTGCAAACATTCAAAATTCATTTTTTTGAATCCTCCCTCATTACCCACACCCATTTGGTCAATAAATCCTGTCAGAGTTATCTTTGCAAACCTGTCTTTCTTGTGATTTCTTCATCTCATAATAAGGCCTTCATTATCTTTCATCTGGACTACTGTAATAATTTCCTAACAGGTTTTCTTACTGCAAATCCTTCCTCCTTCCTACTGCCAGATTTATTTTTCTGAGTTCAATCTGTTCGTGTCGCTCTCCAGCCTAAAAGGTCTTTCATTTCCCGCTGCCTAAACAACAGTCCAGGTTCCTTAGAACTGGCCTTTTATTTCCAGCCTCATTGCCCTCCAAATAGATGATCTAATTTCATCTCTCTCTGCTTTTGCTTATGCTAACCTCTCTTCATGGAGCATACTTCCTCCACTTTTTCCCTTGGCAAACTTAATGGTCAACTCAAACATCTCATTCTCTTCCCAGCTTTCCCTGAACCTGTGTAGTCCAAATTAATTGCTTGCTCATCTTGTCTTATAGCTCCTTTTCTAGCACTTTGCTCATTATAATATTATTTGATTATGTATCTAGATACTAAACAATGTTAGTTTTTTTTTAAGTCATGAGTGAAGTAAATGGTAGTACAGTAGCATATTTCAGAATTCTAACGGCACAAAAGGATAATCCTTCCACATGGTTTACTTAGTGTTGAAAAAGTGCAAAATCGTAGATGTGGAAAGTCTTCCTCCCATTCAACTCCAACCATCCATCTTGTTCCCAGGGTCGTCATTGTCACCAGTTTCTTGAGTATCCTTCCATGGATATTTTATGCAGTAATGTTTATTGATCTGAATTAAATTGAATTTCAGAATACTTATGATTGGCTGTAAAAGTGTGCCTGATTTCTTTTAGATCACCAGCACTCTCCTAAGATTGGATCTCCCGGAAATCACAAATCTTCAAGTGCCTTATCATCAGTCTTACAAAGTATTCCATCAGGGAGGAAACAGAAAAAAATCCCAGCTGCTCTCAAAGAAGTAAGTGTTTCCATTAAACTTGCAACCTGATAGAGGATGAATTATTCATACTCATATAATAGACTGTTTCTCATTCATAAAGGAAGATGTCATTCCCACAGCTACTAAGACATGCATTTTAATACTGGTGCTGAGGTGTGGCTGCTGCCTCACTATCTTGCTTAGTCTCCCATATGACCTGAGTCATTTAGAAAACAGCTATCAAAAAGTTTGGAGAACATTTTATAGCAATGATAGAAAGTAAAGATAACTTGGACACATGTGAACTTTAAAATTACTTTGAGGAGACCCCTTGTCAGAGGGAAACAGTCTGCAGAATATTTGTAGGCATTGGTTGGTTATATACAGTTGATACCACTAATAGTAGGTTGTCTTTCCTTTAAACTTAAAAGAAATATTTAAAAAGTGATAACAGCCTACACAGTTAGACCTGCCAGTGGTGTAATCCACAGGCATCACTGGTATCCTATCCCAGTTCCTCAAATCCAAGTGGTCAGCCAGAGTCAGATCAGAAGGACTGCCTTTCTGGCCACTCCCATTTTGATTAGTTTATTAATTAGTTCCACCTGTCCTAGTTGTGAGGCCAGTAGAGTTTTAAATTTTATTCTTTTGCTTGGTTACCATGTGAAAACAACACACATTTATTATCTCAGGAGTCCAGGCATAGCTTAGCTGGGATCTCTACAGGGCCACAGTCATAGTGTTGGCCGTTGCTGGGTTCTCATCTGGAGACTGACCAGGGAAGGGTTTCCTTCTGTCCTCACTCAGGTTGTTGGCAGAATTCATTTCCTTGCGGCTGTAAGACTCAGGGCCCTTTTGCTTTTCCTAGAGGTTGCCCTCAGCTCCTTGCCACACGGGCCTCCCAGGATGGCTGCTTACTTCTTCAAAGCCAGAATGGGAGATAGTATCTAGAGCTATCTCCTAGCAAGACTGAGTCTAATATAATGTAACAAGCAGGGAGGTAACATCCCGTCACCTTCACCATATACTGTGGGTTAGGAGCAAGTCACAGGTCCTGCCCACATTCAAGTGGAGGAGACGGTACAACAGTGTGACTTTCAGAGGCATGGGTCATGGGGAGCCACTTAAGAGTCCGTTTACCACACCACTGATATGGCAATTCGTAAACTTAGCTACTGTTCCCGCGTTCAAAAAACAGAGAGAGGTTTCAACTGCCAAATTATAGTCACTAAAAGCTTTCTAATTTTTGCCTAGAGATTAAAACATTTTCAGCCTTTTATAAAGCAAAACAAATGTTTTTTCTTTCAGACCAAAATTTTTGAGGAGCAGAAACTGATCCTTAAATCACCATTAATAGTAGAATTCTCTATTTACTTTTTTGTTGGTACAGTTTTTTAGTTATTTCAGGGACAAAGTTAAAGTTTTAAGTAAACTTCCCTAATTACCAGAATAAGAAAAGCAATAAACAACATACACATTCCCCAAAACACAGCTTTTAAAATGCCCCTTTGACCTTTGGAATTGTTTTTTTTCCTCGCAACCCAGAAAACACAGGTGAATCCACAAAGAAACACATACACGCAAACCGGGTAGAATTCTAGAACTTCTTCTAAAAGGAAGGGTTTTTATGCTCGTGGTAATGGCAAGTATTCAATTTGTGCAGTAGCAGACTTTGAAAATAAACAATTCTGAAACATTAATATTATGGTTATTGCTTTCACAACCAATGATCAAAAGCAATTTTGTTATTTTAAATTTTTTGTTTGAACACCAGTGAACTATGGGATTTGCTTATCTAGGTATCAGCAAACACAGAAGATTCTTCTATGAGTGGCTATTTGTACAGATCAAAGGGCCATAAAAAACCTTGGAAGCACTTTTGGTTTGTCATAAAAAATAAAGTGCTATATACATATGCTGCAAGTGAGGTAAGATCTGAAATCTAAAGATGTGTAATTTTTTGGTCTTGTTTTATAATACCAACTGGAAATAGTTACGGTATTTGTATAATCTGTTTTACTTTTTTTGGTTTTGCTTTGCTTTTGGAGGGGGAGATGTTGTTGTCGTTATTTTTTTTTAAATCCTCCCGAGAGAGAGAGGGAGAGAGACATTGATGTGAGAGAGAAACAGAGATTGGCTGCCTCCCATACACGTCCTGACCAGGATCAAACCCGCACCCTTTTGGTGTATGGGATGACGGACCAACTGAGCCACCTGGCCAGTGCATGTTGCCATTATTTTTAATGTGAAAAGTGTCTTTGTTTTGTCTAGAGAGTTCTTATTCAGAAGTATTAAGAATTTCTCATAGTTTTAAAATGTGTTTTTGGTGTCATATCTATTTCACCAAAGGCAGGGTTCTTATCCTTTCTGCCACGCTCTGTTGGATGGCAACCTCTTGGCTATCCTTAGATCGTATTGATCAGGCATCACCATAGATAATCTAGACTTCCTTCAGGTTATAAATAGTTTCTTTTTGTGCTAATACCACCTTTTTCTCCTATCTGATCACCATGTGTTCTGACATCCATGAAAACCACTACTCTAAGGTCCAAGCTTTTCCTTAGTGGGACTGGGATAAATCAGTTGCCTTTCTGAGCTATGTTTTCTGCATCCATAAAATGAAAGTAATTACCTACCTTCTGTGGTTGTAGGGAAATATGTGAAATTCAGTGGGTATGAACACATTGAAAACTGTCTAGCACAGTTTGGCTCCTAGACTAGCTGGGGGGGGAATAGCTGATTAAATATTGTTGAATAAACGAAAACTGAATAAGTTGCTAGAATTATTGTTTTATATATGTGTATATGAAATTAGAGCTATATACATCAGGAGTCCACAAATCTGAATTTTGTATCAATTAAAAAACCCATCACCCTCTGTGTCTTTTTAAATAGGACGTGGCAGCTTTGGAGAGTCAACCTTTATTAGGATTCACTGTCACTCAAGTCAAAGATGAGAATGCAGAGTCTAGAGTATTTCAGTTACTGCACAAAAACATGGTGTTTTATGTATTCAAAGCAGATGATGCTAACTCAGCTCAGAAGTAAGTACTTAGACGTATTTTTCTTTTATACATGAAAGTTTGAGTTGTTGTTATAAATTATTGGTTGTAAGGTAACCTACTTTAGGGACAACTAAGAATTTAAGTCAGGATCCAAATGAGAAAGAGTTAAGATATTATTCAAACTCTTTAGAATTGTTTCTAGAAGATAGGCAAGAATATCTGGAATATTTTCAGGAGGCAGAGGGGGAAAGAAAGTAGGTAGTTCTGTCCCAAATCTTTTGTGCACACACGGCCTCTGAGGAAGCAGCATGATGCTTCTCTTCAAGAGGAAGGGAAGCTGAGGGATTTGACCTCTCCTTCAGTGGGGGTAAGAATCTTCTCTTGAAACATTCCAGGGTTTGGCAGTCCAATGATTCCTTTGTGCCGGGGAACAGCAGGAGTTTAAACAGCTGCTTGCTAACTTCTTTAGGAAAAAGGTCAAACACATTAAGAGGCTCCCGTGCTGTTCCCAATGACTGAGTAGAAGGAAATAGATATCATTTTATTTTAAATAGATATCATTTTATCATTTTAGATTGTAGAGGCTGAAACAGTTTCTTCAAAATACCAGTAAGAATATTTAGGTGTCATGAGGTTGCTTGATAGAAGGATATCTCCGTGAAATCAAGATCCTTTCTGAACAAAATAGTTCAGTTCACCTCTCTGTCATTTTTTATTTTGGCCTCACAAAGTACATGTTTGTGTTTTCACTAAGAGGTGCTTGTGTTTTCTGGATAGACTCAAAAAGTGCATGCAGATAAAAAAGAAAGCTTCAAGTAAGCAAGGCTTGTCATTTTTTAAGGCAGTAAGAATGAATGTACCAGAATTACACGTTCCTGAAAATTAATTAGGTACATTGTTACAAATACTCTGTAAGACTTTTCCCCCAGTCTGTTAGAAGATCCAGCCATGTATAGCTGCTACTCCAAATAATTCCTTTTGTGTACTGAAGAATGTGTTAAAATTATGTCATTTAGCTATATTTTTCTGTAAAAATTACTTAAATAATAATTGCCCTAATATTTTGTTAGATATTGTATTTCTCATCCTTTTCATCTGTATTCATCAACAAATTAATGAAAATTATTGCTTTTGAATATATACCTTTTGCTTATATCTTCAAAGTGACAAGATAGAAATCACTTCAAGTGAGGTGATTGGGCTGGGGGTGGAGGTGGAAGAGGGGATAAATGGTGGTGGAAAAAATAAAGAAAAAAGATAATTAAAAAAAGAATCACTTCAGAACAGAATTGAATGTAGTTAGGTAAAGGGAATCAGCTTACTGTACTTGTAATTTAGAATTAATACAGGCTAAATTATGAGTTTCTCTTTGAGGGTATTAATATTATATGGGTTGCTTTTTCGCACATTACAGAATAGTAAAATGTTAACTTCAGTTGAAATTTTTGGCTTTTTTAAAGGCCTTTTTTATGGTATAACGTATGCCATTTGCATTTAGAATTTAAATTTTTGAAAATTCTGTCCTTGAAATTTGAGCTAAATCTGCCAGACACTGCTTTTACTATTTAAACTGAGTGATTTCAAATGTTCCTAATAAGTTCAGAAGCATTTATACTACTTGGGAGGTACAAAGACACTACCTCCAAGTGTCTGAATAATTGCCACTATGTGCATTGTCAGATAAAACTTTGAGACTAATGGATTTTGGAAAGATTTCTGAAAAACTGTGAGACACTTTTCTGTCGTATGCAAAATTTTGATCACCTAGTAGACTAGATGTTAGATTCCATTTCATTGAAAATTTTAGGACAGAGTAGGTCTAGACTATGGATGTCCAAGGAATCTCTGGTTAAGGGAGAAGGAGACAGGGACAGAGCTTGTGTTCCTAAAAACAGAAAGGGCATTCAAATAAAGGCCTTTAAAGATATATCCACTTCCAAAACCAATTAAATGTGATCATCAGGACTTCACGGAGCTTTTATATGAAATGGGCCCTTCCTCATGCCTTGTAGAAATAAAGAGATGCACTTTTCAGGCCAAATTACCAAATAAAGGATAGTTCTGTATTTATAGAATTCTAGTTTGCTGTAGGAAAGATCTTAAATACATTGTTAAGGTAACTAGATTCATAGGCACAGCTGTTATCTGTATTAACAGAATACATATCGGATAATTACATTTTACAAATCCACCAAATTTCTCTTATTAACAGGTGGATAGAAGCATTTCAGGAAGGCACAGTATTGTAGCAGTATTGGTTTCATCTCTTCTGTGATTTCAAAAGGGTGGAATTTCATCAGAATGGAGTGAATACAACATAGAAAAATAATACAAATGAACACTGCCAAGATAAATCTAACCAAAATCTTCATCAAATATAAGAAATTATTTTAGATACAAGGTAATTTTTTAGAATGTTTGTTTTTTCATGTATGTTATTTATTAAAATTTTGATGTTTACTTAAGTCAGAATTATTTCTGAAATTCACACTGAATTCTAAAGTACCTTTTCTTTAGAAACTAGAAAATGTATCTTAATACTGTATGCTGTATTAACTGTTTGTGACATAGTCCACACTGTTTTCTCAATGTGTTTTACAGTGTTACATTGTAATAACATTCTCACTAGGGGTTAAGTCTTTGTAAATAAAAAAAACACACATCAAGGAGCAAGTTTCATGCAGTGTTTGGTTTAGAAATTATGATTATAAAACTGCTTATTGCAAAAGTACATGTCTTAAAATCAGTAAACTAAGATGAATTTTTTTTATCTTTTAATGGAAAATCACATGGCCAACTTCTACCTCAATAACTGTGAAATGAAATTCCAGTCAGTTATCTCAAGCATTTCTACTATGATGTACCTCTTTCGGCATGAGATAATGTTACATCATAAAGGAATTATAGCAGAGGGATAGGATCTGAATTTTTATTTAACTGAATATAAGTAGGAAAGAAGATGTTTTCATTTGTGGAGGAACACAAATAATTAACTCTATAGCCTTTACATTAAGTCTAATCTTTTTTTTAAACCTACCAGTTCTACACAAATATGTGTATTTTATTTTTTAAAGACAAAATATGGCAAGCATTATATTACATAATGTCCCGTTACTGTGAGTGTTCTGAGCCCAAGTCAACAGTGGTATTTGTATCTAAAAAGAATGTTATATTTCCTTTGTGCTTTTAAAAATTAACTGGAATTACCATATCAAAAAAGCACAAATTCTAAGTCAGTATTAACTGAAATTGTATTCTTTTTTTTAAGTTTTTTACTACCACTTTGTATTATGTCTTCCCTGGTAAATCTTTAAAAGTCCATTCTTTCTTTAACCAACTGTCAGTGTGCCTCATTAGGAAAGATTTATGTTCATAATTCTGGTGCACTTACTGTTTAACGTAGGAACGTCTTTGTAAATAAAACTGATTAGCAGAAGAAAAATGAAATTAACACTGATTAAAGTCATTCCTCATGTTCATAATAACATTTATTGATTGAACTTAAGCTAAATGTAAATTATCCTGAAAGGCGAGGTTATTCATAGAATAATTCATTAAAGGGCACAAGAATTTTCCTCTCTTTTCCATATAGGATATCCTAATTCACTGTGATATTTTATGATTGCCAAGAGAATTAGAGTACCTTCCTGAAGCCTTTTGAATGTTTTTTGTTGCCGTACCAGAGTCCAGTTAAATCTAGAGTTGGCTGCTGTCATTTTTCTGGCTATTGCTTGCTATGGAATCATTTTAATCGCTGTTGCAACCTCACCCGCAATCGTCACGTGGTGCCTCCCTGGCTTTCTGCTACTGTAGGTAAACTAATACTTCTTTGCAGCTCATTAATTTTAATCAAGATAGCATAAATAAGGCATCCATGTTAACATCTGTGCAGTTTTTAGTATATCTTTTTTGCAGACCAAGGTTATACTTATAAAGTACTTCCTTCTGCTTCATTGGGTCTAGCACTTCACAAAACAGTAAGTTATTTGGAGTTCTTTCTCCCTCCTCTTAAGCTCTCAACCTTCTGACTACAAGGTTTAAACCTCAGAATCTTAAAAAATAGGCAGGGTACTCTTATCTTTCAATAGTTGGCTGAATCAAGAACTAGTTATAAATCTAAATAGAAGAAACATTTCACAAACTTCTAGTAATTCTCCCAATTACATATGTCCTTTAAGAGATAATATTTGTTGAATATTGTTTGTTTCTTCTACAAGTTAGGACAGGATTCTTGTCATTTTCATCTCAAACACAGCCCCAAAATGCCCTCATTATAACTCAGATCTTAGACCTATACATTCCATCATCCTGCAAGGTCACATTTGTAACTACCTGTTGGACATCTATACATGAGTCCTTAAGCATTTTAAACTTTACATCACTAAAACTCAACTCCCTTTTTTTTATTCAAGTCTTGTTTATTTTCTTCCGTTATGGAAAACACCATTCTAGCCTCCAGAATCTGACTCCAGGTCTCAGCAGGGCCCTCTGCAGTTGCTCTTGCATCCTTTCCTCTTCATTGCCCTTCCGTTGTTGCATAGACCCTGCTCAAGTCCTTGTCAGTGATTGGAATAATTATTCTTCTAATCCCAATGCCTGCCTTGCATGATCTCATTTTAAACACTGTCAGAGCCATCTTCTAACCTAAAGCATAGCTCTAGTTTCATCCCTGCTCTTCAGCTTCCACTGGCTTCCCAACGGCTTGGCATGGAGCACTTTTCCTCAGGTATCATATACTCCGGCTAACCCCAGCCCAACCTTTCTCTGTTCACCGTTTTGTTTTTCACCCTCTCCTCCACCCCCATTTCTGCCTATTTATCCAAGACTTATCTGTGAAGTTATCCTAGTCCTTCTGTTCCTCTATTTCTTCAGACTAGATCTAGTTTTTCCTTCCTCTGTGCTCCCATAGCCTTTAGCTTGTAAGCTTTCCTATGGTACTTACCACATTCTGTCTTTGAGAGCAGCAGCTGTATCTTGTTCATTTTAGATCCCCCCTCAGCATATGGCAGAGTGCCTTGTATGCACTGGATGTTCAGTAAATGAAATTACTTCAAATGGATCCCTTTTGATTTTTTTTTTAGTGCCCCCAATACACAAATATCACTCAGGAGCCTATGCCACTTATAAAGTTATTTTGAAGGAAAAGCTTATCTACAACTTTTTCCCCATTTAAGAAGAGATAAATTATTTCTAGTAGTTATTTTTAAGATAAAAGTGGTAGTAAATTTTCAAAACACCTCAAGATATTGAATTCCTTTTTTTTTTTTGCTGGGGGAGAGGTTTGAAGGGGCGCCTTTTCTTTTATATAAGTTAGTCATAGCATCTTAAGAACCAGTCTTGAAATGCTATTGTTTTTTAAAATGACTTACGAATTTCTAGAAACACTTTTTACTTAAAATGATAATAGTCTGTATTTTATTGTCCATATAGAGATATAGATCCTTTATAAATCAAATGTTAGCTTTGTAAATATTGTTAATATGTATTATATTTATACAAAATAAATTTTATCTACTTCTCTTGTGATGATGTCTTTTAAACCGTAATTTTTCATATTATCATTTTTTGTTTTTTTTGTTCTCTTTAGACCTTAACTTTTTTTAGAGTCACATTCAAAGATGAACCACACTGACCTGTTTTCCTGAAGCATCATTAGGGGATGCTCTTCTTCACCCACAAATGATGTTCCCAAATGTCTTCTACTTCCACATTTTAATAAGTCAACTCATTGTAACTGATAGAATTAATTGTATGATAAGTGGTAACCACAAGCATCACTGTAAGCACTCATGTTATGCACTGAGAATAGAGAAACGGTCTCAAATTGCCTTTTCCAATTGGAATATGCTTTCTTAGCTTTCACTTTTGAGACCATCTTAAGAATTTGGGGGTTGGAGGAGGGAGGGGCTGCCTTAAAACCACTAAACAGAACAAATGATGCCAAAGGAAGAGGGGGAGTTTTAGAGAATGAGGCATACAGCATATTCCTGCTTGTTAGGGGTAGTTGCATGCCCTTTTTCTGTGTCTGTGTCCAGCTACCTAGTTTCAGAGGGAAATGACAGGAGGTGTTCTCCTTCCCAGTGCACCTTTATTTTTCCTCACTTGGGTTTCTGGCCTGAATCCGTGACTGCTTTTTTAGTGATGATCAATACTGAAGAATTTTTTTTTTTAAATTTTACATGATTTCTCTGTTAATTTATTAAATTCTTTGGTTGCTGCAGGCATCATCTGTGAAAGCAAGATGTATTCCATTCCTGGAGTGCAGCCTTGGGTTGAGATCCAGGGTTGTTGATGGGAGGGGGCTTGTCAAGAGACCAGAACTCACAACTCTGGCTCAGCTACTTGGGCTGTAAGTTAATCAAATGAAAACAATAATTTAGTCAATTGTCATTCAAGTCAGACCATATGTCTGACACACTGTCTCATCAAAGCCAAGGCATTCTGGGAGAGAATGATTATCCCTATTCATTATGCGCACAATACTGAAGACATTCTGGGGACCCCTTCTCTTAAAGTCCAAAACATGACACAGTACTTTGCACACAGGTTAGCTCTTCCTGCCACACCTTGATGTCACAGGCGGTCACTGTCAGGATGTCCTGTTTCATCAATAACTCTTCATTTCACACATTTTTACTGACCACCAGGCACTGTCCTATAGGCTTGGGAATACACCGCTGAACAAATCAGACAAAAACCAGCCTTCAGGAGTCTTACATTCTAAGTGATTATATCCTTGCACCATTTAGCAGTTATATCTATTTACTTAGAAGAGCTGGTAAGTAAAACTTTGCCTTACTGCACAGGATTCTATCCATTTGTCGTTTTATTGAAGGGAATTTTAAATATCTTACTGGGATCTACCCAGACTTGTTAGTCCACTAATAAACGTTAGAGTATACGAGCCTATTACAGAGCCCAGTATCCTACAAGTTAGAAACAGAACCGCGTGAAACTGATGATGAGGTTATCTCATTACTCAAATCTGAAACGTCTCAAAACCTTTAACCACCGCCTTTGGGTCTCCAAGTCCCTGACCTGGACGCGCAGCATTGTCGGGCAGTTTCCCTCCTCGTCGCTAGGGGGCAGTGGACTTCGAGAGGCTCGGTTCCTTCATCCCTCTACCCAGGGAACGTCACGACCTCCTCTCGCCTATCCCCCATACCACTCACGCGCAGGCGCCGACGCGAGCGCGTTCCGCGGTGCAGCGAGAGAGGTCACGAACTCTGACCCCCCCAAATATACAAACCCAGAAAGCTCCCTGCCCCCACTTTCCTTTACCCTCCCCCCTCCATCCTCCAAGCTGTCTCCTCCCGGCGACCCCCGCAGCCGCCGCAGCGGGACCGTCCGGTTCACGCCCGGTGCAGGACGTAGCTCGGCGGAGAAGCCGGTAAGAAGCGCCGAGTGCGGAGAGAAGCGGCCGCGCCCGGGGCTGGGGAGGCGGGGGTGCCCCTCCCAACTGCCAACCTGCCAACCGACGCACCCCCCACGGTCCCGCAACAGCCTGCTGGCTTCGGCCAGCGGGGTTGGCCCGCCCGGCAGTTCCGCGGCGGGCTGCTCGGGTTGGACTGGGAGCGCGGGGAGCGGCCGGAGCGGGGAGCCTCACGCGGCGGGCTCCGAGGAGGGCCGAGGCCGTGGCTGGGGCGCGGAGCCCGGGGCGCGGAGCCCGGAGCGGCGGCGGGCACTGCAGGGAGTCCGCGAGCGGCTCGGCGCGCACGGCAGCCTCTCCCGCGGCGCCTCCCGCCGCGCCTCTGACCTTTCAACTGCAGGGAAAGCTTCCGTCGGGGCGCCGCCGCCGCTTCCCCCGCCTCTGGGCGCCGCGCACCCGGCGCTCGCTGGCCCGCGGGTCGCGGGAGAGGCCGGCCCTCGCCCCGAGTGGACGGAGCCGAGGCCTGAATCCCTTTCCCCGAGGGCCCCTTACTAATTCTCGTGCTTACACGGGAGGGACGGAGTAACGCCCTCAACTTTCACAACAAGTGGGCGAGAGTGGCCGCCGCCTTCGGACCGGTATCTTTCGGGAAACAGAATGGACCGGCTCGGGGCGCTCACTGCGTTGGGCATGGCCAAGCTTCAAATGGCTCTTTTGTTAAGAAACTCTGCCTCCAGCTTCTGCCGATACCGTTTTATGAGTTGCAAATGTTGCCAAGTTGTCTCATAACCTTCACTAAGTAGGTCAGCCTGTTTTTTAAAAAATAAATAGCTGGAAAGGAAAAGCAAAATGAATTGAAAGTAAGGCCTTTATGGCTTTTGTGCCTCTGAAGTTGTAAGTAGGCCTTTGACTTTGAGGTTTTTGAACAATGCTTATGTGGTTCGTTGGCTGGTACACGATGATTGTTTTTAAATTTTGCTTATATATGCAATTGGGAGATCTAAAAGGTATTTCTATTTTTATAAAAAAGTGGATCACATGAAATATGTCATCATTCCTTGTAGGGGTATTTCAGTCTTCTTTTAGGAAGGGTTTTTGAGGGAAACGCAATCAAAGTCAGTAAACATGCCCAAAATACTCTTTGCACACACAGAGTGTAATTCCTACCCTTGGGGAATAGAAAAACAAAAGAAACAGCATAAGCTAAAGACTTAATAGTATAAATGTAACTATTGACCATTTTTTGCATTATAGGACCCTCTGCAACCTTAAAATCTTTTTTGAAAGCCATAGATTGGCCTTCCTGAAAAAGTGCACCTTTACATAAAAATTTTGTGTAAAATATTAGAAATTAACAGAAGTCTGTGGATGCTAGTTAACAACCTTAGTATACACAAGAAATGCCGGACCCGCCTAGAAAGACTGTATTAAAAAAAAAAAAAAAAAAAGCATTCAACTGAGTCTTAAAGGTTAGATGGAATTTAAATGAGGTAGGAGGAGCTTGGAATGGAATGGTGTATGAGGATAGAGACCCCACTTGAGAGTGATAGCAGATAAAATGAGAAGATGAAGAAGACTAGAGAGGAACTCTTCTTTGAAAAAAGTACCAGAGGGGCTGAAACTTGATTCTTTGATCATTAAAGAGACACTGATGGTTCTGACTCAGGAAAAAAAGGGTGTGGTTCAGTTCTGTAAGCATACCGAGATACTGCTGCTTGTCACAGTGGCTTACAAAAAGGTATTTTTTGCCTTCTTGGGATTTTGAATATACTTAAAGATGGTTCTTGCCTTCTAGGGACCTTTTATATACACAAAGTTTTGTATATTAAATATACATTCAGGAAACTCAAATCTGGTAATAACTGAAATTTTACTTGAAAGATTCTTAACTTGGCGACCTTGGACTGGCCACAGGAGGTTTTATGAATCCCTTGAAATTCAGTATATACCATCATTTATAGTGTAAGTGAATGTGAACTTGTGTTTTCTGATAAGGAAAAGCTTCCATCAGATTTCCAGAGATGTTTGACCCTCCCCACCAGAGGGAAAAAAGATAGAAACATTGTTTTATACCTTATTTTCAAACTTTTTTTGACTACACTGCACAGGAAGCATCATGATTCAGCATACTCACACACAGATTAAAGTGAAATCAAGTCTTCAGGAGACTGACTGCTCTTGCTCTTACTATACCTGATGCACAAATTTCTTTTCATTTTTTTTTTTTTTTAAAGATGTTCAGACTTTAATTAATTTCCCCATTCGTAAGTGGCTCACAACACAGTTTGCAAAATACTGCTTTGGATGACAACAGCCTACATTCAGTTGATGGGAGTGGGACTAGTGGGGAAAGAATGGGGGGAGAGCAGATGTTAGGAAAAGAAAATGAAGCGTATCTGATGTAGTCAAAGAGCACAGACTTAAAATTTTGAATGTGAATGGAAGGATGGCTCCAACGATAACTATTTTCTGTGGGTAAGGTACCTAGAAATGAGATCGAGGTAAATGTAAGAAAGAATCGGGGCCAAAAATATAGAACTGTGTGTCTTTTGTGTGTTAATTAGTTCTAGAGTAGTAAAGGCAACATTCTCATGCTTTTTGCTTTTCCCCTCAGGCTGATAAAAATACTTATCCTTCAATGCCTACCTCAGATGTCTATGAGGTTTTTTTGGACCCCTCCTCTCCAGTGTGGTGGTCTTCTGAGCTCCTTTTGTTTCTTTATTGAGCATTTTGTTCATTTAACTTTCAGGGACTACCTCTTAGCTATTAGAGACTGTCAGCCATTGGTATAGATATTTTCACTAATGTTGAACTTTTACAACAATTTTTTGAAGATTTTGTTAAATCCATTTCATTTATGAGGAAACTGAGCCTCAGATTAAGTGACATGTAGTCATTTGGTAAGTAGTATAAATGGGATTAGAACTCTGATTTGACTTGAGGTCCAGGGCACTCTACTACCTATATAAACTCTCTCCCTCTAGTTGTTTCTTTTTCTCTTTATCACTCCCTCCTAGTTTGCTTCATAGCATTTAGTACATGGTAATTTAAAAAAATCTGTTTTCTCATTAAAATACACACTCTATGGGGCAGAGATCTTTTTTGTTTTGTTTATTCTCAAGTCCCAAAGTCTCACAGTGCCTAAAAAGTATGTTTCAGTAAGTACTTATTGAGTCCAGACATGAATACTAGGCACTGTTAAACACTAGAGGTTCATCGATAAAATTAGTTCATTGAAACACTACAGTTCTTATCTTTAGAAGTCTCTTATTGGAGATGGCCATCTGTGCAGATAAGGGCAGGGTGCTCAAAATAAATGGGCACAAGATACAGTGGGCCACATATGAAAGAATGCTTATTTTTCAAATTACAGTAATTGATACCCATTCAAAAGGTAAAGAAGAAAATTAAGTGGCCTGTAAATCTCCACCTAGAAAAGTCACCATTAACATTAGAGAATGTTATATTTTTAGTTCTTGTGTGTTTTACATAGTTAAAATCAATTGTAAATAAAATTTTGTTTCTTGATCTTTGCATTTAGTTTGTCACAATCATTTTTCTCTTCATTAAACATTTTTCTTATACATGATTTCAATGAGAATATTTTTTACACAAATCTTTGCCCTTTGTGTTTGCTAAAATGTCATCTCAGTAAGGCTATCTCTGATCTCTTATTAAAAATTGCAACTCTCCTCATAGACACAGACAACATGGTGGTTACCAAAGGGAATGGGTGCAGGAGGGGTAGTAAAGGGTAAAGGGAGCCAAATATACGGTGACAGAAGATGATTTGACTTTGGGTGGTAAGTACACAACTTGATACACAGATCATGCATCATAATAATCTGTACTTGAAACCTATATAATCTTATTAACTAATGTCATCCCAGTAAATTTAACTAAAAAATTGGAAATCCCCCCCACCTTTTTAGTATTTTCTGTCACTAGTCCCCACTCTGTTTTCTCCATTCCACTTTTCACCATTTGTTGATATTATATATTTATTTGTTTGTTCTCTTTTTCACCCCACCAAAATATAAACTTCACAAGAAATTTGTTTGTTTTAATATGTATTCCTGTATCCCTAACACTTAGAAAAATGTGTGGCCCATAGTAAGCACTCAAGTATTTGTTGAATGGAAGAATATTGAATGAAATATATGGTCAATGAGTATGAACATTTTTAAGGCTTTTCATACACATTGGCAATTTACTTTTCTAGGAAGATTATAATATTTTAGACTTCAATTAACAATATGTAAATAATGCCTTTTTGCCTCAATTTTTGGAGTTAAAATTATTGTTGGAAAACAAGCATATATTGATCTAACGATTCTGTGGCATTTGTGGTAGAGAGAAGCCATTAGCAAAGATGTGGAAGCATGAAACAACATGAGAAGTTCAAGGAATTTCATGTAGTATATATGGCTAGAATGTATGGTTTAACAAATAGCACCATAAATCCTATAGATAAAGGGAAGCCTTTGACAAACATTAAGAGGTGAAATAATATTAAATATGTGTTAGGTCTGTCTAGCAACAAAATATTGTGAAGTAGCAATTAGATAAATGTTATTGGACTCGAGATCGAGAAACTTGGAGACTGAATTTGTTATAGTTTGAATTGTCCTCATGGACACTAAACTACTCCATGTTGATGACAGGAAAGGGACAGCACTGTCAAAATCATCAGTGAAAATGGTATTGAAACAAAAATTAATGAGTGACAAGAATAAAGTTATTAGAAACTACTGTGTAATTGGTTCACATGAATCTCAAAGAAAGGGTTTTTGATGTGGAATAAGCAGTCCACTTTAGAGGACTACAACATCAGGAGTATCCTTGAGATCTGTATATATTATTGTAGCATAGCTACTATACATATATATATTCACATAAACATACATACACAAGATAGTTTCATACTCAGTTACCTATTTTTTAAGTACTTTATTGTATGTTAAGAAGAATGATTCCTTTTCAATTTAATTTTCTTTAGAAAGCACTTAAGACTTTATATCTCTTTTCCCTGTTTCTGAATAACCCTTCATGAGCCACCTCATTTTTTAGCTTTCCTTTAAAGCTGGGAATAAGATCTGGACTGGTTGCCTGGCTGGGTGTGGCTCAGGGGTTGACCATTAACCTAGGATCCAGGAGATGGCAGTTCAATTCCTGGTCAGGGCACATGCCTGGGTTGTGGGCTCGATCCTCTGTAGGGGGCGTGCAGGAGGCAGCCGATCAGTGGTGACTCTCTTCGTCATTGATGTTTCAATTCTCTCCCTCTCCCTTTCTCTCTCCAAAATCAATAAAGATATATTTAAATTTAAAAAAAAATCTGGACTGGTCACTCAAAACTTACTTGATTCTTTTCATATTGTCAGTAGACCTTCCCCATCAAGAAGATTCTGAATATCAGTACAGTAGGGTAATTGGTAACCCCTAATAATCTTTTGTTTCATGAGAAAGTATAAGCTTCCAACCCTTGACTCTAGGCCTTAAGTTTTTAATATTAAGGACTGCAAGGTTGCCTTGCCTTCATTTCTTAAGCCTATTTTTACCAACGAGAAGAAAAAACACAAAAATGTTTTTGGTGTGATGGTATACTTTAAAAAATTCATTAAAATTAATTTTATTTTGTGAATTCTCTAGAAACTTTTGAGGTTGTTTGAAACAACATAGTTACAGAACTAAATTTGTCACCCTTACTGATGTCGTTCAGTGGTTAGAGCATTGGCCCAAGGACCAAAGGTCTCACAGGTTCGATTCCTGGTCAAGGGCTTGTACCTGGGTTTCAGGTTTGAGCCTTGGCCCTGGTCGGCTTGTGGGAAGCAACCAATTGATGTGTTTTTCTCACATTGATGTTTTTCTCTCTCCCCCCTCCCTGTCTCCCCCTTCCACTCTTTAAAAAAATAAATGGAAAAATATCCTTGGGTGAGGATTAACAAAAAACAACAGCAGCAAAAAAAGCTAAGTTTGTCATTTAAAAGAACTCACAAAGCAAGAAATTAGAAGGACCTTGATTTGGAAGTAGCCAAAAGTAGATCTCTTGATACAGTATAAGAATAAGGGATTTTTTTTTTCTTTTCAGGATTTTTTTCAACTGACAGCAGAAAAATGGAGTCAGTGCTGAATTAAATTTTTTTAGTAGCTTAGTAGTAGTGTTCAGTGGACTTCTGGTTGAAGAGTTCTCTGCATCAGTAGAAGAAACAAATTGGAGTGGTTGCCTGGTTCATGATGGTTATATCAGTAGGCATGTGTGTGCTAGTCCCCATCTTTTGGTAAATAGGTCTAAAAAAACAAACTGCCAATCATATTAACCTTTCTTTCTCTTCCTGCCCCACCTACAGTGACTAATCCAAGAGATGAGCACACAACCTAAACTAGGGCAATCTGAATCCATTACCAAGATTTTAAAATTAGAATTTGAGAAGACTACTTTTCCTTTCCTGGTGCTTTACTACAAAGTCGGAAATAAGAAGCCACATTGGGAATAGCTGAGGTAGGGAAATTCCTGACAGCATCAGAAATCCTAGCTCCATTTTGCCCAAGGTCAGCTCTGCTGTGATCCTAGCAATGTATATTCCCATGTCCCCCAAACCCCCCTTTTTTGCTTAAATTAGCAGTAGTTGGGCTAATGCACTCTCATAGATACCTGCTTTCATGCCAAATACTTATATCATTCTTCTCAGTTTTCATCATTTTCCTTCTTTGCCCCTTTGAAAATATTTTTGGCTACTGAAGTGAATAATAACTATCCTGTGGAAATTTCTCAATGTTAGTAAAAATAAGTTTGGATAGGATTTGTAGTTATTTTAGATAGTCTGCCTCTTTTTTATAAATGGTGAAAGTTTTTTGAAATGAACAAAATTGTATGATGTATTTTAATTATTTTATGGATCTTTTTATATCTAAATATGTATAATATGCCTAGATAGTTTCATGTGAGAAGTAGGTGATGATGAAAAATAGGATTACAAAATATAAGCAGGCTTTTGGTCAAGACAGCAGCATAGGTAAGTGGGGTACTTTCATCCTCCCAGAACCACATCAGAAATACAACAAAACTACAGAACAACTATCATTCAGAACCACCTGAAATCAAGCTTGACAGAAGTCCTACAATTAAGAATATAAAGAAAAGGCCACATCAAAACTGGTAGGAGGAGTGGAGATGCAGAATGGGCTGCTCTGAGGATTGAAGGGTCCCAGCCCCACACCAGGCCCCCCAGCCCAGGGTTCCAGTGCCTAGAAGAGAAATCCCCATAACTTATGGTTGTAAACACCAGCGGGAATTATTGCTAAGTGAGGCAGAGGGTGGATGGATGCCCAGGCATTTCTCTTAAGGGCCAGTGCATAGACTTACTGAACTCCCTTCCTCTGAGCTCCAGAACTGGGGCAGCAGCTTGAAAGGAACCAGGGACACACAGGGAGGAACTGAAGTGTCTGGCATCAGAGTGAGAGCTGGAGAGGCAGCTTTCTCCCAGACAAAAGTTCTGGCATAGGCCATTGTTCCTTTTCTGAGCCTTTCGCCCCCCCAGGTGCAGCAGGCTGGCACCATATCTGACTCCATAAACCTGACTAACACTGCTCATCCCACTGTGGTGATTTTTCTAAGACCTCACACCATTGAACTTGTAGGCTCATCCAAGCCGTTTCCAGTGGTTTTTCCATACAACTGGCCTCTCTTGCCTCATGCTTCAGACTTTTTAAAAATCTCTCAAACAAGCAACATCTGGCCTCTGTGTGCCCCATACTTCTAAGTGGCCCCTAGCCTGGCAATAGTGGCAGCTGGCCTTGGTTCGCAGCTTGGCCTCTCCTGGGCACCACCAAGCCCAGCACAAGTAGCAGCCAGATTGCTTTGTAGCTCATGCCAGGTAGCCCTGAGCCAAACACAGGTGGGCTGACCTTAGCCTGCACCTTCTGGGAGTCCCCAGAGCCAGTACACCCAGTGGACAGCTTTAGACCATGTTGAAGCACCACCCAACCACCTCCACAAGCGATACACTCAAGGACTGGACACCAGAGCCCTGCTAAAGTAAGTCCTATTTTGTGGAGTGGGCCCACCCCAGCATAGCCCATCCTCTACAGTGTTCACAGCCAGTCCTTGTAGCCAGTCAATCTAGGGGGTAAATCCCTCCCATTGACATGAAAACAGCAATCAAGGCTCAACTACAACAGAAGGATGTATATAGCCTATATGGGGCAGGGTGGTGGTGTCACATCTGGAGTTCCCAGTTCAGGTGAACGGGGAGGTGGTTCCACTGGACCCGACAGGACACCTACTACATTAGGCCAGTCTACCAAGCCAGGGAGACCTGGCAGCTATACCTAATACATAGGAGCAAACATAAGGGGGGCTGCCAAAATGAGGAGACAAAGATGTCACAAATGAAAGAACAGAATTAAACTCCAGAAAAAATAAACAAAATGGAGACAAGCAAACTACTGGATACAAAGTTCAAAACACTGGTTATAGGGATGCTCAGTGAACTTAAGGGAAGAGTGAACTTAGGTGAACTTAGAGAGAACTTCAACAGCATAAAAAAGGACACGAAAACCATAAAAAAGAACCAGTCAGAAATGAAGGATACCTTAACTGAAATGACTAATTTACAGGAAATCAACAATAGAGTAGATGAAACTAAGAATCAAAATAGCAGTTTGTATTATAAGGAAGCAAAAACAATCAGAACAGCAAGAAAAAGAATCCAAAAAAATGATAGCATAAGGAGCCTCTGGGACTTCAAGTGTACCAACATTCGTATCTTGGGGGTAACAAGGAGAATAGAGGGAGCAAGAAATTGAAAACCTGTTTGAAAAGTGACAGAAAAATTCCCTAAATTGGTGAAGGAAATAGACATACAAGTCCAGGAAGCACAGCCTCAAACAAGATGAACCCAAAGAGGCCCACACTATGACACATCATAATTAAAATGCAAAAGGTAAAAGACAGAAAAAGAATCTTAAAAGAAGCAAGAGAAAAGCAGTTAGTTTCCTATAGGGGAGCTCCCATAAGACTGTCAGTTGATTTCTCAACTGAGAAACTTTGCAGGCCAGAAGGGATTGGCAAGAAATCTTCAAAGTGATGAAAAGCAAGGGCCTACAACCAAGATTACACTACCCAGAGAAGCTGTCACTTAGAATCGAAGGACACAGAAAGAACTTCCCAGACAAGAAAAAGCTAAAGGAGTTTACCACCACCAAATCAGTATTACATGAAATGTTAAAGGGCCTTTTAGAAGAAGAAAAGGGGAAAAAAGATAATAAAAAATATGAACAATAAAATGGCAATAAATACATATCAGCAATTGAACCTAAAAACAAAATAAATGAACAAGCAGAACAGAAACAGACTCATCGATACAGAGAACATTTTGATCATTGCCAGATGGGAGGGAGGTTGAGGGCATTGGGTGAAAAAGGTAAAGGAATTGAGAAGCACAGATTGGTAGTAACGGAATAGTCATGGGGATATAAAGTACAGCATAGGGAATACAGTCAATAATATTCTAATAACTGTGTGTGGTATCAGATGGGTACAAGATTTATTGGGATGGTCACTTAGTAAGTTGAATAATGTCTAATGACTGGGGTATACACCTGAAACATACAATGTTGTATGTCAGCTGTAACTGAAAAATTTAAAATGATTGAAAAGAATAAGTTAATGAGCTGGCTTGACAGACACCTAACAGGCTTTACAATTAGGATATATTAAATAGTTTAAGGTCACAATGGAAGCTATGTTTGGCTAGAAAGGAGTCTAAAGTCAGAAATGTTGGTCTTAGTCTTTCTTTCTGGTCCAATATGTTTCCCAGATTCCTCTTGTTTCTGTTTTTGCTCCACACAAATTGGGTATAGGATGGAAGAATTTTGAAATGCATGCTAGAAAAAGCCTGGATTGCCTTAAAGAGATTGTTGAGTAGAAATATAGAGGTCAAAGGCAGTTCTGGTGAAGGTTCAGAAAGAAAAGAGAAGAGCTATAATAAAAGCTGCTGTAGTCTTGGATATACACATATCATGAACAGAATTTTGGTAGACAGGAACATTAAAGGTGCTTTTGATGAGGGCTCAGATGAAAATGAACATGTTACTGGACACTGGAGGGAGGGGAACCTTGTACAGTAGCAAATAATTTGGCTGTGTTGTGTTCTAGTGTTTTGTGTAAAGTAGAAATTGTAAGTGATAAACTTGGATATTTATCTGATTTCTAAGCGAAGTGTTGAAGATGCAGCCTGATTTCCTTTTGCTGCTTATAGTAAAATGTGAGAGGAGATAAATCAAAGTTGTTATTAAAAAATACGGAACCAGAACTTGAAGATTTGGGAAATGCTCAGTTTATTTATATTTCGAAAAAAGAGAAGGCATGTACTGGAGAGACTACCCAGGGTGTAACTGGACAATCATTTGCTAAAGAGATTATGGGTATGTGATTTATTGATCCAATCAGTCATCTCAACAGAAGCCAGGAATAGAGATGGTTTATCCAGGAGACATCTGTAGAGGACAACTCTCTTTGATAGCTTGCACTGGAGCAACAAGATTTTTGAGAATTTTACACCAGCAGAAATGCTGCCCAGGACACAGATGAGATGAAATGAAGGAAGGCTCTTGGACTTCTGGGATTCTACTGGATGGGCCAATAGAGCTGTTCAGTTTCAAACCTGTGTTAGCCTTCAAGAAAAGGGAAGAATTACTTCAAAGATGGGTCAGAAGTTGAAAGGGCTAGCACTGTTACCATGTGCCCAGAACACAAGGCCTGGGGAGCAGTACTGTCTCCTCGGTTGGTTCCAGAGAGGTGGAGGTCACTGCTTTTCAGTCTAGTGAGAAATAGTTGAATAATCAAACTAAATATTGAACACTGCTTTTACCACAACTAATTGAAGCACTTAAAATTTTAATGAAAGTAATCAAAGGAAAAAATTCAGATAATTTGGCAATTAATATTATAGTTATAGAATATTAGTGAATTTATGACAAACTATATAAAATGTAAAGCCAGAAGTAAATTTATATTCTTGACTACCTCATGTAGAGAAAAAGCAAAATTCAAAGTCAACTCATTAATCTTACAATCTTACTCAAATTCATTTGAAGACCGCTTTACATTAAATTCAAATTAACCTTAATATAAGAAATTGCCACTAATGAAGAACAATCATTAGTGAAGTGATTCTAGAGAAATCTTCCATTCTTCTGAATGAATGTAATTATTTTGTCAGTTATATTTGATAAAAGTGTGTTAAGTGGCTACAGTGATAGGTTTGTTTACAGGTAGGATTGCCCTTGTTTAAATTAATAAACTACTACTGACCTGTGTTAGAGTTCTCCTGTTTAGGCTGCAGTATCTATGAAAAGTGAAATTGTTTGGATGAATAGTTTTTTTAAGTAGACATTTTCAGAATACGTAAAAGCAAAGAGAATAATTTTATGAACCCCTGTGTGAACTTCACCAGTCTTCAGTAACTGTCATTGCACAGTCATTTTGTTTTATTTATTCCCTCCCATCCCCACTAACCTAACTGGATTGTTTTGAAGAAAATACTATCATATAATTTCATTTCTAAATTCTTCAATAAATATGTTTTGTGTGTATAATTATGAAAAGGCATCTTTTTATTTTTGGCAGGACGCTTTGGCAAGTAGATCATGGCAACCATAGAAGAAATTGCACATCAAATTATTGAACAGCAAATGGGAGAGGTATGTTTAGCTTACAGTTCATCCACTGATTCACCAAACTTAATTACCCCAAATGTGTATGCTAGGTTCTGGAAACAGAGAGTAGCTTTAATCTAGTGAAAGACAGTTGAATAATCAGATAATCACAATAGAATATGGTAAGTGCCATGGTAGATAATTGCATAGGATGCCTGACAGCACAGAAGAAGACAGTTAAAGAATTGGGGAAGAGTTTGGGGACCTGGTCAGAGAATATTTTGGGAGGGTACAAAATTTGAGGGTGGCCTTAATGGACCAGTGGGAGCAGATCCATGTCAATAGACAGATCTTCGTTTTTAAAAGTTATTATGTCCCACTCCTTAGTAAAGAGGGACATAATCCAGAGGCTTTCAAAGTATCATTGAGGGACTATTTCAGAGAATCAGCAAGGTCAAAACCATTTTCATAATAGTACTAAAATGTTATTTGCCTTTTCATTATCATTCTCTCACAGTACACAGGAGAATTTTCCAGAGGCGACATGGCATGTGATACTGTGTGATGAAATGTGTCACCATTTAAAAGGTGCACATAACTCAGTGAACCAATGTTTCCCAAATGACCAACGTATGATGTTACAAAATCACTCATGAGTAAAGGATCCATTCAAATTGCAGGATAGACCAATGGAATTTAATATAGTTTCTGATTCCACATTGCAACAAACCTTTAAGGAGCTACCACTTGTCAAGTTTTGGTGTAGTATCAAAGAACAGTATCTACAGTGTGAAGAGGGTTAATAAGATATTCCTGTCCCTTTCAATCAATAAATGTAAGGCTGTATTTTCTTTCTTACTTCTTTCTGTATTTTAACCAAAACAACATATTGCGACAGATTAAATGCAGAGGCAGACATGAGAATCTAGCTTCTATTAAGCTGGACAGTAAACAGTTTTCAAAAATGTAAATCAGTGCCACTGTCCCCACTAAGATTTTGTTTGTAAATATACATATTTTTCATTAAAAATATTATGTTACTTATGTTAACATTTAATGAGTTATTTTTAAGTTATTAATACATATTTTTAAAATTTCTCTGAATTTCTAATATGATAAGTACCATAGATAGTAACTCACATAAAGAAAAGCCCTTTGGGACTTTCAGTAATTTTTAGAGTAGAACAGTAGGATCCTGAGACCTGGAAAGTGTTTCCATGCTCTATTAATCTATTTACTGTTCTTTAATGAAGACCATTTGTATTGCCTTCATTTCCAGTTATAATTACTATGCTGCAGTAAACATCCTTTTACTCATCTAAGCAAAGTGTTTCAAACCAGTGACAGTTGCACCAGGCATGCATCTAATGCTCTTTTCTCTGAGAAACAAGTGGAGCTGTTAGACTTTTATTCAATTCACAATGACTATTACTGATAGAAATAAAAGAAAAAGAAAAAAACAACAACCCATAGAACAGCTTAAACTTTACATGGTAAAATTTGTTATAGATGAGCCGATTCAAAGTCACATCTTACGGTATCATTGAAAATACAAACATTTAGGGAGGATGGAGACTGGGTTCGGTGGGAATAATCTATGTAAAATAAATTTGGCAGCAGTTAAAACTGCACCTAGAAAGATAGGACATGGTAGAAATGGTCAAAAAAGAAAACTCAAAGTGGCAGCAGTTGTGATCAAGACAGTCTGCTCTAGACAAAAACCACTTAGTGATTCAGAACTTCGTTGTAAATTTTTCATAGAAAATAATCTTGATGATAATATTTCAGGGAAATGGAAAAAGGTGTAAACAAACTCTGCCATTTAAAAACTGAATCAAGGAATTAAATTGGCTTAATGAGATTACTCTGTAAAGTATTTGCTCGCCAACAGCAGAAATCCTCAGTACTGGCCTAGTTCTCTTTATTCATGAACTTGCTTTTCCCCAGATTACTCCATCTTAGTAGATGGCAGTTTTGTCCTTCAAATTCCTCAGGCCAAATTTTTAAAGTCATCCTTGACTCTTCTCTCCTTATATTCCACATCCAGTCCATCAGCTCATCTTGTCACCTTTCCCTTCATAAAATATCTCAAATTCAGTTGTCCCCCATCTCCCAGCATGGCTGCTACTATGTTCTCAGCCAGTATCTCTGCCCATATATAATACCCAGATACTGCCAGTATCTGTGCAATAACATCCTTTCTGGTCTCCCTTAATTCTATTCTAGAACAGTCACAGTCTAGTCTTCACAGTAAGTGTAGAATGATCCTTTTTGAGAAAATTCCTGGCACTTCTCTGCTCCATAAACCCTTCAGTGTAGCTCCATTTCATGCTGTAGGAGACCCAGACCTTGTATGGCCTAGGAAGCCTTGTATAATCTGGCCCCTGCTGTCACTCAGATCCCATCTTTTACCATAATCCGTCTCTTCCACTGTTTTACTTAGCTCTCCTGCGGTGCTTCTTGCTTCTTCTGTGTCCAACACTCTTCTGCCCCACAGCCTTTTATGTTGTTTCCTTTCCCTAGGATGCACTTCCTGTAGCTATTCCTAAACCTCGGTCTTTCACTTCACTTACGTCTGTGCAGAAATGTTGTATCCTCATCACCCTCATTCCATCAGTGACTGTCACCTTACCCTGCTTTATTTTCTTCATAGCAGTGACTATTATCTGACAATATTATATGCTTATTTGGTTTTTGTCTGTCTTTTCTCACTAAGATAAAGCTTTATGAGAACAAAGATTTTGCTTTGTTTATTGCTTCACTCCAAGACCCAGAATAAACAGTGCTTTGCAAATAGAATACACCCAGCATATGTTTGTCTAGATGGAATGTGGAAGGGAAGGGGAAAGAAGGAATCAAAATAACGAGGTCTAAATGTTCTTACTTATATCTTTTTGTACGTTTGTTTATTTCTGTAAGATAGGATTTCATGGAAGTAGAATTGCTAATTTAAAAGGCGTGTGTGTTTATGTTTATTATATGTTGAATATATATGTAATTGGGTATGCTTTTCTAGTTTTGTCTGAAGGTATGACAAAATTGTGTTCTTTGAGGGAAAATTTGAGTTGATTTGATTATTAATTTTACATGATTGTGTTAGGTTGTTACAGAGCACCAAACTGGCCAGAAAATCCAGATTGTGACAGCACTTGACCATAACACACCAGGCAAACAGTTCATTCTGACAAATCACGATGGCTCTACTCCAAGCAAAGTCATATTGGCCAGGCAAGATTCCACGCCAGGGAAAGTTTTTTTCACAACTCCAGATGCAGCAGGTGTCAACCAGTTATTTTTTACAACTCCTGATCTGTCTGCACAACACCTCCAGGTAAATAACTATAGTGTCTTTTCATCTTACGCTTGAAAAGAATTAAAAAGCATCTCATAAGTATAAGTCCAGATCTTAAGACTTGAGATTCTGCATGTTCTGTAGAAAAAAATCTTGCATAAAATGATGTGCTGTACAGATTAGCTCTGGTAACTGTCCTATAGGCCACTGTACTTTTTCCTTACACGTCCTTATGCATATATTTTGGGGGCTCTTAGTTAGTTGCATACAGTAAGACCCACTCTGACTAGTTTGGCAGGAAGGGATTTAATAAAGAATGTAGACAGCTCAAAGAATTGTTGGCAAGGCTACAGAATAGTTCTAGGTCCTATTTCCAAAAATAACTACTGCAGCACGCTTGAGAACTTGCTTCTAAGGGACCTACTACTTCTGCATAGTTAGGAAACTGCCTGATCAGGAGCTTCTTCAGTAGCTGCAGTTTCCAGGACCAAGCTGCCTGTGCCTTGAACAAGCAGCTTCCAAATCAAGAAGTTGCTATCATAGGTGCTGTCTTTCTCAATTAGCCTCTTCTGTTATCTAAATTTTCATTGATACAGCAAGTTGTCTACCCTATGGTCTGCTTTAATCAAACTCAGTCCTGTAGATTAGCTTTACATTGTGTTAGTGTTAATTTTTGCTATATATTATATTTCAAGAGCCAGTTAGGACTTTTACATACTGTGTGCCTGTGGTTATTTAGATATTTTTACTGCTAGTTGCTATAATTGAATATAAATACAGTGAACCTGCAAGTTTGCCTTCAGTGAGATTTGGGGGGATTGCACACTTAAAATTGGATTCCATTTTTTTTAATGAAAAACTGATCAAAAGAAAATTCTTTTTAGGCTTGAAAAAATCCTAATTCATAAAATACAAAATCTTGTGCAGCCAGTGTGGCTCAGTGGTTGAGCGTCAACCTATGAACCAGGAGTTCTCAATTCAGTTCCTGGTTAGGACACATGCTCGGGTTGTGGGCTTGATCACCAGTAGGGGGCGTGCAGGAGGCAGCCAATCAATGATTCTCTCATAATTGATGTTTCTATTTCTCTCTCCCTCTGCCTTCCTTTCTCTGAAATCAGTTTTGCTTATGTATCCTGATAGATTCTGTTCTTTCAGTTACGTCATTTTTAGAAACTGCTAAGGTAGAAAATGGGTAGGATTTATAAAAAGTTATCAGCAAGACAGCAATCATTAAAAAAATTTATAACATTATGCATACCTTACTTTATTTTTTAACAGATTTGATTTTTTAAATCTATCTTTATTATTGAAAGTATTACAGATGTCCCTTTTTCCCCCCAACAGATTTGATTTTTTAAAAAGTTTTACTTACAGAAATATTAAGCAGTTAATATACAGAATTCCCATATAACCTCCCAACACACAGTTTTTCCTATTATTAACATTTTGCATTAGTATGACACATTTGTCATAATTAATGAACTAATATTGAGACATTATTAACTAAAATAAATAGATATTTTTAATTTTCCCTAATTTTTACCTAATACTCTTTTTTGTTTCAGGATACCATATTGCATTTAGTTGCCATGTCTCCTTAGATTCCTCTTACTTAGGACCATTTCTTGTACTCTCCTTGTATTTGACGACCATGACAGTTTTGAGGTATACTGGTCAGGTATATTGTAGGTTGCCCCACTCTGAGACTTTGGCTGATGTTTTTCTCATACTAGATTGGGGTTGTGGGTTTTGGATAAGAGGATCACAGACGTTAAATGTCGTTTTCATTACATCATATCCAAGGTACTTACTCTCATCATGCTTTATGACTAGTAACATTAACCTTGACCCCCTGGATGAAGAAATATGTGTCATATTTTTTACTCTTTTAAAAAAAAATTTTTGTATTATAAAAATAAAGGTAATACTGGTACTTTGACTGCTTTATGGGTTATTGCCAAGGACAATGAAAGAGAAACAAGTATAGGATGGAATTCCCTGGGCTAAGATTTGATTTCTGGTCTGGTTACTTAAGTTGGCATGTGGGCAAGTCCCTTACCCTCTTAATATCTCTTCTACCCTTAGAAATAAATAGCAGAGAAAATAATAACACTATTTGTAATAGATGTGCTAGTAAGGAAAAGAGTGGTATTTGTCTTAGATGCTTTCAAAGGATATCTAAATCAGAATTTGCTTAAAAGTTTATTCAAGTCTGATTTTTATGGCGATATGAAAAGAAGTGATACCACTATAATGTAATAAAGAACAGCTTTTTTAAGGACTGTTTAAAGTTTTTAAAATCAGAGTTACTCCTAAAGGCATTCACACCCCTAAGAGAAGAAAGAGTCAAAGTAGAGAATTACTTTGTGGGTTGTTTTAAAGCAGAGGGAAGGTGTTTACTAAATGCTATATCACATTTTTTGGATTGAATTAATTTGTTCACTTTTCAAAAGATTGAAAGAAAATGATGAAAAGGTTGAAGGATAAACCTAAAAGAAGAAACTAGTATTTTACTAGCATTAGCTGTACTTTGTGATGAGCCCTTTATATAATCTAAAGAGGTTTAATAATTTACCCAAGGCCATTGCACCTGGTCCCACTAACTTGCTACCATTTATCAGACTCTAGAGTCCGTGCTCTCAACCACTACACCTACCCAAACCTGAGACAGCTCATTAATGAAAAGTTTATGCCTTTTTATATCAGCTATATTTCCATAATTATAAGTTAATACACCAGTGAAATATTTTTCTTTAAAAAAATTTATAGTTATTTTTTATGCTGTTATAGCATATTTTAGTCATGTCATTCCATGTGGAAAGGTTCGAAGCTGTTTAAAAACAAATGACCTGATAGGATTGATAACTGCTGCAATAATTTGATGTGTCCCATATACATATTAAATGCTTAATCTATGAGATGCATTAAAAACTATTTGTGGCCCTGGCTGGTTTGGCTCAGTGGTTAGAGCGTCCGTCTGTGGACCAAAGAGTTGCAGGTTTGATTCCTGGTCAAGGGCACATACCTTGGTTGCAGGTTCGATCCCCAGCCCCAGTCAGGCTCATGCAGGAGGCAACCATCTGATATGTCTGTCTCACGTCAATGTCTCTCTCCCTCTTCCTCTCTCCCTCTCCCTCTCTCTCCCCCTCTCCCTCCCCCTCTCCCTTCTGCCCCCTCTCTCTCTCTCTCTCTCTCCCCCCCTCTCTAAAAAAAAATCAATGGAAAAAATATCTTCTGGTGAGGATTAAAAAAAACCCAAAAAACTACTTGTGTATTCATGTGTTTAACAAGTTGTTTAATGAAATTTTTAATGAAATTGTTACGGAACAAGTTAAAAAGGCATTCTTACTATCTTTGCTTCTTTTTACCTATATGTTAAGAAAATTACAAATAGTTTAATTGCTATATGCATAATAATAGAGTTAAAAGATTCAGAATAACTTAGAAAGCAAAAGGACTAACTTAATGTCCTTTTAATTTTTTACATAAGAGCATTATTGAATAATAACAAATTATTGTGTTTGGTTTTGTTTTGGGGGATTTTCTTTAGCTCTTGGCAGATAATTCCTCTTCAGATCAAGGACCAAATAAGATTTTTGATCTTTGCGTAGTATGTGGAGACAAAGCATCAGGTAATATTAAAAATAACTTCCTATGTGTGTTGTGTTGTTAAAATCTCTGCTAGAGCTTTACTCAGAGTGTGTTCAGTTTGTTAATAGATGTTGTGCCAAAGAAATGGTTTGTGAAATGATAGGTTAATCAGAGAGCTATAGATGTTTCCAGAGATTTAGAAAGTGGAACCCACAGTGAGGAGGAATTACAGTTCAAATACTAACTGGTATATCTTTTTTCAGAGCATAGTTTTCAGATTAAAATATATAGTATATAACAGAACTATAATTTGTAAATGATATCAGAAGTGAAAATAGTTATTATGTTAAATCATGAGGTCTGAGTGATTTTGTTTCTTTTTCTCCTATTTTCCATACCATTGTTAAGGTTACTGTATAAAATTTTAAAAACTTATGTTGTTCAGTGTATCTTATTAGAGAATATGGTTGTTTAATTTTCTGTTTGGTTACTCCTAAAGTTTTTTTTCATGTCATAAACTCAAAAATCTCAGTGTTATCTCATATTTGTTGTTTAAAGGGAAGAAATGGCCTCATTTCATTTCTGTTCTAAAATGTGTGACTTCTGAACATTTTGTCTCTAGGGCGTCATTATGGAGCAGTAACTTGTGAAGGCTGCAAAGGATTTTTTAAAAGAAGTATCCGAAAAAATTTAGTTTACTCATGTCGAGGATCTAAGGACTGTATTATCAATAAACACCATCGAAACCGCTGTCAATACTGCAGGTTACAGAGATGTATTGCGTTTGGAATGAAACAAGACTGTATGTATTAGCTTTAAAGGAGGAAATTAAGGATTCAGGCAAACTCTAGAAGTATGTTAAAATTAGCACATTAAAATGTGTCAATTTTATATGCTTTTTAATTTAGTTTTCCAACTAAAATATAGAAATATGTATATATGTATATTTTTAATTCACTCAATAAGTATTTATTGAGGACCTATATGCCACTTGTGTGTTTCTAGTTTGAATATGGTAAAAAAAAAAAAAAGCACAAAGTTTAGTTTTTGATAGTTCATATTGATTGAGTTCTCACTATGCCTAACTGTATAGTGCATGAACTAACTTTCTTGTTCTCACAGCATAATTCTGTGCAGTAAGTACTGCTGTTAACTATTTTACATTTGAGTAACTTGTTCAAGGTCACACAACTAAGAAGTGGCAAAACTTGGATTTGAATATTGGTAGCTTCTTTTCTCATAAAATGTACATTTAACAACTATACCGTCTCCTAAGTATCATGAAACAAAACTCCTATAAAATAAGTGAAATATATTACCTATATTTTATAAGTGAAGACTGAGCAATTGAATTACTTCTCAAGTCCCTCTCCACCCTTAACTAAAAAAAAAACAAATCTAACTGGCCTTTTTTTTTTTTTTTTTTTAAATATATCTTTATTGATTTCAGAGAGAGGAAGGGAGAGGGGGGGAGAGAGAGAGAAACATCAATGATGAGAGAGTCATTGATCGACTGCCTCCTGCACACCCCCCACTGGGGATCGAGCCCGCAACCCGGGCATGTGCCCTGACCGGGAATTGAACCTCGATCTCCTGGATCCTAGGTCGATGCTCAACCACTGAGCCACGCCCAGCTGGGCTAACTGGTCTTTTTGTGGCTCTTATTAGTATTGTCTTCAAATGGTTAAATATGATTTCATTTTATAAAACTCATACAAATTTCAAATATAAGGGTTCCTCTACCACAGCAGTGCCAGGAAGAGAAAAGAGAAGGAGAGATGCAAAATGGCCACTTTTGCTATTTAGTATTACAGTTTACTAAAGCAACTTTGTTGAATTTGCAGGAAATTTCTAAAGATAGATGGTTCGTTATCTTTGGAGTTCAATTATGGTAACCATGTCTCCTATTAGCAGCATTGCTTACCTAGAGCTTATATTTATAATTGCCTATAAATTCTGCATTGTGACATAGTGTACCATGTTTTTGTAGCTGTTCAGTGTGAAAGAAAACCCATTGAAGTATCACGAGAAAAATCTTCCAACTGTGCGGCTTCAACAGAAAAAATCTACATTCGAAAAGACCTTCGAAGCCCATTAGCTGCAACTCCAACTTTTGTAACTGATAGTGAAACCGCAAGGTATAGTAAAAACAACAAACAAAACATATTAAGTAGCCGGTCATTTGTTTTTCTTCCCATTGAAACTAAGGCAAAAATTTGTTCTTATTTGTTACAGGTCAGCAGGACTGTTAGATTCAGGAATGTTTGTGAATATTCATCATTCTGGAATAAAAACTGAGTCAGCTGTGCTGATGACACCAGATAAGGTGTGTTTAGTATAATTAATGTAAAGATTAAACATTTTTAAGCTTTTAAAATGGATTCCTTTATTTCTATCAATTAGTCAATTGATTTGGTCTTAACTATTCCCTATTACAAGTTGCTTTTTAAAAAATATAAATTATCAACTGTCTGGTAGTGTCAAATAACAGCTAAAACAATTTAGTGATGAGTTTGATGTCCTTTATTCAAGGGAAACAATCCATGCGTTGGGGGAGTACAGTGCCTCATAAGCAGTGGAGCACTGGCCCCTGGGGAATTTGGGCAAGAGTGAGTTTTACAGAGCAGTGGAAGCAGCAGCAAGGAGACAGGGCATGGCTGGCTGTGAAGTTAGGGATTTCCTTTTCAGGCCAGCGGCTCCTGTTTTCCTAGGGTAAGGTAAGCTAGCCAGGCTGAGTTGGAGGATTGTTATTGGAGTATGTTAGGTTTCCTTGATAGATTTTCCTGTAAGTACAGGCTGACTTAGTTTAGGTTTGTGACATAGGCAGGGCCACTGTAGTGCCCTCCATTTTGTGGATCCTGCTACTATAGGAATTAACTTTATCAGTAGAAATGTTTATTATTCCACTAGGACAATTATAGCTTCAATGTGAAAGTGACAAACACTTAAAAGTCTTCCAGAGTTTTTTAATCTTGAAATAAAAGTCCTCATAAATAGATATTTATAATAAGTGAAATAATTTTAATATTACTGTTGTATTTCAGTAAAATCTCTTGGCAGATTTTATAGTGCCAAGAGAAATTGCTAACACACTCTACTCAAATCATTGACTTGAGAGTAGGAGTGGGGTTGCAGGCGCCCTCACACTGTGTATCCAAGTCATCTAGGTTCTCTTAGAGATTTGGAGCAGCTCCTTATTGAGCAAGGGGTCTAAAGGAAAAAAGGTTTGTTTATTTAGATTGAACATATAAAATTTCTCTAGTCTTCGGAAACCCCTTAGGAGAACAAAAAAATTTTCTCCTGAAGACTCATATCTGAGAACTTGTTTCTCTCGGCCTGTGATGTGGTCTGGTTTTATATACCCTTTAAGATTATTCATCCTAATTATGACCAGATTTGTTGTATATTCACTGCTTGATACTTTAATGCGCTCTTAATACTTGTGCTCTTGAGTCAAATTTCAGCTGCCACCTGCTAGCTGCATAATCTTGGGCAAGTTATATGACCTTTCAGTGTCTCATTTTCCTTTTTCACCTGTAAAGTAGGGATGAGAGTGTCCACCTTACAGGCTGCACTGTAGCATGTTGCTATTAAGTGAGGAGGTTTGGCCTCTTACCGTATACTTTGGAGTTAAGAGATTTCCCTAGTCTTGTCTCCATGATTCTAGGTGGGATTGGTAGTTGGAATTTCACTGATGTATTAACTCCTTTGGGAAAGGAAGGGAACTAAGTGTTGTTGAGAAATTACTATTTGTCCAGACGTCGTGCAGTCTGTACATCTTCGTATTAAATTGTAATAACATCCTTGTGGGTAAGTTTCTGACAAATGGTTCCCAAACTGTCCAGTCACATTCTGAGGTCTTTCCACATTGCCTAAGAGTGACAAAACTTAAAAATTTAGTTACATGGACATGTTATGAAATGGAAGAGAATATATAAGTATTTGTTTTAGTTGAAAATTAAAACACGTAAAAATGTTAAATTCTTTTAGTCGTATATAAAGAAGTCTGGAGCAGAGTGGTTAGGATGTGGCTTCCCACCCTGCTTCCCCTATTTACTGCTGGAGTGGCAATGGGTAATTCTTCTTGTCAGCAATAAAGGGATGATTCTTATTTCACAGGGTTGTTGTCAGGATTAAATAAAATATCTAAGTAGTAATCATTTAAGAACTCAGTAAGTGGTGGGTTACTCAGTAAATGATTTTGGGACCATTCATTAATTTGGGGACACCACAAAAATTGTTTCATTCTACTTACCAAATTTAATTTCTTTACGGAAAATAAAGAATTGCCATAACAAATGACACATCACAGAAACATGTATTAGGATTAAGGACACTAAAAACAAAAACCATAAAGGAAGAATAAAAAATATTATTAAGGGATCCTGTCACTATACCATAGAAGGCAACTGAAGACCTTTTATTAGGTTAAGATGGAATAATTTGAGCATTTAAAAAAGAATGACTAATGGATTGAAACACATCAAATAGATAAAAATCTGTGAATTTAAAATGATACTCAGAACTGATTTGTCACCAGTAGAGGTTGCTAGGACAGTGGCTTATTGCTCTGAAAATTGGTAAATAAAAGGAGGAAGAATCAAGCACTTACCTGCCTTCGCAGCACATATTATATTTCTGGGTAGTCAGAGTTAAGAAAAATTGTTTTAATAAAATGATTATAGCTAATTAATACACAAATAATGTATAAATATACATCATTAACAAAAATAAAAGCTGAAGCCATGGGGAAAAGTGCAATGTGTAACAAAAGCTTAATATCTTAAATATGTAAAAGATTTTTCAGCTCTACATTTTCTGGTATTTAATACGCAGTGGCTGGTAAAAGTTGGCATCCTAGGAAGTCTGTTCAATAATACATTTACATTTTTTTCCTTTTTTCACTAATAATACTTGTATTACATTCTATACAACTTTATAATTTATGTATTACATTTTGGAAATTTTAACAGAATTTTAATATTAAAAAGCGACCATCTAACTTAATAGTCTTTTTTTAAAATCCTCACTTTTGAGAATATGTTTTCATTGATTTGAGAGAGAGAGGAAGGGAAAGAGGGAAAGAGAGAGAAACATTGGTGTAAGAGAGAAACATTGAATTGTTGCCTCGAGTAATTGCCCCACCGGCGATGGAACCTGCAACCTTTTTGTGTATGAGACAATGCTCCAACAAACTGAGCCACCTTGCCAGGATAATTTAATAGCTTTTTAATAGAGGAAGTGATTGTGACATGGATAGATGAGCCATTAAGTGCCTTTTTTGGTTTGAAGTAACTTTTATATAAACATTGGAAATGTACCTAATGGTTTTTAAACATGTATTTTTCCCCCAAAGTTTCTAAATGATCAGAGCTCTTTGATTTTGCATTTTAGGTTTCATCTTAATTAAAGTACTTTTCTTTTGGCATTTCATAATCTACAATTGGATATTTCAGATGTAAATACCAACTTTTAATATCTTTTTTTTTTTTTTTTAAGGCTGAATCATGTCAGGGAGATTTAAGTACATTGGCAAGTGTGGTTACATCATTAGCAAATCTTGGAAAAACTAAAGATCTTTCTCAAAATAGTAATAAAATGTCTATGATTGAAGGCTTGAGCAATGGTGATACCTCTTTGTGTGAATTTAATCAAGAGATGCATACCAATGGTGATGTTTCAAGGTAAGGTCTGTTTTGATCTTAAGTGTCTTTTTGCTTAAGTGTCCTTTAGTATTTCTTGAAATATTTTTATGTTGAATACTATTTATACAAGTTTCAGAAAATATTTTTATTAGACTTAGAAAATTTAAGGCATAGTGAGTTTTAACTGAAAAACTGCATTTAATGTAAAATGTTTTCCAATAGGTTACATTCTAAATAATGAGCAGTAAGTGAATATTATATGTTAGAATTGTAGTCATAAAATTCAGGAATTTTTTTCCACTAAAGGTGATCATGTGGATCTGAAATTTCAGATAGTTTATTTGCCAGATTTTATCTTCTCTGTATTTAGAGTTAAACATTTATCTTTGTTAGGCTGTCATTTTCATTTTCCCTATTAATTTTTAGTGATAAAATAGATTTAAAGACTTAGTTAAATCAACTACAATTTTTAAGTTACACTTCAGGAAACTCATATCAGAATGCTATTTTTCATTCTCTCAATATTAATACTTAGGATGTAGAAACCAGATTTCTTTGGGCTTTTTTCACACTCTGTCCATCATCTAAAATATTGAAGAAACTGCATTTAAGAGTCTCAATAAGTACTTTGTTGAACAGGAGCTTTTTAGTAACTTTAGAAGGCATCTCATTGAAAAATATGGGGAGCTGTTTTGAATAATTATTTGCTAACAGTTAATTATTTGCCATTCTAATTTCAAATTCTTACAGTTTAGATGTAGGTATGTAACCACAAGTTTAAAAATATTCTCTAAATTTTTAAATAAAATTAAAACCTAACTTTGTGTTGTGTAGAACACAGTAAATTCATCATAAGTTCTAGCCCTTGTTCTTTCCAAATAACTGCTATATGTAAAATAAATGAGCTGATATCTTGTTGTAACAAATGTATAACTTGTAAAAGCATATTTTCATACCAAAGTATAAGGATTTTTTCTTCCCCTTAATTATATAAGATTTTTTTAAAAGATTAGTTCTCTGGTAATACATTCATATATTTTTTCATGCTATACATATGAAGTCTAATTTGTTGTATTTGGAGAGTCATATATATCACTGAAATAGAATGTTCAGTGGTACACCAAAGTTTTATTTTCTAAGCAGTTTTTTAGGCCTAAATCTTAATTCCAGAATTTTATATAGAATTCTTATTTTATTGTGGAGATTGGCCAAGCTCACAGCTTCTGATGTCTCCTTATAGGGCATTTGACACTCTTGCAAAAGCATTGAATCCCGGAGAGAGCACAGCCTGTCAGAGCTCAGTAGAGGGCATGGAAGGAAGCCTAATTGCTGGAGACTCGAGCATAAATTACATCGAAAAAGAGGGGCCACTTCTCAGCGATTCACATGTAGCTTTCAGGGTATTTCCATATATATATTTTATAATTTTTATGTTGTATTATCCATTTTGATTTTAATCTTCCTTTCAAAAATCAAAGTATATTTGTTGTGCTTTTAAAAGTCAGAAATATCCCTGATAGAATTCAAAACAGCAGCTAAAACATATACATTTGCCTATATAAAGTGGCTTAATAAATCCTGTTTATAAGTCATAGTTACAATATTAACTATGGGTTTAAGTCTATAAAAGTTAGCTTTTGGAACATTTATATATAATTTGTTTGTTTCTTAACTTTAAATATTGGCATCCATGATGTGTCAAGCTCACTGGTTTTGTTCAATGCCTAGCTACTATTTAGCATAAACCAGTATCTAAGACTCAGATACTCTTCTCTTACCATAGTAACTACAGAGAATTCCATTTATTATGTATTGTCCCATTAGCTAGCTCTCAGAATTATTTTAAGAAAGTAAAAATTATTTAATACATTTTAACTTTTGGTTTTTAACTTTTTATGCTTTAACCATTTTGGAGACGGTACAGTTGTAATTTCTGCTCCCCTGATATACATAAGTTTATGATGGAAACAGTGCATTTAGAGTACTAGAAACAATACATTAGAACATTAGAAAATAACTATAATATTTGATTTGTCGTTCAGATGTTTGTCATTCAGCTGTAGATATGCTGACCGTTGAGGCCCTAATTAAGACCAGCTATTTTGACCCCTCCATTTTAACCACTCTGTATCTTTGCTCTGCCAGCTGTGAGTACTGTTAGCAAATCGTATGCAGAGTGATTGGAAGCATGCAGGACATGTAGCAATACATAGTAGTCCTGGAATACTCGAGTGTAATTGCTAATAACTTTTCTATATATTATACATTGCCATGGGTTTCTTATGAAAATATACAGTTATCGGATAGATATATGTGTCACTGATAGAAATAATGATCACAAAATAAATCTAATTCTGGCCAAAATGGCATATGACAAATTTTATATTTGCATATTTTGACTACTTGGTAGAAATAGCCACAGAAAAAACACACAGTGACTTAAATAATGATTGCCCTAATTTGAGAGTCAATAAAACCAGCCTTTATGTAAAATTTTACAAAGATAACACAGAAATAATTAGAAATGCTTAATTTGCACTGTACAAGAAAACTTTCATGAGGGCAATAAGAACAGGCAGTGGGAATAATCAGTGTCTTCCCTAAAAATGTGGTAGGTGCTAGGGACAGGGGTGGAGCAAAGCAAAACTGATTTTTCCCATTGCTCTTCCTTATTCTAAGTAAAAGGTATTTTTTGTGAGTTTTATTCCCCCTTTGGATTTAAATGGGAAGGAAGGATAAAAGATGTAGGAAGAGGACCCGTTGCAAGGTAGAAGTACCCGAGAATACTTCTTTAGAAAATAGTAGTCCACCTTTTTTATTGTTGATGTTGGTCCTTGAAGTTTTTTTTTCTTCTTTCAAATATTTGTTTTGGACAGATGAATAAGGCAAATAGAACTTTTTCTTTTTTCCATTCCATCTTTAACCTGCTATACTCTGGATATTCTCAGAATCAGCACTGTAAAGGTTCTTACTCTCCTGAAAAAGACAGCTCCTCCTTTCCCTGATTTTTGTTTATAACTATACTCTGTGAAATCAAGAGTTTTTACTTTTCAGTGATTTCCCAGCCTGGTGCTTTCATGGTTAGTTCTTTCATTGAGGTTTTATGGTCATGGTTTCAAGACCTGACATCTGTAAATAAAAAAATCAGTTTTGTTAATTGCTGAGCTACAAATAGCATTTTGTTCCTTTCTTGCATTTTTATGTACAGTGCGTGTATTTGCAGCACGCTTTCACATACATTCTTTCATTTGAGCCTCATCACACTCTGTTGAGAAGGTTCAGATTTTTATTGTCATTTTGTGAATTTAAAAAGAGAGTTGGAGGTTTTCAGTGTCTTGTTCAGAGCAGCCCAGACACTAAGGAGAAATAGTCTAAAAATGCATCTTACATTTTTATTCTGAAGAATCTAGGACAGCAGAAATATTTAGCATTTCTATTAAACTTCAGAGTTTTGGGTGTGATTTCATATACTTTCTCTCACTTGATTATTTCAATTTCCTGTACAAATAGTCAAGGTGCATAGTATTGCCATTTGGAAATAAGTATATGAGACAGAGATAGACGATTTCCCAAATTGTTCTCTGAAATTTATTATCTCAATATTAGAACCACAATCCTAGTTACCACATGTGCCTGTTTGGGAGTCATTGTCATTTTCCCCAGCCTTGTTCCCTGATTGAATCCTAACCGTTCTATTAGAATTCCACTCTCTTCTCCATCTTGTCTTGTGCACTAATAACAGAATGATAACTGTTAAAAATCAATCCAATTATGTTACTTTCTACCTAAAAACCTTCAATAGCTTCCCATTGCCCATGTGAGATGAAGTCTGTGATCTTTTAGAACCCTCAGCATTCTGATTCAATTGCCCGTTTCTCAGGCATGCCATTCCCTTTTTCAGACTTGTCTATAGCTCATTCACTTTCCATTTTATTTCTTTATTGAGACTACAGCATACATACAGCACTTAGCTTACTGGTTCACAGTGAACTCTCATTAAATGGTTGCTGAATTAATATGTGATCCAGGGTCACACAACCAATTAATGACAAGTTGGGAGTGGAATCCAGATCTTCTAACTCAAGTAAAATGATTTTTTTAAAGCTATATTATGTAGCCCATTATGAGAATTACATGTAGAAACTGCTAGAAAGGTAATTGCAGAAAATAACTTGTCGATAGCTTAGTTTAGTCATATCTCAACACGAAAAAAAGTCATCTCAGTATATTAAATGTATATAATTTGAAAAATGTGTATAATTCAATTTATAAACCGAAAAGTCCACATACATTTTTAGGAAGCTTTAATATCTTTGTAGTAGAAATTTACCTTCTCTCAGTAGAGGAAGAAATATTTGTCTTTGCTATCTAAAAGAATTGTTTCTTTAGCCACCATTGGCTTTTGGATTTATAATGCTAGAAGTGTATCTTGCTTTAAGAACATTAAAATAGGTAAATTATGAGACATTTTCTTTATAATACAACATGGTAGTCTTAAACAATGAGTTCCTCTAGTGTATATTGCAAATGATTTCAATTTTATAACTAAACGAAAGTTTTCAACATTACCACCACTTTTGTGTAAATCAAGGTGCATCTGTATCCTTTAACCCTTATATCCAATTTTTACGTATTATAAATATTTTATTTCTTTAAAAGCGATTTTAAACTATTTAGCAAAGGGTATTCTCTGTTGTTGTTTTGCATTTTACTTATTCCTCCTTCCTAAAACTAGTTATCTTTGGAAATTCCCTAGTTTTTTAGGCTTTTTTCTCTCCATTCACCTTGGGAAATTCTGAAAAGGTAAACGATAGCTCCCAGTTTGTATTACTTGGTATCATTTATAAAGACGTAAACCATTTTGAACAAGGGCAGCTAATGTTGAACAAGGGCAGTTAATATTTTTTACATTTTTATCTAACATTTCTGGAGAACTTTTATATTGTTTTGATAAAAATCTTTTGACCTGTTTGGCATCATAGACACCTTTGAGACTCTGTTGAAAGCTATATATCCATTCCCCAGAAAAATACATATGAGCACATCTAGCTACCCCACCCCAGCATTACCCACTGCTATTAATTGTGGTGTATTTCCTTCTTTCCTTTATTTATATATGTAAATTGGATAATGTACATATTATTTTGCAGTTTTTTCCACTTAGATGTCTGTGAGATGTTTTTTTCTGGCCGTTACATCTTAGTTTATCTTTTCTTACTATTTTAATGCCTACAAGGTACTCTTATAGCATGGATTATTTTCTTTAGTGATGGAAATTTGGGTCTTTCCAGCATTTCCCTGTTAGGAGTAATGCTACAATGGACATCCTTATACATGCTTTTTTTGTACATGTATGCAAGAATTTTTCTGGAATAGAGACTTAGGAATGTTATTATTAGGTCACAGGACATACTCAGTTTTAAAATATTGATAGATAACAGCCAAATTGCCCTTCATTTTAATTACCCTCAGTTGTGTGTGAATACTTGTTTCCGTGTCATCACCTACACGTGATATTAATGATCATTTTGATAATTTAGAAATTTAAAAAAACATTTCTTATGGGTGAAATTACATTTCATTTATAGCAATAAAAGTTTTCTTTACCAAGATTTTCAAAAATGCTTTTAAAAGTGTTTTGGAGTAGGATATGTATCTTCAACAGTGGTTACACATTTAAAATAACTACCTAAGGTCAGCAGTACAAACTGGAAGCCTGTGAGTATTATGGCCACAGACACATTCTATTTTACCTGTAGATTAAAAGGGGATTTTTTTACACATAACCTGCTCTTTGGAAAATGGAAAGCAGGCAGTACTGAGCTCTGATTCCCATATGTTTTTAGTATATTGAATTCAAGTCACAGCTGTGCCCTTTATCTGGGAGTATGCACTTTCCAGATGGCACCTGCAGACCTGTTTCACTCAGTATTCTCCTGACCTATAAGCATTTGAGTTTAACTCCATAGCCTAAAATTTTCTAAATGAAAGGAACATTTAACATGCAGAATTGCTTCTTAAACTGATTTGTTGTATACTATTAAGAAAGAAAGGAAGGAAAGAAAAAATACATTAGACCAAGACAGAAAGTAACCTTTAAAAACACAACCAGATAATATCCTGGTTGGATATATATTAAGTAGGATTCTGCTTGTCTGAATATTGCTTTGTTAGAAACTATGATCTACTCATTTATTCTAAATCCTATTTTTAGCTGTAAAATCCAGTGACTTAGATTATTTCAAGATTTGCCTTTTGGTGAATCTATTAGACTCATATGTAATATGTTATGTTTACATTTAATCTTTTCAAAGAAATGCTAATTTAGAACTGTCAGTCATAAGATTAATTTACCTCAATCCCTGTTCACACTAGCTCACCATGCCCTCTCCTATGCCTGAGTACCTGAATGTGCACTACATCGGGGAGTCTGCCTCCAGACTGCTGTTCTTATCGATGCACTGGGCACTTTCTATTCCTTCCTTCCAGGCTTTAGGGTAAGTGTTTTGAAGTCTTAAATATAAATGTAATTCTGTAGCACAAATGTACATTAAACAAGAACTTTTATTTTGGGAGGATCTGCATTAAAAGAAAGAAAGTGGTATACCATAACTTAGGTTTCACCATTTATGTTACAAATCACGGCAGCTAGTATTTTCTGTATAATATATGTATGTGGAAGAGTATTCATATTTCATGATTTGATTAAGTTAACAATTCAAATGGGATATATGCAGTAGAACTGATAAATCATGGCCAGCGTTTGTAATAGCCCGTCTCTGGATGACTTGAAGATAAGGAGCGTATAGGGATGTCCTAGGGTTGTTATTTCCCTTACACCACCAGTGTTCATCTCAGGCATTTTAATAAGGAGCTGAAACTTACAAATAGTGAATATGTTTAAAAATAGAAATAATTGTTTTCCAGTAATGTGATTGAAGGGAAAAAAAAGTAAACTCATCGTACCACTATAATTTAGAAGTTTGGTCTTTCTACTGAATAGCACATCTGTCGTCTGTTCTGAAGTAATCAGGTGTTAATGGAAATAGTCTACTATAAGAAACCTAAGCTTTACCTAAAGTTTGCCAAATTTCTTTAGATTGTTTTAGAGTAACTGTTGTGAAGAAGCAAAGAGACCATGGAAAATGTTAAACCTATAGTTAGAAAAGTATTATTCTAGTTACAGGACCCTTATTCTAGTTGCAGGACCCTACTCGCCAATATGATTTCGTAAACAGTTCACTTTCATATTCTGTACATCTGTTAACCCATTTGCCCAGTAGGAATAACTGCCCACCCTTTATCCTTAGGGAATATTTTGAATATAACTAAGAAACATCTGAATCATGACTTTAAAAGGCATACATAAAACCCCAATGTTTTTTGGTTTATTAATCAGCATGGATATACCATGCATTAATATCATGTATTAAATAATGTGCTTAAATAATATAATTACATAGACTAAGAGCCTGATTTATAATGGTTAACCTTTAAAATGAATGTTAGCCCTTTCTCTCAAAATAACATTTAACTTTCAGAATTTCTCCACTCTGTATTTTAAGAAAAAATAAAATACAATGTAAATTTACATATTAACAGTTTATTTATTTTAAAGCTTTAAATGTAAATGTAGTTCCCTAACCTTGTAATTGGCATACTTAGGCCTTAAAAAGTAACCTGGTGCTGTTTTTTATAATTGGGTATCAATTATTATAGTAAAACCACAAAAGGAAGGATTTGGGGGGTAGTAATTTGAACTCCTTGAATTATCTGTAACACCACTGATCTTAAGTACTTGTGTTAAGCGTGATTATCCTATGGAAATAGTCCAGATGTTGAAGAAACCAAAAATGAGGCCAGAGGTTTCTCTTTATAGCGTAGTATAACTTTATAGTGGCATCCACATTTCTCTGATCTGTATTAAAAATCAAGTTCAATGTAACAGCCACAGGATTATCACTAAATAATTTATGGTTTGAATTAATCAGGTAGATGAGGACTCAGTACTTGTGTTAGTATTTTTATAAAGTACATTATTATGAGTGGAACCCCTGAGTCCTGAGAGGGCCACCTTGTCGGTTTTTGCTAGGCACTGCCAAATTGTCCTCCAAAAAGATGTAGAGACAGTTTACACCTGCATCAGCAGTGTACAAAAATGAATGCTTATTTTCTCACACCCTCTTTAATTCTGGATTTTATCCATCTGTTCTGATAAATGAAAATAGTATCTTGTTATCTTTTATTTTGTTTGAGATTAAATTTTAAATGTTTTTTATATGGAGATTTAAAAATACTGATTTTTTTTCATTTAAACTTTACTTTTAAATAAATTTTAAATGGCCAATTTTTTATGGCAAGTAATCTTCTCAGATAATGGAAAAGAGTGATCAGCCTGGAGTAAAAATTACACCTGAAAAATTCCCAGTGAAAAAAAATACTTTCTATAACTCTTAAGTTGGCAATATAAGCTTTGTTTGAATATATTCAATTCTAAAATGTCATAAAGAAAGCTATGGGTTTTAACTTGCTAAATGATTTCTGTTAAATACACTGATTATCCTAATTTTAATGATTTATTAAGAAGAAAATAATTTAAGTACCTTTCATCAGTATGTATATATTTCCTATCTGGATGTTCTTACCAACTTAAATTTCTTTGAAGAAAGAAAATCTTATACTTTCACTATGTTATTTATAATAAAGTGTATAGGTTTTCGTTTAAAGATTGTTTGATAGGAAAAGGTCCATGCCTACAGCTTTTCTGTTTTTTCTAAATTCTTACTTCTCCCTGTTCTGTATCCCCTGAAATCAGAAATCATTTGCTGGATTTCTTCTATATGCCACCTACTGTGGTGTTGACAGAGGTACAGAAATGAATAAGCCTTCAGTAAGGTTTTTAATCTAGTATAGGAGACAGACTCCTAAACCAATAAATTAGAATACCATGAAATAAGTATAAAATATAAGTGAATATGTGACACTGAAGGAGGAATGATGAACTGTCTTGGGAGAGGAATGTGGTAATAGAATGTTGTTTTTGTTTTGTTTTGTTTTTTAAGTGAGCTCTGAGCTATAGGTTAAGGGATAAAAAGGCATTAACCAGTGAAAGGATATTTAAGAAGGGTGGAGGAGTTATGTCAGAGGAATCAAGGTGTGGGAGGTTCCCCTGGTCTTGTCTGAGAGATCCATGCGTTAAAACATCTGAAACACTATTCACCATGGGCAAGACATGGAAGCAACCGAAGTGTCCTTGGATAGATGACTGGATAACGAAGATGTGGTACATATATCCAGTGCACTACTACTCGGCCATAGGAAAAGATGAAACACTGTCATTTGCCACAACATGGATGGATCTTAGAAATACCATGCTAAGCAAAATAATTCAGACAGAAAAAGTCAAGAACCATATGATTTCACTCAGATGGGATATAAAACTGAAACTCATAGACACAGACAGCAGTATGGTGGTTACCGGGGGGGGGGATGGGTAGTAAAGGGTGAAGGGGGTCAGATACGTGGTGATGGAAGGAGACTGGACTTTGGGTGGTGGGCACACAATGCAATATACAGATGATGTATCAGAATTATACACTTGAAACATATAATTTTATTAACCAATGTCACCCCAATAAATTTAATTAAAAGAAAAAAGTTAATAAACTGCTGACTCATAAAAAGACCATAGTTTAAAATAAAATGTTCAGAAATTATTAAAAAAACAAAAAAAAACAAGAAAGGAGGATAGCATTTATTAATTCACTCAAGTGAGTACTTACTATGTGCTGGTTTTCACCTCAAGTTTGGCCTTTGTTCTTTCTTCCCAGATTATGATTCCCCTTGGTTGTTTTTTTCCCCTCCAAGTTCTTTTCTGTTTTTCTCTACTCAAGTGACTCAAATGCCAGCCCTTAGTAAGGCCTTCCCCAACCACCTTACCTGAACATAACCCCCCACCTCCATTTTCTAATGCAGCATCCTACTTTATAGTAATGTTGAAATTCTACTACCTGAAACTAACTTAATGTATGGATAGCCATATGTATATGTGTGTGTGTTATTTATATAAAATATTTAAATTGATTTATGTTGCCCTTCTGTTTAATGAAGGCAGACTTAATCCATCTCGTTTGTTGCTATTTCTCCAGTGCTTCGAACAGTACCTGGCTTTTATACTTTATGTCAAGGCCTGTTCACATATTTCTTACATTTGTGTGTCATAATAACTGAGCTATATATAAGATATATAGAGTCTCTGCATTTTATATAGTGAAACAGCCTGAGAAAGAAACCATTTTCTCCCAGGAATTTGGTTGCTTACCTACCATCAAATAATTTTAATTGCCCATTTTTTGAAAAAAGAGTATTTATCTGCATTTAAAGCAAAATAAAACTTCAGAAAGGTTTTTTAAATGTATGCTTTTGCTTTTAAATTTTTTAAAACAATCTTTATGCTACCTGTGTCCAGGAAATGTGGGATTAAAGCCCCAACTTCTGTAGTTTGAAACTGGCTGATTAATGAGCTAGCTAATTAAATTTTAATCCTTCCTCATCAAGCTGTCAGGTATATGGAACACAGAATTGATCAAGTCCGTGCCCAGTTCATCTTTCTAGAGTAATTGTACTTCCGGAGTCTTTTACTTTTAAATATATGAGTCAGCTACAAAGTTTATAAAATATATTTTAACAATATCTGATTTGTGTGTGTGTGTGTGTGTGTGTTCTTAATAGGCAAGAAAACAGCATATCATTGGTGAAAGCTTATTGGAATGAACTTTTTACTCTCGGTCTTGCCCAGTGCTGGCAAGTAATGAATGTGGCAACTATATTAGCAACATTTGTCAATTGCCTTCACAGTAGCCTTCAACAAGGTAAAAAGCACCTTATTTATTTCTTTTTCGAGGATATGAGGGGATGTCAGTTTTTAAAGTGTTAATATTAAAGTTACATATCTGATGATAATGTCTTAGATACCAGCATCCTTTGTACTTTAGATAATTTTTACATTTTGATAATTTCATTGATCACTGAAAAAATATTTTTGAATATTTAAAATTTTATATCCCTGACCTGGGTAGAGTTGCACCGGGTTTGGTGGTGCTTGTCTCATCAGCCAGGGACAAAGTAACTCCTTGTTTATACCAGCTTGGCTTTTGGTCTGTGCCCCATGCCTGGTTCATGCTCTGGACACATGAAAAAAATATATTTTAATTTTAAAATATTTTAAACTACAACAAAATTGAAACAAGCATATTTAACTCTGGCTGGCTATTTCTGACCAGGCCTTGTAAATTTTTGTACTTTGGTATAGGTACCAAGGAATCCAGGGTTAGCATATGTAGAAGTGATTAAATGTTTTAAAATGTATTCTCCCAACCAGTCTTTAAACTACCTTTCTTCATTTTTATTTATTTATTTTTAATTTTTTAATTTTTTACCTTTCTTCATTGTAACCCTTTGAATTCCAAGATTTTTTTTTGTCAGTTCACCAGGTTATATTCTCTTATTTAATAAGTCCTGAAGAGTGATGGAACAATCCTTACTCTCTTTTTTCCTTTTCTTGATGCCAAGGTAATTACAACTCTCATTCCTTTAAGGAGACGGGCAGTCACTGATTTGTAAATATTTAACTTCAGAATGCCATGTGACTGACCAAAAATGTGCCCCATCCTCAAATAGGAACTGCCACTTGAGTTTAGGAATAATTTATAAATGGGAATTATGTTTTATTTCCTTACCATATTCCATTTCTTATTTTTTTATTATTTTAAATGTTTTTATTGACATCTGAGAATGAAAGGGAGAGGAAGAGAGAGATTGAAACATCAATGATGAGAGTCATTGATTGACTGCCTCCTGCACGCCCCCTTCTGGGGATCCAGCCTGAAACCTGGGCATGTGCCCTGATCTGGAATCAAACCTTGATCTCCTGGATCATAGGTTTGTGCTCAACCGCTGAGCCATGCTGGCTGGGCTCTTATTTTTAAATTATCTGCTTCCTCTTCCTATTTAATGGGGGAGAAATCACCTTAAAATCTCATCAACAGTAGATCTTAGAAAGCAGCACCACATCCCCATTTTATTTGTGGACTACTGATCTTGATTCATTTTTCATAAGTTTGTAATGCATTATACAGTCTACCTTCACTAAGCTGTAGTTGACTAGTCAGATGTGTTTCAAACATATCCCAACACAGAAAATTAAAATATTTATAACATAAATTTTACTCAATTTTTCTTTGGTTTTGGCAGTGTATTTTGCGAAATATTTTTATTTTAGTAGTGTTGTTAACTTTTAAAAATCTAGATGACTTTGCTCATTTTTTAAAAATCAATATAAGCTTAAATAAAATCCTATTACCAAAATTTGAATCTTCTGAACTTTGGTTGGCCAGTTTGTCTTTACAGCTTATCTTCTTAAAGAGTTTTTTAAATTTTTATTTATTATTATTATTTTTAAATTTTTGTTCAAAATATTACAGATGTCCCTTTTTCTCCCCAACGACCCATTCTGCCCCTCCCCACTCCCTCTCCACACCATTGTCCGTGTCCTTGGGTTGTGCATACTTAAAGGGTTTTTTATACGAACAGTTTGTTTGGTTTTTCTTGAATGAAGAGTGTCCAGAGATCATTAATCAGTTTCATCTATACTTGCAGAGACACTGAATTTTAAACATTTATAGATTGTTTATATTTAAAGCTGAAAATTAGAAGGAAATATGTTGCATAAAAATAGTCATAACATTTCATCAGAAAATTAGAAGCTTTTGTTTGCTTGTTTGTTTTTAATTAAAGATAAAATGTCAACAGAAAGAAGAAAATTATTGATGGAGCACATCTTCAAACTCCAGGAGTTTTGCAACAGCATGGTTAAACTCTGCATTGATGGATATGAATATGCCTACCTGAAGGCAATAGTACTCTTCAGTCCAGGTACATAAATATTGACTTCTTATTTAGAATACAACATTTGAGGTTGTGGTGAAATTGGAACCCTCTATCCTGCTGGTGGGAATATAAAATGATGCAGTTAAAGTAGAAGTAAGTGTTCATCAACAAATGAATAAATAAACAAAATGTAATATATGCATACCATGACTATCATTCAGCTATAAAATTAAGTTCTGACACATGCTACAACATGGATGAACCTTGAAAACATTATGCTAAGTGAAAGAAGCCAATCACAGAAGACCACATATTACATGATTGCATTTACATGGGATGTCTAGAATAGACTAATTTTATAGACATAAAGTAGGTTTCATAATTACTAGGGACTAAGGAGAGGGAAGAATTGGGAGGGGCTGCAAATGGATCCAGTTCTTTTGGAGTGACATACATATTCTAAAATTAGATGATGCTTGCACTTGCACAGTTCTGTGAATAATCTAAAACAGTTGAATTAAGCACTTTAAATTGGTGACTTTTATGAATGTTAGACCCTTATCTGGGTATGAAAAGGAAAGTAGAAATCAGTGAAGTGACATCATCAACCCTTAGCTCTGTTGTCACATCAACATTTCAATTCTTACATATACTTTGCTGGGTATCGTTAAAAGGCAAAATGAGAAATGAGTGTTGTATTAATGAGGTAAATTTCCAAGCATCTTATTAGAGTTACCAACAAATAGAAAATGGGTCTTTTATTTTCCTACCAGTTTCTAGGTTTCACATTTGGTAAAGTGCCAATAAGCTCAATGATCAATTATTGATTGTTCTCTTAGGCTCTGTATTTTTCATTTTGGCATGTATTTCTATTCCTCTGTATCATAATAAAATTATCTTAGGAAACCTGCTTCTTACCCCATTGGTACCAGTAAGATAATTAAAGCTTTTTTTGTACTGTTTCTTATAATGTTTCACATAACATGTATCTCCATTTTTATTACAACCAATTTGCTGTTTTCCTTAAAATTGAAAGAACATAGATTGAAGTTAGAGGTATGATGTAATTTTATTACGTATTCCTGGTATTTTCTATTCATTATGTTTTAAATTGTCTTCAGACAAGACAGAGCTTTCCATATTTTTAATATTCCTTAAGTTAAGTATAATTTTTATGAAGCTCTTTCAATAATTCCATTTTTGTGAAATTTTATAGTGAACATTGAAATGTTTATAGATTATTTTGTATTTCCATGTTACAATTTTTCTAATAGAGATGATATTTATAGTACCTTTTTTTAACCTATCAACAGTGGGATTCTTTTTAAATAAATAATATAATATAGAACATAATCTGCAAATATTTCATTGGATTAAAAATGTCTTTTTAAGCTAAGTCATTTTCCTTTTTCATTCCTGTTAAAAGCAAAATGAGCAAAATTCCTTCTGCCACTTTTGGGATAAATTAAAATACTATCTATTTTAGTAGAACTCATATGTCTCATTTTTTATAGATATTAGAACATGTATATGAGATAAAATAGCTTTAAGGGTTTCAAGTACAGTGCCTGGTATTTAGTAATAGTTATGGAAAGAGCCACATATATGATGAGGCTTCATTTTTGACTGAACTGTTCTCATCCCCTTCCATCTCCACTCTACGTGGCTTCTTAAAAGAACATTCTGAAGTAGGGTAACAATATATTCTTTCATGTTTCAGATCATCCAGGTCTAGAAAACATGGAACAGATTGAGAAATTTCAGGAAAAGGCTTATGTGGAATTTCAAGATTATATAACCAGAACATATCCAAATGACACCTACAGGTATCTAAAAGTTAAATGCTATTTAACTAAATTCATCTTAAACTTTTTTGTGAATCTGTTAGTTATTTTTCCATGCCAAAAGTAATTAAAATGTTCTAGTCAGCCTTTACCTTTGAAATAGCTACTGTTATTAAAAGTAGTATGCATTATTGCAATTGCTTTAATGTAGTATTTCATCTAGTTCTTACATTTTATATGGGGGCAACTTTGGCACACAGAGATTAAGTAACTTGCTCAAGGTCACACAATAAATGGCAGAGCCCGACAGAACCCAGGTAGTCTGGCAATAGTGCCCAAACTCTTTATATTAATTAACTTTGAAATTTGGCTTATGATATTTCTTCTAATGTATTTCTTGTCAGTGTCCTTTGAAAAAAATTTTTGCAAGATCAGTTCAGTTTTTGAAGAGGGACGGTATTGTAGAGTAGTTAAACTCATGGCTATTAGAGCCAGCGTACCTAGGTTTGACTCCTGACCTTACCCTTATTAGCTGTATGACACTGGGCAAATATTTTAACTTCTCTGTTTTAGTTTCTTTACCTGTAAAATGGAGATAATAATAGTGTCCACATTTTATAATTTGTTTAACAATCAAATAGGTTAATATATGTAAAGAGCTTAGAATAGTGTCTGTTTCATCGCAGGGCTATATAAATGTGTTTACTAACATTTATGTAACATACTTCAAGCTAGTAAAGAACATTCCATATATAATAATGTTTTACACATTAAGTAATACATTTATAAGCCAGTTCCATCGTGAAAATCAGTCTTAGTTTATGTAACCAGTTTTCTTATCCTACTTCCTACCAGTTCTGTGGATGCAACTCAGCTGGTGGGAACAAAAGGAACTGAGTAATTTGAGGAGTAGAATACATGGCTATAGGAAGATCACTTAATCCTGGGGCTGCTGGTTTCATTTGGTCTCAAGCATTGGAGTACAAGACCTTAGACTAGAGGAAGGATAAACATTACCACGAGCTTTTTGGAAAGGTGGTTCTTTTGTTGTTGGTTTTGTCATGATTGTTTTTCAGTTGTTTTTTTTTAAGTTTCTAAAGTTGTTTTATGCCACATTATAAAATAAATACAGTATTTAAATTTTATCTCCTTTAGATGCACAGCTGTTTGCTGACTTCTATTTCATTAGGTTCCAGGTGCTTTGACTGATCTCTGGACTTCTTTCTCAATTTCTTACATTCCTAGTTACTTAAAAATAATAATTTATCTTTAGATAGCAGTTTTCAGTGTATAATGTGCTTTCACACAAGACATCCTGCCAAAATTTAAGAACCACACTACACAGAAACTGACAGATCATTTGATTACTTTTCACAAAAGCGCTGAGAGAGGCAGGGAGTAAGTGACTTACACATTCACATAGCTAGGGGACAACTGAATCAAGATTTGAATCCAGTGATCTTGATTCCACAGTCTGCTTTTCCCAGTAATAACAACGATTGCCTGTTTTACCATTCCTGGTAGTTTTTTGTAAAACAAAATCAAGGAAAGTATCATTGAGCCTTGTGTGCCCTGATAACACAAAATATTGCTGTCCTTACAACCTCACATGAGCTCCTAACCCATTCTTAAGTATATAGCTTGAACCATGGTTTAATAGCATAGTAGTTAAGAGCAAGACTTTACTATAAAATCTTTCAGACTGCACTTACATCCAGTCGATTGCCATACATTCTATGGCTTGAATATGAAGGTTTTTATTTAAAATTTTGAAAATTAGATCTTTATTAAATTAGGCCACAAACAATATACATGCAGAAAGTATTCATACTGTTCTACTAAATCTGTCTTTGATTTATAACTTTGCTCTCCACCCCCTTTTTTTTAGGTTGTCCAGACTACTACTAAGATTGCCGGCTTTGAGATTGATGAATGCAACCATCACTGAAGAACTGTTTTTCAAAGGTCTCATTGGCAATGTACGGATTGACAGTGTTATCCCACATATTTTAAAAATGGAACCTGCAGATTATAACTCACAAATAATTGGTCACAGCATTTGAAAGCTGAGAGCTCAATGTAAACTTACTGTTCTTTCTCAGAACACAAGACACCAAATTGAACTCATTGTTTTCAGGGCACCTGGAAGTTTTGACTTTAAAAAATAACCAAAAACCAAGATATTTTTATTTTGACTTTCTTAAGAAGAATTTTCAAAGTGACTGGGCAGATAGCAGGAATTAGAATTTTTCTTCCTGTCTTATTTAAGTGAATAAGAAATACCATGAATTTAATCTTGGTTAAGATGATGCGTAAAGCCGTCACCTTTTAACTATCTAAACTAAGACCTCTCATTATATCTTACTTTATTTGGTGAAACAAATAAATTAGTCTTTTTTTCAGAATTGTGTTCTATTCATGTTTAACTTCGTTATGAACTAGTACAAACACTTGTCAGAAATCTCTGAGGATATCCTTGTATACTCTCCAATAATATAATCTGTTTTAATTACTTTGTCAAAAGATTATTTTATGCTCAATGGTGTAATGATAACATTAGAACCAGAGGAAATAATAATTGAAAAATATATATATATATATATTTTGTCTTTTGTGAATATTATGGCACCCATAGCATATACCACTCTCATTGCTGGCAATGAGACAGGTCATTTGTGATCTTAAGATTTGACTTTTTTAGTGGTGTATATTATTAGTTACGAGCACTTTTTATTTATGTATGTAGTAGAAAATTGTTTTTGAGAATAAGATGGGGTTCATGTTTTAATGTTTTTGGTTTACTGAAGTGTTTTAAAAGTAGTAGAGACTGGTTGAGCCCAAAATGTTTCAGTATTGCAAAATAGATCTTAAAAGTGTTGCTCTTCCATTCCACAAAAAGCATCTGTCCTCTCCCTCTTTTCTGATCTGCATTATATAGTTTCCTGACCCTTCCATATGTGTTAGCCAATTTCTTTTAGGTCATTAGAAATATACAGTTTGTTAAATAATGGATTTATGATAGCCAATCTGTGTTTTCAAGGTGAGTGAAACAATTATTTTAAAGCAGTTGATAATTTTTTAAAATTAAAATTTTTTAATATATAAAGGAATATGCACTGATTTTTCAGTGTAAAGAGGGGAGGGCTATTTTAGTATGATTATCAGCCTAAAGCCTTGTTATTGCTACAACAAAAGCATTTTAAACTCCGTGGATATCTTCCACAGTAATGTTTTCCATTGCAAACCTGATTCTGTTAAAATATTTATTTGCTCTGATTTCATGATTAATTATTTTGGTATGTCTATTTCTTGTTTTGTTATTAAAAACACACACACACAAATGGAGATTTCATTGTACTCATAGTACATCTTTTACAAAAATTTTTGCAATAGAAAAGCTGAATTTTGGGGGAGACTGTGCATTTTGCTAATTACTACTTTATAGTAAATCAAAGTTTAAAAGTATCAACTTAAAGTTTTTATGACTTATTTAGGAAAACTCTTTTCCCTGTTTAAAACATGATTTTTGTCATTAGGTTCATTTATAATATCAGCTGGGGAAAACTACATTTACTGTAAAACATACAAATGGGAAAACTGGTAGGTTCATGCCTTTATAAACCCAAAGAAGTAAGACAGAGATTTAGAAATAATGTACTAGTGGTCAGTTAACACAGATGTTTCTTGCAGGTATTTTTCCTGAATAAATTTGTAGTTACATTTGGAAGTGTTTTTAGAACTATATTAAAATGTGACCTGCATTACAAATTTCTGTTTCCTGACAGTATATTTGATTTCAGAGTTCTGTTTGTTGACTAGTTATCCTTTTGTTTGTCACATTGTTAAGAAATCCCTAGTAAGATTTATTATTTAGGTACTTCCAGGAAGGGAAAACTATGGAAAACATTTCCATATCCATTATTTTAGAATTATTATAATTCAGTTTGACGACTTCTAGCTAAATATTACAGATTGACTATTAATTCATTTTCTTCCTCTCCTGAAATCTCAGTAAAAGGACAGTAAAGTATAACCACATAATGACAAAACAAGAGAAGAAATCAAAGGATAAGAGAGTTCAATAAATTTTTGGAAAACAAAATCCAAGTAGAGAAAGACTGATTTAGCAGAGCCAGAATCAAGGAAGCTCTAATCTGAGTAACTGCAAAGGGCAATTCAGTGAGAAAGAAGCCAGAATACCTTGCAGTATCCAGAAAAGGTGCTCAGTATCTGGAGGACCCAGGTGCTCATATTCAGAGATGGTACTTGGGACATAAAAAAGAAAGGATTGATTGCAAGTCCGTGTACAGAATCATTGAACTATCTTTCTCGATACTTAAGTGAGGTGACCACTTTCTGCTTTTCCTTCCTTTCAAGCAGGACGTCAGAGGTGAATGCTCTTTAAAAAAACTAACTGGAAGGTCATAGGATTTACAGGATACCAGGGATGATAGAAAGCTTGGATTAAGATAAAGGGTTGAAAATATGGATTAAGTGAAAAATCTGCATTCTGAATGTGGGCTCCTTAACAGTGTTCCCAGAATGCTGGCCGTAAGGTATAGTTTTCTCTGCTAGAACTTTTTCTTCACCTCCAGAGAAATTATCTCCAGACACTCACTTTTGGTTGTGTCTAGATAAGAAGCCTGATTGCCACTGTATCACTTCTGTGAAGCTCAGTAACTTTCACGCCATATGTGTGTATACATGGTGTTTCCATTCAGCTTTTTAGTGCCTACTGTTAAATATGAGCGTGGAGCCAGGACCACCAGATATTTGAGAAAAATCTCTAATACCTAAGAGATCACACATGGGGGGAGAGGGTGTAATAATGCAGGAATCAGAAAAATACCCTTATTAATATTTTGGAAGAAACTAGGTGTTGTATCCATTAAGTGAGAACAGGATGCTTTGAAAAGGGAAATTTGGAGCAAGGAACAGCCCCTGGAAATTAAAAATGATAGCCAAAGCAATTCATTAGAAGGGTTGGAAGATAAAGTTGTTGAAGAACCCTCCCTGAAAGTATAACATACGACAGAAATAGAAAATAAGATAACATTAGAGAGTCAAATCAGGAGGTCTTATATTTTATGAGTTTAAGGAAGAGAACACAGGTGGGTGCAAGGTGTGGGGAGAGAAGTGTCTATGGTTATAAAAAGGCAATAGAGATCTTTGTGATTGAACTGTTCAGTATCTTGACTATGGTGACATACAGGAACTTACATGTGATAAAATTGTATAGAACTAAATACCCACACATACAAACGAGTACAAGTAAAATTGGGACATATGAACAAGATAAGTGGATTGTATAAATGTCAGTATCCTTGTTGTCATATAGTTTGCAAAATGTTATACCATTAAGAGAATCTAAGAAAAATATAAACAGGATAGGATCTCTCTGTATTACCTTACAACTGCATGTGACTGTAACAATCTTGATTAAAAATTTCAAAGAAAAAAATTTTAAGGATGTTAGGAAATTATTACTTAGGCATTGCTCATCAATGGCTGCTAAAATCACAAAAAGTGAAACAAGCAGACACCATGTGTGCTTCCTCATGGAAGGATGTCATCACCTATAAAATACATTGAACAACAAGAAACACACAGGGACACAATCAACAAAATCCAGACTGGGGGAAACTACAGAAGAAACTGCCAGTTTATTCATCATATAGTTTGGAAGGCCCTGGCTGGTTTGGCTCAGTGGTTAGAGTGTCGGCCTATAGAGGCCTATTGACTGAAGGGTCCTGGGTTTGATTCCAGCCAAGGGCATGTACCTCCATTGCAGGCTCAATCCCTGGCTCTGGTCTGGGACCATGCAGGAGGCAACCAATTGGTGTGTCTCTCTCACATCAGTGTCTGTCTGTCTGTCTGTCTGTCTGTCTCCCCCCCCCCCGAAAAACAATAGAAATATATCCTCTAGTGAGGATTTAAATAAATAAGGAAGGAAGGACAAAAATAGCAGGGGGTGGAGAATGGGAGAAACCTATAGACTAAAAGAAATTTAAATGAAAACCAGTTACAGAATATGGTTGGAAAAACTAAAAAATGTGAGACGGGGAAATTTGAACCCTCCTCTGAATATTTAATATTAAGGAATTATTAACTTTTTAATGTGAGAATGATAATATGCTTATGTTTTTAAGAGTTAGCTGTATAGCCCAGCCGGGCGTGGCTCAGCGGTTGAGCACCGACCTAGGACCCAGGCAATAGGGGTTCCATTCCCCTTCAGGGTACATGCCTGGGTTGCAGGTTCGATCCCCAGTCGGGGGCGTGCAGGAGGCAGCTGACCAATGACTGATCATTGATGTTTCAACTCTCTCCCTCTCTCTGAAATCAATAAAGATAACATTTTTTTAAAAAGATACAGAAATATTTCAGATGGATTTTTTTTTAAAATAGGAAAACGAAGTGCATGAAAGTCACAGTTCAACATAAATTTAAATGTGACATGATTTTGAGCAATTGATAAAGAGTCTAAGAAAATTTGACCCTGACATTTGCAAGTTTTTCCTTTGGGGTGGAAGATTTAATAGCATAAAATTAAATCCCTTCCCTGTGTCTAGTCTCAATATTACTTGATCCTTTCAGGAAATACTGTGTTTCAGTTTTTAAACTCAGACGATGAAAGCTTGCAGCTACAATTCAAGTGTAAATCTTACAAACCTTGATATTTTGAAAGAAATGATATGTTGACTAGAGTGAAGAGCAAAGGATAGGAAGAGGTGAAGGAAGTGAGGTGCTAAATTTCTCATCTCAAATAATTGAGATTCAAGAGAGAATGTTCCAAACTGATGAATCAAGGAATATATAGGTTTTAAAGCATATTATTTAAAATAGCCACTGGAAAATTAGAAATACTGTTCATTTAATATCCTTTATTATTTAAAATTTTAAATGCGCACAGCAGGCCAATGTGCAGGATGGGGCATTATGGGATGGGAGGCTTGGGGGTGGCTGGTGGTGTCCCTGCCAGCAAAGGCCCAGTGGCTTACAGCATCCACAGAGGTGGAGACGGCCTACGTCCAGGACAGCTTCTTCACTGACATCCTTCATGACGAGATGCTGCTGCCCGCGGAGCTCTACAAGGCTGCGCCAGGCCTGCTGAGGCTCCAGGGCTCCTTCCTGGGCAATGTCAAGATCCCTGGCTAGCAGGACCCCCGAGGGCCAGGGCCTGAGCCGCGCTGGGTTTCCAGCGCCCTCAAGCAAGGGAGCTGAGGGCCCCGAGAACCTGGGAGGCGACCTGCTCAGACGGCCCTGCCCCACTCCTGGGAGCTCCGGGGGAGCGGAGCGGGTTTAGGCGCTTCGTTTGCGATTGCGTTGCTCTTCTGTTCCTGTGCGGCGATATATATACAGGGTGTCCGGAAAGTATTCACAATTTGAATATTAATTTCAATGGGTTAAATCTGAAAATAAACATCAATTGAGCTATCAAAAAAAATGTATGTGTCTACATTTTGAGGGGACACCCTATATATAACGCACAAATTACTTTTCTAATCATTTTAAATATTTGAATTTTCAATTTTAACCTTGCAACTAAGTCACCAAGTCCTTGAGGGCAGACGCTTGATCCCGTGCTTTTCTATTCCTCCTCGCTGTCCCTACACGACGCTGCAACAGGGACTCGGTATCGTGCTCGATACTGAATTCCTTCCTGGGATCTTGTTCTAAGGAATCACGCGCTGGAAAAGATTCCGAAGCGGTCCGAATCAGTCATTTGAGATGAGGAAACTGGGGTCCCCCAAGGAGGAACCTTCCCCCGGGGAAGCCCAGGCCAGGTGAGTTTCCACCACCCGGCGCGCCGGTGCTTCCCAAGGAAACCTAAGGGCGCCTTCTTCGGAAACAGGGAAGTGGCCGCACGGGGGCGCTCCAGCTCTGCGCACGCGCAGGACAGGTGGGAACCTTGGGCCGTACGCTCCCTGCAACTGAGCGTTCGCTGCGCCCCGGTGCCTTTTGAACGGCGCACCCGGAAGGCCGGGCCCGCGGGGCAAGATGGAGTACGTGCAGGTCTTGAAGCGCGGGCTGCAGCAGGTCAGCGGCCACGGCGGCCTCCGAGGCTATCTCCGAATGCTCTTGAGGTAGGCGGCGGAGCCAGGCGCCTGGCCTCGGGGCTGGACTTGCGCTGGCTGGGTTCTTGGAAAGGGGCGCGGGTTTGGGTCACCTTGGAGCAACCGCAGCTCTGGTCAAGGACAGCCGGCCAGTCTCTGCCTTTCTAACCCGGGGCCGTAGTTTCTTCTCGGGGCGGGAGGAGGGGGGGGCTCTCCCAGAGACAGGACCAAAGCCGTCTGTAGAGACAGAGCTGTGACGTGGAGGCGAGGGCATCTGGGCCGCACCCCTGCCCTGCTTCCCGGAGAGTAATGAACGTTGCCACTGACTGTGTGACCTTGGGAACGGTCTTTCCCCCCCTTATTGGCCTTCAGTCTCCCCCTCTGTCCGGGAAGGCGTTGGACGAGGTGAGGTGGTCATAATGCTCTCTATTCGTCATGACGTCCGACTAGCAGCAGCATCTGTGGAAGCCACTTGGAGACCCAGAGTCGGATGAAAGCCCGGGCAGTCATATCATTTTAAGACGAAATACTTTGGCTTCCTGATTTCCTGAAGGTTTTTGCTAATAATTCCAGTGCCTCTGATTGTGGATACAAGTAATTTGCATCTGTATGTTTAGTGTAATTTAAGTATGTCAGTTGGATCAGTTTATCTTTCCTCGTGCTCTCCCGTGCTACTGGAGGCAACATTAGCAGGTGGCCTAGAACTCGGCCTGAAAGCTGGCTCTTCAACAGTGCGTGGTGTGAGCTTTGAGATGAAGGCTAGAAATCTACAACTGTGACGATCCCCAGGCATCTCCTAATTTTTCTAAGTGATGCAGCAGCCTTTGCTTCTGAAAGTCAGTATTCTCACTTAATTTACGTTTGTGTTTTGAACAAAGAATCGTTCTAAAATATCTGTTTTCTTTTGGATATTCACAGGGCAAATGATGTGAGAATTGGTACATTAGTGGGGGAAGACAAATATGGAAACAAATACTATGAAGACAGCAAGCAGTTTTTTGGTGAGTGCAGTGTTTTTTTGGTATGAATAATAGGAGTGAGCTTAAGATTTGACTTGACTCTCCATAATATACAAGGAGCTTCTTTAATGAATGTGTAAACCTACATATATATTTTTTATTTCATGGGATTATGTTACACATTTGTTTATAAATGGAAATATTTTTACATTAAAACCATGGGCAATTTTTCCATATTGCTTAGTTGGATGTACCTACAGCATTCTTTTTTGTTTGGGTATTAGTGGTTTTTTATTTAAAAATTTTTCCCCATAGCATTCTTTTTAATAGCAACACAGTATTCCACTGTATGAAGAACCATTATTTTTTCAAACACTTTACTATTGATAGACATTTAGATTGCCTTCAACTTTTTTTTTTTTTTTTTACTAGAAGCGATGCTTCAGTGGACCTGATTGTAACTACTTGTTTAAATATTCTAATAATAAATTTCTGGAAGTGGAATTGCTGAGTCTGAGTATACACATTTAAAATTTTGATATATTTATTGCGGAATTTTTAAGGCCAGTTCTATCATCATGGCCTAACTTATGAAGCCTTACCCAAGGTTTCTTCCATCTGCCTCCTTGGATTATTAGTTACTTATTCTCAAAATTGATCTCTCTAATAGAAGAAGCAAATCCTGATTGAAAACTGTATTTCTTTAAATAGATATGGTCATGTTTAAATTGCATTAGTTGATATTTGTTGATTATATGTTTACCTACGAAAACTCTCTAAAGTAAATGAAGATTATCTTTTGCTTATTGGTTTAAAATCTATTATAGAGATGAGTTCAGTATTTCCTATTTGTGGGGTTGGGCAGTGAGGAAGTGGTAGAAGGAATTAATATTTATTATGCATTGACATGTTTGATGCTGAAATAGGTGTATTTGTGTGATATTTAATTTTCATAGCAACCTTAAGATGTAGGTATAATTATCTACTTTTAACACACAAAGAAACTGACGGAGGCTTATAAAATTAGCCTAATATTCACTGGTAATAAGTGACAAAGTCTTGATTAGAATCCAGGTCTTTCCCCACCTTAAGGACCCAATAGAAACAGTCTTGTAAATTGTGGTTATGCCTTCAGCTACTCCATAGAAATGTGTTAAAGAATGTAGCCATATTATTTTGATGACATGAACTGTCCTACTTATCTAACCATCATTTACACAGTTTGCTTATGTATAATCAATTTCTGAAAGGATCTCTCATGGTCACTTAAAAATATTTATATGGAAACATATAATACAAGTATGATTGCTTTGAGTACATTTCTCCTGCCCCATTCGTAGGAGGAGCACTTTCTCCTAAATACCCTCACCAGCTGGGAACACAGTCCCCTACTGACTCCATTGATTTCTTGGCATGTGTGGAAGCAAGGGTTTTCCACACAGTAGGTTTTAGTCCCTGTACAGGGATTTTGCTGTGGCAGCTACCAGGCTGTTGATAAAAGCTTGTCAGATACTTTCTGGAGCTTGCTTTCACTATTACACCCAGGGTGCTATTTCTCTACCATTTCTCTTATGTAAGAGCACATAAAAGTCTTATCTTAATTAAAAGGTTATTTTTTTGATATTATGCAATTATTACTTTTTTGAGGTTGTCTTTATTTTCTCACATCTTTCTAAATGTTGATTTTTCCACTCAGGCCGTCACCGATGGGTTATATATACTACTGAAATGAATGGCAAAAACACATACTGGGATGTGGATGGAAGCATGGTGCCCCCTGAATGGTAAGCTAAATCAACATTCTATTTTTTTTTTTTTTTTTGGCTTGGCAATGTTTGTTTTATTACACAAATATTTATTGAATAGCTTATTTATTTATAAGGCAGTCAGTGGTATTCTGAAAGCATCTGTCTCAGCTATGTATTTCATAGTTTTTGTGGATCAGGAGTTTAGACCAGACACAGACTGGATGGCTTATCTGTGCTCCAGTATATCAGGCCTCAGGTGCAAGATTCAAAGGCTGGATACTGGAATCATCTGAAGACTTGTTCACTCAGTATCTGGAAGTTGATGTTGGCTCTCAGCTGGGGACATAGCTGGGGTTTCCTCAGGCAAATACTCTGAAAGAGAAACAGACAGACAGAAACCATATTGCCTTGTCTGACTTAGTCTTGGAAATACCCATTACCAATTTTATATTTCATTGGTGGAGACAATTAGAAAATTCTGCCCAAGTTTAAAGGGAAAGAATATAGACTCTATCTCTTGATGGAGCTGTGACAACATCACAGTATATGTTGGGATATATAGTGGTGTGGCTGTCTTTGGGGGGAAAAACAATATTCCACAGTATCACCTGCCTGTGGGTGAAGGGAAAGGTAAAAAAAATTCTGCCTCTGATCTTACTTGGCAGTTTGACCTTAAGCAAGTTCATTAACCTCTCTGGGGCTTAGTTTTCTCACCTGTAAAATGAGAGCTCCCAAGTTCCTTAGATCTTTAAAAACTATGATTTTATAATATAACCATTTTGAAATGAAATTCTAAATGCTCTTACTTAAATTACCAAATTTTATATTAAATATTCCAAAACAAAGTACTGATTTCTATCCCATAGGTTGCTGAAATAGTACCATTTGGTTGATATACAATAAACTGGAGATTCTTTCTAGTTAGTCCAGAAAATGTCACCAAAAAACTAGTAAATATCAGGTTAACTGATATTTTATTTTAGTTGAGCTTGATCATCAGAAATAGTTTTTGGCTCTAGTGAGTAGCAACTGGGATAATCTCAGAATATTCACTTCCATTGTAAAGGCTCAATTAGAAATCCAGGCATGTAACCTAAGTGAGTGAGGTATGAGACAATAGGGAATAGTGGGGACTATAATGAACTGAAAAGCACACACTTCATCAAAGAGGGCAGCAGCCCTATTCATCTTTCCTCAGTTCCATCAGGTGAGAATTTGGCCAGGGGTTTCCAGATAGGATTTTTCAAGAAAAAATGGAAATCTGTATTTTATGGTGAGATTTTTTTTGTTTTTTTATATGTTAATTTAAAATATTTGTCAGCTTAAATACAGCACTATCCAATACATGATGGAATGTTCTATATCTGTTCAGTAGGGTAGCCACTAGCCACCTGTGGCCCTTTGAAAGGTGGCTAATGTGACTAAGGAAATGAATTTTTAATTTTATTTAAATTAAATGGGCTACTTGATTGGACAGAATAGTTTTGTTTTTGTTTTAGTCTTTGTTTTTAATATTGTGTGAGCTAAGCAAACATGTTTATGAGACTTCACCTACAACCAGTTTTAAACCTCTGGTCTACTGCTTGGACCAATTAGGAGCATTGACCCATGTCATTGATGTGGTTTGAAAACCCTGGTATTGGATTATGTCTTTAAAACTAAAACTCATTGGCTCTTAACAGCGGCACTGATGCTACATTCTAGGCTGAATTTTTGCTCTTTTTAATGGGAAATAATAACCTATGGTTTTGTTAAGTTCTGAGGAACTGTGAGATTTTAGGTGTAGAGCTGTCTGCCTCCTCCAGAGGGGCATGCTGTATGTCAGGGGCACTCCTTAAGACCAAGGTTTCAAAGTGGAATTGGTTTCAGGAGGCGAAGTGTCCCAGTTTCAGTTTGTGCGGTTGACTGTTTTTCGGATGGGATTGGTCCTGGCAGGTGTAGAAGGCGGGTGAGCTGCCTTGCTCATGTTGAGATCTTTCCTTCTAGGCACTCACCTAACATCAGTGCTCAGGGTCTGTACTTTGGGGAGTCGGGGGTGAGTGAAGGAACTGATTTAAATTATGTGAGATGAAACAAAAATTATAAAATAGTAAAAGATCTGAAAAGATAAAAGTACTGTTCAGCCAGGCAAGCCCTTTCCTATGATCTGACATCACATAGAGAAGAAGCTCACAGCCCTAGAAGACATCACTCCAGCAGGTGCCTGAGGGCAACTGAGGATACAGAGCTGTGAGGGAAGTTTAAAGGCCTGTGATGAGTCTTTGTAAGAAGATATGATGTGGGACGAGCTCAGCTGTTTGTTTCTCAGACTCTTGCTGAGTGTCATGTATTGTGCAGTTCTGAATCTGTGGACTCTTACCTGTGGTTTGATTCATGAATAAGCTTGAGGTAGGGTTGATTTTTAGCGAGCTAGGCATTATTTTACACATAAAATAGTGAAGAACAAATACAAAGTATCACCTTTATGCATTCAGATAACTTCATTGCACAACCATCAGGTGCAAAGACCTATTGCAGGCACGGGATACAACAGTGAATAAAACAAAGTTCTTGCTCTCACCTGGGGAGACAGAAAAACAAATATGTTATGCATTTTGGGCAACAGTAAACACGAGGCAGGTAATATGAAGCCAGCATTCCTAAAGGGATGCAGAGTAAAGGGCGCGGGAGGGTTGGTGGCTGTTTCATACTGGGGTTAGTAAAACTTCTTCCAGGAAATGATGTTTGAAGACGGCAGGGATACGTGGAGTGGGGTTGGGGGGTGAAGAGCTCCAGGCAGCAGGGACCACAGGTGCAGAAGCCCTGTGTGTTTGGGGTATTTTGCTTGTATAAAGGACAGCAATATGGCCGATTGGGCTGGAATGGAATGAGCGAGGGGAAGATGCATATAGAGACCCTCTTCCTCTTCCTCAGCATTGGGCTTCCAACTGCAGCTTCATGAGCCAGAGCAACCTGAGCACATGGGAACTCCAGAGTCAGCCTCTAACACCTCATAGTAATACTGTAGCTCACCAATTTTATAATGTTTTGGTTTTTTTTAAAAATATATCTTTATTGATTTCAGAGGGAGGAAAGGAGAGGGAGAGAGAGAGATAGAAACATCAATGATGAGAGAGCCACTGATCAAGCCCGCAACCTGGGCATGTGCCCTGACTGGGAATCGAACCCTGATCGCCTGGATCCTAGGTTGACGCTCAACCGCTGAGCCACGCCCGGCCGGGCTATAATGTATTTTTACACCTAGAGTTAGGATACATATTCTGTCAATAGTGGCATAATTTAATTGGCAGCATTTTCCTTTCTTAGAGATACATAAAATAAGGGCGTGTCTTAAAATTGGTGGTGTCCTAGATTTGATGAAATACAGTAAGGATAATAGCAATAGCATTTGTTGAGTACCTGCTATGCACAGGAATTTTTCTAGGTGCTTTATGTGTATTATCTCATTTAATCCTTATACTGACCTTGGGAAGTAAGATGTTCTGATGAGAAAACTGAGGCATAGAAGAGCTCAGCTAGTTAGTGAAGGAGCTAAGATTTGAGCTCAAGCAGAGAATAGCCCCAGAGCTGCCCTTTTAACCGTCCTCCCACCACCCTGCTCTCCTCTTCATAACTGTCTTCTCTCCCCTCTTTAAGGCACCGTTGGCTTCACTGTATGACTGATGATCCTCCAACAACAAAACCACCTACTGCTCGTAAATTCATTTGGACAAACCATAAATTCAATGTGAGTGGCACTCCACAGCAATATGTACCTTACTCCACCACTAGAAAGAAGATTCAGGAGTGGGTCCCACCTTCAACACCTTACACCTAAGTGAAGACAATGAAGAACAATTTAAACATGTAAAATATGGGGCTTTTCATGTAATTGCACTTTTACTGCTTACTGTTAACTTAATTAAAATTATTTGATTAAACAATGTCTTTTGTGTCTTTTTGCCCTTAATTTGTCATTTATCAGTTGTAATTGAAGTGTAGACCTCTGTTGGGGTGGCTGCTGGTTTAAGGCCCCCCTTGCTGAGGGTCATGTCTGTGCTTCGTGACCTTCCCTCCAGACCGTAGCTGATTGATAGGGAAGACCTAAAGCTGAGGTGAGCCCAGTGGATCTTCTCCAGGGAATGTGAAACTTGAATGGAGAGACAGAGAGGCTGAGTCATCAGAGCTGGGTGGCTTTTATGGTAGTTCTAAGGAGAAGGTTTTCAGAGATTTCCTATTTCCTGAGCTTGGGTTCGTTCAGTTTATTTGAACCATCCCCAGGATCCATCCACTCTATCCTTATTTCTTTAAGCTAACTAGGGTCACTGATTTTTTTGTTGTTTGCAAATAAAAGAATATATTCAGATTGGTTCCAGAAAATGGGTTGTAGGCAGAAGACCTTCAGGGAAATGAGGGGTCTTTGGCATTGGTTGTGTCTGGGTAGGACAGGAAGCAGTGCCACATCCCTCTGTATTCTGGATAGAAAGCTAGCGGCTTCAGTATTCAAGTAGCTTATCAAGCTATTTGTTTAGTTACCAGGATCCATAAACCCCCTGAGGATAAGGTCCTTGGATACTGCTTTGCAGCCACCATAGAACATTATAATGGTGATGGAAAAAGAATGCAAGGATCACCCAGCTGGATGTGGCTCAGCGGTTGAGCATCGACATAGGATCCAGGAGATCATGGTTCAATTCCCAGTTAGGGCACATGCCCTGGTTGCGGGATCAATCCCCAGTCTGAGGCATGCTGGAGGCAGCTGATCAATGACTTTCTCATCATTGATGTTTCTGTCTGTCTCTCCTGCTCCCTTCCTCTCTGAAATCAATAAAGATATATGAAAAACAAAAAGAATGCAAGGATTATGGAGTTGGATAGTTGCTTTCAAGGGCACTGGATAACTTAAGCAGAGAATGAACCTTAATTCCCAAATTCCAACTCAAGGCAACTCAAGGACCATTGAGTGAAACTCTGGGCAATAAAATGACTTAGCTAACCTCAAGTTTTTTATATGAAAACTAAGGAATAGGCTGGGGTCCTGACTGTTGGTATAGGAATATCTGGAAGGAGCTAGAAAGTCCTTGGTTGCACTTTAGCGTCACCTAGGGCAATTTTTAAGCTCTAGAGGCCCAAACTATTAAGCCAGCATCTCAGGGTTCCAACTCGATGATTCCACTGCAGCTGAGGTGGTCTACTATTGAGGGCCAAGGGGAAGCCACTGGAGCATTGTTTCTACCAAAGTAAGTAAAAAAGCAATATATCTTCAGGGTAATTACAGAAGCTAGTATAACCATCAAAGGGTAGAAAGTTACAAGTGGGGTAATGTGTCATATCCTCAAGTACATGTAGAGTGCACTTCCATTTGGCCAGTGAGCAAGATCGATGGGTCTAGGAGAATGACAGTGGACTTTGCATTAAAACTGAATCTTGAGGTGATCCGAATGACAGCTGCTGTTCCTGAAATGGTCTCTACTGGAGCAACTTAGTACCGAGGCAACTTAGCCTCTGGTATTTGATACGCAACTATTGGTCTAACCACTGCATTTTTATCCATTTTGGTTCACAGGGTCCTAGCAGTTAGCTTTTACCTGGTAGGGACGGAAAGAGCTTTATAAATCTGTCCCACAGATGTCAACTCCAGCTGTTTGCTACACGAGGATATTTATTCTATCACCAAACCATAAGATGTCACATTAGCACGCTGAGTTGATACAGGGCAGCAAATACCAGATACATGAGACTCGTATTCAAAGAATGAACTTAGAATCTCATGGAAGTATAGGCACTTGGCTGCTTAGTAATATCCCCAGGAACTCAGTGGTCTAGCGCTTGCTGAGATAGCCCCTCCAGTTAAGGACAAATTGCTGCATCTTGCCTGTTCTACAACTAAGAAAACCACAGCACCTGTGGTGGAGACAGAATACAGCACACGGGTGTTTTGCACTGATTTATTTACTAGGCAACCTGAGAAACTCAGCACAAAACAGTCTCTGGAGGAGGCCCAGGCTGCCATCCAAGCAGCTCTGCTCCCCAGCCTTCTCAAAATACCTGGGAGACTGGGAGACTTACTGAAGTCAGAAACAACTCCCAGAAAAACCACAATGGAAACCCATAGGATTGCAGAGCAAGGCCGTTCAAGAAGATGACTATTTTCAGAAGAAGCTCCGATTTGCTACTGGTATGTGGAGACCGTGGGACACATGGTGCTTATCTAAACACCTCATAAAGTGGACCATTTCCAGTAACACTCCATCGCCTGGAGATGGGGCAGAGTAGGCCATGAAGGCATTTCATTTGTGTGAGCAGATTTCTTCCCATGCTGTGCTTTTAGCTACACTATTCCCACACCTTGCACCCTTTGCCCTTTGTGGACAGTTGTCAGCCTATTAAGAATAAAAAAGTCAAGCCTGGTTTATAGATGTTGAACAAGATACACTACTAGCTGGAAGTGTCCTGTTGTGTGCCACAGCACAGCAGCAGCTGTCAGCAGCTGTCTTGAAGGACAGCAGAGGGCAGGATTTCAGCAGGAATCAGGCAGGATTTCAAGCAATGCCTTTTATCATGTATTTTTACTGGAAGGAAACAAGACCTGAGACGGGCTATGTAACCAATCACTGGCTATCTGTCAGAGACTTGAAAGAGCAGCATTGAAACTTGCATTGAAACTTGGTGTGAAGGTTTTGCAAATGGACCTTGAGGACTGGACCTAGAATTCAAAAAATTTTAGAACAAAGCAGGTAGGTGCTTACAGGGTCATCTCCTGAGCACAAATTCTGGCCTGAGCATTGGCTTCTGGGGCAACGCAACATAAAACACATCGAAGGCCAGCAGCCTCGGGGCGGCAAGTTCATTTCATTGGACTTCTGCCATTTGGGGGGAAGTTTGATCTTTCATGGAAATAAGATGTTATTCTGAATTTGGATCTGCTTTCCTTGCCTATCATACCTTGGCTAACACCAACATTCATGGACTTAGAATGCCTTCTGCATTGTCATACATAGGATAGTGCCCCTGGACAGGAAACCCACTTCACAGAAAAGAGGCAATGAACCAGTGTCTGCGGGACGGCCTGCTTGTGTTCATAGCGTGCCCCGTCTGCCTCTCAGACTTCATCTTCATTTTCCCTCTACCACCTATCCTACATCAGTCATACCAACCTTCTTCCTGTTCTTTTTTAAAATTAAATTCATTAGGGTAACATTGGTTAATAACACATCAGTTTTAGGTATACAATTTTATAATACATCATCTGTATATTGCATTGTGTGCTCACCACCCAAAGTCTAGTCTCCTTCCGTCACCATGTATGTGACCCCCCTTTACCCTCTTCACCCCTCCCCTCTGGTAACCACCACACTGTTGTCTGTCTCTGAGTTAGTTTTTTTGTTTTTTGTTTTTGTTTCTTTGTTATCAGTGAAATTATATGGTTCTTGTCCTTTACTGTCTGATTTATTTCACTTAGCTTGATCCTTCCACTCTGAAGATCCATCCATGTTGTCACAAGTGACGGGATTTCATCATCTTTTATGGCTGAGTAGTAGTCCCTTGTATATATGCACCAATCTTCATCCAGTCATCGGTTGAAGGACACTTAGGTGGTTTCCATGCCTTCACTACTGTGAATAATGCTGCAGAGAACATAGGGGTGCACATATCTTAATAAGTAGTGTTTTCAAATGTTTTGAGTAGATACCCAGAAGAGGGATTGCTGGGTCATATGGTAGCTGTATTCTTAATTTTTTTTGAGGAACATCCATATTGTTTTCTATAATGGCTGAACCAATTTACATTCCCACCAGCAGTGTATTCTGACCAGGAGTGAATGGGGTTCCTTCTTCTCCACAGTCTCGCCAACACTTGGTGTTTCTTGTCTTGATTACAGCCATTCTAACAGGCGTGGGGCTCACTGTGGTTTTGATTGACAGTCATTGAAACATCCAGGTCCATTCTTGTCTTGGGGCCTTTGCACTTGCTGTTCCTTCTGCCTGGAAGAGCAATGTCTTTGTGTGGCTCCCTCTTTTGTATCATTGATGTCTCACTTTACCAATATCACCTCCTCAACCATATCTGTGTCCCTGTGATCTAAAATAGCTCACTTGAAACTTCCCATTATTTTAAAATTTTATTTATATAAATTTTCTTGTTTTATTGTCCTTATAGTACTTAGTGTTCCTTTTTGAGAAAAAGCATGAACAAAATTACTCCAGTAAATAATCTGTGTGTTGAGTATTTACTGGACACCTACTGCCCACCTGAAGTAAACAGTATTGATCAGATTTAATAATTTTGCTAGAGGTGAGATAATGACTTGGCAGCAGCCCTGAATAGCAAATTCTGAAATTTCAGCAAATAAAACCCTTATGGGGAACAACATTAAAACATGCAAATAGTTATAAAAAGGAAACTAAAAATGTTTCATTGAGCAATTTTTATAGGAGACAGAAAAAAGTACACTAATTGCCATGATGTGCTGTGTTTCTTTAAAAAGATTAGTGAGTATTTCGAGGGTTTGCAATCGCCTGTGTGATCAGCTTGCAAAGACCGCTAGGCTTTCATCTCATGTCCCTACTCATGGAGAAATCCTATTTATAGCATTCTCCTTAAATAAAAGTTAATTCATGCACTATGCTAAGTATACGTGGGCATGAACTAGAGTTCCATCATCAGTGCACAGTAATCAAGCCACATTGTCAGCTCTGCTCCAGGAAGGTCATATTCCTAAGGCTTCTGGAAATACTGGAATTACAGAAGTGGACATGTGGTGGTAGACTGTTTAACAAATGCTTTGGGACATTTTTTAATATGGTCTTAGAAAATTGTTTCCCAGACTGATGTCTGGTATTGATCCAGCCCTCCTGGCTCAGAGCTAAGAGAATACACAGGGCTGCTGTGTTGTACATTTCACCTACGTGACTACAGTGGGAATGGCGTCCCCTGGATTGTGGAACACGTAGCTCTGGGTTACCCACCAGGATATGTCAGGGAGAGGATCCAGTTCCTGAAAAGCGTACGTCTGGACATCTGCCGTTTGTGCTTGCCCACATCCGTTTTCCTTTCTTAGGTCCGTAGAATCCTGACTTCTCCCAGGGATCATCCTTCCCCTACTGTCACCCACATGGGCCAGTGGATTCGCACCTGCTGTCTAATTCTCAGAGCGTTGTATTCCACTGGCTCCCGTGATTGGTTCAGGAATGAATAAGTGACCCAAGATAGGCCAATGACTCGAGTCCAGGACTTTAGTTGGATGTACTGGAAAAATAGAATCCCTCATCTGTAAGACTTGGAGCTTGGAGGAGAGATGCCAGGTGTGGCTGGGAGGCACTACGCCAAGGAAGGCAGCCTGAAAGTGAAGTCAGTGCAAAGGGGAGTGGAGCCAAGAGACGAACGAGACAGATTCCTGATTACAGTGTGAACACCTGGCTCATAGGCCTGAAGCTAGAATTCACTTAGACTTTTCGATTATGTAAACCAATAAATTTTCCTAACATTTTTTCTTCTGGGCCTAGATTTACTAAGGCTTCTGAATGTCCCCACTAGATAACATCCTTCTGAATCTATTACCGCTCCTCTATAGTAATGAAATTTGTTATTGGGATGCCCCATCTTTTTTATGAGATATAACCCTGATTATGAGTTTCTGATTCACAAATATGGGCATATTATAGACCCATGGTGCTTGTTAGAATTTGTTGGTATAAACTAATCAGTATGCTTTTCTTTATATATACATATATATATATTGATTTCAGAGAGAGGAAGGGAAAGGGAGAGAGAGATAGAGAAACATCAATAATGAGAGAGTCATTGATCGGCTGCCTCCTGCACACCCCCGCACTGGGGATCGAGCCCGCAACCCGGGCATGTGCCCTGACCGGGAATCGAACCCCGATCGCCTGGATCCTAGGTTGATGCTCAACCGCTGAGCCACGCCCGGCCGGGCAGTATCTTTATCTTAACTTGTACTGATGTGGATGCATACATTCCATGAAGCCTCTGCACGTGCATCTGAGGGCATATCTAGGTCTTTAAGGTCCCTGTATATGATGGCTCGCCTTGGTGATTCCAGTTACAGAGAGGCCTGCAGATCTGCAGGTTTGGTTGTACGTAGCCTGCACCTAGAACTTGGAGCCACAATAAAATTGCTAAAAAATTGGAGATCATTTTTATGTCACTAAATAAGGCTATGCAGCAACCCCCCAATCTTAGGTGATTTATGACACTCTTTTCAAAGCAATGGAAAGAGGGTGAAAAATTATGTGTCAGAAAATCTGCGTCTTCATTTGAAATTTAAATTTTAAGTTACCATGAAACACTGCTTTCACATTAATGAAAAGCTTTCTCTTTGCAGGTAGGATTAATAAATTTGTAGTGTTAAGAGTTTCATCTAAGGCAACATAGATCACCAGAACCATGTACTCTAACTTGACCAATGTGGAAGAAACAAAAAAATTACTCATGGAAGAAGCCGTTGGCCATACACAAGCCATCCACACAAAATATGCACATCTCACAAGTATTGTCTCATCTCTAATAGAGCAAAATTCAACCAGGGCTCAGCGAGGTGCCCACAGGGAACAGCGTTGTCATCGGAATCTGGGAGGCATCTATAGTCTGAAGAAGCACATGCAGCATTAAAACATAATTTTGCATTGGAAAATGAATAAAACAATTTCTCGTAGTATTTTCATAATGCAAATTACAAGAAACAAAGCTCAGTGCAATTCTTGGCTGTTAGGACATGTGAGTTTAAAAAAATGTTTGAAAGTTGGGATCAACTGTTAGAGGTATGGGTTTTGGGGGAGGGTGATGGAAATGTTCTAGAATCAGATCGCGATGATGGCTGCACAACATTGGGAATATACCAAACTCTACTGAGTTATACACTTTAAAATGGTTTAAATGGTGGATTTTATGCCATGTGTCTTCTACCTCAGTTTTCAAAAAAGGATTAAGAAACTCAGCTCTAATGGGTTGACATAACCCTGTGTCCTCAGCGTAAAAGAAGGTGACATTCACCCCACTACAGCTCCTCTTCAAAACAAGTCTGTCTCCTGGGCCAGCACCGTGTGACTGACTATTCCATCTTTGGGCAACTGGGCTTAACACTGGTTGGGCCGAGCCTCTTTCTACAAATTGCATTACCTGAAGGTAACAGCGGTGTGCCTTGAAGGTGGCCAGGTGTGGAGGAAAGGTCTGGGAGGGCAGGGGAAAGGAAGGGATGGAGGGGGGGGGGGGATGCCAAGTTCCTGAGCATTGTGAGACCACATAAAAATTGGACAGCAAACAGGGAGGACGGGAAGGCTGATCTGATCAGGGCGTCCCAAGATTGGATTTTGATACCTCTGGCTTGGCAGCCCCCTGCCCCCAACCCTGCGACCAAATGTGGTCCCACCTGGGGAGGCTGAAGGAATCTAGAAGTCATGAGAATTAAAATTCCACATGGGGCCAAGGAGGGAGGTGCCTGACCCCTTACCAAAGTTTGGGAATCTAACTCTTAAGATGCCTCTCTGGGGAGCAAGAAAACCCCATCTCCAGACCTCGAAGCACTAAACGCCCCGTGTGGCCGGGATGGGACTAATCTTGCCCAGACCTCATCTGCCAGCCGCATGAATTGTGCAGTGACCACAGGTGTTTTTCCCCAGACTTAGCAGGGGTGCTCCTTACATAATAATAAAACCACCTTACATTTGCTTAGCACTTTTAAAACATTATTTTTCATAGATCTTGATACATGACCTAAATTCATAAATGTATCTTTCTGCAGTATGAGCAATATTCTAGCTGGAAAAGCCATTGAATCTAAAATACTCAGTTACCACTTCCCTTAATTTGGGTACCTAAGCAGAGAGTTGGGAAATAAAAGCTGCAGCTGTTGTTAAGTAAAAAATAAAACGATTCAAGTATCTCCAGCCCCTAACAACAAATGAAGCTCTTGGTTCAAAGTTAGAAGGTTTTCATCTCAGGCAAGTGAATGGCATCGTGAGATGTGTTGAGGGAGAAAAGTATGGACGTGAGCAGAAGGGAGACTGAGAAAAATAGGCCCAATGTGTCAATAACTCAGCAGCTTGTCCATGGAGGCGGGGAAGGGAGGGGGCAGGAATACCATGCTCACCCCGCAAGCCCTCCCAGGCCCCGTATGTCTCAGTCCCTTTCTTTTCCATGTTTGGCCTCTGAAAACGCACTGGACCCATTAATGAATCTATTCCTGGATTATATCGAGGGAGGGAAGGAGGGGAGGAGGGGAGGAGAAGAGGAGGGAGGGAGGGAAAAAGCCAAGCTCCAGATGTGAGCCTCGATTTGTGAATGGCCTCTCATCTTAATCCCTCTAAACAGGAAATCATAACAGCTGGCCTGAGGTCTCAGATCTGGGTCAATTGAAGCCTAATCCCTTCTTCTCCTCTAACCCTCAGCCTCTTCTCCTGCTTCCATCTCTTAGCATGGTAAATACATCCCCACACCCCACAAACATATTTGTTTGGTAGGTATGTTTTGCTTCGCCCCACCTTTGACGCTTCCATCAAACAGGAAAGGAAGGTCATTTCCAGGGCTTCCTTCCCAAGGTGTTGCGTCTCAGGGCAAGTGAGGAGGGAAGGGCAGGGAGAGGAAGAACAGCTGCTCCCCTCATTAGGGTGTTTTTTGCTACAAATGTATGTGGGGAATGCATTTGGGGAGAGGATTAGGTGGAGGGGGCTTTGCGCTTTGCTGATTAGTACTGTTCCCAATTATGGCTTGACAACATCTCCTTGCCATATCTCATTTCAAAGTAATGTCCCATAGAATTATATACCTGGTGACACTCAGCAGTAAGACCCAGCCTACCAAGGACCTATGAATCAAGACTTCCTCTTAAAATTTTTTTATTTAAAGGCATTTTGGTGAATTTTAACTATGCTCCATTCTATTTGGCTCTCCCTGGTCTGGCCTAAGACGTCCCGAGCCCTCTCCTCCAACTCCCAACACCTTCATGTTTCCTTACAAAGATGCTGGCCAAGGAATTGTGGGGAGGTGGGGGTCAACAAGTCTCCCTGGTCTGGGGGTGACAGCTTCCCTTGTGGAGGAGATGCTATTGTGGTTTTCTTCAGTTTCCTTTTTTGATGGAGAGGAGATTCAGGCGGATGGGGTCATTTGAAATGACTGGTTTTCCAGAGCGCTAGCGAGGGGCCTGGGAAAACAGCTCCCAGTGTGCGTCCTTTCCTTAAGAAATCCAAGATCTCAGCCCTGCCTGGGGATTGGCGGCGGAGCCCCGCCAGAGCGCCGAGAGATGCTTCAGAGAGTGGTCCCCCCACTCCGCAGAGCCTCTCTCCCCCTCGGAAGGGAGGAGCAGAAGTAGCCTGAGCCCCCGGCCCTCGCCTGGGCCCTGGACTGGCTGGTTAGTATTTTACTGGTTTGCAGGGTGCATCCGTCCTGGCTGTTGCTTGGAACCTCTCATCGCATTCCTGACGAGGTTCCTGGGTCTGTCACCCCCTTCACGGTAGGGGAGCAAAATCGATGTTTTATAGGAAACACCGGTGGCCTAATTCCAGTGAAATCTTATTTTTCCCTCCTCCTATCCTCTAATACTTTATCCAATAGGGGAAGCTTTCCCCTTGACCTAGATGAAATTTCAGCAAATTCCATGTTTTTATTTTTTATTTTATTCTTATATAATAAACAGAGCTACAGTAACTTTAGGTCTCAAACACTGTCTCAATTTAGGAATTAAATGGCACAATCCAAACTATTAAATCATTTCTATCCACAAAGTTGTTTTAGTCCGCAAAGTGGAGGCAGCTTGTGTAGTAATAGATAATGCAGTAACACATAACCTGAATAAAGGGCCAAAACAGGTTTCATTCACCACTTACCCTATGTGGCCACCCGAATGAGTCTTAAAATTTTCTGGGTAGGGCCCACATCCACAGTCAGTTTATTTAGCTAATCTCAGAAGTCATGGTTCAATTCCTTTCTTTCAGTTTCCCCTCCCTCTCTGCTCCACAGGTGAATTCCTTTCTCTTAGTACAATTGCATTCAACACATACTTATTGAAATTCACACTGTGGGCACGGTGTCTTGTTTGATGTTGTAAAGCAAATCAGAGATGTGTAAAGTATGGCCCTTGACTTCAAGCTATCTCTCTTTATATATATCATATCATCTATCTATCTATCTATCTATCTATCTATCTATCTATCTATCTATCTATCTCTATCTATCTATCTATCTATCTATCTATCTATCTATCTATCTATCTATCTATCTATCATCTATCTATCTCTATCATCTATATCTACCTATCTATCATCTATAGATAGATAGGTAAATGGTGTAGTAGATACTATTTATAGGTGGGGTCAATAGACAAATACATGCATATATATGTATATAAACACACACACAGATAAAGATATTCCAGTAGGAGTGGAGAGGGAAAAGAGACTAAAATACGTAATGGAAAGAATTCTTATTTAATTTTTAAATTTAATTTATCTTTATTGTTGAAAGTATTACAGGTGTCCCCTTTTTTCCATTGATCCCTTCCACCCTGCATCCACCCCACCCCCAGGCCTTCCCCATACCAATGTCTGTGACCATAAGTTATGCATATAAGCATATAAGTTCTTTGATTAATCTCTCCCCACCCACTCTCCCACCCCCATCTTCCCTCTGAGATCCCTCAGTCTGTTCCATGTTTCTATGTCTCTGGATCTATTTTGTTGATCAGTTTATTTTGTTTATTAGATTCCACATATGAGTGAGATCATGTGCTACTTGTCTTTCTCTGGCTTATTTCACTTAGTATAATACTCTCCAGGCCCCACCATGCTGTCCTAAAGGGTAAGAGATCCTTCTATTTTACAGCTGCATAGTATTCCATGGTGTAAATGTGCCACAGCTTTTTTATCCACTCATCTACTGATGGGCACTTGGGCTGTTTCCAGATCTTAGTTTTTGTAAATTGCACTGCTATGAACATAGGGGTGCATAAGTTCTTTGTGATTGGTGTTTTGGGTTTCTTAAGATATATTCCTAGAAGTGGGATCACTGGGTCAAATGGCAGTTCAATTTTTAATTTTTTGAGGAATCTCCATACTGTTTTCCATAGTGGCTGCACCAGTCTGCATTCCCATGGAAAGCTTTTTAAAAAGCATATTGGCACAGTTGCTTTATAGAGACAAAACAAAGTATCTGAGGATGGAGGAAAGGGAGTATTATTACATCTCACCGGGGAGATCATGGAGTAGGACCTAGCAAGCTCTCCATGGGCTGGCTTTCCTCCACTTCTTTAGCCCAATGGCAAAGAACTCTCCTCCAGCCCTCTGCATCTACTACATTAACTTCCCTTCAACTCCTCAAACCAGCCCTGTCCCTCCCTCCCTAGGGCCTTGAGACATACTCTTCTACCCAGAATAGATCATTCTCCCCACCCCCCACCCCCACACCAGAAAGCTTCCCTGGCTCCTAGATGGGGTTAGGCTCTCCACTATTCTCAAAGCACCCTATATTCTAGATGGTACCCCTTAAAATTGCTATTAAACAACCAATATAAAATTTCAGTGTCTTTTGCCATCCGCAGGATGCAATCCCACAGAGGAAATATGTCTGTCTTGGTCAACAATATAGTCCCAGAACCTGTAGCAATGCCTTGCACATAGTAGGTACTCAATAACTATTTCTGAATGGATTAATAAATGTGGCATTTAGGACTTTTTCTCTTCTCCCTTTCCTTTCCTTTCCAGCCCAACTCTCCTTTTTTTCAATGCCTTACTTCTCAGAATATTCTTTTCCCTTGGTTCTGCACACCTTCCAAGCCCTCCTGTGGTCTGCAAGGACAAGTCTTGAATAGAGAAAGACCTCTCATCTGTTCTCTGTATATCTCAGTCTAGGGGATATAACCTAGGTGCTGCAAATAGTTCCTCCAGAGACGTTATTTGTGGTTTGGAAGGAGGTTGCTACTCAAAGTGTGATCTTGGACAGGAGTATCAGGGACACTGTGGAGCTTGTTTGAAGTGCAGTCTAAGCCCCACTGGGGGTCAGGTTCTGACTTTTAACTAGATGCTCAGGTGAGGGCGCACATCAGCAGCGCTATAGAAGAGCTTATCTCCTAGGATTAGGTGGGTGGAGAAGAAAGCAGGCTTAGCCATGGGACAGCTCACCTGTGACTTCTTAGAAGACAGCGAGATGGAGTTAGGAGTGCAAGAGGTTTGTGAGACGAAAGATAGAAGATAGAAGAACCTGCAGAATGCCCTCGGGGAAACCTTCAGGGCATGATGCTGATCTGACTCTTGTGAAAGGAAGGAGAGGGGAAGAAAGGGTTGGATGGAGAGTGTCTCGGACTGCAGTGTGTTTCTTACAAAGACTTGCCAACCCAGTGGGGAGATCCCAGCGCAGGGACTGCACAGTGGCAGTCTGCATTGGGCAGAAATGGCCTGGTCCTTGTAACCCTGCTGCACCCAGTCATTGGCAGAGGGCTGCCCAGGAAGAGCGTGGCCTCTGCAGGGGAACCAAGGCAGAGCCAGAAGGGGCTACCAGCTGAGGCTGTCAGCTAACTGTACTCCTTGAAGCTAAAAAGTAAGTTCTTTCTTTAAGGGAGACTCAGCAGTATACACCCATGGCTGCCACATGTGACATCTGGAGGTAATTTTGCAAGGAATCTGTGAAAGCTAGTAAATATATGGAAAGCAGATTCAAGAAATTACCACATTAAAGGAAGCCGGACTTACGTGCTTTTTTCCAGGACTATTTATGTTGTACTGATTCTTCAGGGAACAGTCTCCCCAAGGGCCCCTGGAAGACAAGGTCCAGAGAACATTTTCCCTTAAGGACCCCAGGGAGAGCCCATGTGAACAATGTGGTGTCCTTGTATTTACAAGATGCACAAGTCGGTAAACAAGATGCAGAGGCCACATTTTCTGAGAGCAGCCTCTGCCAGCTCAGTAAGCCCCAGGCTCCCCAGAGGCAGACCTGATCCTGACTCGAAACCTCAGAACCAGAGAAAAGAAAAGCCCAGAGCAGATGCAGCAGGAATGGCAGAGGTCTGGGAGGAGAGTGTGAGCCCTGAGGTCAGCCAGTGATGCCTCCACATACTGATTTTCATTTTCATGCCCCTTTTTCACTGAGGCACGTCTGCAAGGATAGCCCACCACATGTACAAAGTCACACACAATGAAAACATTTCCACCTGATGAAGTCACATCACCCTCATGTACACTTCAAAAAACCACATGCACATACACTCTCCAACCTGACACGAGCTTGTATGTCCACATCCTGCTATTTCAACAGATGCTTGTCACATGGTACCAAGTTTCCAAAACATCCCTTATGTGTAGATCACAGACAAGAGGCTGTAACATCCATACACATAAACCCCAAACAACACACAGGAACAAAACTAATCAGACGTTCAAAAACACAGTGACTTTACGGTAACTTAAAACTAACAAACCTCTGGAACTGCCAGACATGCCTTGAAAGATATTTCCCTTGGCTATTGATGTCCAGCGAAGCCCTGCAGCAGCCGGAGCAGGGGCAGAGAGCCTAGTGTGCCAACCCAGAAGGACTTTGCTGTTATCTTAGCCATTTCCCTGCCTCCTGCAGGAGGGAACTAAAGCTCTCAGGGCTGATGTTTCAGGGATGTTGTGGGGAGAGAGCTCTTAAATCTGGAAAGGAGGTTACACATTTCTATAGAGGAGTGGAGTGGAGGGAGCAAGAGCCCAAACTCTCTGCTTGCCTGGGTTTGAATCCCAGCCTTGCCACTCTCTACCTGTATGACGTTTGGCGAGTTAGTCAGTCTCACTGTGTCTCCTTTTCGTCATCTATAACGTGAGGATAATAGTAGTACTTACAAAACAGGTTGCTGTAGGAATACACCAGTGCTGAGAATGGGCCTGGTGCATGGAAGAGCAAAGTAAGTGCTGGCTATTATTCTACTCCTGGGAGGTCTGCAGCCCTGGGACTTCCACAGCCTCCGTGGTTCTCTGTTATAAACTGTCCCGACACAGACCTCCATGCAGTTGCTAGCTCCCTTCACCAGGCCCAGGGACAGCTCTCACCAGGATCTCTTCACCCCTCCTCCCCTTCCCTGTTTAGGTTTTTGCAAATGGATTTGTGGAGAGGGCGGAGGGGTTGTGTTTCTGCAGGGATATGAGACCAGGCAGCAAACTTCCAGACTCCTGTAGTGCTGGGTCTGCCTTGCTGACCACTGCTGTCTGGACTGGGAATGAGGGCTTTCCCCGGGGCAAGGGCAGGTGCCAGCCTAGTTACCTTTTGCTGTGTTTGTAGGAAGTTGGGAAGAGACATTCTTCTCCATTGGCCTGGAGATAGATATATGTATCAATCATCTATCTATCTATCTACCTATCATCATCTATTATCTATTTAATCTTTCAAGGTCTATAGCTCTGCCACGCCCCTTCCAGTGTGAAAGTTTTCCCAAAGAAGAGAGGACCCTTATTCCTCCAGGGCAGAAATGTGAAAAGGACTGTAGTCTCTTCTCTCTTACTCCAGCGCAGCCAAGGACTCATCCCTTCAGCCCATGACAATTCATTTTCCCTGGAGTCCACTCTGTGTTCAGCGGGCCCCCAGGTGAACTGAAATCCAGAGCTGTTCCCATCTGGTTGCCCTGGGAGTTTCAGCGCTCTGGGTACAACCTGTTCCTCCCTCCCCGCCTCGCCTGGCGGCGACCTTTTCAGCACCCCCCCTCCCCTGCCCGGGGCCCCAGCTGCGCCCTCCCGAGAGACTCCCGCTGCCACGGTGCCTGGAGGGGAACCGGGAGGGGAGGGGAGGGGAGGGGAGGGGAGGGGAGGGGAGGGGAGGGGAGGGGAGGGGAGGGGAGGGGAGGGGACGGGAGAGGAACCGGGAGGGGAGGGGAGGGGACGGGAGGGGAGGGGACGGGAGGGGAGGGGACGGGAGGGGAGGGGACGGGAGGGGAGGGGACGGGAGGGGAGGGGAGGAGGCCGGGGATTGCTGCGGCTGGAGGCCGGGCGCCACCGCGCAGCGGGAGAGGGGCGGCTGAAGGTTGCATCTGCCAGAAGGAGGCTTTTGACTGCTTGGTAACGGGCTGCGGAGCCGAGAGAAGCGCCGAGAGCAGGGCAGCAGCTTCTTGACGTCAGGACCTAGCGAGGGAATCGCAACCCCAGCCCGCCCCACCGTGCGCCCGGCCGAGGGCGGGAGAGGTGCCGGTGCCGGACGCGAGGCTCCTGGGCTGTGAGTGGGGGGCGGGGGGCGCGGGTCGGCAGGGGCGCAGCATGCCCGGGGCCCCGGGGCCATGGAGCTCTCCCCGGTGCCCCAGGAGAACGACGGGGCCATGACCGTCAGAGGCGGCGGCGAGGCCCGGGCAGGCTGCGGCCCAGCCACGGGGGCAGAGCCCCAGTGCCCCTCGACGGCTGGGCTCCGCGATGGATCCAGAGAGCCGGCGCCGACGGGGTGCTGCGCGCTGGGCAGCGCGGGGCCGGGAGGGCGGCGGGAGCAGCCGCCGCCTGGACCGCTGCCCACGGGGGACGAGGAGGGAGAAGGCGACCCGGCCCGGGGCCCGGCGGAGGACCGGGGGCCGCTGAGCGCGGTGGCCCCGCACCACCAGCGCGTCCTCATCAACATCTCGGGGCTGCGCTACGAGACGCAGCTGGGCACCCTGGCGCAGTTCCCCAACACCCTCCTGGGGGACCCGGCCAAGCGCCTGCGCTACTTCGACCCCCTGCGGAACGAGTACTTCTTTGACCGCAACCGGCCCAGCTTCGACGGCATCCTTTACTACTACCAGTCGGGGGGCCGGCTGCGGAGGCCGGTCAACGTCTCCCTGGACGTGTTCGCCGACGAGATCCGCTTCTACCAGCTGGGCGACGAGGCCATGGCGCGCTTCCGGGAGGACGAGGGCTTCATCCGAGACGCCGAGCGGCCGCTGCCCCGCCACCCGCTCCAGCGCCAGGTGTGGCTCATCTTCGAGCACCCGGAGAGCTCGGGGCCCGCGCGGGCCGTGGCCATCGTCTCGGTCTTGGTCATTCTCATCTCCATCGTCACCTTCTGCCTGGAGACCCTGCCCGAGTTCAGGGACGAGCGCGAGCTGCGCCGCCACCCGCCCGCGCCCCCCGCGCCCGCCGCGCCCGCGCGGGGGCTGAACGGCAGCGGCTCGGGGGCGCCCCCCTCCGGCCCGACGGCCGCGCCGCCGCCCAGGACCCTGGCCGACCCCTTCTTCGTGGTGGAGACCACGTGCGTGGTCTGGTTCACCTTCGAGCTGCTCGTGCGCTTCCTCGCCTGCCCCAGCAAGGCCGCCTTCTCGCGGAACGTGCTGAACGTCATCGACGTGGTGGCCGTGTTCCCCTACTTCATCACCCTGGGCACCGAGCTGGCCGAGCGCGAGCCGGGCGCGGGCCAGAACGGCCAGCAGGCCATGTCCCTGGCCATCCTCCGCGTGATCCGCCTGGTGCGCGTGTTCCGCATCTTCAAGCTGTCGCGCCACTCCAAGGGGCTGCAGATCCTGGGCAAGACCCTGCAGGCGTCCATGCGCGAGCTCGGCCTGCTCATCTTCTTCCTCTTCATCGGCGTCATCCTCTTCTCCAGCGCCGTCTACTTCGCCGAGGCCGACGCCCAGGAGACCCATTTCTCCAGCATCCCGGATGCCTTCTGGTGGGCGGTGGTCACCATGACCACGGTGGGCTACGGGGACATGCGGCCAGTCACCGTCGGCGGCAAGATCGTGGGCTCGCTGTGCGCCATCGCGGGGGTGCTCACCATCGCCCTGCCGGTGCCCGTCATCGTCTCCAACTTCAACTACTTCTACCACCGGGAGACCGACCACCGGGAGTCGGACCGCGAGGAGCAGGCGGCCCTCAAGGAGGAGCCGCAGGGCAGCCCGGGGGCCGGGCCCGACGGCAGAGGCGCGCGGAAGGCCAGCTGGAACAAGGGGTCCTTCTGCAAGGGGTCCCCGGAGAATGCTGAGGGAGCCCGAAGGGGCAGCTGCCCCCTGGAGAAGTGCAACCTCAAGGCCAAGAGCAATGTGGACTTGCGGAGGTCCCTGTACGCCCTCTGCCTGGACACCAGCCGGGAGACAGACCTGTGAGGGGGGGGGGGGGCGAGGCCGGCTGGTGGGGACAGCAGAAGCCTGGAACCCCGGCATCTACATTAGACCACAGAGTATTTCAGACCCACCCTGTAACCCACGTCTGTCCCTCTTCCTTCCGCTCCTTCCCTCCCTCCCTCTTTCCCTGGATCCCCCCATTTTTCCCCTTCTTTCCATGGCACCAAGGGTCGCCTATTTTTAAAAAGTACCACATTCCATGACGCAAGAGCTGTTAAAATGGTGAGCGCCATGAGATGGATGTATTTGTAGCCAGTCTCCTATACCCAGCACAGGAACAACCCAAACAGAAGTGACTTTAAATAGCCCAGATCCCAAGAGATTTTATCACCGCCTCCCCCCCATCCATGTGTTTCAGATTTGCTTTACATATATGATTATATTTGTGTATAAGGGGAAATATTTTTTATGGCTGGTGAGTGGACTTTTGCACTGTAGTTCAGATGAAGATATTTTGGATATATTTTCTGGACATAGGTTGTTTTTAATGGAAGAGAGAGTTACTGTAATGTTTTTCTGTGAAACTTAACGTTAGAGCCAGAGACGCTGGGTGGTTACAGGGTCTGGTTCCCGTGTCTGTAAGCCTCTCTCTCTTTTCTGGGATGTGCTACCGGTGCTTTGCATCTAAGGCAGGGAATGTTCTGGAAGAAAGGCACGCCTGACTTTTTCTGTGCGCCTTAAACAATTCTTATAACTTTCTTCAAAAGCATGTTCATGATGTTGGAGGAAGGCTTCTGATAATTCGTTCTCTTTGTTTTTGTCCCAGGAAATAAAATGTTACTTGGTTGAGGCAAATGTTAGTTTTTCTGCAGCTGATGCTTTTTTTTTTTTTTTTTGAAATTAAAAAAAAAAAAAAGTCTGTCACTTGCTGTTTTTGCTTTTGGAGTCAGAGCAAATGCCACCTTGACTGGGGTAGAAAAGTGGGAACGCTAATGATTTGCTCACCAGCATGTTTTTGCTGGATCCCCTCAGTGACTCATAGACAGGAGTGAATTCTGTTCCTCTCAGGCTGTTGATGATACGGACACCCCTGTAACATGTTGGTGTTAGACTCAGTCATCAGCGTGGAGCGGGATGGAGCTAAAGGCCCAGGGTGATCAGGCCCCCCTGACCCCTCCTCACCCCTCATCCCCCACCCCCAACTGCTGTGGTCTCCCGGTGCTGGATTCTGAACTCTCCTTTGCTGCAGGCTTTAAGCCGTCTTTGCCACGGCTCTCAACAGCTCTGAGAAACATGCCCGATTCTTAGACATGAAGCCTGTTTGCAAACCAGGCCCTGGAGTGAAAGTCATGGCGGGAGGGTGGGAAGGAACAGCACCTGTTATGCTCTCCTGCCAACCATTGTGTGGCCAGGAGAATGGTGGACGGAGCAGCCAGAGACCACATGGAAGGATTCAATTGTCCACACTAAAGGCTGGTTTCTGCCTTGTCCAGAGTAATCCCTAAACTCAGAATGAATCTCTTTGTTTCCTTTTCACTGGCTGGCTGTGGAAAAACATCACAGTAGGTAGAACACTGGTTGCAGTTTCTCTCTGGGATTAGCTATTCCCGTGGGGCTCTGAATTCCTGCTGCTGCTTTCTCTGCTGAGTTATCCAAAGACTGGTTGCTTCGCATGGTCACCAGGGAGGGCTGGTGGTCCACAATCACACCTCTACCACGACAACAGTGAGCTTAATAGCTGGTTGTCAGGGTGCATCCAGGTCTCCATGGGGCGAGGGGGCATCTGCTAAATTGATGTCTGGGAACTGTGGGTTTAAATAAGATGCTGACATGGTAATAAAGCCTGTGCCTGTGACTGACCCGAGCCTTTTGTACCCAGGAGCTGTTAGCAGCCAATCTGAGGAGGAAACAGGGCAGTGCAGGCAGGCAGGGCTCTGTTGTTTCTCACCACATGCTGGGGCAAAGAAAGAGAAACAGAGACACTTTATTTACTTATAGTTTACATTCTGCCTAAGAGCAGGGCATCTTGCCAAAGCTCAACTCCACAGTCTCACCTCCAAGCCCTCTCTGGCTTTAAAGCTAATGCGTGGAGTTCAGCACACACCTTGAGACTGGGACGGGGCCACCCAGCCCCAGGCTCAACCCTCCCTTAAAGGCAGCAGAGAACTTACCACCTTGGATCTGAAGGTCGGATCCTTTAGGCCTAAACAACAGAGAGCGGCGCCCAGGTCTTCCATGTATCCAGGTGCCTGTCTCCATCTTTAAATGCCCAGTGAACAGATGCCATGCAAACCCTCAGGGTGCGGTGGGGGAAAGGAGGGAGGGAGTCTCCCTATTCTGTGTGAAAGGAGGGGACACTGCAGAGCAGGTTTACAAAGGGAAATTGGGGGTTCCAGCGGTCCCCCTGGAGTTGGGTATCCTGTCCCCTGCTGCTGCCTGTCATCTCTATGGCCAGTGATGTGGCATCTGTCCTGGGGCGCTGGGAGGGGCACCCGCTTTGCAGGGCAAGCATTTCAGCCCCTGTCTTCTCAGTGTGCCTGTTGCTATGGTTCTGGAAAAGGCTCCACTGTTTCACTGACCTTAAGGTTCATGTGCTGAGCGGGAAGGAACCTGAATGTCAAGGCTCCTACCCAGGGCTGCCTGAGGTGAGGCCCCTCCCGTCCCCTCCCCACCTCCGCTTCCCTGCTGTCACTGATTTTCCACCGCCTGCACCTTCCTGAGGAGATTAGATCAAGTGGCCTGAGCCAAGCTTTTTATCCAGATGTTGCTCCTTGGCCCCCACAGCAGGAAACCACCCCCGGGTTTATCATCTGCCAGCTTCAGCACCCACAGCAGGGAGAGCAGGGCTGTGCTTGGTCCGTGCTCCAGTGTATAAGGACAGCGTCTCGGCTGCAGATCGTGTGGCCCCCTTTCCACCACCTGCTTGCTGCCTCTACGGTCATTGCGCCCTAAGCAATGACAGGTTTAGAAGAAAATATATATTTTTTTCAAATGCTTTAAAAGCCCCAGCTCTTTGATTCACAAGCCGGGGACACTCCCTGGAGGCACCTTTCCGTAGAGTTTGGCTTTGAGTTAAAGACATTAGCACTTCCAGACACGGGGTGTTTGGAGTGAAGCATTTCTCTTGGTGCAGGGACACCTTGTTCCAAGTCCCCCCGGAAGTGGCAGGCTGTGCACGTGAAGGGGGCCCTGGGCGATCTTCATGTGCTCTGCTCTGGTTTGACCTCAGCAGCACACATCTGCTCACAGCTACTCATACCCATGGCCTTGGTGTGCTGGGGATACTGGAACAATTAGGATGTGGTCCCTGCCTTCATATGCTTCCCTGTCCCACTGGGGAAGCAATGATGGCAAAACAAGGGCAATCCTGCAAGACTGTGTGTCATCAAGTGCCTTGTAGGGGGCTCTGAAATGAAGTGTCACAGGTCAGGAGTGGGAGGGAGAGGAGGAATGGAGTAGGAAAGGAAGTGTCTAGAGACCTTGAAGGGGGCCTAGGAAGAAGAGAGGGCATTTGGGATGAGGACGATGGGAATAGTGGGCTAGAGGAGAATGGCTGCCCGGTCCCCAATCAGCGTCATTGGGGATGGAGTCCGGAGTTGTACACTGGGGCCTCTCCCCAGGACCACAGTAGGAGTTCCCCTCTTACCCACGGCAGGGGGCTCAGAGATTGTTTAGGGCAGGATTGGCCAAAGTTCCAAAAAGGGCCAGATAATAAATACTACAGTCTTTGCAGGCCAAGAGGCAAAAGTGAAGCTGTTATTGTAAGTACTTATGTAACTACTTAAAATGCAGTCCTTTAAAAATGTCAAAACCAGCCTTAGCTTGAGAGCTGCACATCCCTGTCACATCAGTTTATTGGTACAACAGAGGCTGCCCCTGGGCTTCCACTATGCTTGTGAGCCCTGCCCTGGCTTCTGATTTTATTTTACTCCATCAAACTTGCATTTCTTGCAAATGCCAACCCTTGGCTTGGGGAGGGGACTCTCATGCTGGCATTTCCTAGACCAGGGACAAATTTGTTAAAAAGATGTAGCTTACTTCTATCTCCTCATGGAAATTAGATTTTTCAGGCAGCCCCAGGACAGGCCGGTTGATTTCTAGGGAGGGGGAAGAAGATGCCAAACTGGAAATTCTGTCTGGGACTCTGGGCAGTAGGTTTTCCCCAAGCTGTTGCTGGTACTGGGCCCAGACTTCCAGAGAATGGGCCCCCTTCTCCTTCTGGCCCTTAGTCTTTTCCTGGACATAGTATCTCACATGGAGCCTTGAGGATGCACTTCTTTGCCCCTCTTCGCATGGCTCTTCTCTGGCTGCAGAGATGGGCCCCAGGCTGGTGTGGCCTCTGTGTGCACATGGTGTGCATATGGTGTGCACATGTGTAGGAGTGTGCATGGTGGGGAGAGGCGGGGCCCAGCCTGGAGCAAATCAGCTACAGACCACAGACCTGCAGACAGAGCAAGATGCTTGTTACCTTCCCTTCACATGCATCTATTTTCAATTGCAAACTTTGCACCATGCACTGTTCCAGCTGGAAGGAACCCTATAAATAATCTGGTCTGTCCCATTTCTTTTAGAGAGGAGCAAACCGAGGCCCAGAGAAGAGGCGGTGTATCCAAGGTAATGCCCCCAGGTACCCTAATCCAGGACTGGGCTTGTTTCCCCTGACTCCCAGCCTGGATTTCCCTCTGCAACTTCTGCATGGGAGTCTCCCATTCTCAGTAAGCTGCCCTCTACCCCGCCTCCCGAGGCTCATCCCTGCCACATCAGTTCATCAGCATCCCGTCTGCCTGGGAAGGCTCCTCCTGGCTCTCTGTGAAGCCTTGCTCTGTCTCCTCCAATTTGATTTTACACAATTCAACCTGCATTTATTGCAAATTAGAGGAGAATGGCTTTCCGGTCCCTAATCAGCATCATTCGGGACGGAGTCCAGAGTTGAAGGCTGGGGACACTCCCAGGACCACAGTAGGCAATGGGGATACAGCACTGTGATGAACAGGCTCCTATATGCAAACGTCCCACTGTCTAGAGGGGAAACTGAAACACTTATAATCCAGTGTCCTTAGTGCTATCATTCATTCATCATCCATTCATTCAACAAATATTTATGTGACAGGTAGGCATTGTGCTAAGGCACTGGGAACAATTGGCAAGGGATCTTTCCTGATTGGTTTTCCAGCCCATTGGGGGAGAATCAATACTCAGATAAGCAAATGGATGTTTTGCTAGGTCCTCTTTAAATGGAGGCAAGAGCCATGGAGGAAATGAACAGGGTGTCATCGGAGGAGAGATGTACAACTTCAGAGAGACACCTGGTCAGAGAAGACTGCCATGAGAAGGCATGAAATAAGGCAAGGATGGGGGACAGGGACGTGGGGACTCTGGGGCATTAGGAGGAGTCTCTGTTTCCCTGCAGAAGCAGAGGGGTGGAGACTTCAGGCAGGAGTGGGGGTGGGGAAGGGCTAAGGCCTCCTGGAGAGCTCCAGGCAGGGCTTTCAATCCCAGCACCACCCCATCATCAGCACTGAGAAGCAGGAACTCAGCCCTGCCGCCCAAGGCAGCGCAGCCAAAAGAAATGCAGCGGGACCACCTCACCGAAGAGAGCACAGCGCGCATTTCTGCTGGAAGGCAAGTGATGGCTCAGATGTTCTTGGTTTTTTCCATGTGTGGGAATAGAACAGAGATGCCCATGCCTGTTCGTTGCTTTCCTCCCCAGCTAAGAAAACTTTCCATCACTGAGATCATTGGCACTTTTTAAATGGATGTCACCTGGGAACCGGGCAAGTGGTCCCAATTGTGCTTAAGTGGCCAAGGCATCTAGTTGCAAGGAAGTTTTTCTCACAAAACATCCAGTTTGGACAACAGTCAGTGGTTTGTGCTTCTCTATAGTGTACATGTTATTATATTATTGTCATCCTCGGTTCTTCTTTGGCTGTAGTGAAGTCACCTATAAATCCCACATCATTAGGCTCCAGGTACAATGTGGAGTCTGGGGTGGGCACAGTAACCTTCTCAGGGCCTTTCTGCTTTGGTTTCCCTGTCTGCCTCTAGTCCACCCTACACATGACTTATGAATTAATCTCTCCCGAGGACAACCTCTGTCATCTGATCTTCCCAGGGCTCCTAAACAGAATAATTCCTGTCCCTTTAGGCTGCCCTTTAAAGTCCTCCATAATGTGATATTAAATCTTCTTTTCAGCCTTTTCTTTCTCTACATTATCTGCCCCCAAAGACACCTATACTTTGTAGCTACACTAGACAAAGTCATGGCCCCAGAGGACAGCCATCGGCGTGCCTTCCCATCAGTTGTCCTCTTGGTTGGCATACCTGACTCTCACTTTAACCTACCGCAATCCTACTCACCCTTCAGTGCACACACAGCTCAAATATCTTCTTCTCAAAGGAGCCACCCTCAGGCTCTCCAGCCCAAAGCCATTTCCCTGTCCTCAGGGCTCCTATCATAAACACATTCTGCTCCAACTCTGGTCAGTTGTTTGCCTACCTCTCTTTCACTCAAGCTCAAATGAATCCTTCCTTCAGAGTAGGAATGTGCTCAGCATCTTTTCCTTTTCATCTCAGTGCCTAGAATTGAGCCTGGAATATTGCAGGTGCTCAATAATAAGGCTTTCTGGAGTGAAATGACTCCTTTTATGACTTCTTGCCTGTACCTGTTGTGTGGAATTAGGTCCTAGGCCTTTCAAGGCACTGGACATGGACACTAGCTTCATCGTCTTCATACATGATGTGTTGATAAAGTACCTGCTCTGTATGAGGAGCTGGGTTAAGCCCTTGATAAGCTGTTTTATAACACAATAAAATATACCACTCTGGGCCTCCCACGTTGAATGCTAGAGAACAGTCATTGATACAGCTGTTCCCTGGCATCTAGGAAGCGGTGGAAGGATAGCCTTCGTTTGACAGGTGCCATTGCTCTGCCTTCACTCACTGTGTGTGTCATCCAGGTGGATGGTGATATTTGATGTCGGCTGGGGCTCCTAGAATTAGAAAGATGGAGCACTCTCTGGGTGATGATTCAGGGGAGTGTCTCAGAGACTGGGGAGGAACCATCAGGTGGGGATGGAAGAGACAATGGTCTGAGGGACCATTGAGGTGGGAGACTAGAGAAATTGTCACTCTGCATGAAAAAATATTGGTGAGGGATAGAGTGATGCACATCAAATCTACCAAGGACAATCGAGAGTATACCTGTTGATGATCAGGGAAGTCTTATGAATTATTCCTAACACTCCATTACCCTCATTCCCCAAATGCCTCAGTTTGGAAGATAGTGAATGGTTCCCAAGCAGAGGTGGCGGGGTGGAAGTGGTGACGGTCTCTTTTTGCATCTTTCCCTGCTGTCGTTTTCAGGGGGCGCCCTAGGTGGCCAGGTTGGTTGACTGTAATCCCAGCAGCAGGGTGTCTGCAGGGACAAGCATAATCAGGCCACCATGCATTTACTGAGCTCCTAAATGCCAGATGCTGTGGTAGACGCTGGGGCTTAGGTACACAGAAGACTCGGGGGACCTTGTGTGGCATTTGGTCCCTGTCTTCAACCCCAGTTCAATATAATATAGTCCCCCAATCCCTGGACCAGAAGCACTGAAAAGAATATGATACTCCCCCAAATGTAATTAAAAATAAAAACAATACTTACCAAAACATAAATTTAAGAAAGCCCCCAAAAGTTCTAATATTTTTCTTGATGCTTTTACTGACATAACAAGTGTCAAGTTATTTCAAAAAAATGTTGACACCCTTGTTGAGCTGGTGCCCTCAAATCAGGTTGTCTCTTCTTATTGAATAATCTGGCACTGGCCTAATTGCCTCACAGCCGGCAGGGGTCCCCCAGTCCCCACACCACATCACTGGGCTCAATCACGGGTACAGGCAATTCTGTCTGGGTGGCTTTTGGAATGGGCAAATGGATTCCAGATGTTGACAGCTGGTGGTCACCAAGACAGACCCGAGTCTGAGTGGAACTTGGAATTTCTCAGAGCCACAAGAGACCTTTGTTCTGCAGCTTTGAAGGGGCTGCTCTGATGCCCCCCCCCCTCCCGCGAGCCATGGTTTCTCAGGTCTTTTCTGGAAAATGCCAAGAGGGCAAAGCTAAGGAGTGAGTCTCTGTTGTGAATTAGTGGTCACTTCTTTCTGACACTGGGCCTAGACTACCCTTGTGCTTGTGAGTAACCAAAGGGATTTATAGTGTGGACTCTGAATTTCAAAGATGGAAGGGACTAACCAGAAGTAAAGGAAAAATGACAGAATCACAATGAAAAGTGTATATTAATGTGGCATTTTATTAGACTTATTTTTAAGCAAATATATAAGTACAGACCTTCAAACATACAAATAAATAAGAATTCTAAGGCATCATCTAGGAGAAGGCCACTCATGTAACTAGAAAATGCTGCCACTGAGCAAAAGGTCTTAGGACTCTCCTTTGGGAACATATTCTGATTTAGTTCTTGAAGTTGGCAGATATCCTCTTATCAAATGGCAAATTCCCCTTGACTTTTAAGGGGCTAGTAGTCACTCACACTTTGGTATGATCTAGTTAAATCAAATGCAACTTAACTATAACCTGACAGTCTAGTAAGTGGGAGTTTAAGCAAAATAATATATGGAGGCAGAGCTTGGCAGTGGAATGGTGGATGGCAGAGTAGGTTAAAGAATTGTGGGGAGTGGATAACTTAGGGCCTCTGGAGAGCAGCTGGGGACTGTGCCGTCCCCAGGAGGTCAAAGACAGAAGGGCTGGGATACAGGTCTAAAGGTGGGAGAGGGCCATGCGACCAAGGGCCATGCGACAAGGAATCATCTCAGCAGAGGATGGGATGGGAGGTCTGGCCTGGGCGTGGACCGGCTGGTCCTGCAGAGTAGGACTAAAACTGTCCCATCGCAGTGTGTCTGAAGCCCCGCAGGTGTTCCTGGTTGCTCATCTTATCTCAGCTCCAGCTTCATTTCCAACGCGAGTCTAAGAACTGGGCTCATTCCTGACCCTAGCAGGCCAATGAACACTACTGGTCAATATTATAATGAGTTTATAGTGATTAAGACTCAACTGTAAAAATCTACTTGTGAACTGAGGCGCTACAGCGGGGGGAAAAAAAAGCCATTTCTTTTGCTAGTTGATTTGCCCAACCTCAGAAACGAACCCTCTCTCAGGCTGCCTCTTGTCTGGGGCAAGTAGCTATCGGGTTGCGTGTTCAAAAAGGTGTGAACGCTTAAGTGTAGCCATGTGCCAAATGCAATTTAACATATGGATTCTGACAATCCCAGGCCTGGAGCAGACAACCTCCACCTTGGTGTCCCTCCTGGAAATGAATGAGATCCGAGATCGAGCGGAAGGATCGTGTATCCATTTGTCGATGTTGCCTGCGCTAGTGTGCGAGTGGAGGCCGGGAGGTCTGGAAACAGAGTACATTCTAGCGCCAGTCTAGTTTCTGTGAAAACCTCTTCGTGTCTGTCATGTGGGGACAATAGCGCCTTCTTCAGGTGGTGGTTTTGAGACTTAAATGAAATAGCTCATGGCAAGTCCTTGTGCCTTGCCTGGTACAAGGTGAGCTGTGAATATTGTGACTCATCACTGTCATCATCATCTACTATGAGTCAGATGCTGTGCTTAGTGCTACGAATAATATACAGCCCTGGATCAAGGTGCATAGAAGGTTCCAGCTGGCAGCAGCTCTGAGTTCATTGCCATGTCCTCTGTGTTTCCCCAGAGCTTATGGGCAGGTTCCCTACTGGAAGGGATTTTTTTTTTTAATATGTCTTTATTGATTTCAGAGAGAGGAAGGGAAAGGGAGAGAGAGATAGAAAATCAATGATAAAAGTCATTGATTAGCTGCCTCCTGCATGCCCCCCACTGGGGACTGAGCCTGAAACCTGAGCATGTGCCCTGACCCGGAATCGAACTGAGATCTCCTGGTTCATAGGTCAATGCTCAACCGCTGAGCCACGCCAGCCAGGCTGGAAGGGATTTTTAAGAGTTTCTTATATCTTCGCACTTTTGACAGACTAGTCATGCCACCTCTTCAGCCCCTCCAATCCCATCTCCCCATCTCTTACCTAAATCCTTCACAGCACTTACCATTTTCTGAACTTACAATACTTATTGACTTGTTCAGTGCCTCTTGTTCCTACTGAAATGCAGACTCCATGAGAACCAGGGCCTTGCCTGGCTCGCACACCCTCTGTGTCCCGGGCACACAGCAGTGTTTGATAAATTCTTGTTGACTGACTGCTAAGTGAAGGCTGCAGGTCTTGCAGTGATGCAGATCTGACAAGGCAACTAGACTTTCAGTTGGTCCTTGAGGACAGGGGTCAGGCTTTGTTCTGTTATCTTTCTTGGCCTCCCACAGAGTTCTGGGCACACAGTAGAGCATGGTAAGTACTTGTTGGTTGGTTGTTTGAATCAATAGCTTCAGAGAGGAGGTATACCTGGATGGAGTAAAGCAGATAATGAGATTATGGGTCCTGGAGGGCTGGAGAGAAAGCATAAGAAATTGTTTTTAGTGTAGGGGAGATTTTGTTATTGTGGTGTGGTAGCGACAAGTAGATTTATAGTCGTTTTTACTGTTTATAAGTTTAAAAATATGGTACATGAGCTTATACAAGAAAGCTGGAAGTTTCACAATTTTCCATTGCTTTGAAATAGAGGTGACTTCCATCAACACTGGCACCCACCCCTTGGGTCTACATGACATTTACAAATCATTTATCAGCACTGAACTCCCAAGAGCTTGCTCTGGCCTCCTCCAAGATGTCGCCTGATACCCCTGATAGGACAAGCCAGCGTGTGTTTTGACAACCAAGTGTTTTCCCTAGCGAGCTGCTGGTGTTCTCAGGCAGCTCAGCAGAGAGAGCTTTGGCTCGCAGATTAGGACTGTAACTCTCAAGGGCTTCTCCTCTCAGAAGCACATGCTGACTTCAGCCTCAGATTGGTATTTGGATTTGTCTCTGGGCTCTATGAAGCTGACTTGTCAGTTGAGTGCAAAGCAGGTCTCAGACCTCATCACCTTTGTTATTTTACTTAAGAAAAGCCAGTGATCTTGGAGCACAAACACCCAGGGAACCCACAGAGTATGTTCTGAACCCCTTCTAAGAACCCAGAAGGGAGCTGAGCACCATGGGAGGGGGTGTACAGTGAATGTACCAACAGTCAGATTGTAGCTTCAACCTCTACAAAGATGAAATTCAAGAATTCAAGGTAGTGGCGGCTGCTGTGACTGCTAGCTGCTACTTGCTGAGCATGTACTGTGTGCCATGCTTCATGGTAGACATTGTATATACGTTATCCCCAATCACAAAAATAACCTTTCTAGGTTGTAGAGCCATCAGAATTTGGAGAAACCACGCAGCTACTAATTGGCAGAGCTAGATTTGAACCCACACCTTCTGACAGCTGGTAGGGCTGTTAAGGGTTGACTACAAAGGAGCAAAGATCCATGCTGAGCAATGATGATGTACCTTAAGGCAAAGGCAGGTTGAATAGTCGGCAAGGAGGGGCCAGGTTGGGGAAGGGTGGAGCTCAGTAGCAGGAAGGGGAAACTGTGACAGTAAAAGCCTAGAGCTAAGTACAGGAGCAATGCACTGGGGTGAGAAGTGGGGACTGTTGCTTCAGCAGAAGGTCTGTGAGCATTTGATAGGGTTTGTGGGAATCTTGGAAGCCACATTTTGGACAAGTTGAAGCAGGGCTGTGGTGGGCTTTGAAGAGCAGAATGAGGAGTTTGAAGCTCATTTTGTTCTGTAAGGGAGGGCAACTGTGAAGGGTTTCAAAGAGGGAAATGGTATCCCCAGGAGCCTGGCACAAGACCGACACGTCGAACATCCAGGGCTGGGGACCAGCAGTGAGGTTCTGGGAGAGCAGAGGCCTGAGGAGGCTCCCACTACCCCACAGGCTGCTCTGTCTGAGAGCATTGCCCTTCCCTTCTGCTCATCTCCATTTCAGCACAGCTGCTGATGTTCCCCCAAACTAGCCAAGGCAGTCCTGCCTTTCCTAGGTGTCTGCCCAGCTCCTGCTAGACCCATGGCCTGACTCCCTCGGTCCAGGGCGCCCACCAATATGTCCAAGGTTGCCTGGCCATGCTGGGCCTCAACAGATCCAAACAAGTGCATTTTCTGAGGAAAGCCTCGCGATGCGTTGCCATCATGAGGGGCTACACATCTTTCGCTGTCTTGCTAAAAGTGCTGCTGGTCATTATAGAAACAACTTGGATGTTGTAGAACGTTATTTATTTCCCTTGTCCCATTCAGCAAGGGATGGGAAGACGATGCTTCTTGCTTAAATGGGAAACCAACATCACATGCTACACATCATGCTTGATTTTTGTTGGAAAGTTGTCCATGAATATAAATAGAATTTCATTTTTTCCCTCCTATCATGTAGTCAGGGCTCCTGGAAAAGGCAGAGTTACTTTCCCAACATAGAGGGTGTCAGTTCCTCGATTGTGGGTTGCTACAAGCACCCAGGCCCAGGTGACACACCTGTGGCAGATGTGAGAGTGGTGGATGGGACTGTGGGGAAGGGAAGGAGGGAGGCTCTGGCGCATCTGCTTCCTGTTCTGTCCACACCAGAGATATGGCTTCGGCTTCTAGAAACTGCCCAGTGGAGCTGGCAGCATGGAGTGGGCCCAGGAGTTCATATAGTCAAACAAACATAGAATCAGAGAACATCAGAGCTAGAGGGTATCTCAGAGTCCAACAATAGCAGTTGTCAAATTTCAGTGTGTATCATCCAGGGTACTTCCAAGCATCCATATTAGCGGAACTTTCCCCAGAAATTCTGACTTAGTAGATCTGGGGAGTCTGCATTTTTAGTTGGAATGTTTTGTTATACGTAAAAGAAACTGCTTCTTGTCTGATTTTAGCAGGAAAGTAGCTTTATAGGAAAGAAATGGTGCCAAGGGAAGCTGTACAGGCAGGCTTGTTTCAGGGGCTATAGATTCTAATTAAATGAAAGACGAGGCCGAATGACATCCCAGAGAGTCATGTGCTCAACCTGATTGCTAAGCATCAGTTCCACATGGGGGGGCCTATGACAGCATCCACATGCTCTGAACCCCTTCCAGAAGGGCCTCTCATCAAACCTCCTTCCTGAACCTCTCTGTCACCATTCTTCTGGTTTGGACCCTTCTAGGTCATTAACTATGGAGCAAACTACTGTGTACATCCTATAACTTTATCTTATTTCACATAATCTCCTCTTCCAGGAAAAACAGACAATCGTTTATCCATAGGCTAGAGATAGGCATTGTGTTACAAACTTGCGATCTTTTGTGATCATTTTAATTTGACCTGATATTTGCAGTGTAATCCTTGCAGTAACTCTGGAAAATTGGTGTCCTATTATCATTCCCATTTTACAAATGAGGAAGCTGAAACCCAGAGAGGTTAAGTAACACGCCCAAGATACATAGCAAGTAATGGCTTACCGGGGATTTAAGCCTAAGCATTCTGGCTCCTGAGTTTGTGCTCCTCTAACCACTGCACCTCCTTTTTGGAATTTCTCTGTGATTTATATCAGCCTCTAAACGTCACATCTGGAGGGTTTATTCCTTTTAATAAAACAGGCTTTTGCTGGGATGGCCACCTAATCTCTTTTTGGCCTTAGATACCTATGATCGGTTACCCACTGTAGGAGGTGCCATGGTTTACATCCTGATTCTTTCAACAATTTCATTGTCTCTTATGCTAATCACGCCCACCTTGTCTCTAGTCAAGACACTGTCTCTAGATACAGCCAGTACCTTGGCTGAACAACTACAGTTAGAAATTTTTTTTTTTTTTTTTGGTCTTAACTCACATCTGCCTCCTTGCATTTTCGGAAGGTCCCACACCTCTCTTCCTGTATCTTGCCAAGCGCAGAATCAAAACCTCTGCCTCAGCCCACCATCTGCAGGTGGCCTGGAGTCAGCTAATATTTATCGAGCATTTATGTCTCCCAGAGCCGGCTTGAAGGGTGTTACTTGTATTATCTTATCTAATCCTCAACCAACCATATGGAGTAAGTACCTCTATTACCGCCTCTGGAGCGATAACCCGAGCGGACAGCGATACTTGTCCGAGGTCTCACAGAAGGACGTGGCAGAGCCAGGAATTAAACCAGGCGGTCCAGCCCCAGGGGAGCTCGAACCAGGCCTTCTTGCCATAGCTTAAGCTCGCTCTCTCTTGCTATGTCAGCAGCAAAGGTTAATTCATCCATTCAACAAATATTTATTGAGTGTGCACTGTTGGCCAGGTGAGTGAAGCTGTGTGGGCTCTGACTTTATGTAGCTTAGTCTAATGGGGGAGAAGCCATTAATAAGGCATAAATTAAATAACCCTATAAATCCATGTGAACCTGCTTGTGTGAAAAAGCAAAGGGCCCCGAAGGAGATGTCCACGGGCCCATGGAAGCGCAAAATGGGGTGGTCTTACCCTGTCAGGTAGGTGTGAAGTGGAGGCCTGAAGTGACAGGCCCCTAATGACAAGCCCGTTTGTGCCCACAACTGCTAAGGACCCTGTGACAGAACCCCAGCTTCGGAGCCTTGGGGTGGAAGGAGAAGAGAAGCAGCAGGAAAATATGTTATGCAACCTGTCAATAGAGAGGCAGCTTCTCTCCTCTCTCTAATACCTGCTGCTTTTTCCAGCCCTGAGGTTGAACCCTTTAGAGGAGCAAAGGAGCTGGGCCTCCGAGAGGTCCTCCTGAAAACTTGTCCTTCCCAGTATGTAAACTCAGCATCAGGCCCTCTGCAGTAAAGAAAGTTCTTATAAAGAATCAACCACATCAGATCTGCTGGGAGAGAAATGGGTGTGAGGCACACAGGCTTCGGGGGAGAGGAGGGTGGGGACTCCATGGGAGCTGGGGTCCTGATGGCAGATGCTAGAGAGGTGGGCATGCCCTTTTCTGTCTTTGCCTGGTTTGCCTCTGTGATGAAGTGAAGACAAGCATGGGGACCCCAGATGCCATATCGCCTCCAAAGACTGGTGTGTCGCCACTTACATTCATCGGAGAACTTTGGAAACTCAGGGACTGCACGGGTGATTTCTGACGCTTTTGACCATCTGGCTATAGTGCTCTAATTGGGGAGAGTCCATCAGCATCTTAGGCTCAGCTTCGTGATGTAAGCATCTTTGTTTGCTTTATGTTCCCCCAAAAAAGTGCCATGCACAGAAGTGGATTGTAACTAATTATTGAAAATATTAAATTCTGATATAATCAAGTTGAAATGGTAGTCCCAGAAAACACTGCTGAGCCATCTAGGGGTTCAAACCCTGCAGTCCCGAGGATCTGGCTTTGAACCCCGGCTCTGCTACCTACTTCCGGGGGTCTGTGAGCCTAGGCAGGCCATTTAAACTATCAGCGTCCATTCCCTCATCTGTGAAATGATAAAAATACCTAATTGATGGGGTTGTAGTGAGGATCAGTGAGATAACACAGCCAAAATGCTTCATCAAGTCCCTGCTATTACGCAGATGGTAGCAGTAACAGTCGGAGGGACTGTCATAGCTGAGGCATTGACAGAGATTTCTAATGAAGAGGAAATTCCTGGTGGGGGTCTCTAAAGTTTGTCCCTATATGTTTTTGTCAAGCCATTCTATGGCTATTTGTTCTTTGACAAGCTCCTGTTTGAATAGCGGCCCAGAGGACTGAGTCTTTGAAACGTGTAGTCCTTGATTTACTTCTGATGGAGTTCTGGACCCTCAATTAGGGAACCTGGACATGCTGAATATCTTAAGCTGAAGGACTCTGAGAAAATGGCAGAAACAGGCGGGTCACCCTGACCTCCCCCTCCCTTGCCCTTCTTTCCAGAAACAGGTCATAGAACCATCAAGTGAGAGGCGCCTGCCCAAACCTGGAGGAAGGAAGGCATTCTTATCACCAGAGACAGGGAACTGGGGGCCGAGAAATGTGTACAAACCAACCTTGTTGAGCTAACCTTTACCTTCCCGGTTACCCGTCACCATTCACTACCCAGCCCTGACCTCTTTGGCTCATCAATTCTTCACAAATGTATTGTTTCTTTATCTAAAGGTATAAAAGCTCCCTTCTCTGGTCACTTCTTGAGGTCTTCATTCTCTTGGGAGGCCTCCTGTTGACATGTAAAAATTTAATGAACTGGCTGCTTTTCTCCTGTTAATCTGTCTTCTGTCAGTTTAATTTTCAGACCAGCCAAGGGCTTTAAGAGGGCCCAGGAAAACTTCTCCTTCCCTCCACTTCCTGGGAGGTTTGGGCAACACATCACCCATGGAAGCTGGAGTTTAGGTTCTCAGAACTCAAAGGATGTGGTGAGGAAATAGGACATGTACCTGGTGCGCTGACAACCCCACCATAAAACCCATTCTAGAGAGGCACTGTGATGGTGGGAAGGGGGCACAGCAAATCCAACAAACCTTTTTTTATCACTCGTGTATATGTGTGTGAGAGTCTTAAGTCGGTCAAATCCTATTTCTTGCCTCAGTCTTCCTTGTCTATAAAATGTGGAGATATGGCTTCCCCAACAGCCAGAGATGGAATGAAGATAAAAACATATATAAAACTTGAAATCTCTGAGGTCTTTCAAAGAAAACATACTGTGGAAATTCACCGTGTCCTCATTGCTGTTATGGAAATCATATGACCTTAAATTTAGAGGAAAATGTCTGGGCCTAGGACTGATTTTTGTCACTTGAGCAGATTGTTAAATCTCTTTGAGATCCAGTTTGCTGACTCCAAGGTGAGGTTGAAGGAAGCCTCTTATTTCCCACTGTACCTGTCTCAGGGAGATGTGGGGAGACCAAATGAAGGCATCTCTGTAAAAGTCATCATAAATTCCCCAGTGTTTTCCTAATCTTCATTATTGCTTCTGTAATTATCGCCTTGACTCTCTGTGTTTCTGGGCAGTGGGCTCTGAAGGACTGGGCGGTAATGAGGAAGGTGTGGAGTGACATTTCCCAAGAAGGGGCTACTTGGGAGGCGGGCCTCTGGCCCCTCTAGCCGATGGTGGCAGATGTGAGAGACAAGGCAGACCTGCGGTGTGATTTTTCTGGCCACCTTTCTCCCACCCTCTGGATTCTTGTCAGGAGCACAGGGGGCCCAGTGGTGGAGGTGGGCCTTGTGGGGAGGGAGGCCGCCTCCTTCCTGCAGGCGATAGAGGGCTCAGGGCACCAGGCCAAGGGCTGAATTTGAGACCCAGATAAGAGCCAGGGGAGGAGAGATCTGATCCTCCCAGTTCAGACTCTTAGAGCGGCTGGGAACAAAGGATTTGTAGTTTCATAGTGCACTTATAAAATGCATAGTTACTCTCCTACAGGGTGTTACTAATAGGTGGCAATGATGTTACGGTTTGACTAATGGCCCCTTTTTAACCTCTCAGACAGATAAACACATTTTAAAATTGCAAGCCTTTCTTTCTCTCTCTTTCCTTTTGCTTTCTTTTCTTTCTCTGTTTCATCAAATATTCATAGAGCTTCTGCTGCGTACCCCAGACATAGGTGCTGGGGATACAGGGGGGTAACACCCTCTCCGCCTAATGTAGGCAAAACTAATTGTAATGTTGGCAAGAAAGGGTTGAATGTTCTTATTTATCAGACACCATTTTCACGTGTTTATTTTATTTAAACCTGTAAACAACCTCCAGAGGGTTGCTATTGATAATCATGACCATATACATACATAATTTCACTTAATCCTCAGAATAGTCCCATAGGTGACTGCTATTATTATCTCGACACTCTGCCTCAGGAGGTGAAGCTGAGAGAGGTAAGGAACTTGTGGAGGGTGACTGAGCAGGCATTGCGGCCCCAGCACCCTGGGTATGGAGCCCACCATTCAACCCCGCCTCCTCAGAGTTACCCCCAGGACCTCAGGCTCTAGGCAGTGGAGCCACGGTCCTGCCGAAGGCCTGGGCTCATGGGGCTCAAAGCCCTTGGGCCTCGAGCAGAGACCACCTCTCAGACACTGAGCCCAGGCTTGAGGACCAAGATAAGTCAGTTGGAGATGGGAGCCGGGGTAGGTTGGGCAGGGCGGTGGTGAGGCAGGGGAAGGAGTTTGGCTCTATCCAGTGGAACACGGGGGGTAAAGAGGGGAAAAGGGAAGGACTGTGGGCTAGACGCAGGAGAGGCTGATTCTTTGTTGGCGCGTCTTCTTTATCCCGGAATGGGCAAGAGGTAGACCCTATGCAGCTATTCCGGCTGTGAATGGGGAAACTGAGGAGGGAGGGCAAAGGGCACTGAGTGCTCCTTCTTCCCAGCTGTGGTCCGGCAACAGGAAGCCTAATGTGCAGTCAGACGACCAGGGCGCTCGCCCCTCTCTCTCTCACCAGTGAGTGATTCTCAGCAAGTCAGCTTCCTGCAGCCTCATTTTTCTCTTCTCTCAATAGGGGGTTATCCTACATTCCCCATGGGGCTCTTGGGAACAGTAAATGAGGCAATACATGAGTAAGTGAAATGACCGAAAACTGGGTGGATAAACAGTGCAATCATGATGTTTATCTTAGTGATGAACTAACCACGCCACGTGTCTGCAGGGCACTGCGATGGTTTATTTTATGTGTCACCTTGATTGGGCTAAAGGATGCCCAGATAGCCAGTAAAATGTTATTTCTGGGTGTGGGAGGGTGATTCTGGGAAAGATTAGCCTTTGAATCAGTAGACTGAGTTAAGATGGCCCTCACCATGCGGGTGGGGTGGGCATCGTCCGATCCATTGAGGTCTGAACAGAACAGAAAAATGCAGGAGGGGCGAATTTGCTCTCTCTGCTGGAACTGAGACATCCATCCTCTCCTGCCCTTGGACATCGCTGCTCTTGGCCCTCAGGGTTTTGGACAGAGACTGGGGACCTACACCATTAGCCCCCAGTTCTCAGGCCTTGGGACTCAGACGGAATCATCTCGGGCTTTCCTGGGTTCACAGCTTGCAGATGGCAGAGTGTGGGACTTTTCAGCCCCCATAACTGTGTCAGCCAATGCCTATAATAATAAATCTCCTTATATATATCTCTATATATCTTACCAGTTCTGTTTCTCTGGGGACTCCTGACTAACACGGGTGCCGTTCCCTTTTTACAGGGCTGGCCCTGGCACTTGTCAGCCTGCTGTCCACATGGGCTTTGGGGTCAGAATGTCTTACATTTAAAAATAATTCTCCCTCCTTCTAACTAGGCTCCCACTTTAGCTAACAGAATCTCAGTCCCTTTCATTGTAAATGGGGATGATAAGACCTGCCTAAAATGCCTGCTAGGTGCTCACATTAATGTGCATAAAGCAGCTATTGCAGTGCCTGACATAGTCAGTGCTCCATAGACAGGGACCCACGCTCCATGTAGGGGCTTGGGCCTTGACCCTCCCTCCCCCTCCTGGAAAGTAAAGGTGACCACAGGACAAGTACATCCGCCTGCCTGCACTTGCTAAATCCTTCTGACACTATAGAGCCGGACAAGGGCTTAGGAATCTTCAAATGCAACCTTCTCCTTTTACAGGTGAGGAAGGTGAAGACCAGAGAGGTAGAGAGGGGGTAGTTCTGGGCCGGCACCTGGCCTCCTGCCTCCCTCCTCTGCTCTCAGCTCTCAGGCACACCCGCTGGCCCCCTCATTGGCTCTGTCTGCTCCAGCCCGCAGCAGCCTTGCCAGCCAGCCTGCCGAGTTGCTCTGGGCTGCTCACTGGAGCGGAGGGAGAAAGTGCTGGGGAAGGTCGTGTGGCTTTGGCCCAAGGAAGCTTCAGAAGAGGGGCCTTGAGAGGTTCTGGCAGCAGCGACCTACTTACAAAGGGCAAAACGGGAGCAGCCACCCTGCCTTTTACTGCTAAAGGGGCTGGATCCCCGACGATCTGCTTCCCCGAACACAAACTTGCAGGAATTAAGCCTGAAAAAAAGGGACTAGGGTGCCCTTGGGCTCTGCTGTCAGAAGTACCCATGCTTAGCAGGTTTATCATGAAGGAAAGGACTGGGTGGTGGGTGCTGAGAGCCCCAAGCCATGCCTGCTGCAGAGTCTACTCCAGATGTCACCTGTGAGAACCTGTGTGGCTTTCCACAGTCCACACGCCGCTTTCACGGTCTCTCATTTAGTTCCCCACAATAGCGTTAAGGTAGGTATGGTTTTTTTTCTCTTTCAACAAATACTTATTGCATTCTTACCATGTGACTGGAGAGAGGTATTAACATCAAGAAACTTTTGCTGGTCAAGTGTATTTTATTAATCTCATTTTAGTAAGTGCTCAATAAACAGAGTCGGAACTCAGGTTTAGGATTCAAACTCCTTGCATCATACCACACAGCTGGGTGTCCTCTAGGGTCCTCCCACTGTAAATTCCCCCACTCCGGCCTACTTCCATCTACCTGGAGTGAATGATGCGCGGAGGTGAGATGCGTGCAAGCTCTGCATTTCAGTGTTCGGCTGGCACGGATTCACCACCCGCCAGAACCCTCTGCTTCACCCCGCAGTCTCATTTAAAAAAAAAAAATCAAAGCTCTCTCTGGTTCCCCCTCCGCTTCTAAGGATTGGGTGCAGCCACAGTTTACACATTCAGCTTCCCAATTCAAGAAATGTACTTATCATAACTAGAAGGATATAAGTTGGACATCAGTCAACAGCTATCTACTGAGTATCTTCTAACGGCTGAGCCATGTGCCAGGCATGTGGGAATATAAAATGACTTACAGGCTATGGCAGAATTAGGAAAACCACACTGGAGGGTGCCAAGATTGGAGGCTGTGAGAAAGTAGGGCAGTGGCTGGGTCTTAAAGAATGGGCATCCTTAGACTGGCGCCCAGGGAAGGGAGCACCACTGGCAGGGGCACAGTGGGGAAGACACAGAGGCAGGATAAATTATGGTTCCGGGGAAAGGCTGGCATGGGAGAGGCCTGAGGACACGAGTGCCCAGATTTCAGAGCACAGATCTGAGGCAGTAGTCCCGGATCCTCACACCCTAAGGAGGCGAGGGCTCTGACGAGAGCAAGCCCTGGGGGATCTAGAAGACCCTGGAGCCCCTAGGGCTGACCTTCAGCCATTTTGCGATGCTCCCCATTCCTTGGCTTGAGGCCTGGAAAAGGGGGAAAGTTGCAAAGGTCCCACCAGATGGCAGCATTTCCTAGTGTGACTGCCCGGGGGAGCACCATGGAGGGGATTTTGCCTGCAGAGTGCCTGGTATTATGACTTATAGTCCTAGGCGGCTGCCCCTGGAACCATGGTTCATGTTTCTAGTTCATTCCACGACACCCCCACCCTAATAAAATGCTTCCAAGGATTCTGTTCTGGGAATGGGAAACATGAGGTTGTAGAGGGATCCTCTCCCCTTCAAGGGGAGGCATCAGCACGCTCTCCTCCTCTTTCCCTGGCACTTTCTCCTCCCCGCTTAAAAACCTAAATGGTGCAGGGGTGCTTGCTTTCCCAGGAGCCGCAGTCACCTGGGAGCAGAGCAGCCAGGCCCCGTCTGTGTTCAGCTTTGCCTTACCCCAGAGCAATTCCATGACCAGCCCTGAACCTGACTTTTCAGCTTCCCTCCTGTGAGCTCATGCACTTGGATCCCTTGCAGATGGGATGGGGGCAGGTGGGGGCAGAAACAGATGGCGCCACAGCGACCCAAGGAGCTCGCTTAGCTGCTCATTGTGCTGCAGACTGGAGCACGGAGTGGAAGGTGCAGAAGCAGAAGATGAACAGGAGAACCTGGGCTTCCCTTGGTGCTTTAATTCTACACCCTGCAAGGTACTTGGGGGCTTTGGGTCAGTTTCACAACATCAAAGCAGCCAAAATGTAAATGCTGCATTTTTTCTATTTCCCGAAACCAAGAAAGTGGCTACCTTCAGAGTACAAATGAAGTTATTCTCCAGTTTAGAGAAATGTTTTAAGATAGCAACAGATACCATTTAAACAAAGGGCTTAATTTAGCAAAAAATGCTGAAAGGGACACATTACTCAGAAAGTAGATGTTTCATTTTGGGACACAGGGCTTGCTAGGACTTTGGCCAATATCAATAGTTAGGACAAAGATGATCAGAGTACAAGCCAAGCAAAACGGTCCCGAGATGGGAAGGGAAGGGTGCAACTTGATTTAGACTTAGGTCAACCTGGAATGATTTCACAGCCCAGGGCATTCCACACAACGAGGCAATTTAGGTTTTTCTTGCTTCTGAGATCCCCCGACCCAGCTCTCTCTCTGAGCACAGCCAATCGCTCATTGTCACGTGACTCCTTTAGAAGTCTGTCATGCTGTTTGTGAAAATGCAGCTCAGTGTGGCATTGTGCTATAGGCCTGGAAGCATTCCCTCTCAGAGATGTGCCCTCTTCCTCATCTTGCGTGGTCACTGGAAATGATCTTTTACAAGCTAAAGAGAAAGTCCTGTCATCACTCCGAGCCTATTCCCTCTGGCATCGTTGCCGTCAGTGTTCGTCTATTGCATCGTGCATGTGAGACAGTAGGACAGAGTGGGAATCCCACAGGACTTGTAATCAGAAGACTGGAACTGTGTCCCTAGCTTATCAGAGAGCTGACTGTAGACTCTTTAGCATCTCTGAACAGTTTCTAGAAAAAAGCGATAGTAACCATGTGGCTTAAATCCCAGGGTTGCCCTGGCCGGTTTTCTCAGTGGTTAGAGCGTCGGCCTGAGGACTGCAGGGTCCCTGGTTTGATTCCGGCCAAGGGCATGTACCTCAGTTGCAGGGTATGTGCGGGAGGCAACTGGTTGATGTGTCTCACATCAATGTTTCTCTCGCTCTCCCTTCCACTCTCTCTGAAAAGCAATGGAAAAAATAACCTCTGGTGAGGATTTAAAAAAATCCCAGGGTATGCTATAAGCCTAATGAGTTCATGTTGATGAAAGAACAAGATAAACTATGGAGGACTGTTATTATTATGACCCAAATCTTCTGGTTTTCTGGGGCTCTCCTTGGGAAAAGCAGATGACGCCTTCTCCTGGCACTGAAACAAGTTTCGTCCGTGATCTTACCGCAGCTGGACCCCGGGGGGTCTGGGGCGTCTTCCACCGCATGTTGTGGGACTGCCTCCCCTCATCACTGTCCATCAAGGCATGTCCACCTCGTGGTCGGGGCTGCTCTGTGGCCTGTGACTGGGAGTAGCTGAGGCTCAGGCTGGGTCCCGACTCTGTGCTCCCCTACCCTGCCTTCCTCACAGGAGCACACTTAGGCTTTGCTCTCGTTATTAACGGTGAGCACAGGGTCCTTACAACCCAGCCTCTACCTCCTTGCTTAGCTACTCTTTCACCTCTCTTCCTCCTCACCCATGACAGCTGGCACGGCGTCCCAGGAAGCTCTAACGAAGACCCTAGGGTCTCATCTGGGTTCCAAGCCATAGGTGCATCCTCTGAGGTCCCCTCAGTAAACTCCAGGGCCTGGGCTGTACCCAAGCTAAGCTTGCTTTATTCAAGAAGCTCTCTGGATCCCCTAAATCATGTCCCCCTGAAGTCCCTGTGTATCCACCCTCAGCCCCATATGACTATTATTACTCATCAGAATCTACTTTATATCAGGGAGGTGTGGACACAGGCGCAAGGGCTCCTGGGTGGGGGTGAGGGGAGGCTCCATTTTTATAAACATTTATAGTCCCTGCCACCTCCACCCCATACCTCACGCCAAGCTTTGTGCTTTGTGTTCAGTAAACGTAAGAGAGAACAGCATTCAATAGAGGAGTTACAGTGAAGAGGTGGGGATCCTGCCTTAGGGCATTGCAGCCTTATAGGGGGGAATGGGATACAGGAATGGGAAACCCTAAAGTAAAGTCACCTGTAATAGAAACCTTAGGGCCCTGTCCATCCCCCAGGTGCTATGGGTCCGTAGGTAGTTACACACTCAGGGCTTTACATAGACCTGTCTTTGTCCATTCAGAAGGGTAGCCAGGTGCCCAGTTCCATGGTGTCTGACCCTTACTTTTCAGAAGAATGAAAAGGGAGAGTGTAAATTCCACAGCTGCCAGAAGCGAGGGCCGCGGCCCGACAGTCCCCTGGCTCTGGCTGGCCTAGGTGGTCCTTCCTTCTCAGGTGGTAGCAAGGAAACAAGAGAGCCCCAGCTAGCTCAGGCCTAGCATTTTCTAATTGCCCTGTAAGAGGATCTCCTCTCCTGGGATGGCTGCAATCGACATGCTTCCGACATGCTCCACTGAGCAAACAGTATGAACTCCTGTGGCAACCGGGGTGTGGGGCCAGTTCCAGTGGAGCCCTGGAACCCCCCCTGCCGGAGGCCACAGGCGCCTGATCCAAGAGCTTGATCCAAGCCCCAGGATATCCAAAGATTCCAGGGTATTGGGCAAATCCTTCACCCAGACCCCAGCCAGTGATCCTGGCCCAGGGGCTTGGCAGTCTCTCAGTATCCATGAAGGCAAATGAAGCAGGTCAATATGGACCGGTACGCCTCGAAGTCATAATGGTGGGTGGACAACATACGGTGCAAAAGGACACATGCACCAGGGCAGCGATTTTCAACCGGTGTGCCACAGGCATTTTTAAAACTTGCACTACCTCACTATTTAGTCAGGGGCACTGACCTCTTTTCCCTTAGATTGTCAAATAAAAAAAATGTCACCAGCCAACAGAACAACAACCATCAGGTGTGAATGATCAAAATCACCTATTTTTTGTCAGGTGACCATAATATATTTTTTCGTGTGCCGCAGAATGTTAGTAATTAGTTTATGGCGCCATGTGATGAAAAAGGTTGAAAATCACTGCACTCGGATGTCATCCGTGCGAGCTTTGTAAACAAGCATGTGAATTTGTAATAAAGTGGAAGCCACGCAAGGGAAGGATGCCTGCTGACGTCAGGAGAATGGTTTCCTCCTGGAAGGGAGGGCAGGGAGTAAGGTGGGGTATTCAGATGAGCCTTAGTGCTTATTTGTAACTTTATTTTCTCAACAAAAATATCCTGAACACATGTGTCAGGTACAAAAACCTGTTGAATCTTGGCAGTAGGTACATTTATTATTTCCTGAATATTTGAAAATTAAAAAAAAAGAAAGAAGGAAGGAAAAGAGCTGGGTCAGAGGACAAAGATAAGGAGAATGCTGTTTGTGAAGAGCTGTCTACACTGTCGTCACCACCTGTGGCTCTCAGTTCTGACTGCGTATCAGAACCACAATGACACCCAGGGCCCTACCCAGGCTTAAGAATAGAATAGAATTTCAGAAGTTGAAGCCCAGGTAAGTCCGTGTCTGAAAGCACACGGTGATTCTTGCCTCCCCAGAGTCAGATGAGACGCCAGAAGAAGTGAACACAGGCTCCTACTGGTCTACCCAGCTATAAGGTCCACAGCGCAGGGTCTCTCAACAAGGTCCTGATCCTACATCAGTGAACTTCTGCTCTGATTTCAGAAGTAGGCTTGTGGAGTAAGCTTGTACCAGGAGGTGGTGGTTCTTGCTGTTAGGGGAGACCTTGGTATATTCCGACCACAGGCAGTCAGAACAGCTGATGAAAACTTAAAGCCACCTTGCTAGTTCTCTGCCTGCTGGGACCACCTCTGACCACCCTGGGCGTGATGCCATACTCTGCATTCAGTAGTCTTATAGGGCTTTTCTGTGAATCTCTTGGGGTCCCCCAGCCCTCACTAGTAGGGTTCTTATTTTGTCTCATTTCAGACCTTTGGACTTATTCTGAACCCATTTCCTGCTTTTGGGGTCCTAGAGAAAGTGGAGAAAGGCCCTGTGTGGCTCTGCCAGGGGATGCAGGAGGTGATGTGCTTTCATGAGATGAGCTTTGAATTGTAGTCCAGGCCACAGGAATGACTGTGTCCTGTGACCTTGGGTGCTCCCTTTTGGGCCAGGAAAAGCACTTCCCTTGAGCCTTCCTACATAAAAATGTCATGAGGAATGAGCACTGTAGGAGATCTGAATACCAGGGCCGCGTTGGCCTCTTTCTTGTAGTCTTATGATCAATATGGCTTTTTGGTCCTCAGCTCCTTCCTCGAGGCCATGATGCAATGCTATGCATGTTGCATGTACCCAGTACATATTTATTGATGAGAGGATTGAATGAATGAAGTGTTTTGAGAAGTGTATATACAACCTGAGAACGAGAGACTGGTTATAATTAGAAAACCATGACTGGAGCTGGGAACCCAACCGAGGTACTGGTTCCCGGTGCCCTCGCTATCAGCCGCGGCTGTCCGGGCTCCCAGGCGGCCTGGGCCTGAGCCAAGGCTCCGAATGCTGGCTTCCAACAAAACCCAAGGGAAAAGCCATCCATCGTAGAAGGTAATGGTGTGTGGAAAGATTTGCCTCCCTTCTCCCTCCCACAATCTTCCTCAGACTAGTGGCTGTTGGGAAAGAATCTGACTTTCCCAAGAGAAGAAAGGCCAATTTTAGAACAACTTTCTTTCTTTCCTTTTTTTTTCTAAGCAAGCTGGTGCCAGAACAGGACATTCTGCATTGGTTTCATGCTAAGGTATTCCTGAGTTTTCTTGGACTCTGACCATTTTCTCTCCCCTTGGCCATTCCTGCTACCCCAAGTCTCTGTTCTCCATCTCACTATCTACGCCTCCTCCCAGGATCAGCCACCCTCGAGGGCAATAATAACAATGAGGCCCCTGGCTTCTGGAGCTAATGTAACAGACTCAGTGCTGGCCTCACTGACTTCCTCACCATCATTATAAGTGACTGAGAGTGGGTTGGACAGCTTCTCTGAAGGAAAAGAGCCCTTAAGAAGAATCAGAGTGGCTCCTTCCTTTCTTCCATATCTGTGATGGTAGATAGAATGGTAACCCCTCGAGCCTTGCCACTTGAACCCTGAGCCAGCGGCACCAATGGCATTACCTGGGCACTTGTTAAACTTGTAGAACCTCAGACCTCACTGAAGACCCATGAAATCAGAATCTGTATTGTAACAAGACACTCAGGTGGCTTTTATGCCCATGAAAGTTTGAGAAGTAGTGTTTTGGCCCAATGGTCCTCCAAGTGGTGTCCATGGACCAGCAGCCACTTGGAACCTGTTAGACATGCATCCTCAGGACCCCTGCTCCAGACCTGCTGAATTGGAGACTCCAGGGATGGGATACAGCAGTTGGCATATCAGTAAGTCTCCCTGATGATTCAAATGCACACTAAAGTTTTAGAACCCCTGATTTAGAGTCTGCTTCCACTTTAAAGACATTTAATGAGCAAGGAGAATGATGCTGCTATACTATGGCAAACACAGCCAGAATCAGGTACTCCTTTGGGTCCCAGCAAAAATAAATGCCTCAGGGTCTCTCTCTTTCCTTCTATGAGCAGAGAGTCAGCCTTTGGAATGTGGAAGATGTGCATCCAGACATCCCAGAAACTAAAAAATGGGGAGGGAGGGTCAGGCACATCAGCGATGAGTTGATCAATGGAACCATGGTTTCTGCCCCTTAGGGAGCTCCACCCAAACCATCAGAATCTTTCCACTGCACAGGCTCTTCAGTGCTGTGTGGCTCTGGAAATGAGAACTGCAATTCCTGGGCTATTTCTATGGAAATGGAAATGGGTACTATTATTTTAGGTGTTGCTCCAACAAACCCACCACCACCCCATCTCCATTTAAAAAAACTTAAGAGCCAGCCTGTGGTATTAGGAGCTTGAGTTCTCCTCCTGTTCCACACACAGCCATGACCTGCTCCCCAGGACTCAGTGTCCCCATCTATATGACGAGGCGTTGCACTGGGCGAGAAGGTGTCTGGTTCCTTCTGGCCTTCTGACTTTTTCTCCTGGGATGGTTTGGGGACAGCCTTGCTCAAAGAGATCAGGTGTGAATGAGGTGACACTCATAGTGACCTGTTCTCACATCTATTTTTTCTCTCTCTTAAATTGCTATATTAGGCAGTTAACATGTCTTAGTAGAGCCGATTCTCACTCATGCTATTTCTCAAGGTGGTCTGAAGTATTTTATTGTAAACTCATCTCTACCAGAATTGTCTAAATGGAAATCCTGGGCTACTTGGTCATAGGGTCCCTGTTGATCAGTATGAACTTTGCTTTTATGAGAAGCCTCAGGGTGGGTAGCATGGCCCAGGACCAGTTGCTATGTTGATGTGTCCCTTCACCATGTGCATGAGGTAGTTTGGACACCAAACTCATGTTCCACATACCCTTGAGGTCCTTTGATTTCTCAAGGGAGCCTTTTCCCACTCAGAACTCCAAATAGAGACTGACTTCCTTGCCAGCACCCTGGGTTGGAGGGTAGAGATTTTATATCCACTTTATGCTGAGGTTGTTGCCCTTTGAGAATGAGGCAGAGATTTTGTAGTGTCTTTTTACTAGAGGATCACAGCTTAGCATAAGGTTCTCAGATCCTGCTCCTTAAGGCCTTGTCTCCTGGTCAGTGTCTGCCAATGACGCTTCTGCCCTTTAGGGCCCATTTCAGAATCTGGGCCTCATGTCCTCTCCTGGGGCCATTGCAGTCAGAGAGTATATTCTTCTGGTGTTCAATTCCATCATTGTTTCAGACATCTATGGATTTTGCTTGCTTTCTTGTGAACCCAGCTGCATATTTAATTTTTTAACTTATTTTATTTCGCATTTTGTTGTTGTTGAGGTGGAAGCTTGCAAGAGCTTAGCCTACCATATCCCCATAACTAAGAGTCCCAGATGGTCTAATGTTTTAAGGTTCCTTTCTAGACAAGGAAGTCATTTATTGGATTAGTAGAGGGAGTCTTATCATTTAGACTTTTCTACAGAGTTCTACCGATGCTAGAGACTCAGAGCATCTCCCTAAGGTGGGGGGAGGCCCACGCCACCTGGGAGCTTAATCTCTAAGCTGCTTCATCATCAGCTGTTGGAGCTGAAAGGGTCCTTCCATCCCCACTCCCCACCCCTAAGCCCCTATCCCAGGCTGGAGCTGGTCTGGCTTTATGTTCATAGACTTCTGCTGGGCTCACTGGGTAAGCTGACACTGCCCGATGACAAACCAGGGAAAGGGACGCTGTACCTGGTGACTTCCTCAAAGAAGACAGCCTGGGAAGTATCTCCTTTCTTCTACAACCACAGATATATTTTATCCGTTCAGTTTTCTATGCTGTTAGAAGATGGATCCAGAAGTTGTAGTTGTTATTAGCTCATCGGGTGGGAGGTGAGGTGTTGAAGACAAGAAAGGGAGATATCAGCTTGTATGTGGATTTTCCTTTGTAGAATAATTATTAATATGTTCCACTCTTACATTGAAAATGAGAAGCCAGAGTCTTACTCTTGTTGAAGTCTCAGAAGATGTCATCTCGACATGAAAGGATAGCACAATACATTGGAATTTTGAGGGACAGAGGACAGGTGGAAGGAAGGGTACTCATAGAATTCCTTATCTTTCCCAGAAAGAGGTTAACAGATACTGTCTAAACTTAAACTTAAAATTCTAATTAAATCAAGGAACAAATCAAGGAATGGAGGCATAAACATTTTATTTTATGCTACAGTGATAACTGCAAGAAAATGAAACTCAGAAATGGTGAACGCACTTGTCTCTGGGCGTTGGAGGAGGTGACATGTCCTCATTTCATGCCTTTCTGTAATGTAACTGTTTTTTCAGATCATGGTTATGCAATTATTTCTATAATAATAGAAACCATTTTACACGTCTGGTGGGTCAGAGATAGCTGTGCCCTGGTCAGCAAGATCTAGCCAAAGAAATGTTTTGATTTCTCGTGCTGCCAAATCTATCTTCATAAGCAAGATAAAGCCATGAGGCTGTGGGGGGATAAACTCGCTCTGACGTGAGGGCCTGTTGGAGGGGAGACAGATAAGACCCGCCTGCTCCGATGGAGGGAGCGTGGGAGAGAGAAAAGGTCGAGTGCCTGTGAAAGGTCAGGCTGCTGGGGCACCTCTTGCTCATTTCAGGGTCATGGCATGTCCAGGAAGACAACCAGGGGAATAAGAATTTTCTACCTAAACAGCAGGGGAGGAGATTAGAGTGTTATTATTCTATTTTCCTTTTGGCCCACTGGTCCCCCACGTTTAATAATTGGCTTTTCTGGCTACTTCAGGGCCCTAGGTTGGCGTTCTTAAGTTGTTTAAGTTAAGGAGCAGCCTGGAGAAAACAAAAGACATGTTAGCCCAGACACCATTCTGTGGGGAGGAAGGATGCGTGAGCATAGGGGAGGTTTCTATTGATCTGCGGTGAAGGTGGATATAAGCTGAGAACCCCAGTTCCCAACTCTTAGATGGGGCTATTTGTCCTAAAGGAGGCTGAAGGGAAGAGACTTCTGTAGCATCCCTAAAAGTTACAGCGCCAACTCCCCACCCCGAGTTCCTGCCAGCTCCTGATAGGTGTCTACTGTGCCGTCACCATTATCTGCCCTTGAAGCTTTGTCTAAAGCCTGGGCCCTTGGTCCTTAGGGTGCCTTAACCGATAAACTGGATCTTCTCAGTCGGTTTTCAGGGTGGTATTCAAGTTTCTGATTCTTTTTGATTTATGACAACAACGTGAGCTGCCCTCTCCCTTTCCTTGACTAAGGTGCCAAGGACTTCTTTGAACATTATGGGAAGGAAAAGTACTCAAGACGGTGTGGCCAATGGACAAGTGCCCCTTGACCTCTGGGAAGCAACCCTCCAAAACGCACTGGCCCAAACGACCCCCTGGTGCCTGTTGTTGGAAATCCACCCTCTGAGTCATGCTATATGTGGTTCTCCAGTATTAAGTGAGGTTTTGAACAGCACCCCCTCCTCTTTTCCATGTACTCTGTGCTCACTGTTCTTTATGGACGCCTCTAGTTATTCCTCTGTGCCTTTGCACAGCCTCTCCTCTGTGCTGAGATGTCCTTCCTCACTTCTCATGTTTTCAGAACTGTCCTCGATGACCTCACAGCCTAATGGGTCTGTTTTCTAGCTGTTAGAGCACTTTGAACACACCTGAGTATTAGACTTGGCCCTTTGTGTTTCATTTATGTCTCCCCGTGTTCCCTAAGGTCAGGGATTATGTCTCAACCATTGCTATGCCCAGCCCCTAGCACAGCTCCCACTCAGGTAGACACCCTAGAGCCTCCGTAAGGTGGGAGGTATGAATCTGAACTTGGAAAAGTAACAGACCTGGGTAGGAGTCCCGGCTCTCCTGCTTGCTTGTTACGTAACTGCTCAGAGCCTTAGCTTCCCCATGTGCATGAGGATGAGAGGTCTCTGCCTTATTGGGTGGTTGTGATCATTAAATCAGATCCTTCCTGAAAAATACTTTGCACATACTAAGTGCACAATCAAATTCAACTATAATTATTAGATGGAAGGGATGTAGTGTGTACAAATTCAGATCTTTTCTAAAACTTCTAAGCGAGGCAGCATGAATGACAAAAAGCTTAGAGCCTGAAGATGGGGCCCTAAAATTACAATAGGCCAATCTTCACATACTCAAAAGTATGCATTCCAGGTTCGAAGCAATGACAGGCTTCTGGAGGGGTTGGCTTTCCCATCGCCTGTCTCCAGATAGGCTGGCAGCTTCACACATCAGCCCTGGAATGTTCTCATTTTTTGCCTCATTTCCATCTGTCAGTGAATGTAGTTTTAGGCCCTCTGCCCTTGTTCTGTCATCATAGCTGGTGTTCCATAGAGAACAACTTGTAAAGCCTACAGCATCTTCTCTGGTTCCCTTGGACAGGGTTTTTGAATAGGGAGTTTCCATCAAAGGCTGGAGGCCAGAACTGAATCTCAAGCATGGGCCTTGAGTGCCACCTGGTGGGCAAATGCCATATCGCAAACATTTTTTTCTTAAGCGTAACAGTCCACAATTAAGTGGAAAGGGAGTACTACTTGTTCAATACAGATATTTTAGATTTATTTCCTTCACTGAGGGTAACCGGCAAAGCCAAGGATCGGACCCATGAATTAACAGATGTGATTCAGCAAGCTAAGCTCAGGAAATCCCGGTCACAGAGAAGGGAACTTGGGGAGCTGAGAGACACATGTTGTGCGAACCGCGCACCTCAGGGAGACCCCAGGAGGACGGGCCACTGTTCTCTGTGCATACAAAGGATGGTTTGACCCATCTCTGATTTCACTTCATGGCGCTACAGAGCTGTCGTCACCAGTGGGGCTTTGCTAACCATGGCAGTGACCCCAACTCTACTTTTTCTTTCTTTTTACTTTTTCAAAGTACTTGTGCTGTGTGAGCCTGATTGTAACCCAGCAAGGTGGGCAATGCCGACCTGGCTCTCCTGGCTATTTTGTAGGGGAATTGAAATGTCTTGTCCCAAACCAGAGAGCTGTTTGAGGATGCTGCTGGGACTCGAATGCAGATTTCTTCCTTTCTGTCACCCCAGCTTTGCTATTCCTTCTAGGAGCCCTGGACTCTTTCTTGGAGGATGATATTTAAAACCCAAGATCTGGGCACTGGGGATGCTCATTGCTGCTGGGGTGCTGCTGCTCCTAAGCCCTTTCAGCAGGTAGGGCTAGAAAACGGATGTATGTGTGCTAACCTGTGCAGACACCCGTATCTACATTACTTCTGTGTATATGTCTCTGTGTAAACACACATGAGTTCACCTGGTTACCGTCAACTCTAAGCCACGGTCAGGGTTCATTCCAGCTTTCCTCCCTTGCTCATTTGTAATTTCTTCCTCTGACAGTGAGAAGGTTGGCTCCCATTATCTATAAGTCATTTACTTACTTGTTAATCCCTAATGCATATGTAAGGTAATTTTAGAATTGCTAACCTGTGCCCCTGGCCCAGTTTTACATATCCATATTTTTCTTTTTATACTATTAACTTTCTGGTACAAAATACATACATGAAAATGTACAGGCCAAAAGTGTAAGGTTTGAATTTCCACAAAGTGAGCACATTCTGTGATCCTACACCCAGGTCAAGAAACAAAACTTTAGCAACATTCCCAGAGCCCCTCGGCCCTTTGCCAATCACATTTCCCCATGAAGGGAAAGCATGAGTCTTACTTCTGACACCACGAGTGAGTTTTGGCCGGGTTTGGACCTTACAGAAACGGAATCACACACTACTGTGTCTGCTTCTCTTGTTCGACTTTGCCCTGGTGAGGTTCTTCCCTGTCGTGGGGGTGGTTGCAGTGACTCATTCCTTCAAGCCCTGCTTGGTGAATTTAAGGTCATCTGTTTTCTCATGGACTCTTTTTCTTCATCATAAATATATTTTTACAATGTGACTGTAGTGGCTATATACTACTCCATTGTGTGATTATCCTATAAACTAGTTCATTATCCTCCCACATGGGTCATTTAGTGGGCCTCTGGTTTCTACATCATAAGTAATGCTGGTCAATGACACCTTAAGAAGATTGATAGGACAATAATATCATAATTTTAACTTCCTGGCTTCCTATAGTCATCCATCTGTCCTTCCCTGCTACTTGGGTCCTCTTCTCCTCCTCTAGTTGGTTCCTTTCTCTCTGCCTGGCTGTCTCTGCCCTCCAGTGTATGTGGTGGGGAGCATGGCTGCCACCAGCATCTCTCATCAGTTTCAGGGGACTGGTCCAAGGAAATGGGCCTCTTAGTGCCAAGCCCACATTCCCGGGTATGGGACTATGATTGGTTCAGTCTGGGTCAGTAACCAAGTCCATTAATTTGGACCCAGAGATACAGGAACAAATTGCTTATATACGTCTGATTGGAACTCACCTCAGTATTGGGACAGGGTGGAGAACATTCCCTAGAGATCTCTGTGAGATGAGCAACCACAGTGGGTGCCCGGCTCACACAGCAAGTCTGGGGCACAGTCAGAGCTGGAATGCAGTCCCCCGACTTCCTGAGCAGTGTGGGTTTCTCTTCAACACCTCTAGCCACACTACGCACTGAGTCGGAGACAGCTCGACTTCCTGTCTTGATCAAACTCAGGCCAGGGTGGCATCTTATCCCAATTCTTGTAAATAAAATGTGAAATAACACTTGGGTAGGGAGAGGCCGTGAAGGGCTGAGGTTCCCAATAATTCCTTGGATGTGAGGCTCTCCTTGGTAGATCTGCGGAGCTGAGTTATCCATCCAGCTGTGTTACCCTAATTCCCTAAAGACATGGAACTAAAACCCAAAAGCTAATCCCTTAATGGGGTTGCCCTGAAAATGCAGCAGATTTTCAGAAATGATTGGAAGATCTTTTCTGAAAGGAGAGATGCCTGGATCAGGTTCTTCAAGGAACTGGTTCAGTGGGGAGAAAAGGGAGGTGTGGGCACATATCAAGAAGAAACAAGGCTTAGCAGCATTTCCTGGATTCCTGATTCATAGTTTCCCCCTGATGTCAGGAATGGAGCATCCTGCTCTTTGGTGGCAGCTTGGCTACAGCACCAAGAAATCCAAGCTAAATGAGACACCCTGTGAACAGAGCCTGGAGCAGCTGGACATTGCTGGACACAACTGCAGTGGATGGTCAAATGGGGACATCTGGCTCACTTCCCCAGAGATTCAGCAATGGCGCTAAGGCCAATAAAGACAATCCAATCAGCCACTGCCAGGCCGAGGCTCCCAGGGGCCCAGACACTGGGCTGGGAGACTCAGTTTCTTTTCCGTGGGAGAAGAGGAGGGAGAGTGGCAGGGGAACCCGCTGTGTACCCGGGTCTTTTCCCCCTGCAATCCTGGGTCCTGTGACCGTGGGGGACAACATCCCAGGAAAGTTGGGGCATTGCCTAGAAGAGTTTGGAAGTGTTTACACATTTGCGATTTGGGGGCACACCCATGGTTCCCCACTAGGAACTCTAGAAATGCATCATCATGAGCCTTTCCTAGCTCACGGTGTGGCAGGTGTGGGAGGACTCTTAGTGAGAGGTTAGAAGACTTGGGTGGAATTAAGGTTGTTTAATGTCATACAAGAGCTCAGTGTTCTTAGGCCAAAGACTTAGTCTCTTCTGAAACTCAGTTTGCTCGGCTGTCAAATGAGGGCAGTGATACCTGCTTCCCAGGGTGGTAGGAACAGCATATGACATCATGGATGTGGAGAAATTTGCTAGAAAAATGTGAGTCCTTTTGATGGTGGAGGAGATCATTTAACATACAATCAGGGATGCTCGCAACCAACTGTCTGTTCCCTATAGTGACAGGTGTTGTGGAGAACTGAGACCCACAGAAGGCTCGGGAATCTCCATTTTAGCTTCTAGTGTCCAATTTTAACATATAATTTCGCCATTTTTCTATGAAAGAATATGAGGCAAGTAGATGCTCCGGGTAGATGTCCCTGCCTCAAATCCCACTCACTGCGAAGGAACCAGTGAGCAATGAACTGGCTTGGAAGCCACAGAGGAAGGCATGGAATGAGCGGATCTAATGATTAGATCGGAATGAGATCCTGAAAAGCGGCTAGAGCCGTCCAAAACCATAATTTAGAGCAAGGCTGCTATCTAGCTCTCACGGGCACTTGCTCTTTGGCTCCAACCCGCTCTGCCAGTCCCTAGGCTAGGACAGCATGAAGAGTGTAGGACCTAAGCCAGGAGCTCGCTTTGGGGTCCAGCCCCCTTTAAAGTCCTAGTCCCCTCCAGACATAGGGGTGCTCTAGCATCAACCGAGGGGCTCCTGAGCTACTGAGCGTAGGGAGAGGATTATTTGGCCTTAGCGCCCTGCTCTGCAGAAGTGCCCCTGGGGCATGGGCCCTGGGGAGGGGGGGCAGAGTGACAAAGCAGGATGCAGTTACAAGGGCTCTTTGATAAGGAAGAAGGAGACATGGGGAATGACTTGTATTCGGCTCACTCCGCTCAGGGCATATTTGTCAGCAGGACCATGAGTCAGAAGGAAAAAGGGTCTCTTCTGGCCTAAAAATAAAGCCATGGGGACAGAGCCATCAGGGGAGGGTTTGCGGCTTGACCTTTTCTATTTCTAAATGTGTGTGGAGTGTGTGCATTGTGGAGGCAGAGGAAGCTGGGACGAGCATGGAGGGGAGCAGAGAGTCTCCAGCCCCTATTCTAGAAGCTAAGTTGTAGGGTAGGTGTGATACCTAAAGCTAAAAGCTGGAATTCCAGTCCCGCGGTTCCTGGTTTGCTAATAACCCGGCATCCATTGCCCTGACTGGACTCTACCGTCCACCTTGGCGCTCACCAGCCGGGGCTGGTCTCTCAGCGGCGGAGGCCTGGCTCTCACCCCGAGTCACGGTGCACACCTGCACCCCACCCCCTTCACAGGCGTGCTGCCACATTCCCATCAATGTCGAAATGACTTTGGGTTCGCCGAGGATGCATACTGTTCTGGGGATGTCCACTTGAGTTGAGACACTGTGCAGGGAGGGAGGCACGGCTTGAGGACAAGCTGTCATTAGAAGGTGCAGGATGTCTGCTCGTGGGTGTCCCAGAGCAAACCAGGGCCAGAAAGTCACCATGAGATTAGCGCAGTTGTGGAGGGTGCAGCTTGGTCCCGCCTTGTCTATACCTGCCAAATCTAGTATATGAAGTTCTGCCCCAACGACAAAAATGGTTGAAAACCACAGGGAAACAACCTAGCAGATTGGCGCAAAAAAATCCTTGGGGTCATAGCCTCTTTAGCTTCCTCCTCTCCTGCTGGCTCATCAGAAAGTCAACATTTGTCTGCGGTCCACACGGAGCACAGTGTCTCAGACACTCGGAGCCCCTGGAGATCAAGCCATGAGCGAGGACACTGAAAAGGAAGGTGCGAGTGAAACACACTCCACTTTCTTTTCCACTTGCCATGCTGTTCCCTCTCCCCCACCCCGTGCTCATGCTCTTCCCTGCTCCAAACCTGCCCCCTCTACTCTATCTGGATAAATCCTACTGGTCCTGGGAAGGCCAGCCCCGCCCACCCTCCAGGGAAGCCTCCCCAGTGCTCCATCCCTCACCGCTCTCTCCTTCCTCCCCACCCCACGCACCTGTACTTGGTGCCACTCGTTTTAGCTCCTGTTGATGGACTGTTCCGTTGTCTGCCATTGTTTTGTGCATGGAGTAACTGGTCACCCCGACGAAGCTGGGGTGTGAAGGCAAGAGTGAGGCGTCAGACCTCAGCCTAAGCCCCAGGCAAGCAACTCACGCTCTCTAAGGCCGTGCTCTCTTGTCAGTAAAATGGGTGAATTATGTACTCTGTGGGATTACTGTGAGGAGTAAATGAGTAAAACTATGTAAAGGACTTAGAATACTGGCTGGTACACAATAACTGTTTAAAAACACTGTCTATGGTTTAAAGATGATGGAATTGTTTACATTTGAGACTCTCCCCACCTTTAGTTCCTCACCACAGCCATGGCAAAATTGGTGCTCCAAAATTAGAGATAAAAATAATGATATGCGTTTCTTGTAGGGGTTAGTCATGCTGTTGATGCAAAGCTGCTGAGTGGCCTGTTAAAATGGCGTGTTCCTCGGCCCCTGCACCCCAACCCCATAGAATGGAGGGTGAGAACGCTGGCGCTGACCTGCTTGGCCCAGTGTCTTGGGAAAAGGCCCACGAGTCAGCACAAGTGCTCCCAGGGGCCGGGAGACCATGTGCTTCACGACCTTCCTGGGGCCTCTTCCAGCCTCATACTCCATAAATCTGAATTTGATGAGGATGGGCACTGGCTGGAGATGCTCCCCAGCGAGGCGGTGCCAAGAGCCCCGCCGGGAGGGTCTGTCAGCGCCTGTGATGAAGTAATCGGAGGGGGACAGCTGCATCTGTCTTGGTAAGCAGATGAACTCAGTCAACACCCTCATCAGCAACCAGCGCAGGAGACGAGCAGCCAGCGAGGCTGCCTGACTCTCGGGCCAGCACATTAGGCAGCGAGAAGAAACCAGCTCATCTGACTACTCCTGTCACACACGGGGAAACCAATGCCCAGAGAGGTGGCGGGACTTGCCTGAACCTAGACACCTAGGATGCAAAACTTAAACCTAGGATGTCAGTCTCCCGAATCCCCTTCCACTGACCGTGGTTGAGGTTAGGTCTGGAGGACTCTGTCATAGCACCTCTAAGCCTGCCACAGTACTACACGAGAGACCCTGGGCTCAGGGCTTCCCAGCGTCACACTGTCAAATTTCCTGCCTCTCTGCAAAGGAGATTGGCCCCTGAATGCTGGTTACATGTTGGGTACAAAGAATGCCATATTTGGGCTGGTCGATTCGATCTGTGCTACAACTGAAGCAGCTGGCTCTTTCTGAGTTTTTGTTGTTCCTCTGTTGAGTGCAGAAAATAATTCGTGGCCCACTGGATCTCAGTTTTTGTTTTTTTTGTTTTAAAATCACTGAATCCCCTAGTTACTAGTTGGAATCCTTTAATTTCTAATAGAAACTAAAAAAAAAAAAAAAAAGTTTTGCTAAGTGGACTGTGTGTGCGTAACAATGTTCCAATTGAGTGCACATGCCCCCAAGCAAGTATATGAAGACTGTACAGTCAGACCGCCGCTGTGGCTCCAGAGCCAGGGTGGGAGTTGATGTCATTACCACACAAGAGAGTAGGGGGAGGAAAGGGAAAAGGCAGGAGCTAGACTTCTTTCCTACGGTCTGGAGGGCGCTTTATGGATGCTGAGAGCTGGGCCCCCATGCCCGGCAAGGCTCTGTGCTTTCCTCTTTCCTTCTGGGCAAAATGCTCAATCTCATTGAGCCTCCGCTTCTTCATCTGTAAAACAAGGACAATTTCTCCTTTATTGGGAGGCAGTGAGGATTAGGTGAGATAATGCACGCTGTAAACTGTCAAGTTCAGCAACACCGTGAGCTGGCATCAGTCTGTTTAAGGGCGACTGCTCATGCGGAGAGAACCTGTTAAGCTGACACTTGTGATAGCCCCGTTTTTCCCCAGGGTCATTCAGAGGGATTCGCACCCTCAGGCGATGGCTGCACCTGCTGCCTGGTGTAGACTGCGCCGTGGGGCCTGCTCTGCGGAATCCCGCGGCACCTGCAGTGCGGGCGCCCACCAGGGGGCGATAGTGGAACGCCCCTTCCAGAGCAGCCCGTGAAGGGATGTGCAGCTTCCTGCCTGCCCCTCTCCACTCTGAATGCTTTTTCTCCTGGTCTGCCCACCAAATCGCTTTGGAAGCTACTCGGGGACAGACTGCCGGGAGGTGAATGCTCTGCCCACCCCTAGCCCTCCACCCCCCTCTGCTCTTCCTCCTCTCCTCCTCCTCTTGCTACCTTCTTTACTAACTTAGACATTTTCATCAATATGGCTCCTCTCCAGGGTCTCCACGCTGTCACTGCAATTTGCTCTGGTTCAATGGGTGAATTTTCTTTTCCCTTCTAGTGAGAAACAGAATTATTTCCATGATAGGAGCTGACTGGTCCGGAGAGGCCTCCACACAAAGAGCACTATGAAGAAAGGAGACAGCTGGCTGAAAAGAGAGAAGGGATTTGGGGAACTGAAATTCCTTATGATATTGGACTTCAACGTGGAAAATTCCCTGCTCTGCATTGCTCAGATGCCTCGGAATTAGAGCAGAAAGGGTATCAGTGAATTTGTTGACTCTGAATAGGAATCTGTGGCCCAGAGCTCTACAGGATTGTCTTCTGACTGGTACAAGGTCCATTACGCCAGGCCTTGCTCTCCACTCATCTCTTTTGAGTCTGGACTGACACCGTTGGTTTCTCAGCTGGTGTTTCCCCTGCCTTCAGGAAGGATGACATTCAAACCACTCTGGAGAAGGCGCTGCTTTCACCCATCTCCTCAGGAACAAGGACTGGGGACATCCCTGTGATTAGTATGGCCAGAAGACTACAGGGCCAAGACTAGAAGACTGGGTCCTGGTCCCACCCCTCTCACTTACTTGGTGGCCCAGGAGCAACTACTTCTCCCTTTGACCCTGCTGTCCCTCAGCCCTGAAGTGAGAGATAAGATTTCGACCTTTCCCCTACGGTCACTGAGGCACCACCGTGCAGTTCCAGGTGGGTCCCTGGGCTCACAGGCTGAACGTGTGGGTTACCTAGCAACCCCCAGCTGGCAATGGGAAGCTTCTAGATGGGAGCAAGGAAGATGAAACAGAGACTAGGGATCTTGGGTAGCACCTGCATGGATTGCTTGTATTTTTTTATTTTATTAAATATATCTTTGTTGATTTCAGAGAGAGGAAAGGAGAGGGAGAGAGAGAGAAACATCAATGATGAGAGAGTCATTGATTGAGCCTGCAACCCAGGCATGTGCCCTGACGGGGAATTGAACCACGATCTCCTGGACTCCAGGTTGATGCTCAACTGCTGAGCCACGCCTGGCCAGGCTGCCCCTATTTTTTTAAAACTCTTCAGTACCTTTCCTATGCAAGAGTTTTATCTCTGCCTCCTAGAACCATCACATAAGCATGTAGGACTAGATTATCTCTAAATTACCTACCTTCCAACTCTAATTTTGCTGTAAATCCTTAATCCAGTTGAGTGCAGTCCAGATTGGAAGTATTCTGTGTCTCAGTTTCCAAACCTAATTTCTCACAATCTTTTTCTGCTGCTTACTCCACAATGAGCTTTCTGTCCCCAGATTTTGGCTCCCCACATTCACAGCCCCTTCTATGGGTGTACCCAGTGTAAGACTACCTCTGCTTTGTTGGATGCCCTTTCTCCTTTCCTTTCAGCTTGACTCTGATCTATTCTTAGAGCTTCGCTCTGTAATAGATCGGTTCTAGAAAATTTTGTCTTTTTTCATTCTTAAGATGTTTGGAGACTTTTTCTCTCCCAACTCCCTCTGGCTACCCACCTTTTCCCCGTGATGGTTTGACTATGTCAGTCCTACTTTCCGACACTTCTTACCAACCTTGCAATCTTTGTCCTTGGTTCGTTCTTATTTCTCTTTTTACCTTTTTCCTTTCTTAGGCATCACCTGCCAAAGGGTGCCCCCAAAGCATGTTATGAGCCACTGGCATCTCTCACTCACTGTCTCTTATTAGCAATGTTCTGAGGGTCTTTACTCAGTCACTCATGTGTGTGTAGAGCATCTTCCAGTGAGCTGATCCGAGAATCATGCCCAGGTGCAGCAAACTTGTTCATGAATGTCTACACATGCAAGTGTGTTGCGTATCTGTATGTGTCTGGGAGTCTTGGTGCAGGACTGAATGCCAAACTGCTTGCAAGTGGTTCTCAGGTTATCAGTTTAGCTTGAAAAATAAGGACAGACTGTCTAACCTTGGGCATTACTTATTTATTTACTACTTACTAGATACCAGGGATTATTTTAGATACTTTCCATAAATTTATGATATCATTAATTTTACAGAACAACATAAGAAGATAGCTATTTTTAATCCCTGTTTTTAGATGGGAAAAATCAAGGATCAGAGGAGCTAAATGTCTTTCACAAGTTCTCCCAGCTAGTAAGTGGCAAAATCAGGGTCCAAATCCACTTTGTGAGAGGATACCCTGGCTGTATAGCCTTGCCCTTCAATCCGGGGAAGGGCTCAGATTAGTGCAACTCCTGTGGTAGCTCCTGGGTCACAAGGAGTAGGTGGAGTTTGTGCTTGAACCATCGGTGGTTTTCTTTAGCCCCTATCATTGAGGCAAAGTCCTCAGGCAGAAACTCAGACTTCAGTTTGAAATTGGACAATACCATCAGGCATTTGCTTTTAGCAAGGATGCACCTCCTTGGTGGAGCCCAGTTCAGTTCCCTAACCTTCTGCTTCTCTCTTTAGTTGGAGAAGGCCAAGGAGCCAGGGAAGCTCTGGGGTTCCGTTCCAGGGGAGATCCATCCTCAGAGAAGGCTTCTCATCCCCAGGAGGCTGAGCATCAGGAGGCGTTGGTACTTCCTCTTACAATATTCTCTGAACACAGGGACTTTGGCAAGACGGTGTCCTGCCAGAGTGGAGAAGATGCTCAGCAGAAGCAAGTTATCTCCAGCTCCAAGTGGACATTAGCTTCCTCACAGACAAAATCTGGAGTTGGGATGCCACCCCCTTCCCCCCGCTAAGGTGCAATGAATTTAGCTACTTTTATCAGCCAATCTGCCCAGCCCAGGCTATGCATTGTGGGTAAAATAACTGGAGAATTCTAATAAGAGGGCCCCTGTTTGCAAGTTTACCCAATCTGTTACCTTCCTCCAGTCTTCCCCCCCCCCCTTTCTCCTTTCTCCCTTCCCTCCAGAAAGGATGGAGCCTTGTACAGACAAAGAGAAATTTTTACAGATTTTACAAACCCACTCAGTTGTTAGCTTTGCTTAATAAACCTGCTCTGAGATGTTGTGAGTGATAACTGATCACACCCTTTAACTATTTCTGAGTTAGGAACCAATAAGGATTATATAACAGTTGAGCAGATGGGTATCAAAATGTCATTTTCCTTACAGATGTAGCTGAATTCAAATAAGCTGTTGAGACACATAACCTCAGCCATGCTCCCTGTAACCTGCCCACTTCTTAGGTGTCTTGGTAGAATTATGGGTTGCAGTGTGGATATGTCCAATATCACTGTCAGGGGAGAGGGGCCAAAGAAAGAGAAAAGGGGAAAGACTGCAGCGTGCTCAGTTGTTAATATATTGATTCCACCAAGGGAAGGGTCTGGGTAAAGCTAGAAAGGCTGGTCTGTTAGCAACTGTCTCAGTGCGAAAACGTAAAGCGGGGAAGAGACATTGCCTCCTCGGGCAGGGAAATTCTCTAGTCTGTCTAAGTCGGTTAACTTGGGAAGTAGTGCAAAAGATATGTCATTAATTTGAGAGATCATAAAGAGAGTTACTACCTCCATGTTGATCGGGTAAGAAAGAAAGAAAATTAAGTCTGGACTCCCAAACCTAAGGCTGGCCCATAGAGAGAAGGGCGAGCAGATCCTCACCACCACCTGCAGACAGGGCTCCACGCTAGTTAATGACAAACATCTCAGCAAATACAAATATCCTTTCACGTTTTACTGGTGTTTTCACTCTGACCCTCTCAATGTTATCGGTGTGGTTCTAAATAGCCAGTGAGGTTTAATTACTTACAACCTTTAGTTCCGTCCTCCCTGTGGACCCTCGCCTTTACCTGAGTGTCAGACTAATTCCTACCCCTTATAGCCCACAAGGGGGTCTTAGGCTATAACTCTGTATAGAAACAAGTGTGTAAGTAAAAGTCACTTCATTTTTTTCCAAATCCAGATGTTCAGCTCATGCAAAGCCATTTCCAACTTATTTTGTGGTCTTTTCCCCACAACAGTGGTCTCTGCCAGCAAAAGCATGCTGGTTTTCCATGACCAACATCTTTATTCAGAAAAGAAAACTACCGGCCTCGTGGTCCCTTGAACTCTCTTCAACCATATTAGCACAAGCTCCTCTGGCTGGTTTGTCTCTGTTCTGGGGCCTTGGCTCCAACTTCCAACTGGACGGTCTCTATCTTCACCCTCCGTGGAGCAGGAGGTTTCTTCCAACTTATAGAAGTTGTGATGGCCTAGAGCAGGATATTCAAATCCCAGACTGAGGTCCCTCGGAAGTTACTCTACAGACCATAATCTGAATAGGACAACTGTATATTTGGGAATCCAGAGAATAGTGGGGGTGACTGACTGGAAGGCTTTTGGTGATGGCAAGAGTCTCAGCCTTCAGAGGAATAGCTAACAGGCCCTCTAGGTGTGCACCCCTGCAATCCTTGAAATCTAGGACTTGAAAAAGGTCTCTAGGGGACACCTGATTCCCCATTCTTTCTCCAACCTGCCTCAGAGGGATGGGTGTCTCTTGTTCTTCTTGATTTTCTGGGAAGATGTTCTAGCCCCTTTTCTCTTAGCCCATTTTTGTCATTTCCATTAGGAAATTATCTTTAATGCCAAACAGTTTTTAAGCAGTCATTGACCCTAGAACCTGGGCATTCATGCAACCTATGAGAGACAGGATCAGGAAACCTTCAGGAAAATACATTGCCTCTTGACCTGTTTGTCAGGGCTGTCCTGGCCTGGGCTGGTCATTGCAAAGCAATGAACCCCAAAAGTAAATAGCCAGAGTCCTCATCAATGGAGATACTTTCCCCTTTAAACTACTCTTTAAGAAGGCTCACAGAACACGAGAAACAAGTTTTCTTCAACTATATCTGCTCACCATTTTCAGCTAGATTCCTTTAGTTTGTGCATCTCCCTCCTGTTAATCCCTGGGTCCTTTTTATCTCCAGTTCAGCACTAGCCACAGGCTGCCTCCAAATGTTGCTATCTGTATATGTCACATTTTCCCTAGCGAGTTCCTGAAGGCCACACTCCTGTTGTGTTTTTGTAGCACCTACAAGCACCTAGAACAGCTGCTTGCATCTAGCAAGTGCTTGAAAACAAATGCTTATGAAACTAGCTTGTGGAATTAGTGTTAGGCTTTGGTTTAAGACAAAACAACACGCCTCTTCCATGGGAAGGGCACATCCGGCCCAATCTCTTCCCTCATCTCCAGTGTTATGAGAATTGATGCTGAGCTTGGTGACCGTACTTTGAGATCCTTCACATTCACAGAAAGCTCCACCAGGGTCCCATGTCCCTAGACAAAGAAGTGGGAGAGTAGTACAGGGGCCAGGGTAAGCTCCAGAGATCGCAGAGTCCAGGCCTCTCACTTGACAGATTTGAAAACTGAGGCTCTGGGAGGGAAGATGAGTTGGCTCAGATTGCCCAGCTGGTTAGTGGAAAAATCCGTGAATCACATCTTCTCTTGACTCTCACTTGAATGCCCTTTCTGCTTACAATGATATTAGCTAATGGTCATAGAAACACTTTCAACATGAGTTAGAGGAATAATAATTTTCTTGCTATTAAAAAAAAACAACTCTCCAGAATGTCTCATTTCCTCAATTACTCAAACTATTCAAAATTATACCCTTTTAATTTTAAAATCATAGATATTAACAGTAAAGCTGAAAAGATACCCCCAGTGCTGAATACACATATTGAGATACACCCCATGGCCTCTGAGCATAATGACCAGTGAAGCAGAAGCCTGCAGACCCCTGTGGGTCTGATCCTCTCCCATTATAATAGGATTATAAAGTACTTCACTTCTGCTACCGCTATTGGAACCAGATTTTCTTTCTCACCACAGAATCCCTTTTAGGAATAGCCAAGGGCCAGTGGGTCTCACCATTTATCACTTGTTTCAAGGGCTCTGACTTTTATCTGGGGATAATTTGGTGTGTTTGAAAGAGGCATAAGCCTTTTGTCTAATCTGGGGAACAAAGTACAGGATCCAGCAGCCGGAAGTCCTGGGTTTATTTTTCTTAAGCAAACTCATGAATTCATCACCACTTCAGGGAGAAACAAAGGAGGGGTTTCAGGAAGCCGGTCCCAGCTGTTGGGTACTTATTTTTCAAAAATTAAGAGAAAGAAAAAGAGACTGACAGGCTGAGGAAGTCCTGGTGACCCAGATACCAGCAGAGGAGGGGAGCAGGCATTCCTCATTGTGAGCTACGTGCCGCTTGTAGGGTCACAGCTCCAATAACCAGGGCCTGGTGTGGGCCGCTGACCTTAGTGGAGTCTGAATTTCTATAAGGACTTAATTTAGCACGAGGGAAGAGAGTATAGGTTGTCAGACTGACATCTGATTGCTCTTCTGAGTAGAGCCTGGGGAGCTGAAATCTTGGAGGAATGAGAAACACATGCACTTCAGCGCCATTCGGAAGCTACGTAGATTTATCCCAAGACAAATGGCTGTGGACTTTTCTTGAACTTTAAAAGACAGATGGACTCACTATATGAAGGTGAGTTCTGGTCAAGATGATGCTTCATCATTTCTATTATTACTAATTTTTATAAATATAATTTCCCCTTATGAAGGTATAGATTATCTTTATGCAAATGACATGATTAGCCAAAGCACTATTTTGCCCATCGCTTCAAATATTATTGATTTAAAATACCTATTCTATGAGTAGAATGTTGGGTTTTGAGCCTTGGGTGCTATGCCCACCTTGAGTTTAAATTTACTTTTGGAGAATTCTACTTTTATTTCCGTAGGACTTGTGCCTTTTTGTGACCTTGAAGGCCGAGCACTGTGCATGCCCTATATGAACTGGAGAACCGGAGAACTGAGCCCAATTCCTCGTCCCCCTCCTCCCCCTCTCCCCTTCTCTCTTCCCTCTCTCTCTCCCTTTCTTCTCCCTCCTCTCCTTCCTCCCCCTTTCCATCCTCTCCCTCCTCCTCCTCTTTCTTTGTCATTCTATTGCTTTTTTCTGTTTGTTTTTATTATACTTTTACAAAGTGTTTTGAAAGGTGCTTCTTCTAAGAAGGGAAAGTATATAGAAAATCTTTGATTTTCTAGAAGGTTGTAATCAAAGTCCACATACACAAAGTTGACAATATTAAGGTCAATTTGGGATTTTAATTGTTCATAATTGACGTACTTACCGTAATCTTTAATAAGCCATTGCTAACATGGAGAGATTAAAATGTTATACACAGGTATACATCTAACTTGTAAAAGAACTGGGGACAAACCCTAGTATCTCCACTCAAATTTCATTAGCTTTACAATATACTTCAGTTTGAGTAGAAAATCATTGTTTCCAGGTATTAAAGTAGGTTTGATTGATAATTAAGATTCTAATTTCTCCTAATATCTCCCTGAGGGAGATACTCCCTTGGCTCCTATCTACCCAGCCCACCTTATCAATTCTAGGTGGCTTCCCATCACAGAGCAAATAGGAACATGCCAATGATACCAGCCACTGGGTAGATTTTCTAGGATCTCCTTACATGTTTTAAAAATCACAGGCTTCCAGAAGAGATCAGGGAACACAGACAGACACACACACACAGAGGGAAGACCGTGTAAAGACACAGGGAGAAGACAACCGTCTACAAGCCATGAAGAAAGGTTGCAGAAGAAACCAAGCTGGCCAACACATTGATCTTGGATCTGTCTTTTCCAGCCTTCAGGGTTGTGAAAAAATAAATTTCTATTGTTTAATCTGTCCAGCCTGTGGTACTTTGTTACGGAAGCCCTAGCAAATGAATACAGTAGTCAAAACTAGTAAATGATGATAGAAACCTGAAGAGTGGTCGACTTTTGGACAACTGTTTTTGATCTGAAAGGGGCATCAGAAAACTTTCTGAGGTGGTGAAAACTTTCTATATCTTGGTGAGAGAGGTGGTTTTTTGGATGTATTGTCCAAAGTCATTAAACTGTCTTCTTAATGTGAATGCATTCTATCGTACGTAAATTGCACATCAATTTCAAACAGGAAAACCTCTAAATTCATTTAAGTTCCAGTATTTCAAGTGACCAGGAGGATGATAACCATGTAGCTTACAGGGTTGTTGCTAAAATGAAAAGAGAGAACACCTATGAAACACCAGGCATTCATGCTCAGCACATAAGAAGCTCTCAATATTAGTTCAATCAGATGTTCAATATGCCTTCATATTCTGGCCTCTTGTTCCATAGAAATATTTGCTTTCTGAGATTTTAGTTAAATGAATCAATGAGGGAAACCACATTACTTTGCGTGTGTTGTTTTTCTTTTGTCTGCTAACTCTACTTTCTGCTAAAGGCCTCTTTCTCCTTTCAATATATCCTGGAATAACCTCCAAATACCACACAGAAGTTCCAGCACCTGTCCATTCTGGGCATCTTTCACCTGGCAAGTGGCTCTGATTCCATCCATGAAAGAATTTCACATTCTCCCGATGGCCATTGACCCCTTTGTGGCTCCAATGTCACCCTGGAAACTGCCCGCAGGAAGGGTTTTTAGGCATTCAGGGAGGTGCCTGCTGATCTTGCCCACATTGGCTTTTCTGCTGGGAAAAAGCTTGCCCTCTCCCCCTGTACAGTTGTTTATGTGGGGCCCAAAGAAAAGAGCTTATATATAGCCAGTCACATCTGAAAGCCAGTGGGTGGGAGAGCCCTTTTTCCTCTGCCTCAAGCAGTCCTGGTTTCACCAAAGATTCTAAGAAAAATAATGTTAAGACTCAGCTAAATTTTTCACTGTGCATAAAAGAGGAGCATGTGGAAACCTGTATTCATCAGCAAAATGATCATACAGGAATCTGTAATTTTGCTCATAGCTGTCTTCTCTTTGCTCAGGTCATTTCTGAATCCCTGGAAAACAGCAGGGAAAATCCTTAAGGCTCTTTTGAGTTTATCAGGAAAGCTTCGTGGAGTACTGCTGCATCGCACAAATCCAGGGCCACCATGCACACAGAATAAAATGGGCTGTGCAACGTGGAGGGATGTGGGTGTGGGGTTTTAAAAGCAACTTGAACAATGGAAGAGAGAGGAAAAGGAGAGAGAGAAAGAGATTATCTGAGATACGGCTGTGGAAATAACTCATGATTGAATGAGGAGGGGATTGTCTGTCGGTAGAAGAATGCCTTCTCCCAGCTCACCTCGGTCAGAACCTCTCCAAAGCTCCAGACCCTGATCTCTGCTAATCTATTTCAGCCTGAAAACAGGACTGAGGGGGAGAAGGTAAAGAAACTGCAATTGCTTTCCTTGGAGCAATGGAGGCCAAAAGGATGACTCAACGAAGCATTTAAACCCAGGAAAGGTCATTTTACGGACCATGGTGACCAGCTGTCCTCTAACTCCCATGACTGCAAAACAAGTTTTTAATTCATGGAAGTTCATGACTCATTTTAGATAGCTATTCTGCATGGTTGACCCATGCCAATTTATTTATACCCTAGTTAGCTCTGTAAAAGGGTTTGAGGAGGCAGCATTTGAACTTTTTAAATAATCAAGTAGCATGAGAGGTTTAGTCCCTTACTAAGTCATTGATCATGGACTTGACATTGTGGAAGGATCTTCCAATAGTAGGCAAGCCTCAGTCATTCATTTTATAGGTGCAAAAACACCTCATAAGTTAAAGTGTGTACACCTAAATCACATAATCAAGTGGTTTTATTTTATTTTCAGAAGGAAAGCCCAATAATAGGGATATTCTTTATTTGGTATCCATGAAACTCTAAGAAGTCCCTAAATCCCTTGAATTTATATGCAAAATTTTATGTGTATCTGCAAATCTGCTATTAAAGTGGTTTACACTAATACATCTGTATTGGGTGTTAAAATATCAAAATGCCTCCATATCAACTAGAGCCCCACAACCCAGCTGTTCTGGCCTCTCTCTAGTAATCCTCCATATGTCTCCACAATCCAGGCTAGTGTCTGTCCCAGCAAGGGACCCCTAGGACCATGCTCAATATTTAATATTCTAAAAATTACCTGTGTGTGTGTGTGTGTGTGTGTGTGTATGTGTGTGTGTGTCTGTGTGTATGCACTTATCTAGAGAGAGGCCATATATAGACTTTAAACAGGTTATCCAAGAGGTCTTTGAACCCCACAAGATTGGAAACCATGGTGTCAGAACTATAATTCCACTCTGACATTTGGCTTGATTCCCAATTCCTAGTAATGGACTCAGTTCTCTGGGTACTTTGCCAAAATTTTCAAAAAGGGTTGTACAAGCCAAGAGTTCAAAAACAGCTGATACCATGAGTCACTATTCCTATTATCTTCTCCCACTGGGACTGATGGGAGAGCATAGGAACCCCAAATATTTGATCATATTTTCCTAGCAAACATTTATTTACAACCAAGTATGGCCCTTTACAGCTATAGCAAAATCATGTGTCTGCATTAATTGGAGGTGGACATGGACATGGTGTCGTAGTCAATGTTCTACATCGGAAGTCTGTCTCTGTTGTGGAATAACATCAGGGCAAGCAGGAGCCAAATTCCGTGCAATTAAGTATATATTCAGCACCTTTTGGGGGTGTCAGCATGGAGAGCCTTGAAGAGCCAACAGTCAGTAAACATATATTGTACCCTTCTATGTGCCACGTCTTTGCCTAGGCTTTGCAGAAGAGTTCTGGAGTCAGACCTGAAGAGAATCTGAAATACATCTGGGCTAAATTTCTCATTTATGGATAGGAGGACTGAAACTCAAGGGGGTAGTGACTCACCAGGTTTACTCAACATACATGTGACAGAGCTGAGCCTCAAACCCTGAGGTCTCTGGACTTTAAAATTTAGGGCTCTCTGTCTTATGATTTGGGGACATAAAGAGACTGAGAGGTTATCTGGTCTGAACATCTCTTTCAATACATGAGGAAACAGATTCACCAAGGTAAGTGGAGTATATTGGTTGAAAGATACCAAGACAGGATCCCAGCTTAGTTCTTCTAATTCTCAGACCAGTGGCCTTTGTCACATCCTCATGGGATCTCTTCCTGCTTTGTAACAGGGCTAGAGATAGGAGAATCATGGCAACCCAAAAACAAGGAAGGGGAAAGACTAGAGAACTTGTTGCCTTCACCAGTCTCACAGTTTTGCCCAAGGCAGGTCCTATTTGAGCCTTCACTCCACCACTAACAGTCTTGGGCAAATGACAGCTTCCCTGAATCTTAGTGTTTTCCACAGTACTAGGATGTTACTTACCTCTCAAGCTTGTCATAAGTATTAAGTATAACTCTTTGTAAAGCATATTGCATTGTGCTTGGTGTGTAGCATGGGTTCAGCCAACTTTGCTCCCCACAACTTTGCATTTTAAGTCGATTTCCTTAGCAACTAGAAGCTGATGAATACACTTTAGCAAGGACACCACTAGAAAGTTAGAATTGTCTGCAAAGAACTGAATATTGCCATGGAGGTTAAACCTCCCAAAGTAAAATCCTAGGAAAGGAAGCATTGTGAAGACAATTTATTGGCCCTAAAAATAGTACTTACCTTTGATTTACAAATTTTATTTCTGAGAATTTATCCTGAGAAATAATCAGAAATGTTATGCATGTTTATGTTACATTACAGTTTACGAAAGAAAACAAACACTAACTAGCAACTGGATTGGAACCAGTCTCATGACAGATTGACAAAATTAGTTATAGTAACCCATGCAGAACAATACTATGCAGCATCTTAAAATTGGGTTAGTGAGAAATATTTATAGTTAAGTTGCAACATAAAACAGTATATGTTGTATGATGCCATTTTTCAAGTATACTATATTGCATATTTGCAAGTATATATATATCTGTTGTGCCCTGTGTACTGGTTAGGTGGTGTGGCAGTGGCAGAGCTCTGTGTTAGCCATACCATGTCAGTTTCCTCCTAGGCACACAGGAAAACAGTATTTCCCAGTCACCTTGCTGGGAGACCTTGTATGCTGGGCATGAGATTAAATCTGGCCAAAGGAATGTAGGAAAAGTGGTGTACTTATAGGCTTGGCATTAGAAAATCCTGAGAAGCATTCTCTCTCTCTCTCTGCTTGTTGACAGGTCAAATGACGCAAAGGGCCTACCTGAAGACTCTGAGGGCCAAGGGACAGCCGCATAGCCAGATGGAAGAATCCTGGATCCCTGAGTCACTGCCTGAAGGGGAGTCACCAAAGACAGCCACCCTCCTAGGAGCATCTTTGTTGAGTTTTGTGTGAGTGAAAAATACATTTTTAAACCGTAAATCCACTGTGATTTTTAGGCTGTCTATTATAGGAGCTAATGTTAATTACCCTGACTAACACATGGTTTTAAGTTTTCTACGTTAAATATGCATTACCTTTGAAATTAGAAAACCAAGTTATTAAAAAATAATAACCGCCCATTCCTCTATTTCTGCATGACACTCACTACTTTCAGACATTGAAGATGTGTATCTACACACCTGTGAGTGCGGGGAGAATCCCCCTACTGCCCCTGTCACGCCCCATTCAAAGACAGAGCACCCTGAAAGTATTTTGGCAAACCTGCCATTCCTTTGTGTCTGTACAGTCACAGTTTATTTGAAGACTTAAGCTGCTTTACCAGAAACCTGGGGAGCAGAGCCACAAAGCCACTGGCAGCTGATTCAAGGAAATCAGAGGCAGGCACGAGTCCTGCTGTTTGGCCTGGGGCCCAGCATATGGTTTTGGAAAAGAGGTATTTGTTATGGATGGTTCTCACTCTGCAGTTGCACTTAGGCCCCATAAGTTGCTTGTTGTGAACATAAAAATGGTAGCTGGGGAACCACTGGGGCCTCGAACAAGGTGATGGCAGTGTGGCAGGCGGACTCCTCCTTGTGCTGGATCTGCCCATCCGCCACCTTCCCCTTCCCGGGAAGAGTCCACGGTCTCCAGGCCCTCCGGCCGCTATTTGCAGTGCACACACCTGAGCTCGTGACACAACCTGTGTCCATTGTCTTGTTCTAGAATCAGGGAGAAGTGTGGCCTAAGCACTGGGAACATGGCCAGAGCACAGGGAAGAGGAAAGTGAGAGCTCGTCTCTTTGAACTTTCTGCCTACAGACCCTGTACCGGACACTTTCCCTGCGCGCTGGCCGTTGTTCCTCTCCATGGTCTTGTCGGGTAGGCGGCATTGCCCTCGCTTTATACTTGGTTCACAAACTGAGGCCTGTCCATTTAAGCAACTTATTACAATGAACACACGACTGTAGCGCTGAAATTTGGCCCCAGGCCTGCTTTTCGATTCTCCTTTAATTCTTTCCCCCTCCTTTTCTAAGAATGACTCTTCAGCTAATGGTCAAAGGAGACATTTCAATTTTTAGTTTCAGATTTTCATAAGCATTTAAATCACCCCCTTTCATCCTTTACCCCACTTGATGTTTTATGTTTTTTAGGTTTTGAACGCCTCCTTATTTTTGCATTTTCCTTCATTTCTTTTTTTCCTGCTCCCACATTGGCCTGGGACTAATTGAGTTGCCTTGGAGCCTAAGTACACGCATGCTGGCCCCTCCATGGTGCCTTGGAGTCAGTATAGACCCTGATGTTTGAGATGGAAATTGTCACTTGACTACTCCAGTCTCCCCCACCCCGGCCCCTTGGCCTTCACCCTTCTGCCTTTAGGGGTTCTTGAGCCAATGCCAAGCATGGTTGATCCTCTCTCTCAATCGCTCTCTCAATCTCTCTCTTTCACACACACACACACACACACACACACACACACACACACACCCCAGTTTAAGCTTCCATTTGAGACAATCATGATGAGCCCTTCATGGAAAGGGCTGTTTTAAGGTTGAGTGCACATCTGTCACTCCCTCTAGTTCCTGTAACTGGACCTATGGTAGCTCTTTCAGAAATTGTGCTGATGCTTAGATTGAGAGACTTGAAGATGCTGGGAAATTTTGGGACATGTCCTTTTATGTGGCCTCAATTAAGATTTTATCTGAAGAGACTTTCCACTAAAACTCCCATTCAGAGGGAGAGAAAAGAAGAAGTCTGTAGTGCTGTCACCATCTGATTCCTGACAGCGACAGAAGGGTGCCCCGTGTGCCAGAGCAGTGGGCTCCTTGGTGAGCCGTGCTGGCTATTGGGCTCCACTCCAGGGACAGGAAAGTTTATTTCCTTTGTCCTCCAAGGACCCATCTCAGAGGTTAAGGGGAAAGGCATTCCTTCTGGGGCCCACACCACTTGAGCAGTCCCTTTCTTTTTTATTGATTTTTCAGAGGGAGAGGAAGGGAAAGGGATAGATAGAAACATCGATGAGAGAGAAACATCAATCAGCTTCCTGCCTACTGGGGATCGAGCCTGAAACCCCAGGCATGTGCCCTGACTGGGAATGGAGCCGGTAACCTCTTGGTGCATGGGACTACGCTCAGTCCATTGAGCCGCGCTGGCTGGGCATGCAGCAGCCCCTTCCTTATGGGGCTAGTCACTCAGGGATTCCCTTAGGGATGGAAAGCACAGCTCCCTGCTGGCAAGCTGTCATCAGAGTTGAGTCTCTCTTTACATCCTGATCTGGTCCCTTTCCTCTTCATCATGTTTGTTCTCAGCAGGCACCCACATGCGATGGCAAGGATGACTCCCAGCCTCTCCAGGATTGCTGATCCTCCGCTCTCAAGACCCCAGAGAAGGAGAAAGCCTGCTCTTTCCCAAAGTCTACATATCAAACCACAGGGAAGGCTCCAAATGCCCTCCGTATGTGCCCATTCTGAGCAATTCCCTCTGGCCTGAGGGCGGAAGGGCTGTGGTAGGTGAGGCCTCCATTGCAAAAGCTTGGCAGGGCACAGGGCAGACAGGTGTCAGGGCAGCCCTACCCGAAAGGCTGAATGGATTCTCACAGGAAAGAAGGTTCCTGTGGCAGAAGAGAAATCAAGGAGGTCTGGGAAGGCAGAAACAATACTCACAGGTATATTACGTGCATGTGAAACACGGTGTAAACATTGTGGTTTCTCAAGGGTGTTGATGTTTCAGAAAATCTGTGACATGTGGGAGTGCCACTGAGTTACAAAACTCTGGTAAATACTCATTATTTTTATTAACCGACTCTTTCAGATGCTGTAGGTCTTAAGCTCACTTTTTTTCCCTCTTCCTCTAAGAAAAAATTCCACAGATGTTTGCATTCAGGCTTAAATTTCATTTATTCTGATGTTCTCTATAATGCCGCTTGGGAATTAGACTATCCTTCTTATGTGCTTTTCTGTGATTTGACAAAATCCAGGAACGACTCTCTTGCTTTTGTTTTTCTGGCCATGGGAGAATTGAAAGCAGTAGCCTTTGTCCAATAAAATTACTTTTTCTCTTTTATTTTTATAAAGGATTTAAAAGGATGTCAACTTGGACCAGCAATCTGGGACAGCTCTCTCCTACCTCCCTTGTCTTACGGCTTTCGTTCCTTCACTGATATTTCCAAATCTAGCTGTCTTCTGGTACCATTTTCAGTTCTTTCCTCCTGCTTCTTTTTTTCCTGGCTCCAGAGAACACCAATGCCTAGGTCAAGGGTAAGTACAATCAGGGCTCAACTCACCCCTTCATCCCCTTGTCACCACACCCCTTCTCACCCTCCCTACAGTTGACTCAGGGCACGAAGACAATGGTTTTCACATGGGAAGGACATCTATTGGAGGCCTGCTACCAAGTCCTGGCAAGCCATGGAGATGCAGGTATAAGCTAGAATATAACGTGTGTGTGTGTGTGTCTGTGTGTGTGTGTGTGTGTTGGAGGGATGCATATCTGTTGGAAACAAAGAATAAAACTAGAAAATGCCAGGAGACTTCATCTAGCCCAAAACACTAGTGACCCCATGGAGATGCCACAGAGCACTAAGGCACCTGATCTCCCATTCAGCTAGCTCTCGGGAACATTTAATTTTGGCTAATTTTGCCTTCATTTATAATCAGGAATTCTAGGTCAAAGCTTGCTCAGTAACTATCAGTTTAGAGTGCTAAATGTCACACAAATTACTTTACATAAGCCTCTTAAGCAATAATAGTATCATCATTCTCATTTCATCATAATGTAGACTGAGGCTCAAAAGAAGTTATATCACTTGATCAAGTCCATACAGAAACCACTAAATTATATTGCCTTGTGGCTATAAGGCAGTCTTTCCCTTTCTCTCAATATATATTTGGCAAATCACACATACACATATATCACACACACACACACACACACACACTCGTAAAGAAATTGGCTTGAAAATTCTTTCTTCTCCAGAAAACCTCACTTTTTGCTCTTCAGCTGATTGGATGAGGCCCACCCACATTATTGAGGGTAATCTCTGCGTTTTCTCTTCCTCAGTCAAGTGATTTCAGGGATCTTCACATGAGGCATTGCATATGGGAAAAGAGAAGGTAATGCAGCAGGCGGGTGTCCATGGGCAATTGAACCACTTTCTCATGTATCCTCCTTGGGCCTGCAGGGCCTGGGGGAGCAGGATCTCATGTGTACCATCTCCATTTGATGGTGGAGTGCTGCTGTACACCCAACTTACAGCTTAGTCAATCAGACAGTATCCAGTTTATGACGGACAGCTTAGGTTGCATCATAACTTAGTGGCCCATGGTTAACTGTTCAGCCCCAGTAGTGAGCAAAATGCTGTTTGTCAAAAGGAGAGTAGTTATCTGTAGAGGGTAAGCAGGGATTTGCTCCCAAATCCTGAGGGCCTATACCATGATTTACCTACAGCTACCAAATACTCTGAACAGCATTGCTATCTGCCACTGCCACTTTGAGCACCATGGGATCTGCTGGATCATACAGCCCAGTTGGCAGAGCAGCTTCATGGTAATTGAACCCGCTGAAGAGCCTTCTCTCTGAGCACCACTCAAAACCAGCAGCTTAACAGGTTGCTCAGTAAATGGGCTGGAGTAACACACCCAAAGGAGGAATACGCTGCTTCCAAAATCCAGAGACTTACTAAGTGTTGTGCCTTCTTTTGGCTTGTAGAAGTCACATGCAACAAATTATCCTCCACCTTAGAAACGATAGTTCAAGGTGCCCCATGTCACTGGACATCTAGAAATTTCACTGAGGTAAAGGGCTCTGAAGTTTTGTTGAATTTACTTCCTGCCCGCTGACATGCAAGCATCTTACCAATGAGTCTAAACAAGTTGCTACTTCTTGCTCACTAGGTCCAATCAACATAATGTCATTGATGCATTGACCAGCCTGATACCTTGTGGAAGAAGAAGGTGACTAAGGTCCCTAAATTATGGCACAGAGTTGGAAAGCTGATATATCCCTAAGGTAGGAAGCCCTTGCCGGCTGAAAGCAAATTGCTCAGGTTGTCTTTGCTAACAGGTATCAAGAAAAACAGCTGCCAGATCAACAGCTGCATACGAGGTACTAAGGGATGTGTGCATTTGATCAAACAATGCAACCGCATCCAGAACAGCAGCTGCAGTTAGAGTCACCACCTGGTTGAGTTGGTGGTACCCCACTGTCATTCTCCAAGACCCATCTGTTTTCTGCACGGACCAAGTAGGCAAGTTGAACAGGGATATACTGGGGATGAATTTCCACCCCTGCACTTTTCAGGTCCTTGTTGGCACGAGTCTCTGCAGTCCCTCCAGGAATACAGTATTTCCTTCAGTTTACTATTTTCCTAGGTAGAGGCAGTTCCAGAGGCTTTCACTGGGCCTTGTATACATTAATAGCCCTTATTACATAAATTTGGTTTTCAGAAATCTCATCTCTCTGGTTACTGGATGTAAGAGTATTTTTTAGGGAAGACTAAGAAACTTCCAGGATGTTTGTGTGTTGCTTGAGCTGGGAATTTGAGTCCCTGGGCTATCCTTTTCTTTCCCCACATTGTCCAGCACCATTAGTAGTAGCCAGCCCATCTTATTACACTTGCTGTTTGACAAAAGTGTTCTAATGTATCAAATACATGATCACTGAGAACCTTGCTTCCTGTAAGTATTTGATTAGGAGTATCCAGTGGTGATGTTTTGCGTATTTCTATTGCAACATCATGCCATTGTCTATCAGTGCCCTCCACACTACTGGAAATAGTCATTAGTGCCTTTAAAATCACATCAGATTAAAGAACCAATTACAGAGACCCCAGAACCAATTCCAAACACTCATTCATAAGATTCTGTTTTTCAAGAACCATTATCAGGCCGAAATCTGTGTTAGTGAGGGTTCTCCAACGAAACAGAACTGGCACAATACATAGCAACATGCACACAAACACCAACATACCCAAAAACATTTAATTATATATATATATATAAAATAATGTATCAAATACAAATATGTGTATATTTATATTTAGAGAGAGAGACAGCGACCAGAAGGCTGGCGATTCAGGCAGGATTTCTATGTTACAGTCTCGAGGCAGAATTTCTCCTCCAGGAAACCTTACTTTTTGTTCTAAGGGCTTCAACTGATTGGATGATGCCCACCTACATTAGGGAGGGTAATCTCCTTTACTTAAACTCAACTGATTGTGAATGTTGATCACATCTATAAAACACCTCATGGCAATAGCTAGTGTTTGACCAAACAACTGAGTAACATAGCCTAGCTAAGTTGACACGTAAAGTCACGAATTTCATTCCATCACATACTTCTGCCTTGAAGGGGGTGTGTCCAATTGGCATAGTTACCAAATGGAGGCAGATTATTTAGCCTGGATTGGAATTAGGGCGAGAAATAAACTTTAGCTATGTTTACCCCCTGAGATGTTGAAGTTTGTTACTACGGCATGCCTTATCCTATGCTGACCAACTTAGATGCTCTTGGTTACAAGTGACAGAATACTCCTACTATTTCAAAAAAGAAAAAATGAAAAAAGAAAGAAAGAAAGAAAGAAAGAAAGAAAGAAAGAAAGAAAGAAAGAAAGAAAGAAAGAAAGGAAGGAACTCCAGGAAGTCCAGAGGGGGCATCAATAATGATTTCAAGGACCTAGTTTTTTTTCTGTGTCTGGCAGAGCAGTAGCAGTAACGATTGTAGAAACTGACTGTGGTGTCAGTTTCATGTAAGACTGAGTCTCTTTGTGGGTACAAGACTTCTGACAGCAGCAATCAGCCCTCCCGGCCACTCTCTTCTGCCTTCCCTGTTCATGCAAAACTGTTTTACCTTTGAGCTGCTTAAGGGGATTGTGTGCCACTCGTCTGCATTTAACTCCTCAAACTATGCCCAAGGGCTGCCATTATAGTGATATCAAATGCTTGGAAATTTTGGATTAATCCTGGCCACAGTCTACATGTTTCTGCATATTTCTCTGGTCTGTCTCCCAGTGTCTTCTAGGTCTACGTCTGAGTTATCATTTTTCCAAGCTCAAAGTCTATGTAGTATGTAGACTCCCTTTGCTTGTTACTATGATTGGTCTCTCTAAACAGATTTTATTCTCTTGAAAGTAATGACAGTGTCATTCAGCTCTATCCCCAACTCCTATTTGGAACATAATTTATGCTCAAAAAAAATATTTTCTTAATGAATGAATGAATATCAGTGAGTTGATCAGCCATTCAACAACCTGTATAAAACTCAGTGCTGGCAGAATAACCTAATGAGTATTTTATAATCTTGAAAAGTCACTTTTTAGCTTCAAAAGTCACTTAATTATTTCCCAACCTAAGAATCAGGGATCTCTTTTATTGTACGAACACTCCACTTTTTGCACAGGGCATGCTGGGAAATCTTGTAATAAAACACACTAATGTAAAGTATGTCCCTGTTTTCCTCTTGGAACTATGCTGTAATTTAGGAGATTACATTCCTGACCAAGTACTGGGCTTTAGATCAGAGTTAATGATTGACCACATGTATTATAAGACATCATACAATAACAACAGATGAGTAAAATCATTGGAAACAGCAAAGGTATGTTTTTAATCGTATTAAATGGATTCAAAATATGCTACAGAGATTCACATTTTTATAAAGTGTATGGTCATTTTGTTTACTTTATTGGAACTTAGAAAACTTGTTTGAAGATGACTGGAAATGGTCCAGCTAAATACATTTCAAGTGTTTGGCTGATTCCTTTTACTCCCCATACAATGCTGTCTGAAGTTATCAGATGTATTCAAAGCTATTTCAGTAATTTTATAGCTGCGTCAGGCCTTGTAAAGATTTTCGGTCTGTGAATTTGCTACTGTTGAAGCTGCTGGCAATGATGACAATGGTGATGATGATTTTTTTTTTTCTTACTGAAAACTAAGGACTAATCGGTTCCCTCCCTGCCACTCTCTCCTACCTCCCCTATTCATACAAAACCTCTGTCTTTGAGCTGCTCAAGGGGATGGTGTGCTCCTGGTCTGTTGTTGGGACCTCCCATGGCATTGAAATGCCTTACAAATAGTTACAGGGCCATTTACAGAGATTCTTTGAGGGCTCCTGCAGGCTGTTTGCTATTAATGCTTGATTGCTACGGACAGCCTTCCTTAAGTAAGGGCATTAAGTAGCTCTCAGTTGGTAGACCAGAGCATTCTTAGGGTGAGGGGAAATGATTAAAGGTAGAAAAAAGAGAAGGCAGAATTTCCTATTTCTTGTTCACTTTCCATACCTCTGTAGCCAGAATGTAAGTGCCTTGATGTTCAGACGTACAAGTGATACATTCCACTTTTCCCATCCTAGTCTGTCCCTTAAACACATAGAAAGTATCTAACATTGATCTAATAGCTAATTAGTTATTGGCTTACCCTACTTCTTAGCTCTGTTGAAAAACAAAATTCAACTGAGTAAATTTTAAAGATATTACTGGTTTTATTCAATAATGGATGAATTGGGCAGCCAAGAACATTGTTTGTGGCTCAGTATGACAGTGTCCATTCTGCACGGCGCTTTGTACTCAGGACTGTGAAGAATAAACGGGCCTCTGGTCCTGTGTGTCTTGCAATCTAATAGTGACACAAGGTCAAGGGAACAGATGGGAGTTGAGTCAGGAGGACACAGACAAGGAGATTCTTTAAAAAAAAAAGTATTTTTCAATTACAGTTGATACATAATATTATATTAGTTTCAGGTGTACAGCATAATCATAAGATATTTAGTTAACTTATGAAGTGTTCATCCCGGTAAGTCTAGTATCTACCTGATAGGAAATTCTTGACTATGGCTAGAAGTGTAAGAGGAATTTCTTTCCCATGGTCTAGAGGACTGGGGCTATGAAGTCATTGAGGTGGTGCTTCCTGTTTACTCTGAGGCCCCTAACTTTTCCAGTCTTCAGTCTGAAGTCAATCTACTATTTTGAAGAAAAGAAAAAGTTTCTCCTCTGTCATCTCTATAATTTGCTCCAAAATGATCTCTTGTCAAAGCTTTGAGGAGCTAAGAATTATAACAAATACAAAACAACCCAAAGGGCTTCTAAGGTGCGTTTGGAACTGAGTAAAGTGCAAGGCTTGGTGCTTCAGGTTGCGGGTTAGACAAAGAGGCAGCAGAGAGATGGCAGACTCCCTAGCTCCTCTCTAGCTCTGGTGTTATAATTGGGGTGGTCAGGATGGAGGGAATTGAAGCTGCCATGGGGGAAGAGGTGTCTGAGAGCCCCTAGGTGTTCTTTATGTGTCTTGCCTTCCCGTTTAATGGGATTCCAGCACTGAGGCCCGAGAGCACTTGCAATGTACTTGCTGAAGCACCTTTGGTAGATGGTGAGAAATGAGATATGATGGGACACAGAGTGGACCTCAGCTTCCGAGTAAACACTGACCTGATTGTCAAAAGGGGAAGAATGTGGAGCCAGGACAGGTTCCAGAAGGGATTGTGGGGACATAGTGGGTGAATATTGGAAAGGGAGTGACCTGATCATTTAGGAACCATCCAAAGTGCACTAAAGACAAATCACAAAATGTGTCCAGTGAAAAGTGCTTCTTACTGGGAAGTCGGTTAAATGCAAATATATATTTGAAGTGTCTGCATTTTAGGAATTCATTTGTTGAAGTTAGAGCTCTAATAAGTGCAAACATTGCAGAAGAAATTAGAGTTTCTCCTAGAAAAACAAGTTTGCTGTCTGATAAGGTCTGAAAGTCTATGATTTTTTTTTCATGTACACTAGGTGGCAACTCCCAGATTAGGGGTCTCTAGAAAATACTGATATACAAAATGACTAGTATAGATTCCTTTATTTCCTTAGGCAGTGACAAGGTACTGTTATGGCATTATACAGAACATGTCACAAACAAAACACATTTTGAGCATTGACCTCTTCTATCCAAGTAGTCCAGCATTTTCCTCTTCATGAATCCAATACGTAAACCCTCACACCCCACCCTCACCCTATCTTTTATCTGCCAAACCAGGAAAAGCCTTTCTTATGCATTGAGTTTTCTCTTTGCTCAAGAAGGATGGAAAATTTCCCTCTTTCATCACCCCCAGGCCTCCCTCCCCCCCCCCCCCCCCCATCAAGTTCTTAGTTTATTGATCCTCTCATGAAAAACCTGCACAGTCACCACAGATAAAGTCACTGAAGAATCTCGACTCCTGGTGTCCGGGCTCAGCTCGCTTTTGCCGGCACCGACCCTGGCCTCTGCAGCCCCCTGACCCGCTCCATCCCGTTCCCGCCTTCCTTTCCCTGCTTTCTTAAGCCTTCCTCTTCTCGTACAGGCCATGTCTTGCAAGTCCATGTCTGGGCTCATTGTTCTTTGCGTAATCCAAGGAATCAGAAATCGTGCCAAAGCCAGTTGTCTCGCCACCACCAAAGTGGGTTCTGAATCCAAACGCAAAGGTGACAGCTGCTGTGCTTGTACACATTTTGGCTAGTTTTTCCCGAGTTTCTGTCTTAGGTGCTGCTGCCTTCCCAGGGTGAAGGATGTCAATGACCATTTGTTACCACTGAAGTAGTCTGTTGGTCATGAACTTCCTGGTCTGGATAGTTACTGTGTCAATCATGATGGTGGCTGATTTTCAAGCAGCCAAGGAAGAAAACAGCCCCCAGGCCTCTCACTCCAGGAGGGCACCAGGTACGGTTGGAATGTGGATGACTATCATCTTTTTGACCCCAGTTCCTCTTCTGGCAATGGGATGTTTCCTGTTGTTCCAATTTTCTTCACTGGCCACACACAACATATTCTCACAGCAGGCTGAGGAGATTTTTCCCCCCTAGCTCTATTAGGTTTCTTTTGTTTATAAATATGGGTTTTTAAGCTTTATAGGGGAAGTAATTTTCACTTTTTGTTTTTCTGTGGAATGGAGCATATCTGTACCTCCCTTGGTAAGGTTACATAAACAAGCAGGACTGGAGGATGTTTTTCTTCCTCAAATGCAAGGAAAACTGAAATGTTTTATTTTTCTAAGAAGGGGCATGTATATGCAAATGTTCTCATGAAAAACCTCAAATAAATTGTTTCCTATTAGAGTATGTGTCTGTGTTCAGGAATGGAACAACTGCTTACTGGGCCAGTGGTTCCAAAACCATAAACAACAGCTTGATTAATGCATCCTTGGCTTATACTTCACCACAGAGAGAAGAGCTTTCAGTTTATTGATTGATTGATCTGAGAGAGAGAGAGGAAGGGGAGAGAGACAGAGAGACACTGATTTATTGTTCCACTTATTCATACATTCAGTGGTTGATTCTTGTATGTGCCCTGACCCGGGATTGAACTGGTGACCTTGGTGTATTGGGATGACACTCTAACCAACTGAGCTACCTGGCCAGGGCGCACTTTCAATTTTTAAAAACTGTAGCTGCTGATTCCCAAGGAGCAGGTAACAACTAAACAAAAAAACAAAGTAAGAAAAGAAAATGCTCTTTTAATCCTCTTTTTAAACTACAATTTTTATAACCCAGCAGAAAATTGAATTACAACTGTTTTAGACTGTGTCCAGTTAGGAGAGAAGGGTACGGGAGCAGAAGGGGGAGGGAGACATGGAAGAGAAGATGTGGGGGAGGGGGGAAGGAAAAAGACAAAAACTGGACCTTTGGTACAGTTACAGACAAAGACATGGGGAAACATACAGATATAGCCAGACAGAGGCTTAGATAGAAACCTGTTCACATAGAAGCACACGCGTGTGTGCATGTGTATGAGCTCACACACACCCACGCCCTTTGAGACAAATAGGGAAATGAACATATGCACAAGATTTACATAGGCCCAGATAAATGAATTAGAAACACATGCATTTAGAGACTCACACATTGAGAGAGATGGAGAGAAATTCAAGGGTATTAAGGAGGGAAACAAAGTGGGAAACAAGGGGAGAAACAAGGAAAAGAGTTTTGTGGGATGGGAAACCCCATTCAGTGGATGAGTTCTATTCTTTACATACTGCCTTGGGCTCCAGGTGGGGGATCTCAGTGCAGTTTTTATGAACACCAGTCTTGGATCTCGTCTACAACTGTCTTTAATTGTGTGATGACAGTCCAGCTACTTAGGTTCTCTGGGGTTCAGTTTCACCATCTCTAAAATGGGGGTAATAATACCTACATTGCACGGTTGTTGTACCGACTAAATGAGATACTATTGATAAAGTGCCTTGCTCATTGCCTGGCTCAGAGTTAGCACTCAACAGATGCTGAGTAATATTATTAAAACTTATAACAACACCATGGAGTAGGTATTATTATTCTTAGTACAATAGGAAATAAAAACTCTGAAGTTAATAGTTTGCCCAAGCTATGCAATTATTGCTTGATGAGTCAGATTTGAATTCAGATCTACCTGGCTCAGAAGCCTATGCTCATGTCACTGCACCATGGCTGAAACCTACTTCACTCTAAAATGCTGCATTGGCATGTGTGCACACATGTGTGCCTGTATGTGTTTGTGGCAGAGACATAGTAACATGACCCTCTCTTCGAACTTCAAAAATTGCTCGAAGTGTTCAGATTTTGTTATATAAATCATCTTGGATTCTTTGTGGCATTTTAAGGTATTTATTAAACTCTTCTTCCTGTGTATCAATGATGAAATTTTTAGTTTACACCTATGTGAACTGACCTTTCAGATCTTTGACCTTCTGGATGCTGCTGCCACAATCTATCTTGATTTTCTGAAACCACAGATGTGAATGGTATGTCCTCTTTGCTTTTTTTTTTTTCATATATCTTTATTGATTTCAGAGAGAGAAAGGGAGGGGGAGAGAGAGAGAGAAACATCAATGATGAGAGAGTCATTGACTGGCTGCCTCCTGCACACCCCCTGCTGGGGATCGAGCCTGCAACCTGGGCATGTGCCCTGACTGGGAATCCAACCACGATCTCCTGGATCCTAGGTTGATACTCAACTGCTGAGCTACAGCTGGCTGGGCTGTCCTCTCTGCTTTTCAGACTACATGAAATGAAGCAAAGGTATCCCCAGGGCCACACTTTAGAGGTTATTCTGATTCCAAACATCCTAAGAAGGAAGGGTTAACCCCATTTATAAAAAGTTGTACTCAGTCCTCTTGGTGAGAAGTCGTTCCTTCCCTACATGTCTCTAAGTGTAGCTCAGCCATCATGACACCTGTTTTTCTTTTTCTAACTCCTCCTAATGAAACCAAACCACCGTCCCAGGAACTTGTATTGAACTTGTTTGCTCAGGACACTGTCTATCTACTAACTCAGATCATTGAGAGCAAGACTTCTGACTTTGTATCTCTAGAACCTGGCACCGTGTTTGCCTCAGGCAGGCCCTAAATGTTTATGGATTGCACAGATTCCTTCTGAGGACTCCTACTGAAACCAAACTATTCTTTGTCCATGACTTTTATCTTTTTCTACTGCATTTTGAGTAATTTTTGTCTATGCCCTGTGCTTATTCATCTTCATACCCATTTCATGCCTAAGATACTGTCCTGGAGGCGGAGGAACACAGTATGTATTTTATATTCTTGTATTTAATAAGCAGTAGCTTTTCTCTTACACTCTCCTCTCACTCAGCCAGAGCAAGAGGTTGCTCTGATTCTCTCTGGGAAATAGAGTCCTTGTTCTGCACACTGGGCTCCTGTTTGCCCCGCAAATCCATCAGATTCAACCACGTCGTGTCAGCTTTTCCTTTTATGGACTCACTCGAGGAAGCAATTGCCCAGGACCATGCAATGTGCCCCCTCGCTGTTGAATGCTGCTCAGTTGGCAGCCAGATCTGACCCACCAACCAGCAAAGTTTTCAAAATATTTTTTTCAATTGCTATGTGAAAAATGTTGGGTCCCCCCGCCCCCAATCGAAATTCTTCATTCTCATGCCATTTCTGTATCTGGTCTGTGCCAGACAAATCTGCTCTGGATTACACATTTCCACATGAGCATTCCTGGGGCTGCTCTGTCTGTGTGTGTCCTGGCCCCACAGGGCAAGGCTCATGGCCCCTTCTTTCACGTGGAGGCCACCAGGGAGCTGTGTCTGAAGGCCTGCTGTGTTTTGTGTATCAGCCTCGTGAAGTTCAGGCTTTGCCTAATCACTCGAAGGCATGGCCGGTTGGCATTTCTCTGACAGTCTTCATGTGTGAAGGGAAAACAAAGGAGTGAGGGTGGTCTTACCTTGGGAACAGTGCCCCTCGAGTGGAATGCCAGGCCCTTTTCTTCACATGCAGAGGCCAGTAGAGAAAGGGTGTCCTGGTCGTAGATAAACATTTCTAGCATCCATTGACTTGCATCTCTGCAAGGTGAAAATCAAAGAGGAAGAGGGAAGCAAAGAGACCCCCTGACAAGTGAGCTGCTAAGGGGTGGGCCCTGGTCACAAGAGAGTCCTTTGAGCAGTCACCACCACCATGGAGTGTAAACTTCTGGGTGACAGCTGCGTCATTACAGCAAATTCCATAAAGCTGAGGAAGGTGGAGCAAGGAAAATTCAGAGGAAGTGAAAGAGAAGAGGCCCAGAAAAAGAGTTTTAAACAGAGGCCATGGGGAACAGTGAGGGAACAGGCACCTTTTGGGGGAGGCCTCCTGGGCTGGAGGTCCAGGTCTTTGTAAGAATTGCTGGCTCACATTCATAATAGCTTTCAGAGCTTTCAAATTGTTTTGTGGTCCCTTTGAAATATCACCTTCTATTTGATCCAGGCCTAGCTGATACAGCAGAATGTGTTTGTGATGTACAGACGCATAAGTACATATGTACTCACCGCCCCAATTCCTGACTCTGCTGGATTATTAAGTGGCATATTTAGTGGGTGGTGCAGTCCAGTATGATACGTGCTGATGGTCATTATTTTTCCAGGTACGTAAAGAGATACACAGTGTAAAATGCTGTGGAAATAACACTTATTTAATGTTGGACCTATGTCTGAGGATTTCTGCAGATGAGGAAACTGGGGCCCAGAGAGATAAAGTCACTTGACCACAAGTCCCTCCCTGTAATCCTCCCTCTGTCCCTTTCTCTTTCACAAAAAAGTTTTCCTACTCCTAAATCTCCCATGAATCTAGGTGTGTACAGAAACATAAACAGATATACAAACAGACTTTCTTATTTTTATAAATAATCTTTCAGTGAAATTTATTTTAGAGTATATAACAGGATACAATCAAAATGATGGCCCATCCCACCTGAGTTGCTTTTCTAACATAGTATAGCATTTGTATCAACTGATTTGACCATTTAGATCAGCAGTGGGGAAACTTTTTTCTGCCAAGGGCCATTTGGATAGTTATAACATCATTTGCAGGCCATAAAAATTTTCAACTTAAAAATTAACTATGGCCCTAGCCAGTTTGGCTCAGTGGTTAGAGCGTCGGCGTGCGGACTGAAGGGTCCCAGGTTCGATTCTAGCCAAGGGCATGCACCTCGGTTGCAGGCTTAATCCCTGCCTCGTCGGGGTGTATGCAGGAGGCAACCAGTCAGTGTGTCTCTCTCACATTGATGTTTCTCTCTCTCTCTCCCTCCCCCTTTCACTCTCTGAAAAAGCAATGGAAAAAATATCCTTGGGTAAGGATTAAAAAAAAATTAGCTATGAGAAAAGCTCCTATATTTATTGAATTTCGAGTCTTACCTACAGATACCTTGCAGGGTCAGATGAAATGAATTCTTGGGCCTTTTACGGTCCATAGGCCAGATGTTCTCCATCCCTGATGTAGATAAACAAGATTGATAATAACAATATTAGTAACAGTAGATAACTCGTTTAACTCGTTTTGTTCAAAACCTATGATATATGGCACTATCATCTCATTTAATCTTCACAACAGCCATAGGAAGAGGTATTATTTTTATCCCATTTTGTTTAAGAGGAAACTGAAGTTTAGAGTGGCGAAGTAACAGGTGTAGGTGACCCAACTGGAAGGTGTGGACTCCAGATTCAAACACGGGTTTTCCTGACTCCAGAAACCCAGCTCTTCACCTGTTAGGCTCCTTGCCTTTCCTCGAGTTTCATCAGGACACAGTTCTGCGTAAGTTTCTCTGTGCATGGCCTTCTCTGGTCCCCAAATAGAAGGGCTGTATGCCTTCTTAGGGCATTACAGCTTCTTCTGCCAATGCTTCCTCTAGGCTCATGCCAAGATACCATTTCCCTTCTCCCCTCCCTGTGAGGCACTCCGCCGGCTACTAGGTCATCCGAGCTTGCTGCCACCTCTTTTGATCTTACCTGGGTGCTGCTTGCTGTGGCATCTTTCCCCTTCTGAGCCTGGCCTCTTTCAAAAAACCATTTAGTTTTTTTTGCTTGGTTGGTTTATGGATCTTTTCTCTTCTGATCTGAGCAAGGCAGTTGGACCACAGCGAGACGCCCTGAGGCTGTGCAGTGGGCTCCGTCACTCCCCGCTTTCACTTCCCCACCGGTTCTTAAGTGCCTGTGTCTGCTATGTGCCTCCTCACTCTACTGGTTTATATTTTTAGCTTATTTCTTTTTTTCTTCCTATCATTTAAACAAATTTTATTAGGCCTCTAAAATTACATATACTCCTACTCCCAAAGCTCAGATCAAGCTTCTATTTTAATGTATAAACACTTCAAGTATATTTTGAACTTGACAAAAATAGGTTGTTGTTTTTTTTTCCTGTTCAATTAAACATTTCAACATAAAATATTTCAAACTTTAGAAAGGTTTAGAGAATAGCATAAACACTTGAATACTTACCACCCAGCTTTATAAAAGTTTAACGTTTAGCTATTTATAAAAACATATATGGCCATATATATTTATATGTTATAACATTTAGCCTACATATATATATATATATATATATATATATATATATATATATATATATGCACACACACACGCGCGCGCACACACAATTTCTGGGCTCTCTAGTTCATCGATCTGTGTCCGTTTTCCTGCCAATCCCATACTGTTTTGATCACTATAGCTTTGTAATGTACTTTAAACTCTGTAGGCCTCCAGAAGTGTGTCTGCTTCAGGCTCAAGCTCCAGGACAAGCTAATAGGCCTCCCACAGAAAGGCTGGGGGTGCGTCTCGTCGGGCTGCCTGTGACCTGGGGGCGCTGAGCCTGCCCAGAGCTAACTCTCCAATAGTTACTGCCCCGTGGGACCCAGGAACAAAGCCCAAGGGGCGTCCCTGGGGGGCGGCCGGAAGACAGGCGCGCCAGGCACGTGGGAGAGGCTCCCTCGGGCGGTCTGAGCCGGCTGCAGGGCCGCTCGCGCGAGAGGACAGGGCCCCGCGAGGACCGCGCGGCGCCGGCCCTGAGGCCCTGAGGTCCGCGCCGAGGATTCATCAGAGCCCAGGCGTTTCCTCAGAAGCCTGCCCCTCAGGCTGCGGCCATGTTCAGAAGCTAACAGGCCTCTCCCAGAAAGGCCGAGCTCCCGGGCTGTTGCCTCTGGCTGTGCCCTGGGGGTGGTGGCCTCTTAAGGACTCTCTCTGTTGGTGACAGTCGGGTGGGACCCGCAAGAGAAAGCCGCGCTGGCCTCCCGAGCCAGGCCTGAGCGGTGTCGCTGGGGGCGGCAGCAAAAGCCAGGCCGCAGACACGTGTCAGAGGAGCCACAGAAAACTTAGACTTAAAAAAACAAGAAGGGTGGTGCTCGGGGAAGAGCAAGGTGAAGAGAGTGAAGAGAGCGCGTGAGGAAGGCGCCCGCGGGTCTCCCTCCCAGACGGCGTCCGGCGGGCGCGAAGGTGTCGGCCCAGCCGCCCAGCCTCAGGCGGCCGCCCGCGGACCCCGAGGAGCCTCCCGCCTCCTGCTCCGCCGCCGCGGGTGCCCCCAGGTGAGCGCGCGCCGCGGCTCCGGTCGCTCCAGCCTGAGGGTCTTGTCTTTGCTTTTCAAAGCTCAGTGTTTTGGGAGCTCGTTCCTCAGGTGCAGGTCTTAAAAGTTAGTGGTGCCGGATGTACGGTTCAAACCCTTTGTTTTTCAGGGAGTAGCTTCGAGTTTGAGTTTCTTCCAGACTGTGCGCCATCCATGGGGGGCGGGGGGGGGTGGCGATGTGGGGGGTGTGGGGGGGTTTGCAAGGAGACGGTGAGATTGTGTCCCTGCCTCCGCGGCTGCCGGTTTCCATGTGGAATTTTTCTCGTTCGCCCAGTTCGAAGGAGTCCAGGTGTCACCAGCCAGTTGTTCCACGTTACCCGTAGGTTGGGTGTGAGGAGGCGAGCTCAGGATCCTCTTAGGTCGCCGTCTAGAACCGGGCCCGTTCAGCATATTGACTTTTAACCCCCAGGCTTGGCTGCGTAGGATGCAAGAGCTGCGTCAGCCCAAGCCCGGCTTCTGTGCACAGCTGTGTGGAAGCACAGAGCAGGCCTTCCCTCATGCGACCTGTTTAAGAGTGAAAACCAAACCAAACAAACCCACAGAACTTCTCCAGGAACTACCCTCATATTTTTCTTTCAGATTTTTTTTTTTTTTTTTTAAAGAGGAAAAGCAACTCCTAATTTTGAAAATTGGTAGTCAAAGGAAGTAATTTAGTGTGATTCCTGTGTGAACTCCACTTAGGATTACTACATATAGTCCTTGTAGATGGTCTATTTTTAAGAAAATAATTCAGTCTAATAAAATGAAAGACATTTTGTAATTTTTAATAGTCAATGAGTGAAATTGTCAAATGAAAGGCTGGAAGGAAAAAATGAAAGGTTTATGGGGAACGTTTCAGTGGAGGGATTAGGCTGCCACCATCTTTCTTATTTTTATCAATTTTGCCATCATTAAAACATGATGTGTCTCCTGATATGATGCAATGGAAATACTCACCATAACCTAGGAAGTGTTCTCGTCCAAAACGTTGAACTTGAATTTAACCAAATCTCTCCAGCACAGACTTTCTTGTATGGGGAATATAATGGCGAAAGAAACAAGTTAAATGACACCAGGAGAAAGCAAGGGGATAAAGCTAGAATGTGGGACATTCTAAGGGCCAACAGATCCAGTTTCTTTAATAAGGAAAGTATGGAAAAAGTGCATGTGTTGGGGTGAGGGCGGGGAGAAGGAGAGCCTGCCTGCTCTTGATTTAAAGTGATTTAAGACACATTAAAACAAAACACGTGTGGCCCTTGTTTGGATCCTGATTTATACAAATCTAGTGTAAAAGATAGTTTTGAGACAATTGTGGAAACTTCATATGAACCGCATATTTTGGATGATACCAAAAATTATTGATAACTTGGTTAGATCTGATAATAGCATTTGGTTATGGAAGAAAATATCCAAGTTTAGAAATAACTATTGAATTAAGGCATTTGCTTTAAAACAGTAAACATCACAGATAAAACAACTAAACATCACAGATAAATTTGAAACACATATAAATCTTTTCCCATTTTATTATTCAGATTGTTTTCTTGGGTTTTTAGAATACTTTCTAATAGTCTTATAAAGTACTTTCATAAAGCACTTTCTAATAGTCTTATACAATACTTTCTAATAGTCTTATACAATACTTTGTAATAGTCTTTAACGTACTTTATAAGATATGTGATTTACAACTATTTTCTCCCAATCTAGCTTGTATTTTCATTTTCTTAATAAAGTGTTTTGAAGAGCATGAGTTCTTAACGTTGATACAGTTCAATTTATCAGTTTGTTATTTTAATGAATTGTGCTTTTGATGCCACATCTAAGAAATCTGCCTAACTCAAGGTCACAGAGGTTTTTTTCCTAGATGTTTTATAGTTTTAAGTTTTATACTTAGGTCTCTGATACGGTTTGAGTTAATTTTTGTGTACGATGTAAAGTAGAAATTGAAGATAACTTTTCAATTTTATTTTGCTGTGGATAACCAATTGTTCTAACACCATTTGTTGAAAAGACTTTCCTTTCTTCACTGAATTTGTACCTTTGTTGGAAATCAGTTGTCTGCATATCAACCTGGAATCTTTATTCTGACCAATTTCTCCCTTGGGTAGCATTGAATTACCAGTTCCAAATTCTTGCTCTCTCTGAATAGCTGTCCACTACCTTTTGGTCAATAGAGTCTTTTCTAATTACATTTCAGCTTTCTAGTTGCAATGGCTTTTCAGACTGCCTCCCTCAGATTAGCCTAAATCATTCTGATGGCTTTGTGTATCTTCAAATCTCTATCCCTAAGTTTCTAGACTATCCTTTGGTTTCCTTAGCCTTGGGATACTAGCCATTAATTTTGTTAAATTTTTATCAACTCTTAAAACTCTAGGCACACCAACATGTCACTTAAAAATCTATGATAGTATGATGTTAGAATTTCTAACCAGGTATGCCAACATGACACTCCAAAATCAACATAGTATGGTGGTAGAATTTCTAACCAGTTCTTGAGGACTGATAACCTTTGTTTTAAATGTCCTATGAAGTGATAAAACTTTTAATAGTCCTTGCTGATATTAGTTCTTGGTAGAACACACTCATATGTCATATCCCCACTTAAGAGCACAGCATCTAAAGTAGGAGCATCATTCATTTATTTGTCAGTCACTTTTGAGCACATACTGTGTGCCAACCCTTAGCTTGTGCTATGGGAATACAGAGAGAGATAATACATAGTCTCTATTCTTAGGATATTTCAAGTCTAATATATTCCACCCCTTTAGGTTCCAAGGCCAGATAAAGATTTTAAGGGTCAATAAATCCAGGTCTTAGAACCCAGATCTGCATTTTCTCCTCAGATAAGGTTGTTGCCATCACTCAGAGGAAATAAGAGGCAATTTCTGAGTCAAATTAGACATTCTAACTGGGGAATAGTAGGCTTTGGGTGAAAAGGCAAGCCCTGAGATGGGATAAAGCATCCAGACAGGACCAGATGCCAGAAGACAAAGGTTAGGCCCTCAAAGGAGTCACCAGGGTCAGTGAACATTTGTCAGAAAAAAACAAGGAAAGGGGAGTAAGCGGTTGAAAAATTATCTTTACCTTTTGACTGTGAAGGTGTATGTGTAGGAGAGTGAAAGTGATGTGTATGTGGTGAAAGAGGATTTGAGCCTTAGGGAGAAAAGGTGCTGGATAAAAATTCAGTTGGTATTACATTTCCTTCAGTGAGGAGTCACCGAGGCAGGGAGAGTCTAGACGTGTCCCAGAGAAAGGAAATGACTCCATGTGAGGTTGCCTGTCTTTTGTGACTAATGTAGGTTTTGCACACATCATTAACTATACAAAGGGCAGAGACAAGGTGTCTGCCAAATGAAGCAGCTCTTTAAAAGCTCTATTGCCCAGCCAAGGTGCCTCACAAGAATAAGAATGGAGAGCCAAGGGGCAGCGTCAGGTCTTCACCAGGGAAGGAAAACGTACTATGTGCCCTTTTCCAAGAGGGCTGGAGTATTCCTTGGCCAGGCTTTGGTTGGGATGCAGAAGAGTTAGAGGATGGCATTAGGTGTCTGTGAATGTGAAGCTCTGGAGATTCATCTGCAGCTGGGAGAAGGCATCCGAGGCACAGACAGAGAAGTGCTGGAGCTGCCTGCAGTGGGAGCTCAGGAATTGAATTCCCTTCCAAAAAGGAAGCAACTGCTGCTGGGTGGCCAAGAGGGAGGGGTAGGGCAGGTGGGAGCAGAACTGGCCTCACACATGGCTCAGCAGCCTGTAGCCCACGTAGTGTGATTCCACGGGCCCTGTCTGAAATAATACTTCCCATTCCCTAAGTAGAGCCTAACTTTCCCTTCAAAGTGGGGCATAGACTTTTCTCTATAATTAAAACTAAGGCTTATAGTTAAACTATCCCTGGGAGAGTTGAATTCACATTAAGGATAAACTCTAGATGTTTTCTTAAGGGTAGTGTTGGGGGGGGGGCACGATGATAAGTCTGATGGCAAAAAGTACATGGAAATGGAGATTGGGGATCTGGAAGGCAGATTTCCTAGTTCTTGGTGGCCACCCTAATCTGGCTGGCCAATGGGAGTTCTGTCTCATTGCCCCTCACAAATTCCTCCACTACACTTCCTTGTAGACTCTCTGAGCCTTCACTTGTGTAGGTGGGGACAGCTGGGGAGAATGGTGTGGATGGAGGAGATAGAACTGCAATACATTGTGAGGAAGTTAAATTATTGAGGTCTAGAAATGTGAATACATTGAGGACCTGGACTGTGTCCTTTCTCTCAGCATCCTCAATGCCTTGCATAGTGCCTGGTAAAGAGCAGGTTGCTCAGTACGGGAATGTTGAGATTCTAAAAAAATGTCAACAATAGTAATAACGTTATCACCAACAAACATGTATATAGTGCTTACCATGCCCTGGCTCTCCTGTAAGCACTTCACTGAGAAGCTGAGGTGGGGCATAAGACATGGTACAGGGGGCCTAAAAGCAACTTATATTAGTAAAAGAAGCAACACACCAGATACTGCTTTTTAATTAAGTGGATTCTTTAATTATTAATGAACAATCTTTTTTGAGGGGTGAGCCGTCCAGGCCTCATCCCAGGCTCCTGTTCAACTCTTCAGCTCCTCCTCTTTTTAAAAAAAGAAAGTATAGCCCGGCCGGGTGTGGCTCAGTGGTTGAGCGTCGACCTGGGGTACAGGCGATTGGGGTTTGATTCCTGGTCAGGGCACATGCCCAGGTTGTGGGTTTGATCCCCAGTTGGGGACATGCAGGAGGCAGCCGATCATTGACTCTCTCATCATTGATGTTTTTATCTCTCTCTCTCCCTCTCCTTCCCTCCCTCTGAAATCAATAAAGATATATTTAAAATAAATAAATAAGTAAATAAATAAAAAAACAAAAACAAAAAGTACAAGCAAAGCCAATTATGTTATAAATTCATCCCTACTTCCCTTTTCTGGTTGTTCCCGTCTCCCAACTTCAGTGACTCACCTCCCCCCCCACACACACCCAGCTCACCCTTCCAGAATGCAAATACATAACCATGAGTGCAAGACAACTCATCATTAAGAGAGTAAGTAGCTTTTGAAAGAATTCCTTAATGCTTTTTCCAAATATAGGTGAGGTTACACAGGAATTTGGGTTACCCAGGCTCCGCCTTGCCTTGGAGATTCACAGAGAGCCTCAGCCTTATTTCTGCCTGCAAGGAAACAGGCAAACAGGATTAAGTGGTTAAACCACCAGCATCCCTAGCCTGGCATGAATGGGCTTCAGATCTGCCAGGGAGCACCAGGAAAGTCTGGCTTTAGTTCATTCATCAGATTAGGACCAGGGAAACCTCAGAACAATTTTAGGATTGGAGAAAGGAGGTTGGGAGCAACAGCTGCTACTTTTTTACACAGATTTGTTTTTTTAAGGCAGAATCTCAAATGTTTCCTGTCAATGCCCTTCTTTACCTTCACCACCTCCATCCCATCCCCACTGAACCCCAGGTGGCCACACATGGTTCTGGTTCATTTACATTTAATGCATCAAAGTATTGTTTAGTCAAAGCAACTTTCTGTTCCAGGAATCCTTTGCCAGCTGATGTTATCAGACTGTCTGAAGCCTATTGTAACTGGGGAAGTGCTTTCCTTTTCTTTGAACTGGGAAGCTGTCCATTCTAAGCCAGCCCTAAACCCCAGCAGACCAGAGAAGCTGCATTTGTCATTTACTCACTGGATTAATACTGGAACCCAGTCAGGTCCAGCACTTTCCCTAGTTGGTGAAATATATACTCTGTGTCATTTTTAAGGGCATTGCTCCAGCCCAGTCAGCCAGTCTTGATTGTGAATGCATAAACTCTACCTGGCGGTGTTACCTGGAGGCTGTCCTTGCTTTTCCTTTTTGCAGCTTCCACTCTGAACCAGACCAGTGTCACTTCTCACTTATGCCATGCCATGGTTCCCACCTGCCTCATGCTGCCCTTGCTCTGCCTGCATCCCTTTCCTGCTTGTGGCCTGTGGTGGCATTTCTTAAACAGGGTGCAGGTAGGCTTGAGGGGTGCAAGGTTAAGTTCTGAGCAAAGCGAAGTACAAGACACACATGAACTGCCTTCCTAACAGCATCAAGGCTACTCAAAAATTGAGGAAAATTGTATGTTTTAAAAACCTGTGGTGCGGAATACAGTAAAATTGTACATTCTAAAGATAAAACATGAAGCTTCAGGGACATTTTAAGCGTGAAGTACATTACTTTGAATTCAATTTTTAGGCCCCCCCCCCCAAATTATATATTTATTGCCTTCTGCCATTAGTGAATGTGGGTAAAAGTTTGAGAGGTCTTGGAGTGGCCTGACTCCTCCACATGTCTCTCAAAGCCCATCACACCTCCTTTCCAAACTCCAGTGCAATCTGTCGTCCACCACTCCCCCCGAGGCACCTCACTCTCTAGATACATGGGACAATTTCTCATTCTTCAGCACATCCCTTCTCTCGATGTTTGTTCCTTAGAACCAGAATGCCTTTAAATTTCCTCATCTTTGCCTGACCTGAATCCAGACCTTCTAATTTCATATCCATTTTTCTTTCCATTATAAACACATTCTTTGTATGCCTCAGAGTCCTGGTCATGGCACTAGGTTCTTGAGAAATATTCATCGAGAGAAGTAGTTGCTTAAACACAATTGCTGAGCCCTTGAGGTGTGCACAAAGGAATAGAACACCTCTGCTCTCAGAAAGCAGGGAACTAGACAGGATGGTGCTACATGGAGAGTCTAAAGAAATTTTCTATTACTGCTCTTTCTTTCAACTTCAATAAGTCCTAAGCCTTGTTTCTAGAGTGAGGAGGCAGAGGATGAAGTGAGGGCAGGAATTCAGAGTATTGGCATGACTTTATCTAGATGGGGCTGATGATGCGAAAACTGGGAAGAAAGATGGTGAAATGAGTTGCAAACTGGAGACACTTTTTTTTAACCCCAAAATATGATACACACACACACACACACACACACACACACACACACACACACATATGTATTTTTATCTGGCCTGTTCTTGAGTTATATGCTTTTTATAATAAACCAGTGATTTAGTAAGTAAAATGTTTCTCTGAGTTCTGTGAGCTGCTCTAGTACCTTAATCAAACCCAAGGAGAGGGACCTCTGATTTATAGCCAGTTGGTCTGAAGCACAGGTGACAGCCTGGATTCGGGATTGGCATCTGAAGTTGGCGGCAGGGCACAGTCTTGTGGGACTGAGCCCTTGTCCTGTGGGCTCTGATGCTCTCTCCCTATAGGTAGTGTTGGAATCAAGCCGAATTGTAGGACACCGAGCTGGTGTCAGAGAACTGCTTATTGCTGGCATATGGGAAACATCCCCACAAACCCACATCATGTTGGAATTGGGGGTATAACCCAGATAAGTAGACTCTGAGCTGACCTCCCTGCCAGCCGGTGGGGGGGAGCGAGCCTCAGCCACCACCTTGGGACAGGGTCTGGACTCTCCTCCTCACCAGTCCCTCCACTCCTCATCATACACACACAGTGCACTCCCCATGGGCATTTCAGTTGGCTGCCCTGAAGCAAAGGATGGGTAGAACCAATTAAAAATTCCAATTTAGAGTCTGTGGGTAGAAATTCCAAGGAGATGCCAGAAGAATGACTCGTGATTGGTTAGAGAGAGAGACTGCAGGTAAAAGCTGAGTTGGAGGTGAACTGGGAGATTTCTTTCTTAGGTGACTCTCTGAGGCCCTTTATTTCAGAGTCTCTCTTTAAAAATGTTGCACATATAAACATGTCGGGTACTGTCCGAGGAATGGCCCTCAGGCTCTGAGCCAGCAGTGCCCGTTCCTGCCTCATCTCAGTGTCTGGACTGTTTTCCTCTCTTGATTTGCCCAGAGCCACATTAGAGCTTCACCCACCTCTGTGCTGTTCAGTTCCAGACATTTTGTTCAATCCATTTCAAGGACTATTAGAAAAATCTATCCAAGATCAAATTCTTTCTCTTTTCAAAAAGGCCCTTGAGGCTAACACAGGGGCCTTGCTATGCTTCCCTGATCCGTCTCCATCTCCAACCAGGCTTCTGGAAAGGGGACCGACTGCTTTGTGCCCAAGCTTCTCAATTCACCTGTCACAATGGGGAGATGAGAGGGGACTGATAGGATCCCCCAAGGAGTTCTCTGTCTATTAGGCCAGGCCCAGGCCATTCATGAACAGGCCATTCCCAGGGCCTCAGGTTTCAGGATGGGGAGATTAGTGCGGGGCCTTCTGACCAGGCAGACAGGGCATGGACTCTCCATTTCCCTTTCTGGCTGTTTGTCTTCAGAACTAAGTTGCTGCCATCTCCGAGGAAGCTGGGGGATGCTGCATGCCCTGTCTCTGAGGGCAAGTGGGTGGGCGAGGGAGGATTACAGACAGAATTGCTAACAGATGGGCATTGCTTTTAGGTCTCAGTTCATAGTGAAATCAAAGAGAGAGCTCCCCTTTGCTATCTTCAAAGACGACAAGCAGAAGAATTCCACCTCTTTTTACTACTCTATTTTTTCCATGCTCTCCTCTTTTCCCCACACACAATAATAAAGCTTTCTGGAATTTCAGAATTGGAATATACTTTAAAAGCCTTTGACCTACGAACTTTCCTCATGTTACATACGAGAAAATAGTCACGGAAAGAGGCACAGTGGCTTGTCCAAGGCCACACACTGGAAAGTGTCAGGACACAGATGAGAACTGGGCTCTTCTAACTTCTTTCTCCTTTTCTCAATTCCATTAGTTCCCAACTTGTGGTTCTGAGCATACAATGTTTATCATTTTTGACATAGCTGCAAACACCTGTGTTGTTACTTTATTTTACTTAAATGTAGTTACTTTATTTTTTAAAATATGTTTTTATTGATTGGAGAGAGAGGAAGGGAGAGGGAGAGATAGAAACCAATCATCTGCACACTCCTTACTGGGGATCGAGTCTGCAACCTGGGCATGGAGCCTGCAACCTGAGCATGTTCCCTGACCAGGAATTGAACTGGCGACCTATTGGTGCATGGGACTATGCTTAATTCACTGAGCCACACCGGCGGGCTTAAAAGTAGTTACTTTAAAAGGAAACAATATCACAAGTGCCAATGAAAAAGAGCGACATTACTTGCTTTTTATATTGGAGACCAAAGGACAGATGTATTAATGGAAACCAGTGTTATGAAACTAGTTGGATATTGTGATCTGTTGAGGGCTGTCACTCTATTTATTTGGGGTTAAAGTGGGAGCTACATGTTTGAGAAGAGTTAAGGAGATCCCAGCACCTGACAGAAACAGTCTCCTTGAAGGGAAGGAGAATTGAAATGGGAACAACCTTCCTGCAAAGTTATTGCCTCTCCATGCACTAGTAAAGTTTCCTCCCAGCACCTGTGGGGTGTGTCCCCCACTTTGGGGTCACTGCACTAGAGGGTGCTGCCCTCAAAGGGGAATGTAGACCCCTTGCTCTGTTTTCCTTCTCAGGGGCAGGCCTTACCAGTGCAGAAGACAGACATTATATTCCTTGCACATTTAAAAATGTATGGTATGGACAGTGGTTCCTGCGGAGATGTTTTGATGTTGATTTCATTGTCAGCTGGTGGAGTTTCTCACAACTTTCTGGTTAGGAACCTCCTGGAAGGGGACACAGGTTCACAGAGGGTGATTAGCAAAGTTCTTGAATCTGAGAGATAGCTAAGTGATTTTCTGTACACTAGATATCTTCCACCTCCCCTTTATTGCAGTCCCCATAAGTCACCGTGTGATGTGATGACAGAAATAAAAAAGATTCCGTCTCTGGGAATATCAAACACTCTGTGTATGATCTGAGACACAGAACGCAAGACAAAATAGGATCTCTTTCAAGCATAGCATGGAGTTGTAACCTTAGTATTAGCACAAGTAATGACCCAGTTGACAAACGGTTCTTACTGGCCACTGCTAGGTGTGGGGTCACAGAAATAAATAATGCAGCATAACGCATCCTGTCTGTGCTTAGAGTGGCTTGTGTAGTGGGTGCGAATTGCATTCATATAAAAGGGTAACAAGGATATACATGATGACAGGTGATCTGATGAATGTTCTGGAAGCCTGGAGGAGGGAGTGAGGCCAAGGGCTCGAGGGGCCACGGGCAGCTTTGTGGAGAAGGTAGGATTTTTGCAGGACTTTTGTCTCCCTATTTTCCTCTGGTCTTCCTCTTCCCCCTTCTTGCCCTCTTCCAGAATGGGCACAATGTCTGCACTGGCAGGGGGCTGGGGGTTGGCCGTCACCCCTGGGTGTGGGCTGAGCAAGCATCCCAGAAGCCTGTGGAGGTGGGAGGCAGGCCAGGTCATAGCGCCCATGCTGCTGCCCGTGAGATCCTCGAATACAGATTTACCTGTTCTTGGAGTTTAACATTGGTGAGTCTTTTATAAAGTCCTTGTGTCAGAGAGGGTGAGACTTAGTGTGGGTTGAAGTTTTAAGGGGAAAGTTGTATAATGCCTTTTTAACAATTGATTGTTCTCATACCTGCTTTCTCCCAGATCATCTCGTCCTGTCCCTACCATCTTTCATTTCTTTTCTAAAATCCCTTCTCTCCAAGAAGCCTTCTGGGACTAAAATGTAGGAGGAAGCATCCTCTAACTCCATTAGCTGAGCCTCCTTAGGCTGAGCTGGGACTCAGAATGGGTGGGCAGGCACTGCAGCCTCCCTCACTTTGGACGATTCCCACTGCAGTTCCAAATCACATGGAGCATGAGACTTATAGGGATATAAAATGTCAGTTCCAAATGTAGGGGGAAAACCTCTACAAATTTGGAATGGTTACTGTTTTCTGCAAGAGAAGCATCGCTCCTCCCCCTGTCCCTTGCAGCTGAGGTCTGCCTGTGGTCAGTTACGAAGGAATGACGTTTTTATGTCCTCTGGTCACTCTGATGGCTACGGTTTAGGGAACTCAGATTGAGTCAGACTCAGGGCAACTAGGATATATATCTGATAGGGTCATTTGTACAACAAATTTCTAACTGACATCTTAGGGTATCTTTTTCGAAACTGCTGCTCCTTTTGCTGTGAATAAGTAGGCCTCCGTTTTATTTTTTTTTACTTTTAAAAAGTTTGTCCTTTGTTCATTGTAGAAACTTTGGAAAATTCCAAAAAGCACAAATATGCACTAATATCTGCCATTATACCACTGACCTGAGGTAACGACTGTTCTAATGTTCATGCATATCCTGCCACTCATCTCTCTGCACATGTATACGCATGGATTCACCAGCTGCCTTAACACCCTGCTGCCCCAAACCCTAATCCCCCTCTTCCTGCTGTTTTTCCCTCCAAATAGATAGCATAGGCATAACCTGTGACATTCAGATGATACTCTGTGTAGTATATTGCAACACACATTTCTTGCTTATTAATAGATCGAGGTCAGATCCCTTTTTTTAAATAATTAATTTCACTTGCAACAGGATTGCTATGATATCATAGTATTTTCTCACACAGTTGTACTAGGAATTAATCATTCCCTCATTGTTTTTCATTTAGGTAGGCAGCTTCCAAAGTTGCAGTGTCACCAATGTTACAGATATTACCACAGCAAACAACCTTATAAATACGTCATTATGAACATCTGTTTTCTTACATTTTGTTCTGAGAAGTAAAATTACTGGCTCAAAGGGGCCAGTCATCTTTACAGCTTTACACACCATTGTAAATTTCCAAGAGCCCTTCTCCAAGTGGAGGGACAGTGAAATCAAGGCAGGTCTGGAACACTCCTGGCGGAAGCTGGGGGTGGTGCAGCCCTGATGCTGACAACCATTTCCTCCCAGGTGGCAGTGCCAAATAGGGACTTTGAGCTCACTGGCAAGTGGAAGCAGAGAAGCTCAGCAGAGCTCCCCATTATATCTTCCAAGAAAGGGTGGGCTTGGGGCAATAGCATGAGGCTTAGAGCTCAGACATTCTGAGAATTAGAAGCTTCCAGTCTCTGTGTTTGAACCATCACCGTATGTTGGTCAAGATCTTAGAAGAAATGGCACGAGGGAGCCACCACACACACATTACCACCTGGCAAACCTGATTAAGCAGAGTTTCAGAGAGACTCTTCCCTGATCGAGAGTAGCCAGAAGAAGATTTGTATCTTTTTTCCAGAGTCTTGGTGTATTCTTCCCTTGTTGCCCTTCTTCCCTATGTTCTGCTCCAGGGATCAGCTTGGGGAAGGCATAGCTCTCTCTCAACTTCCAGGCTTTCTATGTTGAATAGGGCCTACTATATGCCAGGCATTCTGCTAGGTCTGAGGGCTGAAAAGGTAAATAAGAAATGTCCCTGCCCCTGTATTTAAGAGTCTTGCTAGATGTCAACATGTAAACTGATTTACATAGCACTAAAATACAGTTGGTAATTTGTTTCCTTCACTCATTCGAGTAATACCTGGCAAATTGTGGGCACTTGAAAATATCCGATGAATGAATACTTGAATGAACAGATACAGTTGATGGTTGGGTCCCTCAAGTACAAAATTAGTGAGGGGTACTTTTTAAAAAGTTTTATTTCAAGGTACAATATATATGATATGAAATTTACTTGTTTTAAATGTACAACTCAGTGGTTTTTAGTATATTGACAGGTGTGCAGCTATCATGGCAACCTAATTTTAGAACATCTCCATTACTCCCAAAGAAAACCTCATGCCCGTTTGCAGTCACTCCCAGTTTCTTAATCTCCCCGGCCCCTGGTCCTAGGCAATCACTAATATCCCTGTATCGATAGATTTGCCTATTCTGGATATTTCATATAAATGGAAGCATACAATATGTAGTGTTTGTGTCTGGCTCTTTTTCAGTGAACATATGCTTTTGAAGTTCATCTACATTGTAGTATGTATCAGTACTTTATTCCTTTTCATCGTGGTTTAATATTCCATTGTGTAGATACATACCATTGTTTTCATCCGTTGATGAATATTTGAGTCCTTTCCACTTTGTGGCTATTCTGAATAATGCTGCCACAGACATTTGTGTATAGTCTTTGTGTGATCATATGTTTTCATTTCTCTTGGGTAGGTCATATAGGGATTCTTGTGAGCAAAGATTTAAAGAGGCATTTACAGAAGGAGGACTTGGCTCAGAGAGATGGAGCTAAGGCTTACAAGCAGACAAGTGTGACTCGCCCTGGCCACTTCCTCTCTTTTCTATACTTCTCTTTAACCTGCATATCGCCCTTCCGTGAATTTCTCTTTCCAAGTCTGATCTTGCCTATCCTTTTTTAAAGGGAGTTGGGGTGGGGAGGGTTTTCTCATTCCTTTCTATTCTTAAAATCACATTATTATTTTTCCTCAATACAAATGGAATATATAATTGTAAAAATATTAGATTCCACCTTTAAATTTAAGGAAAGACAAAATAAGAACATTAAAATGATCTAAAATGTCACCACCCAGACCTAATTACAATGAATATTTTGGTGTGTATCCTTCCTGAGAAAGAGAGAGCTATGTAATTCCCTCTCTATGTAGATATAAATGTTGACATTAATGTAGAGACAGATGTTGTATATGCTTTTTTGATACTTAGTTTTTCACTGGTGTATATCTGTCTTGACTATTCCTGTCTCTTTATATATTTTTTATATTTAATGACTGTACATTTCCCCACAATCATGACGAGTTTTAATTTATTTAAATCCTTGTCATTGGAAATGTAATTTGTTCCAAAAAATGTTTGTAGTTGTTAAAAAATACTGCAGTGAATGCAGCTTAATTAATTTTATACATATTAGTATATTTATAGAATATGTGAAATTGTTTTTTGAAAGGATGTTTTGATGCCTTTGGTTTATATTGACAATTGCTCCCAGAAAGTTCAATCCAGTTTACATTCCTACCTGCCATGTATGAAAGAGTTTAGCCCCTGAATTTTCACTACAACTGTATTACCATAAAAAAACAAACAAAACCCAAGTTTATTAGTAAGCAGGAAATGGCATCTTCTGAAGTTAATTTATATTCTTCGATAACTAGTGAGGATGATAACTTCTCACATATTCATAGGCTATTTAAATTTCCTCTTTGGAGCACCCTCATTATTCTAGGGGAGTATCTGGCCTTCCTTCCCATTGCCCTCCTCCTACCACTCTGCCCAGCAGACGTAATACCCAGAAACCCTTCCTTCTCACTCACACCTTGGGTAGAAGGTTAATGGAATGACAGGTGGACCCTGTTCCACCTGCCACCACAGTAAGACCACGAGGCCCACTCCTATGGCATAGGAAATATCATCTGCTGCCCACAGACCGCCTGGTACCCATTGAGGTGGATTCAACTGACATCTAAACCACAAAGCTCTCGACTCAGCTGGATCGAGTTTTATGACAGGATGAAAGAGCAGGCTTTTGGAACCCCATCTTTTGGCACAAGTATCCTTTATCGGAAGGGCTAGAATGTGGGTGGTGATGACCAGCTGTTTTTCTTTCAGAGCAAAGGAAGTGAGATCAAATTATAATAGAAGGGACGCCAGTTAGACAAAAGAAGGAACTGATTGCCAAGGAAGTGTGTGGAGTGCTTGCTGCACCTAAGGGAATCTTTGATGAGGGTGAGCTATCTGTGGTTTAATTGGATCCCTGCCTGGGAGTAGAGGATGGGCCTTAGCCCAGGCCTAAGGTGATAAGCTCTGGCTTAGCTCATGAGCGCCCTGGCTTCCTGCATGCCTACCACCACCTGACAGCTTATAGATCTTTCTTGGGACTATTACTTTAGAGATATTGCACCCTTTGGGACTCTCCACCCCATCTTAGAATTAATAATATAACCTAAGCTTAGGTTTCTACAATCCAAGAAACAAACAGAAGTGAAGGAAGTTATATCATTAGAGGCTGAGTATTTGTCAGGCTCTGGGCTAGATGCTTTAAAGACTTTCTAAAATATTTATGATAGTGGCCCTGACTGGTGTAAATCGGTATAATTGTTGGTTGAGCAACGTCCTATATACAGAAGAGTTGCCGGTTCAATTCCCAGTCAAGACACATACCCAGGTTATGAGTTTGTTCCCCAGTCAGGGTGCATACAAGAGGCAACCGATCTATGTTTCTCTCTCTCCCTTCCTCTCTCTCTAAAAATCAATAAAAATCTTTGATATTTTTTTTTTGATAACAGATAAGGAAACTGAGGCACGAAGAAGTATGGCTCGCCCAAGGTCACAAACTAAATAGCAGAGCTATTCACACCCAGGCATGTTTTAACTCCAACATTTCTGTTCATTGAACCATATTATGTGGAAGTAACTTCACTGTAGGTATTTAAGAGTATAAACTATTTACATTGGAAAAGTACCAGCCAGTTACCTTGGCCATCTTAGTCTTCCTGGAGTCTAAGTACTTTCTTGATCCAGATGGAGCAGGCCTTTCATGGGTCTCCTGAAGCTGGATTCTTCCCGGTCCCATTGTCTTTTGGTTTTTCAGCCTTAACCATCCTTTGTGTCCTTTCTTTTACTTAGATTAACATGTAAGGGACTATATGGAAGTGGGAAACACAGATGGGGAATAAAAGATGGAAAGTCAAATCCCAACTCTACCATTTACTAGCTGGATAGCTTTGGGCAAGTTAGTAAATTTCTCTATGCTTCCATTCATCTGTAAAATGGGGATAAAAATAGCATCTTTCTCACAGTTTGGGTATAAATATTAAATAATAGGTTTAAGTATTTAGAAAAATACTTAGAATAATAAGTTCTAAGGTAATGTTAGCTTTCATTATTTAGGTGGAAATCAGAACTTGTACATATGGGGGAAAAACAGTATGCCTGATTGGCCCACCCCACCCTCAATACACATTCAATGAAAGACCACTACATGCCAGACACCACATTATGCTAGGCACCCCAATACATGCTTTGATTTCATTATATTCTAACTCTAGTATAGTGCTATCTATTCTTTCCTGCTAGAGACAGACAGGGAGAGTGTGTACCTGTGTGAACCACAGTTCTTCTGATAAAATCTGAAGACTTTAAGAAAGATGAATTAACCAGAATGTCAGAAATATAAGGAATCTTAGGTACTATCTTAGTCTGAGCTTCTTATGTCCTCATAGCTGAGAAAACTCAGCCGTTAGATGATAAGTGACAATGCCCCATAGCCAGTTAAGCCAAGAGTCAGGACTCAAACCTGTGGTTTCTGGGTGTCTCATAATCTCTTTCTATAAGTGCTCCTACTTTTCCTAACCAATAGCCTGGGCAGAATGCTGTGGGGAATGAGTCACTGATAGACTATATATTGTCTCAGCACCTTGCATAGTACATTGCATGCCAAATGTGTTCTCAGTCTTCCTTCCCTTCACACAAAATTGTACTTACTAAAGAGGTCAGCAGGGGTGGGCATGAGAGGGGTGCATTGTACCTAGTACCAACAATATCCAACCTCTAGCCATCACATCTGGCTGGCAGGTGTTCCCTGTGCCCTTGGAGATACTGCCTTGTGTGGGAGTTGAGACTTCTGTCAAGTGGCCCCAGCTGTCTTTGGAGTGCTGGGCATGTGGGACTAATGAAAGAGGCCTGGTCTCCAACCTCAGCCAGTCTCCAGGGTGCGCTCTCTCCCTGCCCCCTCACTCTGCATGGTCTGCCTATTTATAGGCAAACCTAAAGACATTTACTTGGAAAATTTTCCCAGCTCTGATACTTATTAGTTGTGTCACCTTCAACAAGCCATTAGCCTCTCTAGGCTTCAGTTGTCATTTGTAGTAACTGGATACATTCCTCCTTCCCTTCCAGCTCTGAAATCACGTGAAGTTTGTCATTTTAGCATTCAGCACATTGCTAAGTATCTGTTAACCACCCACCCAGTGTCTAGTACTCAACTAGGGAATGTAAGTAGAGCTTCCCAACGTATTTTACAGAATGGCTCACATACAAAATGATTTTCAAAGCTCACCAGGATAAACAAATGAGGCTACTTGTAGGCAGAGTCACCTTCTGAGGTGCCAGACCCCACTCAGTGGCTCCAAGAGCCATCGTGGGACATCTCATAGACCAGTGTACCACATGGGTCAAGAGGCACTATTCAGGAGTCCAGAGGCTCTCTATGCTGTCCTGTCACCCAGGAGTTTACACTCTCCCTGGGGAAGTGTGACACTCAAAACAGCATTGGACAGCTAATGTGACCCTTGAGTAAGTGCTGTACTATATGGCTAGGCCAGAGGATTACAGTAGCTCAGGGATGGGGAAGATCCACTTGGTGAAGGGGTCTAGTGGTTTCCTAGAGGAATAGCATTGACTCAGAAATGACAGACTTGGACTTTGTTAACATCAAGGCAGGTGGCAGAGAGCTGCAGAGGACAAACCCCTCTATTGAGAAGTAGAGGCCCTGGATTCTAGTTCTGACCCCATTTCTGAATCACTCTATGACAAACAGGTTGTCAGCTCTCTGCATCTCTCCTCTTACCTACTAATGGTGCCTGTAGGACCTGCCAAGTCAGCCTCAAATAGAGAGGTTCAAAGAGAGAGCGAATGTAAAGACAATCATCAGGAATGAAGTGCCGTGTTAATGTTGGGGATTAGTATTAGCCATAGATCAGGAAATCCAATGGAACTGTCATGGTCATAGAGGGTTTTTCCCCATGTGACTCATTAATGGATTCCAAAAGCTCAGAACAATGTCTGGCTCAGAGTAGTGACTTCACAAATAGTTATGAAAGAGAAAGGGGTGACTTGACTGACTTCTAGGCCAACTGGGACTTAGGAGCTACTGTGATTAGCTACTCCCACTGAAAACGGAATGAGGTTATGAGGTGTCATGAGGCAGGCAAGAAATAACATAGCATGAGACTAATGAGAAGGTGAACAGAGGGTCATGAAAGAACATGGCAGCATCAGCTCCTTGAGACACATCCTGCAGGTTTCCTGGGGGAGGAGCTGATGTCCACTTTGGGCCTGAAAGAAAGGTGGAAGCTGTGCAGGTGAGGGGTGGGGGAGGGGATATGCATGCAGCCCCTTCGACTCTGTTTCATAAACAAAACTGGATTCTTTAGGGACTGTCTCTCTGGGTGAGTTGCCTTGGTCCAACAGGGAATCCTTGGCTTTCCTTAATGACTGCCTGCTTAGGTCAGTCACGGGCTCTCTAGAGGACCCAGGGCATCAATCCCACCCACCTCCAGAAACCAGGACACGGACTCTGCCTGGGAGGGAGATTGTAGTGAGTAGGTACTGAGAGTCCTGGCTCTATCAGGTGGCTCATGTTACCCAGCAGGCATATGCAGGAAGAGCTCTGAACCTGGATACAATTTAGAACTTCATTTTCCTCTGAGTTTTTGATTCTGTTCCTTCCTCCATTGGTTTGAGATTGCCATAAAACACAAGATTCCCTGGAATAAATGCCAGACTGCCTGTATGTTCAGTGAGAGCCAGAGAGGGTGAGATTAGAACCAAGAATGAGAGGCTGTGCCTGAGAATGAGGTGTCTGCTGGCCTTGCCTCTCCTCGGTGGCCTGACCCTCCTACATTAGGGTATTCCCTCCACCCCCACCCCTGTTGGGTGCCTCACTCTCCATCTTGTCCTACTCTGCCCACTCATCCCTCATCAGGGGTGGAGGGTATGCACTTCCCCCTAGGATGCTGTGCACCGCAGAACAGCATTCTGTTTATTGTTTTCCCCCAGCAGTCCATTGAAGGCCCCAAGGCTATGCAGCAAGTCAGTCTCTTTCCAGGGATCCAGAGAATGCCTCAAAGCTGCTGCTCTATATTAAGCATGGCTTGAACCTTCCTGGGAGCATGGCTCTCACCTCAGAGGGCACAGTTAGACTTCCTTAGAACCCATAGAAGCTATCCAAAGTCTTCATGGGAAAGGGGTGTCAGAAATGACAGAGATGTGGGTTTTTTGAGGGAAGACAAAGGAAGGGACTATTAGACATTCAGTTGTTATTGGAGACCTGGTCTTCCTACTCTTTATATTTTCTCACAACTTTGAAAGTTCAGTGTATTATCTCCATTTTACAGATGAGGGAACTGAGGCTCAGAGAGGTTGTGGACTTGCCTAAGACTCCACAGCTGTACATGGCAGAGCCTTGTCTCTAGGACTGTCTGCCTCCAAAGCCCATGTTCTTTCTTCTTCCCTGGGAGAAGGTAGGAAAGGGTCCAGCGTTCACATCCACCCTCGTGCCATTTATGACACCCTGAGGTGACACCAGGACATACCTGATTGGGCTCAGGGGTGTCATCCCAGGGACTCAGAAGCAATCTTCCAATAGTCTTCAACTGAGTCCAGAGCCTTACTAGGATTCTAAACCCTCAACTTTGAGGGAAGCACAGAACCGGAAGGGAGGTTCCAATAAGAGTTAGTGAAAATGGTGAAAGAATTGAGACAAATAACTGAGGGCCAAAGAGATACGGGGGGAATGTTGATTGGGAAAAGGGATCTACACAGCCTGTGAGCATTTGAAGGACTCCTTGAGCAGGGTCAATGGTTTGTGGTTGCAAAATGCTGCAAAATGCCAATTTAGGACAAGGGGGTGGGGTGCAGCTTCCTTCCTGGGAGGCCTATAAAATTTAAACAGTCCAGTTCCAGGGAATCTAGCTGGAGGCAGAGTACAGAAAAAAATGACGTGGGTCTCTTTTCAGGCCTCAAGCCTGGAATTGTGGAATTCTAAGAAACACATTCGAGAACAGATGGGGTGGTAAGGGGGAGATGGATTTAGCTGCCCAGTTTGTATGGAATGAAGTTGCTATGTGTTTTTCTAATGATACAGGTGCCTAGACATGAGAGCAATAAGTGGAGAGAAATATTTATGTAAACAAAAGAAATATAAATAGATGAGAGAAAGTAACTAAATATAAACTCGGTTCAAAGTCAGTGTGAGAGCAGCCAATGCTATTTTCAGATGGGGGTGTGTAAATACATGCAGGGTGCTATTTATAGACGAAGGTTGTATGTAGACTCTGACAGTCGCCACTTCTTTCAAGGGTGTGCTGTCCAGCTCAGGCTGAAGGGGCCTATTGCTTTCTCATTTCTGCAGGGAAGAGACCAGAGGAAGAAAGTGCTGTTTTCCTCTCCTACCTGCATGCCTGTCTCTATATATTCCCACACTTCTATCAGTTTCCTCCTTGACCTTTGCTCCCGGAATCCTAGGCACTCTTTAAGGCTCCCTCAAGGTGTCTTCTGCTGGAGGATGCCTTCTTCAGGGTCCTGTCGCCTGCTGCCCAGCCCACTCGCCTGTCATTCCCATCTGCTCTTTTAACACACCGGGCACACTCACACATGACATTTTTTTCTTTGGCCACTTTCTGCCTGTCTGATTATGCTGTCCTCAATGAAGAGAAGGCTGGGACTTAGTCATGAGCTAAACACATAGTAAGTACTCAAATTTGGTTTGTTTAGTCAATTACTCACTGACATAAAGAAAATGTGAGCTTGAATTGTAGCAGGAAAGGGATTTGTTAGACACAGGGAGATTTTTTTTTTTCAGTGGTAAGGTTCTAGAAGGCTGAGCCATGCCTGAGGTCCTGCTCAGAGGTAGGGGAAAAGCAGCAATAAGCTCTCAAATCCTGTCCTGCCCCCTTGGGAGTTTTGCCTATCTGAGGGCTCTTACTGATTATTGAATTATGAATTTCATCCATATTTTCTCAGCTTTCATACAATTCCATATAGGATATCCTTTTGGCTATTCCCAGAGCACAGAGCAGTGGATTTGGTCCACAGTGAAAATTATAGACCGGGAAGGACATTCCTGCTCTTTGGGGTCTTCCTTTTGCATGTTTCCCAGAAGAGGGCAGCATCTCCCTAAGGTTTCTTCTTTCAGCTGGTACAGCCCTTTCCAGCACTCTTAAGGGAGCAGCAGATTCAGTGGTAGCCAGAGAATTGTCCTTAGTCTCTGCCATTTGGATTTATTGGGGTGGAGAGGAGGGATGGGAGAAAGGTGGGGTGGGGGTTGGAAAAAGGTTGCTTCCACACAAGAACAAGCCCACAGTGGCCTGATGGCCCCATCAGAAGGCATCAGAGGGTTCCTGTCCTCTGTGTCTGGGAACCTAGCAGAGCTTTTGTGCCTGAAGCCTGAGAGGCGCTAGCTATGAAGAGTCAGGTGTTGTAGAGAAAGGGCCACCTGGGTGGAAAATCCCTTTATGCCCTTCCCTAATCTGATTGGGCAACAGGAGAGCACGCAGCTGCATCTGAGGGAGAACCGTAGTGGGCAGTGACTCATTTAGTCACTCAGCTGGTGAGAGCTGGAACTAGCATGGAGATCTGCTAATGTCTGTCAAGTGCTCTCTCCCCACCACTCAGGATTGCCAAGGTCAGGGGTAGGATCAGAATTTCATTCCTAATACTCAGCCTCACAGTAGTACCAGTTGTCACCAATTAGAGGTCTTGTAGGGTAGTGGCATTCACTTGTCTTTATCTTCCAGTTAAACAACCAGGAGGGCAGATGGGGGAGGTCACATGGGTGGAAATCTATGCTGGTGGACAGTTGCCTGGTGCCCTGGGTCAGGTGGTAAATGGGTCACTGAAGCAGGGCAGAGAGCAGGCAGGGGATGGGCACCAAGTGTGGCTTCCTGGTGTGTCTTCCTGAACGCTATTCTTTCTCTGACTCTGTCCATTCCGAATGTCTGTTATCAGCGGGGTGGCCTATTTTCTGGAATCAAAAGAACAGGCAGATAGAAGTATCTGTCAAGTTTGGACTCTGTTGTTCTTATCCAAAGAACCTGAAGTTGGTGGATGAGAAACACCAGGAAGAGGGAAGATGAGGAAAATGAGGTAGATGAGACCTGCATGGGATGCTGAGGGCAGGGGTTTACAAGTGGGGGGTGAGTGGGTGTAATTATCCCATGTGACTGAATTGCCCCACTTGGTGATACCCTTTCAACCTAACCCCGATTCCCTAACTCTGCTCTTACTCCCAGGAAAATGGGACTAATTTAAGAAAACATTAAGTGTGGAAAATGGCCTTCTCGCTCAGTGAAACCCTGACCTTGGTTGAACATCAGGCCAGCCTCACTGCACACTAACCCTGTTGGCACATTTGCAGTGTGTGCTGGGCAAGTGGAGGGTCGCATTCATCTCCTTCCCTCCCCTCTCTTGGCACCTTCTGGCTGAAGGTCTCTGTGTGTGCTGGGAAATCATCACAATTGCTTCCAAGCCTCAGAAGGTGACCAGTGCTCCCAGATTACATCTTGATATACATTTGCCTTCCATTGCTCTTCCGATCAGCATTCATTCTGCATTTCCTGCTCTTTGTGGTTTGTCAGCCCCTTAACATTGCTTTAGCTTGGTTTGCAAGCGAGAGAGAGAGAGAGACAGAGAGAGAGAGAGAGAGAGAGAGAGAGAGAGAGAGAGAGACAGAGAGAGAGAGAGAGAGACAGAGAGAGACAGAGAGAGAGACAGAGAGAGAGAGAGAGAGAGAATATGAATTACGAGAGTTAAAAGCTCCCTGCCTCTGGCATGCTGGAACAGTTCCCTGAATGTGAGTCTGTTGCAAACTGCTGTCATCGCAACTTATATCAAAAACATCTCTTGCCCCCAGGACATGACTGTGTTTTGAAAGCATTTCTGCCCTGTGCTGCTTGTGCAGATATTTGGGAGAAAGCTTCTTCCATTTCTGTTTAGCTTTGGGAGAGGGATTTTAGCAGTTCTTGTGTATGCATTAGTTTCATCTTCCCAGTCTGACTGTGGAAAAGAACTCGTCACTCCTGTGGATAAGCTCCAGTTGCAGTTCTCTTGCCAATCTATTGGATGACCCTGGACAAGTCACTGCAATTTTTAAGCACCCAATCTCACCAGCCACCTATTTTATTTTTGGAAACAGAAAAAGAATGAATTTTTCTGCCAGTAGGCTGAGGAAAGTTGTCCCAAGTATAAACTGAATGGGGTCAGAGAGTTAAAGAAGCACGTGCCAATGGAGGTTATTGAGTCAACGGACAAATATTGCCATGTTGGATGTGCATCTGCCTATGTTTAAATCTTTACCCGAGAAAGGGGTGAAGGGTTAGAAAGCATTTAAAATGGGCAAAGATGGGAAATGAGATAACAGCCTAGGACCTTCAGGACAGGACATACCACTGCTGGCCCGCGTGAGGACAGCTGCTCTGACAGCCGTGCCCTCCAGAATATGCCGTGGGTCTCAGCCTGGCAGCAGGGTCCCTGGCTGTGCCTGGTACCCAATAAGGGCTCTGTAAATATTTGGGAAGTGAGCAGAGAAGTGACTGTCCCTGGTTTGGGCTGGTGCCATTTGGAGGGCATCCAGAGTGCAAGGGAGGTAGGGGGTTGGGCAAGAGGAACATTACTACTGCTGCTGATTGATGGCTAGGCAACACTTACTGAGAACCCAATCATTTGGAAAGTCCCATGCTTAAGTCTTGCAGCGACACCCCAACCCATGATAGAGTGCCTACTCCAGTGGCATGGAGAGAGACATGGACCCAAGGAGGCAGGCAGAGGGATGGAAGGGGCATAGCTTCTGAAGGTTGTTGCTGAAGACCCAAGACTCATATTCAAGACAGACCATAAACAAGAGCCAAGGAAAATTCTGCCACTGCCTCCTTCTCTTCCGTTGGACTCTCTTGGGATGCCTTTTATATATTTATTTCCCTCGAAATAGCTCTGTGTTCATTGTTTAAAAAGTAAAATATAGCAGAATTGACTTTTGCAGGGGTATGCAGCTCTATGTGCCTTAACATATGCGTGTGTGTGTGTGTGTGTGTGTATGTAAAATCATGTAACCACCACTATAATCAGAATGCAGGACAGTTCCCTATCCCAAAGGACACCCTCTTGCTACCCCTTGGTAGCCACATTTTTCCTGTGTCTCCAACCCCTGGCAACCACTGATCTTTTTCTCTATTGCTATAATTTTGTCTTTTGAGAAAGTCATACCTTCTGAAACTAGCTTCTTTCACTCTAAGTAATGCCTTGGAGATCCATCCAAGTTGTTGTGTGTGTCCATACTTCTGTATTATTATTTTTATTATATGAGTAGCATTCCATCATATGAATTGACCACTGTTTGTTACCCATTTACCTTGGGGGTTTTGGGTCATTATGAATGGAACTGCAATAAATATTTATGACCAGTTTTTTATGTGAATGTAAGTTTTCATTCCTCTCAACGGAATACTTTAGAGTAGGATCGCTCAGTCACGTGATAAGTATATGTTTAACTTTATAGGAAACTGCTAAACTGTTTTCCAGGGTGGCTATGCCATTGTGTTTTCCCATCAGCAGTGTATGTGTTCTGGTTGCTTTGCATTCTTTCAACATTTGATATTGTCAGTATTTTTTATTGAGCCATTCTAATAGAAGAATAGTGATATATCATGTTTTTAGTTTTAATTTCCCTTAATGGCTGTGATGTTGAATGACTTTTCATGTGCCTATTTTCTACCCATATATATCTTTTTGGTGAAGTGTTTGTATAGATCTTTTGCCCATTTAAAAAAAAATTTTTCCCTTATCATTGAGTTTTGGGAGTTTTCTCTATATTATAGATATAAGTCCTTTATCAGATATATGATTTCCAAGTGTTTTTCTCCAGTCTTTCTTTTTATTCTTTTAATAGTGTCTTTCAGAGAGCAGAAGTACTTAATTGGGATATAGTCCACTTTCTCAATGTTTTGATTTAGGGGTCTTGCTTTGATGATATATCTAAGAAATGCATGTCTAGTGCATGGTGAATTGTCCTTTTTATACCCATGCTCATTTTTAACCTTATTTTGGCTGATATTCTCTGTGACTTTTGCAGAAGGTTGGCTCTTAAATGTACCTCTTGCCTTCCTTGGCATCAGTTCCTGAGATAATTGAACAGAGTTTCCTGAGGCTACTTTTTAGAGGGTGGGGACAATGTGGTGTATATGTGGTCAAGCCAAGGGGTTCCTGTAGTAAAACAGAAGTATCTTGGTCATTTTATGACTTCTGAACTATTCTCATTTATTCTTGGTGAAATTTCCTTTTCCCCATTTCTTTTCCAAGACAGAGCTTTGGTATGATTTTAAGTTCCAAATGACTAATAGATAAATCTGTACTCATTTACTCAATGCATTCAATAAACATTTATTGAGAGCCTATTATGTATCAGGCACTCTATTCAATGCTGGGGATGCTATGATAAGTAAAAATATACTCCCCATTTCCTGGAACTTAAGTTTGGCGGGGGAACCAGACACGAATTAAATAGGGGAGAACACTGGTAAACCATTTTATGGTCATATATCATTTCTCTACATCAGGGTCCTAAGTTAAGAATCATTTATATTACAATCTCATATCTATCCTGACTTTTAAGACCAATATAGATGAGGGGTTTAACAAATGCTGGTTACTACACATGATATTGTGTAGCAATACTGACTAATTCAATAATAAGCTAAGGAAAAGATGATGGTTCCATGACTGCATGAGAGAGACCCATTGGTATGTTCCCCTCCTCTTACAGAATATCCTCAGTTGAGAGGATACTCTAGAAGTAAAAAGACCAGGCATCCTGAGAAACTTCAAGAAATAGGGTGGGGATGGGGAGGTAGGAGTACTGCAGAAGAGAGGGGAAGTTTTCAGGCTAATTGCACTCTGGAAATTCTAGTTCCTCCCACTTACTCATATTGGGACCTGCAAGTTGCCAAGTGAAGGAGGAAAAGTGAGAAGAGAGTTATGCAGAAAATACGGTGACACTGTAATGTGGGAAAGAAGAATTGCTGACGCATCCCCGGCATTCAACACAGGTAGAAGGCAAGCTACATTAGGTACGAGGGTCTTTGATCTTCCATGAGGGCAGTAGATATCTTAAATCTTGGGGCTAGACGAATTCCAACCCCCTCATTTAAGTAATTAGGAAGTCGAAACTCTAAAGAGGGAAAATGACTTTACCATAGAGTCATATAACTAGTTAGTAGCTGAACTGGCGTTCAGACTCAAGACTTTTGATTTTCAGAAGTGATGTTTCATCTTTACCTCCCATTGATGGAGATTGAGATCCAAAAGCAGGGATAGGATCATATAATCATAGAAGCATTATGATCTCTGGACACCAGTAGAGAAAGTTGGAAAAGATAGCCATTCCTAATCTAAAGTTGGAAACTTCACATTGCATACTATTGACAGGATAATTACTATAACCAATGTTAACTGAGTATTATGTACTGGGCACTGTTCTACCTGCTTTACCTGTATCAACTGATTTAATCCTTTCACTGACCCTATGAAATAGCTGCCAGTATTGTTTCTAGTTTATAAATATGAAGACTAAGGCACAGTGAGGTTAAGTAAGCTGCCAAAGGTTGCACAGTCAACAAATGGCAAAAGTAGAATCTAGGTAATCTAATTTCAGAGCTAGCTACTTAATCATATGCTAAAATGTTTCCATGTAGACAGGATACCAATTAGGTGCTCCTGTTCTAATTCCTTGCACAAAGAATTCTGCAGTTGCTAGAACCAAATTTATTACCACCTCTAGCTACCTGGTACCTGTACATCAGAAAACTGGTGCATCCTGTCTTTCAGGTAGGCTTCAGAACAAAAAGGCTGTGTGCAGTCTCTGAAAGGAAAAATTCTGGTTGTTCTAAAAACCACTGCTGCTGAAACGAAAGCTGACCACTGACCCCAATTACCAGTGTTTCCTTCTCCCACTTTTTCTACTGCCCATGGCAATGTGCCAGGGTCTATAAAGCATACTCATTCTCAATTCTTTTATAATTCTCTTCTGCCATTGTTAGTCTTCTGGGCATTACTCAGTGCCCATAAAGCATATTAAATTAATTTTTGCTGCCTCACTTGACATATTTGAGAAGCAACTCTGTGATGGGGCAGGGAGGTTGTCTTGAAAAATGCTAAGTTATAATATTGAGTTGAGATATGGGTAGTAGCTTCTTTTGATTATATAGGATGTGTGCTTATTCAATTGTCTGATCATAACTGCCTGCAGTTAATTGGGATGGAAGCTAACTGCCCTTTCTAGGAATTAGAAGATGGTTCATCAGAAGGCTTTTTTCAAAGAGGGTAGACTTGGAGGATTTCCCCCCTGCTTTCTATACCCATGTCCCTGTTGAATTCTGATCAAAATGGCAAAGTAGGTTTGTTCACATTCCCTTCAAGATTTATGGAAAATAGGAGGATGGTGGTCTAAAGGAGGAGCATCCCTCACATCCACTTTTACCAGGTATTATGTTTTGCTTCCCACAGCCATGAGCTTGATTTTATTTTATAGAGATCAGTATTATTGTTTTGTCTCTTTTGAACCCCTCCTGACTGATGGGGATGGTCATGGGATAAAATGGAGGTGGGGGAGGTAGTGGGACATACATTGGAATATTCACCACAGACAGTTCACACAGCTGTATTACTTCCCATTTCCATTTTTCTACATTTCAAAGTATTTTTTTAAAAAATATATGTTTATTGATTTCAGAGAGAGGAAGGGAGATGGAGAGAGAGATAGAAACATCAGTGATGAGAGAGAGTCATTGATCGGCTGCCTCCTGCACACCCCCAACTGGGGATTGAGCCCATAGCCCAGGCATATGCCCTGACTGGGAATTGAACCATGATCTCCTGGATCCTAGGTTGATGCTCAATGGTTGAGCCATACTGGCCGGGATCAAAGTATTTTTACATGTAATTTATACACCTATTTACCAAACATTAATTAAATGCCTACTGTGTACCAGATTCAGTTGATGTCCCAAGGCATACACTTGATACAGTAATAATAAAAACAGACAAAAGAAGTTTGCCCTCATGAACTTAACATACTGTGGAGGTTATCTCAAATACTTCTCATGATGATCTGTTAGGGAGGTTAGACCAAAATCCATCAGTCTCATTTATGAGTTAGAGGAAGAAACCAAGGCTCAGAGAAGTTAACTGTCCTGTCTGAGGGTACATAGCTAGGTAGAGGCAGAGCCCTGGAGAGCCCAGGCCACCTGAATCCTTATCTATTACCCTTTCTCCTGTATCATCCTGCCTTGAACCTACACAATGAAGACTGGGTGGACCCTCATGGACTCATTTCAGTCATCACTCTCTATTTCCTGTTCTCCCTTCAAGCTCTGAGAGAAACCGCATGTCAGGAAAAGCAGATTCTGCAAGTTCCTGAGGCTACCATTCATTCCATTGAATCATAGCTCTCATTTTCTTCAAGTTCTGCTGTGTCTTTCAATTCATTATGTTACAAGCTTGATAATTTCCATCTTCTTCCATTCTCAATGGAAGTGAAATGCAGCATCTTTGATGGACCTGAAGACAGTCCCTAAAATCCTCATCTCTAGAACCATCGACAGACTTCTAAATCCATTCCTGAATTTTATCTCAGTTAACAAGCAAAACGTAGTGAGGGATCAGTCATTTCCCCCCTATTTTAGTTTTTCTTATGTAGTTAAGATGATGGCTTTACTTATTTGACCAAAATTTGATGGCTAAAACAAGATTTAAGAAGTGACTCTGGGAGCAGTTGGTAAAGTCATGGGGTAGGCACCATGATTTGTAGTTAGAATGAGGTTTTGGCAAGCTTCAGTCCACTAAAACAGTTTTTTAAAAAAGAAAATGGAATAAGAAATTCTCAGAGTAGTTTTATTGTAATAGAACAAATATGAGATTTGAAGTAGAAACTAGAGTCAGCCTCAGCTCTGCTATTGACTAGCTATCTTGGGCTGGTCGTTTAAAATTATCTGTGCATTCATCAATTTCATCTATTAAAAGGCAAAACTAATAGTACCTGGATGGGTTTTTATTAAAGTGATAAAATATTTGTAAAAGGGAGTTCTCAACCGTAGAGTGCCATGTAAATGTTAGCGATTGCTGTTATACTTACCATTGCTAGTTGTGTAAGACAATAAAGGTACACAACAAACTTGTGGACTATTTTATTACAGCCTATTTGCAGACTTTATTTTTGTCTTCCACTTCCAGAATGCTAAAATTGCCTGTGGTTCCTCCTTTCCCCATCCTCAATGTGAGAATGATACCTGGCCCATTTCTCATGCAGGAAACTGTTGAGGCTCTAGCAGGTATCTCCATGACAACAGTGATGGTTTTGTTTTCCCTGTATCCCCAGTATTAGAACAGTGTCTTTTTAATAGAAGGCACTAAAATGTATATGGAAAGGACGGATAAGTCACAACTAGTTTCAAAGCCTATGGGAAAAAGATCAGGAAGAATTTTGTGTTCAGAAAATGCGACAGTAGAGCCTTTGAATGAGGTAGAGGTGTTGAGACCAATGCTATAGGAAGTAAGAAAGGTTTTCCCCAGCCAGTGTAATATGACTTTGGTTCTAAGGCAGAGAACCTGTGATGTCTGCTTAATCCCAGTGTCCTCCCAACTTCTGTCTGTATCCCAGAACTCTCTTGCAACCTGAACATCTGTGGTCTTGCCAGCATCTGGCAAGAACTGCAAGGACTCTTGACCTCCAACCTGGCCTCTTTTGCCTGTAGGTGAGAGAGCTAAGGTCAAGAGAGAGCCGCCTTGAAGCAGAGTAGAAACTGGAATCCAGGCCTCTAGATTTCTAGTGAAAGGCCCCCTTTCCCTGTAGAGGAAACATTCCATTATTTGAAAAATAAATGCTATTGTTTACTTGCTATTTTGCCTTGGTCAAGTGTGGAGAAAAAATAAGTTTCTTTCGAAACTTGGTGGTGGTCTTGATTATAGGGCAATGCTCGATAGCTTAAAGATTTTACCAAGAATTCATTGGGTTTTCGAACCGTAGCTTGGTATAAAGTATTACTGAGACAGTCTCCTCATCCAGCCTGTGTGTGTTTTTCCTTCATTCTTGAAATCGTCAAACTGACATAATTAACTAAGCTGTTAGCTAAATAAATCATTGGATCCTAGTCAGAATTTTTACTGAGATATCGTTGCCCCCGCACCATACTGCGTGAAGGACTGTCAACACCACACGATAGATGTATGGCAAAAAATTCTGTTTGGGAGACAGTTCTCTCCTCCCTTAGCATCAAATGTGGCTGGCAGGCTAAAGAACAGATGTCATAGAGCGTATGTGAGAAATCCACCAATTCCTTAGAGTATTTTGGTCACACGTGGTTCATGGAGCCAGAAAGCACAAGAAATGCACGTTGATAGCCCAGAGATGGGCAGTAAGCAGAAGGTACTAGTCTGTAGTCCTTAGAAGAGACCCGTGCTCTGAGGTAAGGGAAGGACTTACTAACCTTATTAACCTACAAATGTCCTTTATATTCTTTGACAATCTGAGCTAGATGAACACACTGTTATTGTTTTGTTTTCATTTTTAAGAAGATTCATATGTTAGCTTTTAAAGGACAAAGACCTGCTCCATCTCTTGGTCCATGTAGTCCATGGGAGAGCATCTGGTAAATACATGCAGTGTTCATCTTTTACTTTTCATTCCAGCTTCTCCGTATTCTTACCAAATAAAGATAAAGATTAACCAAAGATTAACGATGTTTTGGAGGAGATTCTTATTAACAAGTGAAGCCTTACTTGAGTTTCAGTAGAAAAAGAAACAGAGGCTGAAAAATCAAGACAGTGGTCAGAGTGTTGAGAATTCAGAATGGCACTGCACAAGCCCTCAGGTGATGGAATGCTGCTCCCGCACTCGGTTTAATTAGAAGCATGGCTAATGGCCAGAAACTCAGAAGGGAGATTATAGATTCATTAATTAGAGTCATGTTTACACCTCTATTGTCAACTGTAATCATTTGTTTAACCCAAGGTCTCCTTAGTTTATTATGATCATTATTGCTTGGCTGGAGTTGTACAGTTATGAATGAAGAATCCACATGTGAGCCTATGCATTCAACAGGAACCCAGCCTGCCACTATATTTTAATATAAGGGAGGTTTCCCTTAAATATTTGTTTTACTCTTCAGTCATCTTTTATTTTAGAATTGTAAACTGGGCCCAACCAATGGGTTCATTAATAGCTGCCCCTGTCTAGTGACCGGTAATCCACTTTGAGAATATGAACAATGACAGTATCTCATACTCATAAAACATTTTCTAATTTTCCAAGGACTTTTGGTATCATCAGCCCATATGACAGGATGCTATGAAATCTTATTTGGCCATATTCAAGATGGTATGTTTAAGGTCCTGTACAGATACAGTAATGGGATTCAGGGAGGTGTGATTGGTGGGCAGCAACTCTGCCTCTGCTTTGCTTTCTGTAGTTACTTTCAGGCTTCACTGAAGATTTGGGGTGTGGCAAGAGAGAGAAAGAGAGATCGACCTGTCTTTTTGCTTCTGAGGGGCTCTCTTGTTCCCTTGTCTTATGATGGAGCTTGTCATATCATAGGGGGCCATTACTGAGGGAGGACCTGTTAAGGCCGTTTAGGGAAGGCCATGTAGGGGTTTGGTGCTAGTAACTACACGGACCACTCCTAAGGCCTGAGCAGCTTCAGCAGCAGGCCCCAGGGATGTACCTCCTTCTCTTTCCTACTTAAAAAAGTGAAACTTCATAGTTCTCTTCCAGGGAGAATTTCCTTTTTCCACCAAATTGAGCCATCCTTGGTTAGGGCTCCAGTGCTCTAGCTTGAATCAGCAGAATCCTGTTAAACCAGGATCCAATTTTTTTTCATCCTTGGCCGAGTGATCACAGAGGAGTCAAGGACTGAGAGAGGGATGGCAGTGCGGCAGGAGTAATGTAATGCTCAGGAGTGGGAATGACTTGCTCAGACCCTGGTTCTATATATATAAGCTTCACTTAATGTTGGAGTCTCCTGGGCATGCATGGCCTTTATCTCACCTCAGGTCCAGTGTCAAGCTAACAATCACGTGCTTCACTCATAAATCCCGCACATCTTAGTATTTCCCTTTTCTCAGGGCACTTGTACCTTGCTTAGTGGATATAACATTCTTTGGAGAAGACTAAGAAGACTCGTGATATATATTATTGCAGGGTCCTTCTTTATAGGCAACTAACTTCCTCCTTCAAGAAGCTTTAGGTTAGTAAATTATTTAATGTCTGGGGATTAGGTAATAATGAGCTACTATTTGGCCTTTGCCAATGTGAGATCTTTGCAAAGCCATTGGAATTGGGAAGCATACTTCAATAGTATTGTGTCTCATCAGATCACTGCCAGAAGAGGACAGCCTCTAAAGCTTTGATTAAAGAAGCTAGAGCTTTCCTCCTTAATATACTTTTTGTTTTTTTTTAATGCTCACCCAAGAATATGTTTTATTGATTTGGGGGGGAGACATCAAGACATCTATGTGATAGAGAAATATGGTTGGTTGCCTCCCAAATGTGCTTGACCGGGGATTGAACTTGCAACTGGGTATGTGCCCTATCTGGAAATCAAACCCACCACCTTCTGTTGTATGGGACAACACTCCAGCCCTGGAATGTTAAGACCTTTTTAAAGGTCTTAATAAATTGAACGTTTTAGATTACAGAATTAAGAAATTCATGGGCATTTACAATGATACATCTGCAGCATTTTCATCTCTCAAATTATTCAGATTCTTTTTTCTACAGCACACTAAAGAATTTCTGGCATAAAAACTTTATTTTACTTGAGGTACCACTTAGTTCAGATCTCAGTCTATCAACCAAAAACATAATTAGAATCAAGCTCAGCTGTTAAGATTTGCTTGAATTCAGAATAGAGGGTAAGTGAACCTATATCAACATATTCATCCTAATCTAAAAACATCTCTCTTTAATCTCAGACTCTCAGAATCTATTTCTTTACACATTATCTGGAATATATAATATAAATGAGGAAAAGCATGTAAGACTTCTATTAGATTTGACTTTGTTCTTGACTGTCTGGGATCTTTTGGGATCTGTTTATAGTTACAGGTTAGGAGATAATTATGAGTAATTGGAATGAGACATGAGGAGAATCAACTCATCAAAAGAGTTAAACTTTCAGGCAAAGCCTAGCAGCCTTATTAGACAAAGGAGGAGGAAAGTAGGCTTCTGCTCATGGATATAGGGATTACTCTAAAAGCTCTCATGCTACCATACATCCCCATTCAAATTCTCAGCTTTCCAGTCAGTTCTAATCAATGCCCTAGCTTTCACATAAGGCACCTCATGAGGTTGTGAATTCAACTTTTGTAAACTGGCCACCCATAGAACCAAACTGTGAAATTGTTTTTATCTGAGTCTTGTGCCTGTATGACGTAAGAGATTCTTTTAATAAGCTCATAAAAGTCTTTGAGCTTCGTCATGAGCCTTGAGCAGAAAATTTAGGAATTTGATCATATCATTCTTATTCTTTATGCTACCTAGAAGCATCCACTCCTCTGCATGTTTCTTGATTTACTCATATCATCCATACTTTTCCAAAGCAGTGGCCATCCCATCTCCCAAGACCTTGGTTTTAATGAGCATCACATTCTAAGTAACCATAGGCAATACTTTAATTGGCTGTTTCCATTCTACAAGCCATGAATTGCCAAATTATTATAACTTAATATTAGGCAGACTTTTATTGCCTTTTGTCTCAGCCAGGCCCAATTCCCCATTTTCACTTCAGATTCCTGGATACCACTGTGTGGTACCAAATTTTGTATTATTTTGAGTTTTGGTTACAAATAGCAAACCCCACAAGTTTACTTAAACAGTATAACAATTTTTTAAAAATATTTTTTATTGATTTTTAGAGAGAGAGGAAGGGAGAGAGAGAAAGAGATAGAAACATCAGTGAGATAGAAACATTGATTGGCTGCCTACTGCATGCCCCCTATTGGGGATCAAGCCCACAACCCGGACATGTGCCCTGACTGGGAATTGAACCAGTGGACTCGGTTCATGAGTTGATGCTCAACCACTGAGTCACACCGGCCGGGCACAATATGACAGTTTTTAGAAAGACATATTGTTGACAGGGCTGGCTTTATGGGTGTGTGATGAGTGCAGCACATAAAGGCCCCTATTCAGAGAGAGGCTTGAGGTCTAATGTGCAGTCACCATCTTGAAATTCTTAATTTTATCTTTTTTTTTTTAAAATATATCTTTATTGATTTCAGAGAGAGGAAGGGAGAGGGAGAGAGAGATAGAAACATCAATGATGAGAGAACCATTGATCGGCTGTATCCCGCAACCCGGGCATGTGCCCTGACCGGGAATCGAACCCCGATCGCCTGGATCCTAGGTCGACGCTCAACCGCTGAGCCACGCCCGGCCGGGCTTAATTTTATCTTTTAATAAATGTTTTATAAGTGAAGTCAAATGGGACAATGGGGCCGGTGCCATGGGCTTGGAGACTCAGGTCACACGTATTAAATAAATGACCAGTGAATGTATGCTGAGTGCTCAATCCTTCAGGTAGCTCCTGAATTAACCTAATCTGGAGAAACATTGTTTCAGGCCACAGCAAAGCTAGGCTAGATCCACCCGTGCCCAGGGTCACTGCACACTTCTGAACACAAGGCCAAATCAATGTTCTGCTCCCTCACACTCTCTCCCTCCTTTCTAAGGCACTCCCTCAGGCTTTGAGAGACTATCCAGGATGTGGTATCTCCCCAGACACAGAACCTTAAACTATCAGGTGGAGGCTGCCACTCAGAGTGTCTCCTAGCCCCCCTTCTCCTCCCTGGCCCCAGAGGTCCCCTCTAATGGAAATGTGTGTGACAATATGCTCAGCCCACTGGCTATGTTTTCATTTAGTTTCTGCCTTCCCCCATATTCTCTAATCCCCTTTATCTCCAAACAAATTTGTATGTAGGCATCTGAGAAATTGGTCAATAAACCCTGCTTTTTGTTTTGTTCTTTTCTTCTTCAGAGAATTTTCAGGTTTCTACCTTCCTGCATGATGCCTGTGTGTGTGTGTGTTTGTGGAGGGGGGGGGAGTCCAAGTTCTTAGTTGAACTGCAAGTTCTTGTTCTTCTGACAAGTCACGCCATAACCTGCAAGATTACCCTGTAGGGGGCATAGGAGGTTAACTTTCAGGCCCCAAGGTTCTTGTCTAGAATCAGTACCTCCTTGCCGGGTAGGTGGGATACTTGTCACCACTTTACAGTCGTTAAGCCAAGCTCAGGGATAGATCTTGGATTTCTTATTATGGTTCCCTCCCTCCCTCCCTCCCTCCCTCCCTCCCTCCCTCCCTCCCTCCCTCCCTCCCTCCCTCCCTCTCAATATCACTTCTGAGGTGATGCCCGGGGATATGACTAAATGTCCTAACTCTAGGTTTCCTCAGATTCACACATAGTCCAGTTCCTCATGCTTTTCCTATAAACAGTAACTTTTTGTTAATATAAAGCCTAAGTAGCAATCCTCTGGTTACTAACAACTGCACAAAATATTTATATCAACTTTCACTAAATACAAATACCTAGTGATAGTTTAGTATCTTTCTGACTAAACATCATGACTTCTTATGGGGATTGGAAACCAAGTAACCTTCATGAAACACCAGGTGCAGTGGAAAGCTAGCTGTCCTGGAGCTCTGGAGCAAGCTTATGCTCCCCTTAGGCTTTGGGAGTGCCTGGGAGTAAAAGTTACTCCTAGAGAGGAAGGCTGCTGCTGGCTGCCCCCCGCCCCACCAAGTGTCAGACATCCTTTCTCAGATTACTCTAATTAGCACCGTTATTGTATTTCTCTTACCAGTTCAAAGAACCTAGAGTGCCTGCACCTTCCTTTCTTTGCAAAATTGGGCTGATCTCATTAAAAAAACACAAAATCGGTCTAGGATTTCCTATTTTTGGGGGGGGGGGGAGGGAGAAAAGGGGGAAGAAGTAATAAAATCTATACAATAGACTGACTCCTGGGGCCCAAGCCCTGGAATGATATCCTTTCAACCAAAATTCATTTCCCTGGTGGCTGAGCTCTCATATTGCTTGCTCTACCCATCCTGATATACATCAAAATATATAGTCTACTCTGTTCAGATTTTTTCTTAGCTAATTCTGGCTCCTTGCCAGCTGACAATTCTTAAAGAAACCCACCCCCTTTTGTCCTCTGAACAATGATAAAATTTTTAAAAAAGAAAATGGTAAAACCTGACTTGCTTATAAGGCAAGTTTCATAGGTACCAGAAAAACTTCAAATATATCCATGAATTATTGTGTTTTTCTATTTTTACTAGATTTTGATTTCTTTCAATGTCAGATTTAGGGGTGAAGGGAACAGCTTACTCATTTTTACTTCCCTAGAAACTAGCAAAGTACTGGGCTCATACTATGTGCATAAATAAATAAATGCATGTTTTTCATTTCCTGTTGCCTCCTCTTCTGCCCCTTCTCCAAGCGAGTCCCAATACCAGTCCATGGCATGAAGGAAGGAGGGGACCAGTTTGTACTTGATGGGTGTCAGAAGTCCTCCTTGTTGCTAGGTTTCTTAGGAAACGAAGGGGCCTGAAATTTGTTACCAATTATCTTATCAGTGTGGATCAGCTTGTTAAACGTGGGCTCATGTTCAATTTTTAAAAACTGTTCAGAGGACAAGACAGGTGAATGTTGGAACGAAGGTGAGAGGAAGATCTGTTGGCCTTTGTATTTGTCTGCTGGGGCTTCCATAATAAAAAAATACCACAGACTGGATGGCATCAACAACAGAATTTTATTTACTCCCAGTTCTGGAGGTAGGAACTCGAGAGCAAGGTGCCGGCTGATTAAGCTCTCCTCCTGGCTTGTAGAGGGTATGTCCTCACATGGCCTTTCCTTGGTGTGTGGGTAGGGAAAGAGAGAAAGCAAGCTCTCTGGGGTCTCTTCTATAAAAATGTTAACCTTAATTACTTCCTTAGAGGCATCATCTCCAAATTCAGCCATACTGGAGGTTAGAGCTTCAACACCTGAATTTTAGTGGGGGACACACAGACATGTAATCCCTCACACCCTTGAAACTCTAGGCATTTTGGTGATGGGGATGATGTGTTTCCAGGGAAGGAAGAAGCACTAGGGGTGTAGACATTTTCTAATTTGCAATTTTGTCTGGAAATTTCAACTTCTTCCATCACTGATTCCCTTAGAAATTAGAAAAGAAGAACAGGTGATTTATAAGATTTTAAACCTAATGTCTGATTTTCTTACCTGAATGTCTTAGCTTCTTCACATGCCCTGTGAATGCACAGAGTTCCCAGGATTGGGGCAACCACTCCCTATCCTATTGTTGGGAGGGCTGAAGCCCAGAGGTCTTGCTCCTGAGAGGCGTGTACAGGGACCACCTGGCCACAGCTCAGGTCCTTGTTCACTCTCTGGGCAAAGTGCTGGAGGGGCTGCCCTTGGTCAGTATCCTCCCCCTGCTCCAGCCTCTCAACCCTAGCATGACCCCCGCCCTTCCCATATCCCACCTGCTCTTTCTTCAGTGCTGGTCTTCAGAATAAAACGTACTTTACTCTCTCTTGAATCTGAGATCAAACAATAGTTGATGTTCATTCTCAACAAAACACTCTAGAAACTTCTGTCAAGAGATTAGTGTTGGCAAAAGAGAAAACCTGATTGACTTTCTGGCTTTTGTTCAAGGGTTCCTAAATTTTTTAAGAGTGAGAATTCTTTTTAACATCAAAATATTTAAACAAGCCCACATAATGGTAGTTTTACTTTTATTTATTCAGCCAATAGATTATACTTACTGCTCATGAAATGTCATAGTAGCCTAGGGCTCTGGTCAACTGGTTGGGACTTTTTGCTCTAGAGCAGCGATTTTTAAGGTGTTATCCCTGGACCAGCAGCATCAGCATCACCTGGGAACCTGTTAAAAATGGAAATTCTCAGACCCTGTCCCAGACCTACTGAATAAGAAATTCTGTGCTATAATAAGCCCTCCAGGTGATTTCGATGTAGGCTAACATTTGAGAACAAACCTTCCAAAGGTTTCCAGAATTAAGAAATTCATGCTGCTATGGGAAAAGTAGGCTGACTTCTTTAATCTGATCATTTTAAATTCCATCAGGAGTTATGTCTGGATTTTTAAAAATTCACTGTATTCTTGGTGCTTTTTAAAGTTCCGTGGAAAAAAATCAAAGATGCTTAATATATGATGAGAGAATGATCGAATGAATGAACTCTCATTTCTGATATGTGCTGGGGAATGAAAGTAGGGAGTGAACAGGCAGCCCTTACCTTCAAGAAGCTCAGTATTTTAATGAAGTATCTCCTGGTGACAGCAAGGTCAAAAGCATTTGTGTGTATGTGTGTGTGTCCCCAACAATAACTATTCAAACCATACTGCAATTTCATTTGAACATTACATGTTTCTTGGTAGTAGCATCATAAACATGAAAGGGACATTGAGGAAGTCATCTTGTCCTCCAGTGAGTAAACTGAGCCCTAGAGAGGTGAAGGGGTGTGTCCATGTACACACAGCTAATAACAGCATGATATCCCATAACTGGCTAACCTTATAGGAGGTTTCCTAAACATAACGCCTACGTCATTTCTTTAGTAAGCTCCATGAACATATAGATTTCCCTAGCAACTTCTTCCTCTCTTCGAATGGGACAAATTGGTTCTATTTACATTCAGTTAATTTCACTTCCAGCAAAGCTCAATTCACACCAGGGAATGGCAATGCCTGTAGCATCTGGTTGTTAGCATAGCAAGCAAAGGAAGAGATGCTTGGGAGATACACAATGTCAGTGAGTTGGTTACATTCTGTTCTTGCTGACTTATATGAGCAGTGGAATAATTACAGTTTAGGGTGTGTGTATGGAGCGGGGAGGAGGCAGGAGGGACAGAATGCTAGGGACAGATCTCAGATAGTGGATGGAAGGAGCTTCTCCAAGATACTGTTTTGTTTAGCAGGATTGCATGCTGTTTACAACTTTAGCATCCTGTCTGAAAAGGGCTTTCAGGGGCTATTTAGTCTATTCTCCTCCTCCAGCTAGAACTGCATGTAATATTGCTCAAATTTATGGATACTTCTGTTGCTGAAGATGCCCAGTGAAGGAGACACCATATTATTCTTGATGATCCAACCCAGTCTGCAACAACTCCATATAAAATGTTTGTTGTGTCTTTCCTAACTCTATCTTGCTACAAGGTAGCTCTTTCTATTCAACCTCAGTGGAAATTAAAACAGCTGGTGACAGGCCCCTTCTGAAGACATTTGTAAATACCTTTCACCCTACTCCCAGTGGCTTTATCTTCTCCATGATGGAAAACCATGAGGCATTTTAATTTTCCTGTGATCTTTTACACTTCTCTGTACACTTTCTCCTGAAGATTCAGCACTGTGAAGAAGTTTCCAGTATATTAATTTTGGAGGCTCACAATTTCTATGTGGCACTTCTAACAGCTCCTCTAGGTTGGTGGACCTGAGCTCTGCTTTGATATGTGACTGCATTTTCTGACAACTAGGCTTTCCTTCTGCCCCTTCTTAGTTTAGAGTGTTTAGTGATAGTTGTTAGGCAGTCAGTCATCTTCCCTTTTAGCACCTACCAGGGCTGGACCCCTTAGTCCTTTGTCAGATAGTTGAGAATGAGCAAGTTATTTCCTGAGTCCTTCATGTCTTCTGTGGCTATCGGGCCTGCTCTGTAACTACTGTGCCTTTGTCCATGTTCTTGTCACTGGGTAGGCCCTCCTTTTCTTATGCTAATCTCAATCACAGCCATCCTCTGATAGGGAGCTGAAGTCCTGCTTTGTTGGTCAAGTTGTCCATGTGTGATGGTCCCTAGGAAACTCCATGTCCTCTGACCTCCTCATTATACCATACCATTTATTATAGAACAGTTCATTATATTCAATTGTTCTACTTGTGATGGTCCAGGGCAAGGATGGGAACTAGGTTTCCTTCCTTGGGAGAACCCTGAATGATTGGCAAGGGTTGCAGGGAACGCCGTGATGGGAATGATTCCGAGGCCGCATTCTACTTCCGTGAGTATGTGGGTCATGATTGGTTTAGGACATCTGCTATAAGGACAAGCAGAGACAAGGCCAGTGTATGTACCATGCATTTGCTGTCCTTGTTTTGGAGTCTTTCCAACTAAATTATATGGAAGGCACCATAACACTTATCTTTTAGATCTTTCTATGCTAAGAGAAAGCAGACACTCAATAAATACTTATTTACTGTCTAGTTGACATTTATATGTTTGTGACTGCTGTCTTTTAATGTCTTCAAGAAAATATGGCCAAGCAGAATGGCAGCAAAGTGCTTCGGCAAGTGCTTCAGTCCCTATGTAGAAAAGGAGCTCTTTATGCAAGAGGAAAGGGGCTGGGTGGCACATGCGTCTCTCACTGGCCTCTACCGTGAGCTTATTTGAACCACCCATGGACTCCACACTTCGCTCCCCAGATTTCTTAAATTTGCTTGCCATGTTTTTATTCCTCTGCCTAGATTCAGAGCCAAGTCGCTGTAAGTGCAAAATTATCCAAATAAAACTTCATCAGGCCATGTTTCAGATGCTTAAATATCAATATCAAATACTTCAGAGTAAACATACCATGGTTAGGCGGTTCTTCCCGATGGTCCTCTTGATCAGTGGTTTATTTTGATTCTTCTACTTCCTCACTCTCTCCTTTCTCCTTTCCGTTGTCTCCACTTCTAAGACGACTCCCATTACTGGTTTCCTCTCACTGAGGAACTCACTCCTCTCTTCTTCCCCTTCAATATTATCAATTCATGAAAAATGACGATCAACACACAATCCTGTTTCCAAAACTCTCGTTAGCATTTTAACAGACTTCAGCAGCCATTGAGGGTGAAGCAGAGCTGCCAAACACTTAGCAAGATGGCAGGAGATAAGAGTTAACTGTTGGCCCACTTCCCGAGTTAGTTAATGAGTCAGTGTTATTTAGCTTCTGTGCACAGTTTTGTGTTAAGTATTTTGAGGGAAATGAAGGAAAACGAGAAGCTGTCTACCTATGGGAAAAGTAAGAGCCTAATTAGAGCTGTAGGAGAGGCAGGTGTAATTACTTTAAGAATTGTTGCTATAGTTTCTGACAAATGCTAGTAGAGCTTAACATTTAGGAATCAGCTTCTGCTGTGGAGTCACACCGCCTGGTTTGAAACCAACTGTGTGTGGCCCTGGCTAATTACTTAACCTCTTGAAGCTTCATTTATGAACTAGAAATAATATTAGTGCCTACCTTACAGAGATGTTGTGAGAATCAAATGACATCATGCAAGCAAAACACATGGTCATATAATGCTACTGTTAGTAGTAGTTAATCAATTTTCATGTTAACCAAATGAGTTGCAAATCTGTAGAGTCTGATACCGCTGATATTAGCAGCTAATGTTGATATTAGCCAGCCAAATATAGATATAATTGCCTGTCCCATGCTGGAAATTAACTAATGTGTATGGTGGTTGCTAACCACAGCTTAACACCTTTATTAAGTTTACTTCAGAATTTATTCTGACTGTACACTTTCGTAAGGGACCCCAACACATTTAAAAGTAGAGCTCAGCATCAGACACTTGGTCTTCATCATTTCTGTAGACTTCCTTTGTTTCCACCCTGGTATCTGATATATTTTCTCATGGTTCCTTTAAATCAAGCTTCTGAGTACCCAAGTGAGAGGCTTTGTTGCTGCATATGACTTGAAGAAGTGGCTCAGCTGGGGACATTCTTGGGTGGAATGTGTGCACTTGGATGACTGTACTTCCTCCCTGGAGCAACAGAATTTGTAACTCTCTTTCATTTTTCTTTCTTCATTTTTTCTTTCCTTTTTTGGAATATAGGTAGTGTCTCCTCATTTTTAAGCAAATAGAAGTTGTGAAGCTGCCAAGTAACCCTCAAACCTCTCTCTCCTTGAAAGGATACGCTGCACCAAAGGGAAGGACAGAATTAGTCAGAAACCACAGGGTAATTAACAGCTGAATCCACCCAAATGAAATATTGCCTTGTAGGCAATCCACTCCATTCCAGCTCAGCTGGAGATGTCCGAAGAAGAAAGCACACAGCAACTTCCTTGGTTGACCATAATGAATCAAAACCCAGTACTATAGTGCGTGTGTGTGTGTGTGTGTGTGTGTGTGTGAGAGAGAGAGAGAGAGAGAGAGAGAGAGGGAGAGGGAGAGGGAGAGGGAGAAGGAGAGGGAGAGGGGAGGAATATGAGCTTTTCATTTGCATATGTTGCCTTGATTTCTCTCCAGTGGAAAAAACTACTATGTAAAATCCCAGAATAACTATCAAAGGACATTATAACTTCATACTAGGAAAGGAAAGTCTAGATAAGTATTTGGGACGTGTAACGACTGGTCTAAATATCTACCTGAATAAAGACAAAAGGTCAGAAAGAAGCTCACCATTAGGTGGAGGTTCTTGCTCCCCTCAGTGCCTGCGGATTTCACCCCAAGGAAGGAATCTGCCCACAGGATCCCTTGGAACTGTTGGAGTCCCTTCCTCTGAAGTCTCATCCCTCCCTCTAGGCAGAAGAGACTGTGAGTGAGGAAAGATACAAGAAAGCACATGCCACAAGAATGCAAGTCTTCCTCCAGGCAAATAGCTGGGTAAGCCCCACGCAGCCGGCTCTGGAGCTTGTCTTCTGCTTCTGCGGAACATGCTCCTCATCCCCAGACTCCTCCCCTCCCACCCTCAGTTTCCAGGGTGTCCCTCAGGGTGGCATCCGCCCTGTTTTAGATTTGCTTGGCTCTACAAAGCACCACATACTCCCTTGATTTTGACAACAAAGCTTTTGACTCATTGCATCCCCGTGTGTGTCTGTGTGCATGGCATGCATGTAGAACCAAGGAGGCGTATTTACATTTCACTGCACTTTTATGATGTTGTCACCAAGCCATATTGTTTCCAGCTTTCAACCTCATATCTCCATTGTGGAAAGTGCATGTGATAAGGCCACCACCTATTTCACACTTGACTCACTCCTCAGTGGGTAAAAACACCGAGTCTTGGCCTCTTGACTTTCCCAACCCCAAACCTAGGTAGGCTCTCTGACAAGCAGCATTCCAAGAGGTTTCTTCCATTGATGGGGATCCAGTTGCTTTCATCAATATCTAACCTCTCATAACATCCCAAAGCTATTATAAAGAAATCAGCCAGAGAGTCCTCTCCGGGCCACCTAATATGGGAGGGACTTAACCAGGGCCAAGACCACAACTCATGTCTGTGCCTTTTTAAATCAGGAAGCAGCTTTTTGATGACTCTAGTGAGTGACTAAACATGACAGTTGTACCCCTGGCTTATTAGATGTATCATTTTGTTAAGAAAACTGTTTCATGGGTTCCACTTAGCTAGACTGAGTACTAGCCAGGGATGTACTAGCCAGATTAGACCCATATCTTGGTTTCCATGATCCAGGCAAAGTTTAACCCTGTTTTAGTCATTGAAAGTTAGAGTAAGTGGAACCCAGAAATGTGTCAATCAAATTCCTTTATCTTGCAGACTTCTTTGAGCTCACCAAAAAAAAGGCTCCATCTCCATTCCTCTATTCACACCAAAGAAGTGGGCCTGAAGATTATCTTCATCGCTCACATTTATTAAACAGTTATATTCTCCAGATGAATCTTATAGAAGAGTGCCAAGAGAAGAGAAATTGTGAGGGTAGATTATCCTTAGGCAAAAACCTCCAATGTATTAAAAATCTATGAAGATGTCTCTAATTTTATATCTCCAAAAAGAGGGTTGTGAGGAATTAAGACAATTTCGTCTGAATAACAAGTCCTGGTGGTAGAAAGGGCAGAGCTGAATCATGATCTTCACGACTACAAAATACCTTTTTTCTTGAATAGTGGTCTTTTTAAAAAATAATATGACTCAAGGTTGACCATTAAGGAGTTTGGGGGGTTGGCAGATTATGAGGCATATAGTGTATTATGGTAGGAAGTTGTAGATTTTGTTTCTCTGTAAGTTCTTTAAAGAAAATGAGTGCATCTTTACTTGGACATGAGCAGGCTGGGCTTAGTGAGTGTGTGGGGTGCCTATCTGCCCCTCGAATCTGTGATATTTTCCACAGTTGCTATGGGTGTCCTATCCCAGGTAATGGCAGCAGAAAGGACTATTTCTCCATATGAAAGATGGAGATACTGAGGCTCAGAGAAGGCAATGCTTAGCCAGCATCTTTATCCTCTTTGGCGGACCCCAATACTAGAGGGCAGAAAAGGGAGCATGGGAGATGGACACTCATTTTCTGAAGTAGCCCAGCGCATCCTTTACATTGAATAGAGAAAGGATTTCTTTAAAATACAACAACAACAACAACAACAACAAAGCAAGTGCTTTTTTTAGATTCTGGGGTCTGAGTTAACCCCTGAAAAATTGAGCATTTTCACACACCCCCAGCAGCTTTGGGCAAGAGTCAGAGGCCTGAAGACACTGGCCACTAGAGGGGGCACTGCCTCCACTCCGCACAGGTCTTGTGTGGGAGGGGCATGAGGGTGGGGAGGGTGTCCCTAGGTGAAATGCAAGGCGGGAGGGTTGCTCTATCAAAGGCTTTCTCAACAAGGTATCCCAGGCTTCAAACAGGGTATTTGTGGCCAGGGATGGGAAGGGGAGGTGGGAAAAGCAATAAACTTCAGGTACCTCTGGAAAACTTGCAAGTGAAGGCACTATGCTTGTCAGAAATTAACCATAATCCCCAGAGTTCTGGTTAATTTGAGGAACATGAAGTTGCTCTTTTTAATGGACCCTTCCAGAATATGTTCGAGTTGGATCAGATCTGATGCAGAGCCAGCTCTGCAGGGCAGTTCCCTGTGTCCCAACAGGGAATTCTGTTTATCCATCTCCAACCTGGTTAGAACCTAGAACCTGGGAGGAGGGGTCTGAGGGTCTGGAAAGGACAGCATGTGAGCAGAGATTCACCTAAGGCTGGTAAGAGGAGGGACAAAAGCAGGATGGATCAAAGCTGTTTCTCCATTGCTGAGTGCTGTGGACTCTGTGGGTTCCCGAGAGTAGGAGAGGCTGAACAGTGTTCTGAATGGTGCCTATTACTTTGCCTCATTTCTTACCCCAGTTATCAGCAGCCTGCTTGCCTCAGGTCACCAGGAAGCAAAACCAGCCCTCTTATTCCTGAGACTACTACTAAGTGACATCTCAATTAGAAAATAAGGAGACAAAATTGTTTCTCACTCATACCCCAAACTACCCTCACTTCAAACTATCCCCACATTTGATTAGAGGAAATGTGGGGGCCATAAATACTAGAGTCCCCCTTATGCCTCTGCTCTGCAACCCCCTGATAATGCATGCAGCACTCTCGCTCTGGGAAAGGACGAGTTAGGACTCCCTGCAGACAGCCACGGTGTCCAGGAGGTTTGGAGGTTCAGTGGTCCTGCTGCATGTTACAGAGGCAGTGAGATTGCTTTTGTCTCTCAGCGGGAAATAGAGAGCCTTCTTGTTGACAGACCCGTCATGCCTGTGATGAATTGCATCTCTATGAAGGTGCCGCAGTTGTGGTTTACATTTCTACCCAAAGGTTCATCCCGGGGTCTCCTGGCACTTTAGAAAATGAACTGCTATAATTCCACTCTGATCAAACAGCCTTCCACCGCCATTCCCAGGTTCACTCTTGATATGGCTGCTGGCTTATCACTGAAAAAGCCAGTAAGGGATAGCACGGCCCTCCCCTCCAGACGCAAAGGAGGAGCCCCTGGCTGGCTGTGTCTTAAGGAAGGTGGATGCCTGCTGCTCTGGGAATTTCAGGGTAGGAAAAATCTCAAGCCCCAGTGCACGTGGAGGAAGGATTGCGATGCCTACAGTCACAGAGTACTCACATGGTGGTACCTAGAGTCGTTCATGCATTTGCATTTCCTTATTGAGCACCTAAACTTAATGCTATTTACTTTAGCTTTGAAGATCAATCTATCTGATTTTGGGGGACAGTTTTCTCTGGCTCTTCCAGATTCATCAGATCATCCCCCCCTGCTCTGAAAGAGAAAGATATGGTGCTTGTGATTGCGGGAGAGTCATAATTTGTCACTCTTTGCTCATTCAATTTTATAATCATACATAAGGTTTTTTGGGTTATCTATTGCTGTGCAGGAAGCTCCTCTAAAATATAACGGATTTAAAACAATAACCAGTTTGTATAACTGCAGATCAAGAATTTGGGCAGGGTCTAGCTGGACCCTGCTCTGTGAGGCACCAGCTGGGGCCACTTAGTGGTATTCAGCGAGCATCTGACCTGGAGCAGCCAACCTCACTTACATACCTGCTGCTTTGGTGTGGATCTCTGGGGTTACCCGGCCCCTCTCTTGTCTCTTTGTATCTTAGGACATCTCTGCATAATCTCTCTAATGGTCTAATAGAGTTAGACAATTCACATGGCGGCTCAGGTCTCAGAGACTAAAGTGAAGCTGCCAGTCCTCATAGTAGCATCACTTCCAACCATATTCTGTTGGTCAGAGCAGTCCCCTTTTTTCAAGGGGAGGGACATTGACGCCATCACTCATGAGAAAGCATATTGCATACTTTGCAGCCAGCTTTAATCTGCCACCAGAGTCAATTTATCGATAGAAACAATTTATCTCCAGGGATAAGGAGTATTTGTCTTGCTCCAGGCACACTCCTAACCGAAACCTTATTTCTCCAATCCTTCAGAACAACTCTGGGGCCAATACATTAGGAAGTATTTCTAAGCCATTTGAGGAGGATTGTGTTATATAGCAATCAGAGTATAAACAAAACAAAACGGCACTGCACTTAGTATGCATCAGAAATGAGAGTAATACTCCTGTCCTCTCCCCCTATCTGGATTATTTAGATAACCTCACCTCAGTTATTCCTATCAAGTCATAAATTGGGTTTGGTAGTGATGAATGTTATTTGCTTCATATACCCTGAATGTAGGATCCTCGTTTGGAGAATTCCATATAGCTGGGCCACAGATGCATAAGGGCATTTTTTCAAAGGGTGGGCTCTCTCTTCCTATCACTCACTCAGCAGATGTTGACTGAGCATGTTGTATGATGGCTATGGCATGTGATTTTCCTTACATACCTGACTGATGTTTCACAGGTTTATCCTCACCTCTGTCAGGGCTTCAACCCTTGGTTCCCTGCAGGTGGGCCTAGGAAATTGGTACAGGGAGGGATCATGCTGTGGCAGAGCCCTAGGCCCCAGACTTTAGGAACTGCTCTGTCAAAATGTGAATTTCAACAGCTGAACTACCCTGACAGGTGGTCAGAGGAGAGTCTGTCTCATATTCAAACACCAGAAAGTACTCCTCTCTAGACCAGATGCACCTAGAGAAGCTTTCTGACAGGCGTACCTGGTTTTCCACAGGAATATAGAAGACCCTTCTCCACAGGCGTGGGGGTGTCTCACTATAGGCATTTGGGCTGGTTTCGAGGCCCATGGGTATCTTTGGCAGTTTCGCTCTAAGTACTTCCAAAGTTCTCTGACAAGGCTAAAAACTCCCCATCCAACTGAAGATTGTTGCACATTATTTAAATCGAATGCAAATCCATGGTCTGCTCTGAGCCCTGGCAGCTTTCAATTTTTATATTTTCAGAATAGGAAGGCCTGCCATCAGTTCATTTGAAGTTCAGTCCAAGATGTGCCTGTCCCTGACATTTGTTCATTCTTTATGCAGGTAACATTTTGGAGAATTTAAAAAGAAGTCATCTTTGTACTTTATTCCCTACTACCCTCCAAAACAACTTTAAAAAATATTTCAGACATTTGTTGCATGCATAATAGCTGGAACATGACCAACTTATTTCCTACTGCCTGAATCTCCAACTTGGATTCTCTAATCCCTCTGTTTGGCAATACATAGTCTATTTCTTTTCTGATATTTCAGTGGTAGGAACTTGCCTATTTGACCTAAGGGATTAGGCTCCTAAGAGCATAAGCAGATTCCATCTGATAGTTGAGCCTGGTTGTTGTTGGGGTGAATGGCAGGGAGGTCAAGCCCAGCTGAGGACAAAAGAGTGAGCGAGTGCAGACCGAGAGGAGGCTCTTCCCTCTGTATTCATTTCCTCTGTTAGCGGTGAAGTAAGTCTGAGCCCATTCACTCACAGCTGAGCACATAGTTTAGAGGAGACAGAGCCCCACCTTCTTTGCACCTGGGATCTGGGGGAAGGGAGGTCTGTCTGAAAGACAAAACCACAGGACTGGAACCAGAAAGAGATGAACCCAAGGTGGTTCTGCGTGGGTGGTATGCCTTCTACACAGGCTGCAGACACCTCTCAAATTCAGCCCAACCTGTGTGTGTCTGGAAAGAACATATAAATACATGTACTCACATATATTCTCTTTCTGTATATACATATATGTGTGTATATGTGTGTGTGTATATATGTGTATATGTGTGTATGTGTATATATACATACTTTATATACACACATACATACAATTACACATTTTCTACATTATGGCAAGTTCAGAGAGGAAGAAAGGAGAAGATAAGGGGAATGAAGAAGTGGGAAAGAAGAAAAAGAAGGAAAGGGAAAGGGGTATAGAATATGTGGAAGCTGCTAATTGTTCCTCCAAAGTTTCTAAGTCTGTTCTTCCTGGACACGTGTCTATCCCACGCGAAACTACATTTCTCTGTAGTTTGCTGGCAGTGAGGCAGGGCCTTGTGTCTTAAGTTCTCACCACTGAAACGTGAGTGGAATTAACGTGCACAGTTTCTGTTTCACCTGCCTGCATTGAAACTGCTGCCCCTGGACTCTCTGCTCCCTCCCTGCTTGTTGGAATGCTGAGCAGGATGCAGCTCAGCTTTGTCTATGCAGAGCCGCAAAGGGGAAGGTACCGGAGTCCCCAAGTGAAATGTGGAGCAAGAGAGCTGCCTTGCTGTGGGAGACTGGTCCTAGCCAGCTATAGTTCTTGCATTTTAGTATCTTTGTTTTTTTAAAAATTTTTATTTTTAATATATCTTTATTGATTTCAGAGAGAGCTAGAGGAAGAGATAGAAATATCAAGGATGAGAGAGTTGTCATTGATCAGCTGCCTCCTGCACGCCCCCAACTGGGGATCGAGCCTGCAACCCAGGCATGTGCCCTGAGCGGGAATCGGACTACGATCTCCTGGATCCTAGGTTGATGCTCAACCGCTGAGCCACACCTGGCTGGGCAGGTATCTCTTTGTTGTTGCACATAAAGAGTGAGAGAAACTGAAAAACCATGGAAAGAAAGGATGACACTAAAAACACATGATTGATGGGAGAGATCCGCTTCTGGGAGGATACTGGGGAAATTGCGGTATTTCCACAAAACTTCTTCTATTTTTTTTTTTTTAATATATCTTTATTGATTTCAGAGAGAGGAAGGGAGAGGGAGAGAGAGAGATAGAAACATCAATATTGAGAGAGTCATTGATTGGCTGCAGCCCGCAACCCGGGCATGTGCCCTGACCAGGAATCGAGCCCTGATCTCTTGGATCCTAGGTCGATGCTCAACCACTGAGCCATGCCCGGCTGGGCTCCACAAAACTTCTCAGGCCTCCCTGACAACCATGCCATCTCTGATAGTGTTTTTAAGCAAAATGATTACAAGGGCTTTATTGTTTACCTGAGCATCTCAAAAGGGTACAGTTTACGAAATGAGAGGCCTAGGTGTTGGTACCAGTAGCAGAGTTTAATTAATCAACTGGAATGATTCTCCAGTGGAATAGGGGGCTTACAAGGCAGTGAATGTTCATTTCTGAGTATGATCAAGACAGTTTGAATGACCACATCTCATGGACATTGGGAAGAGGATTCATTCTTATGCTGATTGGGCATTTGCCTAGATAACTTCTAAAGTTTCATCCGAAATGAATATTCTCCCAAAAAGGCTTAAGTTAGAAAAGCTGAGTCGCTTTTCAAGTGCTATGTGCATTGTTTTCCTTTCACCTCACCGTTCTCTCAGACAATGGATTTTAAACACTACTGGCTCTTGTATTTACTCTTTGAACATCCCCAATAACTGGCTTCAACTTTCTCCCTGCAGAAGTCATAAGCTCACCATGACTTGTCTTTTTCATATGTACTATAGCAAAATACTACTTGTAGGCTTTGTATTCAGTGGAAACCTCAGGTATGTCACATGACAGGTCAAGGCTAGCTGCCTTGCCTATGCAGTATGCTTCAGTATGCTTTTAGACTTGATGGGAGGTCCCCATTCATGAAAATACATCTCTCACTGACATAACCACAGATGCCTGAAATTCAGTGACTAGTGCTGATTCCTTTGTATTACCTGTAGTTCTTTCTGAGTAGTTCTTTCTAAAAATGCAATCATCCATTGACAGGTAACAAATTAAATGTGTCTGTTTTCAGAGGAAGTTGGCACTAAAAAAATCATGGCTCTCAATCACACAACCCTCTTTGTGTCTGCTGCTAATATACGAGAGAAACACAAGGTGGCCCCTCTGTGGTCTTTATTTTCCTCACTCTGTGCCTTCCAAGTAAACTCATATTCTGACCAATACATGATAGAGAGCTGACAGTAACATCCAGCCAAGAGAGCCAGCTGGCTATTTGGCTTGGCCAGACCTCCCTCTCTTTGCCCAGAGGAGCCCTGGGCCCTGAGATCCTACAAATAATCTTGTACCTCTCGGTGTTCGACCAGTTGGCCAGGCCAGCGCTCTTGGTTCTTTTTGTGCACAGGTCATCTGAGGAGAAAGGGGACTCAGGACAGGTAGCTTTTATTGGGTGGAAGGGAAAGGTTAGGCTGGGTATGAAACAAGAGGCAGTCTGGAAGGTACAGACGGATGGAGAGCTGAGTAACTCACAGTGACAAGTTCACCAGACAATTGGCAGTGGGTGGAAAAGGGAGGCTGCACGGAGAATAGAAGAGAAAGACAGAAAACAAACCTCTGCACTTTATCATTGTACCACATGCCTCAACGCAGATAACAGGATTCAAAATAAGAAAATGTTTGTATGTGTTTATGGCTCTTTTGGCTTTCTGCCGGGATATTACTAAGTCTCCAAAGCTCAAGTTTCCCTGATATTAGAGGGAAATTTGGTTTTATTCTCCACCTCCCAAGATAATATGAAACTTTGGTTTGATATGAGACTGTCAGCTTTCTTGAGCAGAGACAGGGGCAAGATGTAAATTCTTGAGAAAGGGCAATACAGCTTGCCTAGCAAAGAAGGGAGGAAGGAGAAGATGAGGAATCAGAACAGAATCCTGTGTCCAAAGGGGGAAAGAATGAGGCTGAAGACTTCTCAGTATCTGGGCTGACACGATGGAAAGGACCGTCCCTGTTAACAGTGTGCCTTAAGGATGATCGTGCAGATAGGGCATTCTATTAGGAAGGCTGGACTACTGCTTGGGCTGCATTCTGAAACGTGGCTCACTGAGGTGGGCTCCTGACAAGGAAGATTACTGTAGTATAGAAGCCTGGCGGCATATTCTGCCTTATAACTTTTACGTTATTTTAACTTCTTATCCATTTGGCTGTGAACTGCTTGAGGGAGAAGGGGGAGTACACATTTACTTACAGTATCTTCAGGGCTTACTTAGTTCAGTATTTGGAACATGGTGCTTATGGTGGCGTGAGCACCACTTACCAGACATTTGCTCTTAGCTCCCATGTTTCCCAGCTTCCTTGCTGTTGGTGGGGCCTTGTGACTAATCTGATTAATGAGCTGGGGAGCAGAGGTAGTGTGTGTCACTCCTGATTGAAGCATAGGGGAACTAGTGTGTGGCCCCCACCTGTCTCTTCCCCTGTAAACAAGAAGGCCATGTGCTCCAGATGGTGAAGCTATGAGATGGCGAATCTTTCTTAGAAAGTGTGGAATATTTCCCCCCATCCCCACTAACCCTATGTTGGAGATGTTGCCTAAGTGACAAATAAACTTTTGTTGTTTTAAACTCTTGAGGTTTTGAAACAGTTTGTTACTGCAGCATAACCTAACTTATCCTGACTGATAGTGTAAGCATTAAGTTTTGTTTAATAATGAATGAATGAATGAATGAATGAATGAATGAACAAACAAAATGGCTACTCTGAATGATAATAGCAGGGCTACTGATGGGATTTCACACTTGGATTAACCTCTACCCTGCCCACATCTTAATTTTTTTTTTCTATGAAAACCTTAGTTCTTTGAATCTATACCTATTGGCAGGTAACACCATTCTGTCCTCCCTAACTACACTGTACTATACTACACTATACTATACTACACTATACCATACCACACCACACCACACCACACCACACCACACTATACTACATTATACTATACCATACCATACTATACTACACTATACTATACTATATTATACCATACCATACTACACAACACTACACTGTACTACACTATACTACACTACACTACACTATACTATACTACACTACACTACACTATACTATACCATACTATACTACACTATGCTACACTATTCTACACTACACTACACTACACTATACTATACTACACTATACTATACTACACTATACTACACTACACTATACTACACCATACTATACTACACTATACTATACTACACTATGCTATAGTATACTACACTACACTACATTACACCATACTATACTACACTATACTACACTACACTACACTACACTATGCTATACCATACTATACTACACTACACTACACTACACTATACTATACTATGCTATACCATACTATACTACAATATACCACACTACACTACACTATGCTATACCATACTATACCACACTATACCACACTGTACTACACTACACTACACTATACTATGTTGGATATAATAAATTATGTTGGGCTATATTGAGCATCTGCCATGTTTCAGGCACTGTGCTAGCACTGGGCATACAAAACTCGATAAATCATGCCCTTGGAGGATTCTCATTGTAGTAAGGGAGGTAGAGAAACAACCAGTTGCATCGCAGCAAGTATGATGGATGTCAAGACCAGACGTTGCTTCTACCAACAGCAGAGAGAAGGCTGGGAATGCCAGTCCAAAGGAATTGTATACGACAGTGGAGATGAGAGAGAGGACATGTTCAAGAAACTGAAAATGGTTTAATAAAATTAGAAAACAGTGCAGGAGAGGGGTGGTAAAAGGCGAATCTAGAAGGGAGCAGAGGCTGGACCCTGAGGCCTACTGTACCTCACTGAGGAGTTTGACCTGTATTGGGTAGATAAGGGGGTGAGGTATGTTGAGGGCATGATGTCCCCACTCAGCCAAGACTTGTGTTGTAAAACCATATGACATCCTTGTGTAGGTGACAGAGAGCTCTTGAAATGTTTGAATCCCACCATTTGACATGATAAGCTCACACTGATGGTGGTGTTGGAATGGATTGAGGGGGAGAGAGTAGAGGTGGCTGTCAGTCAGCAGGCTGTTGTGTGGTCCAGGCAAGAGGCAATGGCCTGCTCCCCAACCCAGCCACCTGGGGTTGCGCACCAACAGCGGGTTACTTAAATCCTTCTAGAGCTTATCTCCCGGATAGCCACGCTGACTTAGCACGATCAGAATCAGTATTGCATCGACTTCTCGTTTCCCAGTTCTTACACTCTGCAGAGCTTCTTGGTCTCTCTGTGTGAGACTGACAGAGGTCTGCAGTGGGGCCTTAATGACCCCAACCTCTAGGCTGCCTGCTTCATTCCAGACACTTGAAGAAACTCTTAATTTATTCTGGTATTTTCTAAACTCCTTTTTTTCTCTGCTTCTGTCCTCCATGCTCAAGATAAAACATACAACCATCCTTATAGAAGGCAAATGGCATTACTGATACAGTGTTCAATTTTGGGGGCAAATATTTTACAAAGGTTTTTAAACCTGTGCCTATAGGGAAAATAAGTGTGGTATTTTTTGTTTGTTTTATATCTGGGTAAAAGTGACTTCTTAATACAAATTGGGTAGCTTTCCATCTTTTCTCTATTTTTACTGCATAGTGAATACAGAAATAAATTCCAGATGGATTAAATAATTAAATCACCACATTCCTCAGATAACCCACTAAACTGGATTCTTCTTTTAACTGACTACATTCCCAGATTAGAGTCCTGAGAGCCAGAGGATTCTCTCATGGGACCCATACATTTAGGGGTGCGTGTGTGTTTAAAAGGGGCAAAGAGAGGAAGTTATCGGAGGTCTGAGACAATGTCCTGGACTTGGGTAGAGGTTCAGTGGGCATTCATGGGCAGGAAATAACAACGGCAGTGATGAAACAAAACAAAATCTCTCTCTATGTGTTCACATGTGTGCCTGTCTAGTGTGGCTCAGGGGTGCTGGAGGTGGGTTATTTGTCAGCTTCTCCTTCAGTCCCCCCAATCCACCTTCACAAATTTGACTGTGGGAGAGAACTCCAGGGGAGCACTCTGTCTCTCTGATCAGCCCTGGCTGGGCCGAGAAAGGGTCTGAGACACTTTCCTTCTCCTTTCCCAAAGACAGCAAATGTGACTGCTTCCAGAGTCCCATTTGGCAAATTCCTTCCTTTTCCCAGCATCAAGTGCAGGCAGCCTGGCTCTGTTCTCTAGCCTTTGCCACAGGAGACACAGATCAAGCCCTTTGGAGAGGGAGGGCTTGGGGCCAAGGCATTTACGCCCCCCAGAGCTCCCTTCTGTCACCCCTCCTGTTTTGCACAGCAACAGCTCCACTCAGCGCCTGCTGCCCCTGGGCACGGCCTCCCTGATTTGACATTGGGGGCTCCACTCGGTTTTCACGAATGCTTGAGGCTGGCTGCCTGTGGTGTTAGAGGGATGCTGATGCTGCAAGGTTGGAGGGATGCAGGAGGTGGAGTATTATTTGCAGTCTCTACCAGAAGCCCAGTCAGCAGGTCTGTAACTCTGCCAACAGCCGCCGTGTGCAGGAACCAGCAGAGAGGCGGAAGGTGGATTGGGGGACTGAGGGGGAAGCTGAGAAATAACAACCACCAATACCGGTGAGCTGTTCGCACTTGACAAAACACTTCCACATTTGCCATCTAATCGCGTCCCCATAGCAACCCTGGGAGGCAGGAAAGTGAAGTAGGCATAATTAATCTAATTTATAGATGATGCAACTGAGGCTTATAGAAACCTCAGCTAAATAAGAGGTATAGCTGGGAGCTGAGCCCTGATCTTCTGACTCAGAATTTCATGCTCCATTATGCTAAACATCTGCGATCATTGCTCTATCCTGTTCTTTAGATTCTTTCCCATGCAGCCTCCTTCTTCCCCAAAATTTACACTCCCTGGACCCCTCCAGGTCCAGGGCTCTGGCTCCTTCTTGCCCCTCCCCTGTGCATGCTCACTCCCAGCACCCATCAGAAACTCCTTCATACTGAGCCATGGAGGGTTTGGCACTGCTGTCCTGTTCACAAGGGTTTACATTGTAACTAGCAGAGAGAAAACTTTAAGTGAACAGGATGAAACACGAAGGAGAGGACTTGAAGCTTTAGAAAACAGGCTTCTGAGGGAATGGGGCCTTTCCGTTCCTCCCAGACCAGACCCAGGCCAATTGTTTCCCTGCCTAAGGCTTACCTAAAGGCTGCTTATGGAACAGATGAGGGAGAGCCAGAAAACTTGGACAGGCAAAAACAGTCCCATTGCTACAGTCAAACTGGCCAGTATCTTAGGAGGAATTAGAGGTTCCTCCATGGCTCTTGGGGCACTTCTGGAAGTTTCAGCTGGGGTCTGAATTCCAGGAGAGCTGCTCTCTGCCCTGTCTCCGTACCTCAAAACCCGGTTGCAGATAGAGCCTCCCCAAGACCACGCTGGACCGGCAGGAGTGGCTCATCCCTGTAGATGAGCCTAGCTCTGCCTGGGGTGTCTATCTTCCCCTACCCAGCATTCCCTGCCCACGGCTCTCCAGCCTTGGAGAATAGAGAGGCTGTGCCATAGGCATTAGGGGCGCTTCCTTACCCTGGGTAATGATAGAGACCTGCTTATTTTGCAGGCTGTCCCGCTGTCTCCTCTGTTTTTACACCATGTTTTGAAATGTGCTAACTTCAGCACCTCATCAGTAGGTACTGGACATGAAATGGAAGGACAAATGCCGACAGACCGTGCTGAGCGAGTGGTCAGTCTGTGGGTGAGGGGCCGAGTCTGGTTCCTGCCAGGCTGTGGGCTGTCCTGCCTGGACCGTGTCCTGTTCTGTAGAAGAAGGGGAGGGGGCAGCCAGATACCAAATATATTCTGGGCAGCAACTTGCACATGCCTCAATGTTTTCCAATGCAAGGCTCTGTTGAGGGCTTGCATTTTATGATGTGAGGCTATTTATTATGGGCTTGTGTTATGGGTAAATAATTTCCTGCTTCAAAATAACAGAGTGGGCTTGACCCAGGCACCCAGGACTGAAGCCAGAAAAAGAGTAAACAAGACCTTGATGGGCTTGAGAGAGATATTTAGGGGTCCTCTAGGGCCACCCCAACTCTCTAGTTTTTATTCCTCGCAAGCCTTCACCCATCTCATCCTTCCTATTCCTCATTCCTAGGTCTTCTACTCTTTCAAAGACTAGACTGCTAGCCAACATGAACAACAACCTTCTTCCATCATCCCAGGGCCAGATCTGCACTTGAGTGAGTGTGGACAGAGCAGCATCACCTAGAGCTGGACTGACGGGTCCTGGCTCAGACATCACCATGGCGGCTTTCCTAGCTTCTTACAAGTAATTCCACTATTGGGGTGAAAGTAGCTTTAAGAAAAAGGTTTGAATAAACATGAGTGGCATTCTATGACCCTTTCTAGTCTGCAGAACCTTGCTGTATATTTGATCTTAGAAGTATAGTGAGGGCAAGGTTTTCATTATTTCAATTCATAGATGAGGAAATGGAGGCTCAGAGAGGCTAAGGGAACTGTCCTTAATCACACAACCAGGAGGAGCCCAACTTTCCTCCTAATACGTTGCAGGGCAGATGGAGGACTCCAAAATCAGGTCCGGAGAACAGCATCAAATGCTGGAAGAGAGGAGGCAGGAGAGAAGTGAGCAGTCAAGGATATATGTGTACTGATTGCTGTTTTTCCTGGGGCTGGCTGAGGTCATTTGACATTAGTACTGGATCTTAGTATAAGAGTTCCTTTTGTTTGTTTTGTTTACTCACCAATAAAACCTCTAAAGGGGCCAGAGAAAAACAGCCACCAAGTCTCCTGGGTTGCTTTGAATCACAAGTCCTGGCAGAGCAGAGACAACCGGAGAGCTGGAAATAGCCCCGTGGGTCTCTAGGGATCAGCGGGGACTCCTCCGCAGGATCTCTAAATTGAGCAGCTGTGGGAGGTGCAGCCTTAGGCCCTGCTGGCAGGATGAGGACACCAGGAGTGAAGGCAGGGAAGGCCCTGTTTTATTGATTGGGAGGGTCATGATCTCTTGCATTTGTCTACTGCCTTCTTATCACCTTCTCTTTGATCTTTACAATAAGCCCTGGAGTAGAGGAGGCTGGTGGCTTTCTCTAGTCCCATTCTGAAGTGACTGCAGGAAAATCATCATGGGCAGGAGATGGTGGTGGTGACCTAGCCACCTGGCCAGGGTGTCTTGCCTCCTCTCACGCACGCACCTGCACACACATGCACACATTGAGAGAGACTAAGAAAAAGTCAAGAGAGAGCACACTGGTTCTCCTGGATTTCAGGTGTGCTCAGATGGGGCATCTGTGGAGCACTTAGGCCAACACACACCTTCACACCTTACAACCCAGTGGAGAAGGAAAAGTAGGCACATCTGAAGATTCAGTAACAATTGCAAGTGGAGATGGACACACACACTTCAGTTTACTAGCTCTGGACCCTGGGGACTTCCCAAATGTGGTGTACTTTTCAGAAGTTTGGGACTTTTCAGGAGTTTGCCAAGGGATCATAGAGGACAAACCGTCCCCTAGCTTTTCTTATTTATTCCTCCTTCTCCTCGGAGCCTGATGCCCCGCCCTTTAGTCTCACACATTTCATCTGCTGTAGTACCTGGCTTCTCTGTTCAGCATAACAACCCTCTTTGTCCCCTTTCCTCTCCTCCAGACAGTCCCATCCTTGGGTAAAACAGAGTTTAGATGGAGAGCTTGCTTATCTCCCAAATGAGAGGAACAGTGAAGTTCCTCATTGTGTGTGCTCTTGCTCTGGTGGAGGGATAATGAGAAGAACCTGATTAAGGAGGAGGTCAGCTTGGTCAGTCTGTAAGGGGGGATAAAACATGTCCTGGGAATGATGCAGCCAAATAACCTGGAGCCCTGTGGTGGGTGCCCTGTCCTCTATCAGAAGCCAAACGCCTGCTTGGGCTGCCTGTTTCTGGAACCCAGATAAATGTGTCAACTCAGATGCCAACACTGATGGCAAGAGCTCAGAGTTGAAGAAACATAAATGTCAGTCTCCTGAACAGGGGTGAAGAGTTTCTATATTTTACAGCCCTCTTGGGTAGCATAAACTCAGGAAGGATTCTTAGAAGAGTGGGCCTTCGGTCCTGATTTTAAGGATGAGCAGGACTATATATATAGGCCGTGAACATTGGTTTGGAAAATAGATGTGGCAAGGTGGTGGTAGCATTTAGTGAAGTGGGGTGTGAAGGGGAAGCCAGATGAGGAAAACAGAGAGGAGCTGAGAATGGAGAGTTAGGTGCAGAAGGCTGTGTTCTCTGGGGCTGCTGGCCCATAGATCCTGTGAGCAAGCAGATTGAGAGTATGTTCTGTGGCAAGAGAAGGGGTATCAAAGAGCTTGTCTTTGAGAGTGGGCCCCCGAGAGAATGGTTTAGACTTTTGCTTGATGTGGCTGAGTAGAAGGTGAGATTATTACACCTGCCACTCATTCACAGTTCTCCCTAGACCAACCCTGTGGGCTTTCTTGGATTGTCCAGTTAGTTGGCTTCCTTTTGTGCCCACCTCACTGAAGTGGAGAGAACATTTCCTATTTTAAAGTTCTTCCTAGACCTGAGGTCATTTTTACCTCAGTCCTGGTCCTCTCCTTCAAGTGAATCTAATTTGAAATCTAAAGTCATCTTTGTCTAGAATAAGGTTTCTCCATCCCTCACCACCACCCTCTAGTTCTTCCCACATGGTTGGTGTTGACCAGCTGGCTTCACGTAAGCAATGAATGGTGATCACTGAGAAGGACCTCCTGTTGGTTGTCCCCACACCTGACAGCTGGGCTGAGCTGAGTGGCACAGTCAGGTTCTCCTCCCATGTATGGTCTCCTGGAGAGACCCCATCTTGCCATTCTGGGCCCCTGGCCTGCTCATTGCACCCCTTGAGGCTCCTTGTTAGGCTTTGTTAGAACATTTGGGTTTTTACCTTGGAATAAGCTCAAAAAGTATGTTGTGAGTTTGACCATTAGTGGAATTCTCCCTTTGTATTTTAATTATCTCTCCCAGATCTCTGAGCAATTTGCAAGGATGCTTCTAATACACCTTCTGAAAGTGCACCTCTGTGATGGGGACAGTTCCTCCTGGCATCTGAGAACCTTGAATATCTTGTTGATACCACAAAATATGTCAGCTATGAGTCAGAGCCATGAGTCCCAGCTCTCTACCCTGGACTCTGTCTGTTGAACTCACATTTCCTCTGAGAGGGAAGTAGAACCAAGCTGAGAGTAATTTATAGCTCTTGGAGAACCTACAGAGCTGCAGATCAACAGGCTAACATCCCAGTGGTTGAGCTCAGCCAGCGGATTCTTAAGCATGAGACCCACAGTTTCCCTGTCTGCATTAGAGCTGGAAAATCTCTCACTTCTTTTATGACAGTGAGAGAGCGAAGTGCCCAGACAGCCTGACGAGAGGTGGAGAGCTTGCTTCCCAATGTTCATTTTATCCTTTCTCAGCCTTGCTCATCCTCAGTCTCTCTGTCAACAAAAGGCCAAGGTACATAACCAAAATCTCAGTTCACACCGTTCCTTTGCTCATCAGGGGTGTCCTGCCAGACTCCAGCCTAATGATTTTTGGACAATTAGTACCAACCAGCCCAAGCAGTGAAGGAAGAACCAGATCTGCTGGCAGACTCTATCCCTACCTTGCTCACTGTCCCCTTTGATCAAGGAGCATTGTCCCAGCCTCAGGAGTATAGCTTTGCCAACTGCCCAGCATGAACAATCTGAGCTCCACCCTCCCTTTTGCTCCTTACACCTCTCAGCAACCACTGGCCTTGTCAGTCACGCTGAGCAGAGCCTTGAGAGTTGCCAAATGGACTTGGCCCTGGGCCACCAATGCTTCCTGATGCAGAGATGAAATTCTCAAAAGCACTGAACTCAGGAGAGGAGGAGAGCTGGTCTCCTTTCCTAGTTTCAGCATATCCCAAAGTAGGTTTACTGAAGTATATTATCACAAGGTATTTACAAAAGCAAGTTCAAATAATACCAGGTATTCTACCCTTGAATGGCTTACTTGGCAATATAGGCAAACCCAGCTTCATAGGCTTCCTCAGGCAAATTTGTCAATATTGATGAGTAAGTGCCCATTGCCATCACTGGTGACTTCTGAGCAAACCACAGCAAGTGACCCATCTTGTGATGAGCTAAGATAGATTTACCAAACTGGCGTTCCTCCATGTCTGTGGGGGTGGGGTGGAGGAAAAGGGAGCACAATAAATATATAGATTCTCAACCACTCAGATAAAACCTCTAGCTTTAGATTTGGATCTGTCAGTGCACTAGGTATTGGAGGAGATAATCCTTTAGACTTTGGGTGAACACATTCCTGCTGATAGCAGCTAGTGAAGGCTGTAGAGCTTGAACAAGAGCTGAAAGGATTGTAGAGAAACTGGGCTTGGTTGCCAGTAAGCTTAGTTAAGAGGGTCAGATACATCTAGGCAATAAAAAGAAGAGACTACTAATACCTGCAACAACATGGCTTAATCTGAAAAACATAACACTGAGGGAAAGGAACCAGACACAAAGAGGTCAGGTGATTTTTTTAATGTAAAGTTCAGGAACAGACAAACCTAATCCATGGTGACAGAGAAATCAGAATGGTGGTTGTCTTTGGGGAAGTAGGGATGGCCTGGAAGGTGGGAAAAGGCAACTTCGTGGAGTGATGGAAATGTTCCTTATTTTGAGCATTGAGTTACTCGAGCATTGAGCTGTATGCACTTAACATGTGTACATTTTAAGGTGTGTCGACTATACCTGACTGAAGTACTGTTGGAATTAAAACAAAAGAAGAGGACCAGATCAGGTATACAAGAGAAGCTCTCTTAGCCAGTCTTCACTCTCAGGAGTCACCGCTTCCCTGTGCATTGGTTTCCTGCTAATGCAGGTGACTGCTGCTGTGTCAGCCACATGCTCCAGGCCAGGAGGGTGGGCTACTTCCTCACCCACCTGCGCACCTGCTGCCTCCAGGTGGGTGATGGGTCTACCAAGAGTCAGTTACGTTTGCTATCACACTTGTTTCTGCAATTAATTTAATGTAACATACTACTACTTAAATAAAATATAAGTATGAAAAGAATAAAAATTTTTGTAAAAGCTAGGTTGAGTGCTTTGGAATGTGTCAGTTAAAGGTGAATTTCTAAAAAGAACTGATGTCAATTCGATGTGGGTGAGACAAATATAAAAGATCAAAACAAAAGTTATAAAAATCTAGGTTTCTGCACTCAGATTCTTTACACGTGTAAACTGTTATTCTACTCTGAAGAAATTAAAGCTGGAAATTGTCAAGGATGCATTAAGAGTGTTTGTTGTTTATGCAAAAAAAAGGAGAGAGAAAGCCTGGAACAGTCATCTTCAGATCTCTATCCCCGGGCCCGTGGCCTTGGCCTTACATATGAAGTTTTACAATAAACATGCATGTATGTTTTGAGTTCAAATAAAAGGTTTATCATGTTTATTCTATGTTGATTGATTGCCCATTTGAACCAAGTGTTTTGATTAACTGACCAACTACCTGGTCATGGAGTAGGAAAAAGGAGGCTTCTACTCTGAGAAGTGGAGATTCAAGAAAGCAAGTGTACAACTTTCCTAAAAGCTAGGTGCTCTTATATTCTCTGTGCATTCCAAGAATAAACCGATGCATCACACACATGAATTCATCTATGTGAATAGGATGGCTTGTTCACACTCCACACAATCTTATTTCTGCTTAGTGATTAAATACGAGGTGCACACATAGCTCCGTGTGTTTGTATTGCACTTGCATGCTGTTGAATGTGATGCCCCTGTCTTGCCTCCTTCCCTGAGTTCTGTGTGCAGGGCACAGCAGGGGACAGGATCATGTGGAGTCATCTGGCATCCATTCAGTTCTTATCCGTGAGCAGCCTGCTTACTAGTTGGGAGAGGGATACACTATTGACACAGATCTGTTATTTGGAAAAAGACATCCATTCTCATTATCCTGTTAATACTGATACTTGCCCCCAAGGTTTCTCAATGTTATAGTTAGAAAAGCCAGTTTAGGCTAGCAGAGAACCATTATGCACAGATTCGTTACTCATAGTCCAGGTATAAATTTCCTTGACAACTAAAATTCTTTGTTTGGGACCAAGGAGACTAATCAGTACTAAATATTATTAAGAGGGATTATGTTTTAATTTCACATGTTTGTGTGAATTTGCAAAGGCTTTCATTGTTCTTACCCTCATGGTATTTTCTTTTTCCCCCCAGAATGGCAGGCCTCAAGGATGTCTAACTTACTTTAGTTTCCCTTGGGAACTATATGCTACCCAGGACACATAGGCTTGCTACAAGTACTCCGCAGTAGCCTCGTTTCTTTCTTTACTGACCTTACTCTATTAACCATGTCTTTTATTTTCTGTATTCTGATGCTTTGACATCTAGGACCTTGCTGACACGAAGACGGCCCCTCTCAGGGTTAACCATTTCCTAGGGATAGTAAACAACTTGCCTATGAATGTGGTTTCAATACAAACAAATCCATCCAGAGCCCACATCCCCACCACCTTCTTTATTGGGCTCTTCCATTCCTGGCCACTATTCCCTTGCCATAATCGTCCCAGGACCAAGTACCAGACATCTAGGGACAGTGCCTATGACCCAGAGCTGGCTGAAGTTACTCAAACTAGCCAACCCTCAGCCTGCTTACCCTGCCTTGACTATTTCTTCCCACAGAAACCAAAATAAGGCTCAACTCCACAGTCTCTTCCTCTCCGTCTGCCTCCTGACTGACCCTGTGGTTCCCCGTAGAGTGGCTTGTCCCTTGCCCTTGGAAACTCTAAGCAACAAACTATCTTTCCAGTGGAAATCATCTCCTCATCTGTTGGCCTTACCATGCCTCAAATTTTCTAGTAATACACTGTATTTTAGAACACATACCCTTCTCCTGGCTTTCCATCCTCAGTCATTTTGCCGATATGTGCATAAAGCTAACAACTCTAACCTCTTTGGCATTCATTCATACATAAGTACTCAGTTGTCATAAAGAGTCCATTTTCTCTCACTAGGCCTCATTCATTCATCAAGGGGCTACAGACAGGTGAGGGGTCTGAGTCTCAAACTTCAAAAAAAACACACACCCAAAACAAAACACACACACAACAACTTTATTTTCAGTCAAATTTTGTCTTAGGATCAGAACTTCTGATGGATTCTGTTGGGGCAGAAGCCAACCCTAGGTTGGAAATTGAGAGCATCTAGCCTGGGAGGAAAGTGTAGGGAGTGGGACAGGGAATGTGTATACAGCTCCTCTGGCTGGTGGATCCTGAGTTGGTGGCCATGCAGCCCAGGTGGTGGAGGGCAGCATGCTGGAGGGTGGGAGAGGGGGAAGGAGAGGAGGAAGCCCTCAATCTCACAAGGCCAGCACGTGGAAAGATTGGTATTTGAGCAGAGATCCTTGGAACACAGAGCCTGTGTTCTTTCCACTCTCTTACAGACCCAAGAAGGTAAATAAAACAGAAGAGATACTTTGAAGGAAGAAGCAATGTGAGCTGATGATTTCTTGGGAGTCAGGGAGGAGGAAGCATCAAAGCTGACTTTCAGAGTGTATGAATTTAGGGAAAGAGGTGGGGAAGGTGGGGGATAAAACACTAGGCGAGCCACCTGTAACATTGGCAGAACCTGAGATTGGGCACAAATGTCTTTGTTGAGGGAGTTTCCCAATTCTAGTCCTAGAGGAAGAAGGCAATTGATGCAGGCTAATGATGCCAGGAAAGAGAGAGCAGTAGCTGGAAAGCAGCCAGGCCCCTGCTGGGAGGTAAAGCTGTTAGGTAAAGGGGACAGATTGGCTCTCTTTCAGAGGGTTTGTAATCCCCCCACCTACCCACTGCCCCAAGAGACCTGGCTTTAGCATCCTTGTCGTCCTTTCTCCCAGCAAAAGGGACCCTCTCTATCTCCTTTGTTCTTGTCTTCTCTAACTTCTGCCTATCCGCTCCCTGTTCACCAGAGCCACCTCCCTGCCCTGGTTTCCAGCTCCTTGTATTTCAGGAAGCTGAGCTAGTCTACATGACGTTGACTTAAGATACAGACTATCCTTAACCTCCCCAACAAGGCTGTCACCCTGCCCCTGGCCCATCCTAGTCACAATTAGAATATGAGGTCTGTAGATGAGAGAGAAAATGGTCCATTTCCCTTTGGTATATTGTTCCTTAGTCTGGAGATTTAGTTAGGGCACATCATTGGTGGATTTTCAAGGTTCTTAGGCCTTTGAATAGTCATTTAGTGGCTGCGTGCTCAAATCATGATTTTTACAATCAAAAGATCTGGCTCCTTTTTCTATTGGCCATTACCTATAGCCCCTTCTGGTCAATGGAACATCCCTGTGCTAAGCTCTCCTTCCTTTCCATCAACAGTGATCTCTGGACATTGATGTGGAGACCTCTCCCATGCCCAGATTCACAAATAAACTACAGCATCTGATATTGAGACCTCCTGGGCCCTGCCATGTAGCCCCTGCCCTACATTATGTGCCTGCCATGGTTACAGCAACTGGCTTCCTACAGTTGTAAAGGGATGGTCCTCTACTCAGCTGCACTGTGACTCAGGTTCCTGCCCCAGAGCTCTCTGATTCCTTGACTCCAATGCTTAACACGAGGCTTTCAATCCAGATTCTGAAGTTTGTTGACCATGATTACAGCAGTCACTGATCTGTGTACCTGTCCCTTAGCTTCTGAGTTTTGCTGCTAATGGCTTACAGTTGTGTCCTTCTTCAGAGGATGGCCCTTGAGCTACTAGAGCTGCTTATGCAGCAAGAATTGGAAAGTCCCAGAAGTTTCCCAAGTCCTCATCCCAGGGTGGCTCGTGGCTCCCTTGCCTTTGTGGGAGACACATTCTGAGTTGTAATTTACACTCCAGCCTGAGTCTATGGCTTCACCTGCAGTCATAGCCTTGCTTGGCTTTTTCTCCTTGTCTGTCCTGCTTGTCTCACTCTCTTCTCAGTATCTCCTAGAAGAACGTCCTTAAGCACTAGCACATGTATCCTCCACTTGGGGCCTGCTTCTTGCTGAGTGCTGAGGATACAGTGACTTCAGCATGCTTATTCTCTGGCAGGGAATAAATAATTGTAGCAGAGTTTAATGTATGGTGGGAGGAAGGATACTCAGTGCAGGAGCCCCCAGTACTTTGAGTCTGTCTCAGTGTAGTCCCAAATACTGGAGCTGTGGAGTCAGAAAGAACTGTGTTTGAACTCTGACTTTGCCTCTTGCAAGCTGGGTGCTCGTAGGCACATTTGGCATCTCTGATCCTCAGTTTCTTCACCTGTAAAATGGATATAATATGTAGTTCACTGAACTGTTATGAGAATGATCTCATTTATGGGAATAAAAATGTAAAGTTCTTGAGCTAGTACCAAGCCCATAAATGAATGCTTAATAATGGAAGCTGTTTTTAGTGGGTATTATATGCCTTAAATATGAATTGAATGTATCAATATAATGTCACACAAGTCGTTGTGTTACTGCCGGCCCCCCACATACAAGCTTGCAAGAATGATGTCATTCCATCTGTTCACAGAACTGTGAAATTACCAGGCTGACCACAGGATAGGGGCTTCTTGTTCTTCTGGTTATCACGCGCTTCCAAAGTATTATGGCCCGCACCCACTCAGTCCTGGTTATCCTGTAGGCTTTGCTCTTTCATTTGCTCTTCCTAATTGAGTTTTCTTCTCTGGTTGAAATTTTTCTCCTTGGAAGAACAACATTCCAGAGCTCCCCCATATCTTTGCTGCCCCAGGCTCTTGTAAAGCTAAATTTGGTCTTGGCTCTCCAAAAGAGAATAAATCCCAGCCTGCCCCCAAAGAAGCTGCTGTCATATTCCATCTCCTTTTGGAAGTAATTTGATTTAATTGCATTAAAGCTAGATTGCGCCATTTCCTTGGCCAAAGTTGGTTCCAAATTGGCTTTGCTATTTCCCTCCTGGTCCATGGATTCCTCTTTTTCTTTTATGGTTGTTTCAAGGAAAATATCTGGCCATTTCTTCCCCCACCCTCTTTTTAAATTGAATTTATTGGGGTGACATTGGTTAATAAAATTATATAGGTTGCAGGTGTACAATTCTATAATATATCATCTGTATATTGTATTGTGTGTTTACTACCCCAAGTCAAGTCTGCTTTCATCACCACTTATCCCCCCTTTTCCCTCTCCTACCTCTCCCCACCTCCCTTTCCCTCTGGCAATCACTATACTGTTGTCTGTCTATGAGGTTTTTAAAAAAAATTTTTGCTTAACCCCTTCACCTTTTCCACCCAGCCTCTCAAACCCCCTCCCTTCTGACAGTTGCCTGTCTGTTCTCTGTATCTATGAGTCTGTTTCTATTTTGTTTGTTAGTTTATTTTGTTCATTAGATTCCACATATAAGTGAAATCATATGGTATTTGTCTTTCTCTACTAGCTTATTTCACTAAGCATAATGCTCTCCAGGTTCACCCATGCCGTCCCAAAAGGTAAGATTTCCTTTTTTTCTACAGCTGAGTAGTATTCCATTGTGTAAATACAGCTTTTTGATCCACTCATCTACTGATGGGCACTTGGGCTGCTTCCCAAGCATTCAAAGAAGAACTAACACCTATCCTTCCCAAACTGTTCCAAAATTCAAGAGGAGGGAAGGCTCCCAAGCTCATTTTATGAGGCCAACAGTATCCTAATTCCAAAACCAGATAAAGACACTACAAAGAAATAAAATTATAGGCCAATATCCCCAGTGAACATAGTTGCTAAAATCCTCAACAAAATATCTGGCCATTTCAAAAGAAGGTGAAAGGAATGCCACAGGGTGGGAAAGCAGGGTGACTGAGTGAGCTCTTACCTACCGATCCCCATTAGAACTGCTTTCCCGTAGCACTGAGGGCGTCTGCAATGGCTGGAGTTGGCCTTGGCTACTGCTTCTCAACTGATGGCACAAGCAGCCTGTAGGTGATAGTTTCAGGCCTCATTTCTGCTCTCTCCTTCTTCTTCTCCTCCTCCCCACAGTCTATTTCCCTCTTCAATTGAGAATCTGTGGTTTACCAGTTAGCCATGTATGGCATTTATTAGCCAGCCCTTTGTGTTGGTGTTAGCATAGTTGAATTGCTTCTCAGTGCTGAGCACCATGCTAGGCAAAATGTGTGATATAAGGAGAGAGGCTGTGTGGCCTCTGTTAACTCATGAAAGTGTGACAACTGTGCAGTAGGGGCTTAGTAAAGGAAGAATGCGAGCTAGGATAGTGGAGGAAGGCTCCCTGGAGAAGATGGACCAATTTCTGGTTGGCCTGGAGAGAAGTGAGGGGAAGCTAAGGCATTTGAGGCATGGGAAGTAGCCCAAGGGAAGAAATGGAGACACCCTTATTGTGATCCTTCCCTGGGAGAGAAATGAGAAATAAGGTTGGATAAGTATGATGGGTTAGACTGCAGAGGGCTTTGAAGGTCAAGGGGAGTACTGAATCTGATTGTCACTTGAAAGTCCACTTGGGAACTTATTTAATTAATCAAGAAGAGTTTTTTTTGTTTTGTTTTGTTTTTGTTTTTTTGTGGATTTATTTTTCCTGGATATTCTCACCCCATTGCTAGTGGAAGGAAAGAATAAAAAAGCTAGTGGAGCCTGGAGACTGGAATAGTAAGACAGCTACTACCATGGGGGAGAGGCTAAAACTTTCCTTCATGACCACTGGGAATTCTTGAGCAGGGAGTAATTGAATAAAGTGTTTAAACTGGAAAGAACATATAAAATGGGGAGATTTCCTTACTCCTGTCTGACATGCTCTGAAATGTCCCAAAAGATCTTGTTGTGCCTGACATCCTCCATGAGTATGCAGAAGAAGTCCCTTCTGGGACCCTCTACTACATGTTGTGATGCAGATCTTCCTGCCTTTGCTAAGCAGGCAGGTACAACTTATACTTGTACCATCTTCATCCCGTTCTCCTTCCTCATCCTTTGCTATGAGGCCTGGTCCAGAGAGCTGACACTTCCTTTTTCATCAATAGACAACATCTACAATAGAGTAGTCCCTTTTTTTTTAATGTTTACCTTTAATTAATTCACTTATTAATAGAGATTTATTGAAAGCCCACAATGTGTAAGGCAGTCTCCCTTGTCCTGTGATTTTCAGACCACAGAATAGCAGCTCACTCCTTAGGACTGAGAAAGTCCCATCTTCATCCATGGCCCCAGAGTCCAGCGTTGCACAGTGAGGAAGGCATAAGCCAACTGCCCAGGTAGGGATGGAAAGGCGTGAGAGTGGTTATTAATGGAAGACGGAGCAGGGCTCTATGGAACAGGAGCTGAATGTGCTGAGATTGCCAAAATGGAAAATGCCTGTTAATAGCACAAGTGACATATCATAGATCACTCACTGACGGACGGAACCCTGTGCTGTCTTATAGAACGCAGGCTGCATGCTAATGGTGCCCAGGAGGACTGATGCCTGGCCCTGTGGATCCCCCCCTCCTGGCTGCTTCCTTGTGTGATGCTGCAAAGATAATAGCCCCCCCGCCCCCCATTTTACCCATCCCAAAGCACTGGCATAGAACATGGGATGCGGAGAGAAATTAACCTGTATTTGCATCAACTTCCTTCCATTGTCTGTTGGTGAGACCTGGGATGATGATCAGATGAGAAAACATAATATAGTGTTGCAAATTTCAAAGAGCTCAGAAGCAGGGAATGGGGTAAAATTGCTATGAAAATATTCACCTGCATCAGATCACAAAGAAATCCATTTTAGACAGTGAGAAAGTCAAGATCTAGACTTGGTGGCAAATGGAATTTCCTAGGCTTCCCTCCTTTGATGTCTGTTGGTTTTTGTTTTGTTTTGTTTTGTTTTTGAGACCCCTGGGTCCGGGGAAAGGGGAGGAAGCTTTAGAGTGTATTTCAGCTTTGCAGGAAAAAAAATTACTTGAGGATTCTTTGGAGCCAATGGAAAACTAGACATTGGAGAAATGTGTTCATTGCCTTTCTTTTCCAAATCTCTCTGCTGGTTCCTAAAGACATCTTGTCTACTCACCTGAAAGGAGGGTTCTGTCTTCCTAAGGATTGAGGAGTGTCAGAGTGTGTGCACTCCAAGGGAGGTCAAAGTCTGAACCTGAAGGTTGAATCTTAAGGAGAAATTCCAGCAAGAGTTAAAGGAAAGACTGAGGAAGTGTCTGAACCTTGCTGGCCCCCCTGAGGAAACCTTGTAGGTGACCTCCAGTGTTCCCAGGTAGGCTCATCAACTCCTGTGGCGTTCTAATGATAATAAGAA